>NC_066579.1:176581927-177191093 GCF_024323335.1 Lathyrus oleraceus
TCCACTTGGGTGATTAGGTTATAAATAGCTGATTGTAATCTAGTATTTGTAAGCCTCTTAGAATGAATTTTTAAGGGTGTGTGTAAGGTAAACCTCCCAATCTGTGGGAAGGTTACCATGTGTCTCTCAGTGGTAAACCTGAGAGTGTTTGTCACTCAAAGCCTGTAGGCAAGAGTGATTATGTTCTTGAATGAAGCTGTGAAGCAAGTTCAAGGTGTTTGCACATTACATTGTATTTGTAGTGATAGGAATGGAAACTGGAGGTTTCTATCTAGGAGTTCCTAGGTATAGATTGCATTGGGTAGGGATTAAGTGATGAGTTGTAAACGGGGGAGTTTAACTCTGAATTGATACTACTAATAGTGGATCTTCTTCCTGGCTTGGTAGCCCCCAGATGTAGGTCATGTTGGACTGAACTGGGTTAACAATTACTTGTGTTTTTACCTTTTGCATGTTATAATTTTGTCAGTTATAAAATAAGGTAAACCTGTAATGCTGTAACAGATGATGTTCAAATCAATGTTGAGACATCATGCTGATAACTATGGAAGAAAACAACAGAAGTGAGTGCTAGGTTTGATTTCTGTTGAGTCCTTCTTCCTGAAGCACAAAACCAGGGGTTCATACATTCTAGAGTGACATAGAATGAGATGTAGTGACATCTGTGAACCTGTGCATATTAGTACAGTGGTTAATAACTATCTTGCTGTATTAGTTACAATGTTAGATCAGATGTCATAACATCTGAATTCTGACTACACCAGAATTTCACTAACTACTAACACTAATCATTAACCATTAACATTTACTTTTTGCACTTTACTTTTATGCAATTTACTATTCTTGCACATATTATCCATTTGCTTTTTCCTTTGCTCACTTGAGCACATGTTTATGTTAATGCAATTTGCCTTTTGCTCACTTGAGCACATAATTGTGTATATACTATTGTGTTTGTGTTTTGTTTGATTGTTGTGGACCAAATGCAAAATGGACAAAAGGAATTAGACTTTAGGACCTTCCCTATGCAAAATGGAGTAAAAGAGCAACTAGGCCTCATGCCTTTAGAGTGCTATAAATGTCAAAGAGCAACTAGGCCTCATGCCTTTAGAATGCTTAAAGCTTGAAGATGAACATTGAAAGGACCATATTCTAAACTCCCTCTTGTCCATTCTTTGATTGTTGATAGAACCTTTTGATGTGTTTGTTTATTTGTGCTAGGGATTTCCACTTGAGCCAAATTGAGGAACCATTACCATGAGCTCCTAAGAGGGAGAGATCCAAGATACCTTGAGGAACTTTTCCAAGAGATTTATTTGATTGTTGATTGCTTGAGTTTATGCTTATGTGATTGCTTATTCCAAAGGATGGGAGCTACTTGGATCATCCATATGATCTCGAGAGAGGAACTCCATTTATGGTTTTGCTTCTTGTCCCTTACCTCTTGTATGCTTAGGACCTTAGCCCTTCTTCTTCTTCTCTCCACTCTAACCCAAGCCAAAGTTTTTGTGCAAACATTTAACACTTGTTTTCAACATTAGAAACCTAAGCCTTATGCTTTTGATTTTCAAACTCTCTTTTCATAATACTTATTTTGAATTGAATTTCTAAGTCAACTTTGACCATTTTTGTACATACTTTTCATTGGTAAATATAACCCATTCAAATGTCTTTTGTGGTTTCAATGGCCACTCTCTTAATCAAAACTTTTTCATAACCTTTAGCTATTAGGTTTGAGTTATCCTTGTGGTAGATGTAATACTCACCTATATCCTTAGTGATGGACAATGAGTCTTCCATGCTTATTATAGGGTTAACCCCTCACTAGCATGTTGAAGCTATCCTCACATGGTGGATTTGTGGTTTTAGGTTGAGTTTTCTCCCTTGGATAACAAAAGACCTTAAGGCTTTTGGACCAATCAATTCACCAACTCATTTTGAAATTTTTACCCCGAACTACGAGGTTTTGATCCTAATCTTTTTTAAAGATGGTACGTAGGCAATGGGTTTATCCATCCAAACACAAATGTAAATAAACTTGTATATTCTCTCTTCATCTCTCCAATCATGTTTGCACAAACAATTTTTCACAAAAAACAACAACCTTACAACAAGTATGAAAAGGGCTCCCTAGGAGTACCTAGGATGTTTTGGGTGCCTAACACCTTCTCATTGCATAACCAACCCCCTTACCCAGATCTCTGACTCTCTTTTACTAGTTTTTGACTTGATAAAACTTTTAGGTTTTTGTTTGCTTTCTAACCATTCCTTTGGATAAATAGAAGTGCGGTGGTGACTCGACTTGTATGATTTACCTTGGATTTAGTCAATATCTCTAATGGTAACGAATACCCCGCTACAGGGATGAGTCTTCTTTGACCATTTCTCTCTAGCTTATTCATGGGTTTAACATTGGTCCCTAGAACTTATTATCTTTGTTAAGTTATCACTCGGTTGATAGTAGCTAATAATTTCTCTTACCTTTGGTTGGTTACCTTTGTTAAGCTATCACTTGGTTGGTAGTTGGTAATCATTATTTTTGAACTTATTATCTTTGTTAAGCTATCACTTAGCTGATAGTAGGTAATAATTTCTCTTACCTTTGGTTGGTTACCTTTTTTAAGCTATCTCTTGGTTGGTAGTTGGTAATCATTCCTTTTGAACTTATTATCTTTGTTAATCTATCACTCGGCTGATAGTAGGTAATAATTTCTCTTGCCTTTGGTTGGCTACCTTTGTTAAGTTATCACTTGGTTGATAGTTGGTAATCATTCCTTTTGAGCTTATTATCTTTGTTAATCTATCACTCGGCTGATAGTAGGTAATAATTTCTCTTACCTTTGGTTGGTTACCTTTGTTAAGATATCACTTGGTTGGTAGTTGGTAATCATTCCTTTTAAACTTATTATCTTTGTTAAGTTATCACTCGGTTGATAGTAGGTAATAATTTCTCTTTCGTTTGGTTGGTTACCTTTGTTAAGATATCACTTGATTGGTAGTTGGTAATCATTCCTTTTGAACTTATTATCTTTGAGAAGTTATCACTTGGCTGATAGTAGGTAATAATTTCTCTTACCTTTGGTTGGTTATTTTTGTTAAGCTATCACTTGGTTGGTAGTTGGTAATCATTCCTTTTGAACTTATTATCTTTGTTAAGCTATCACTCGGTTGATAGTAGGTAATAATTTCTCTTACCTTTGGTTGGTTATCTTTGTCAAGCTATCACTTGGTTGGTATTTGGTAATCATTCCTTTTAAACTTATTATCTTTGTTAAGATATCACTTGGCTGATAGTTAGGTAATATTTCTTTCCCCCAACGGAGTCTTGCTTTGGTAATTCTTCCCCCGTTGGATCTTTGGTTTGTTTTATGCATTCGTTTCTTTCCAATATAATAGTTACTCTTGTGTCGAGTCATCGCCCTGTGAAATTTGGTTTGTCCCCACTTGGGTTTTCCCCCTTTGAAAACTGTTATTTCCCCTGCGGAATTTCAGTTTCCTCTTTTCTCCAGGAGTTCTTTATCTCGTGGCGCTATATTCCCCATAGAGATCCTCGTATGCATTCATATCTATCATATCATAAGCATATTTTTGCAGTATCTTAGGGCCAAAAATTGGGTTTTCTGTATTTAAGTCTCCTTAATCTCGTCGAGACGAAGATCTCGATCTTCATATCTCCGTATCTAAGAAACTTAAATAGGGGCATCTGTCATACCCTAATTTTTAACCCTAAGATCCCACATACCATTTTCATCCATGTTTACAAACGATGTCACATTTTGGTCCTCTCCTTCTCATCTTTGGGGTTTGCCTTTTGCAGGGATCATCAAGCACCTCTTTATTAGTTTTTTTACCTTTTGTGTTTATATGCTCATTACTTATCTAACTACTAATCAAAATATCAAAAATATGCTTTGTTTTCTTTAAGTCTATTATGCAAGTTAGGGCTTTTTCCATCAAGAACATCAAGCATGGCTCCTCGACTATGGTCGTTTTGATTCCTCAACAAAGTGTGGTCAACCATTGATTATCAAGGGGTTATCTCTCATGACATGATCTCTAAGGTCCTCAAGCATCTTGAAATCTCATTTGGCTCAAGAGCATCTCAAAGTCTTGTGGCTTACTTCTCAAGAAAAGTTAAAGGTCCATGTGTTTATTTACATGCCTTCTTCAACAAGTTACTTCAAGCTTTGGGCAATTTATTCAAGATACATTCAATTACACATTATTTTGAGTTCATATGATCATCCATGTGTAATACCCCAAAATTTACCCTTCACTTTTTCATGGAAAGCATGGGATTGCATTAGCATCATACTAGGTCATACTCATTGCATACTGCATCAGTGACTTGGGAAATCAGGGTTTGATTGACCATTCCTTAACCAGAAGGAGCCCACACAAAGCAAAGTTAAGAGTTGGACTTCATTCTCCAATTATACAAGTCTCAAGGGTCTCAAGGAGTTCCATATGTCTTATTATGGTCCTCAGTCCATCAGTGGAAGATTCAGAGCTCTCAGAGGGTGCATTTGGATTTAATTAGGAAATTAAGGTTTCAGGGCCATCTGCAACAGGAAATGTTTGATTGGAAGTAGAGGGGCCCATTCATGTCATGATTATAGAGGCATCTTGGCCTAGGAAGATTCATAATCATCTCACAAAGATCCATTGGCGATCAGTGCAATTAGTGCCTGATCATTTTGCCCTAAGACTAGGGTTTTGCATAAAATCGGTTTATTTCTGATTCCTTGGATGAAACTCATTTCCATGGCCCTCCATATGTCCACAAGGGTCTACATGCAAAAAAATCAGCTCTTTATTTGAGCCAGAGGTGCTTCAATTGTTCAATGGAATCGGGAATCAGACGGTTTGGGAAAAGTCAACTATGGGGCCAGAAAAGTCAACTCCTGACATTTTGAAAGTGGAATCTCAAAATTCATGCCTAAGGGAGCCCACATATGAAATTTGATCAAGGTTGGATCAGGGATTCATCATTTAATCAGGAGTTGGAAAAGTTACCAAATTTGGAAATAGTTGACTTTCCATTTAAGGCAAGTTTTTATGGTTTTTGCACCCACTTTAAGCCTATATTCCATCAATATGCAAGCTCCATTTGAAAATTCCTCCAACATGAAAGTTGTTCCTCTTGTTCTCAGCTTTCTAGAGATATAAATTTTGTTTCATTTGGATTAAAATTGAGAAAGTTACGCTTGGTCAAAGTAAGACATTATTTTAGGATACTTAGAAAATTTTCTAAGTCCAAAACCTGCAAGATTTGTCAAGACTTATGGGCCATATTTCTTGCACTTCAAGGCATCTTTTGAAAATACTTTCTTCATGACAGTTGTACCTTGATATGTCCTCTTTCGCACCTTTTTGGAACCACCCCATTTGGATCATTAGTTTGAAAGATACACTCATCTAAAGTTGGTATCATAGACTGAATTTTTTGACAGCATTTAGGTCAAACTGGCCCAACCATTTTGCAGCCATGAGACCTGAACTTTATGGCCATTTTTCACCTCTTTCCACTCACCATTTCAAGATGTGTTCAACATGAAAGATGTTAAGCTCCCTACCCTCTTTCTACTGTTTGCATTGCCTTGTCATTTGGTCATGTATTCATCAAGATACAAGGTCTTAAAGTCACCCTGTTGGGCCATTTTTGTGTTGCACTAGAAAATCAAGTCAAACCAAAAACGACCCACACACCACTCTTTACCTCATTTGGACATTTGTTTTTGGTTCACTCACTTAAGCTTTTCCACAATTAGATCTTCTAATACACCTCACCTTTTGGCACCACTTTTTGCATCATTTTGTCATAATCCAAACCAACATTCCAAGCCCATTAAGACACATTAGACCTACATATTTAAAGCTTCTAAAACCCTAATCTGAAGAGGGTTGACTGTTATATTTTCAAGGCAAGGCAAGAGAGAAAGATCAAGTGTCATCCCATTTCCATTTCACAAGTCCTTGAAGTTTCAAAGAGCATCTCATTCTTCCTTCCTTTCTTCCAATACCATGAGGCAGTGGACTGTTTTCCACTAGGTAAGCCTTCTATTCCATCTTCCGTGACTATATTCCATGCTTGTTCACTTCTATCTTCATGCTTACCATGCTTGCTTCATATTATTTTTTCATTTATGCCATTATTTCCATGCTTATTTTTTATGTTGTTATTATATTTTGCATGCTTATGAACCCTTCAACATGAAACATTGCCTTAAGTTGGAATTTTGTAACATTATTTTTTTTGTTGAATCCGGCCGCCTGAAGCCCCCTTGTTGTTCGCTTTTCTACATGTTAGAGTAATTATTTTTAACGAAATAAAGCACCATTGTGTTCTACATGTTCCAAACTCAAACTTTGATTTTTACATCACCTCATTTGGAGCCCTGTAGCATTAGTTATGTTGGTTTGAAAATGGAGGAAATGGACTGTGTTTTTCATGTGTGCTGAATTTGGGTGCATGAAGCCCCCTTGTTGTTCACTTTTCTACATGCTAGGGGCACTATTTTTCATAAAACAAAGCATCATTGTGTTCTACATGTTCCAAACTCAAACTTTGATTTTTACATCATCCCATTTGGAGCACCATAGAGAGAGATATGTTAGTTGGAAGTTTAAAAAAAATTCTTGCGTTTCACGTGTATGCATGCATGGCTGTAGGGCTTTTTTTCCATTTGCATAAAAAAATAACACGTATCCGCGTTAGACACGGTTCAAACCTGCGCGCTCTCATACAATCCCAGTCGTTCGCCCCTTGTTTTGTCCGCTAGTGCATAAATGGAAGTATGTCCAATTAATTCACATGTCACATGTTATTTCAAAATGTACATTTTTATAATTATGTCACATGCAAAATTTTATTCCGCTGGACCTGAGCTGCACGTGCGCTGCTATCTGCCCCCCCTGTATTCAGGCCCACTAACACACTAATCCTTTATTTTCATTTCTATTTTCTTTCTTTAATTCTTTTATTCATTTTTTATTCTGTTTTGATTTAATTAATAAAAATATTTCATTTATTCATAAAAATACCAAAAAATATATTTTACATTCTTTAATGTTTTATTTAATTTATTTAATTTTTATTTTCATATTTTATTTAATGTTAATATTTTATTTCAATTATTTATTTCAAATAGTCCTTTTAAGTACACTTTTTTTTATTATTTTTATTTACATGACTTAGAATTATTTTTAGATTCTGATTTTTGGGATGAGGGTTGACCAATGTCTCATGGTCAACCTGACATTTTATTGGAATTTTATTTTCCATTTTTAATTTATTTTGGATTTATTTTTGACCTAGTTTGCTTGGTTGACTTTTCATTTGACTTCTGTTTTATTTCAATTAATTTTTACACTAATTTTCATTATTTTTAAAATCTTTTTGGGGGATGATGATGTCCTGACCCCACCTACCTTAATTTAATTTTTCATAATTTTTGTGATTAATTTACTATGTATTTGACATTTTTTAAATTGAGTTGACTTTTCGGTTGACTTTTGTATGATTGATGTTTGACATAGGGATTGCTTAGGGCAATTGAAGAGATCTTTTGATCCTCCCTTATTCATCCCATATTCCATGTATTATAGGCCATTCATCTTGATTTTATTTGATCCTTGCATCATTTCCCGATTAAATTATTCATTGATCCTTTGTGTGCATAGTTGTACTTGTCTGATTCATTTGATACTTTTTATACTTGTTTCTTTCATCCATGTTTAATATTGTTTGATTGTTTAACATGTTCATACTCTCATACATTATTTAATGTCTTATTATTTCATTCTTTGATTATTTGATTTGATTATATACTTGTTTATATCTTACTTGTTTGATTAACTGTGGCCTACTTGTATGGTATATGAGGCACTTATTCTTATTTATTTGATTGCCATGAACAATCCCCATTCATGACAAATGTATCCCTCTCCCATGAATTGTATAATGTTTATTCTTTCATTCTTTATTCATTTGTTAATACAAAGAATTAAAATGAACATCCGATAACCATTTCAAAACAAGATCAAAACCTCGATCCAACGTCGAGTAATCATTTTTTCAAAACTTAATAGAACCAGCACGTATTCATCCACCCTTTTGTAAGTCGATTGCTTTATGCATCGCCATCAACCTTGTAAGTCGATTGCTTCATGCATCGCCATCTACCCTTATCCCTAGCACCTCTCCTTGCTCCACTCGTCGATTCTTGTTCCGTCTAGATAGCACCCATTAGGTAGAACCCTTTGTATGATACCATAGGTAGGATTCCCATATCCTTTGTATGATAACATAGGTAGGATTCCCACATCCTTTTGTATGATAACATAGGTAGGATTCCCATATCCTTTTGTATGATAACATAGGTAGGATTCCCATATTCTTTTGTATGATAACATAGGTAGGATTCCCATATTCTTTTGTATGATAACATAGGTAGAATTCCCTCATTACTTTTGCATGCTAACATTAGGTAGATTTTCCCATTTGTAAATCCTAACACATAGGTCCACATTGCATGACAACTCTAGGGCAGAGCTTCCCCATCTTTAGACCTTTCCGAGCGTCTCCGATCTTGTGGCATGTAGTACGTTCTATTGCAAAGAGGTAACTGCCTAAGACTCGATTCAGTGAGCTGCGACACCTGCTGCTAGGACGTGAACACATTGCCCACTCTCCTTTGACACAACCGGTGTCCTCCTTTGTAAGTCCATGTCCAGATGGCAACCCCTAGGTAGCGGAACTACGTTTTGCTCTGATTATCATTCCAGATGAGATACGTAGGCATAAGACGCGATGTCTTAGCGAGCATACGTCTCCTTAACCCATAGGTAGCCGAGCTACGAAGACTCTGATTCTCATATTCAGATGAGATACATATGCAGTGGATGCGACATCCGTGCGAGTCTTTTTCTTTTGACCCTCTCTTAGTAAATAGTACATTAGATATACACACACCCTTTAGACAAGAACAACAAGAGTGGATCTCGTAGAATACTACGGATGCGTAGGGGTGCTAGTACCTTCCCTTCGCATAATCGACTCCCGAACCCAAGATTTGGTTGCGAGACCTTGTCTTTTCCTTTCCTTTCTCTAGGTTTACTTCGAGCGTTTCCTTTCCCTCCTTTGGGATAAATAACGCACGGTGGAGACTCTTCTGTCATTTCTTTTTCGCCGGTTGTTTTTTCGCATACTATATTTTTTAGGCTGCGACACCATGTACCTTGAAATTTAAGAAAAGTCCAAGTGCACAAGTTTATTCCAAAAGGTTTGACCAAAAAGTCAACATTTGAGGTCAAAGTTCCAAGGATCACAACTCCTTCAATTCTCAACATTTTTGAATGCTTTTTTTTTCATATGACTCTTCTCAATATCTTTTACAACTTCTATTTACATGATAAGAGCCAATTTTTATTTGAGGAT
Organism: Lathyrus oleraceus; assembly: GCF_024323335.1. Classification (NCBI taxonomy): domain Eukaryota; kingdom Viridiplantae; phylum Streptophyta; class Magnoliopsida; order Fabales; family Fabaceae; genus Lathyrus; species Lathyrus oleraceus. The sequence continues at coordinate 176,591,367 of NC_066579.1, forward strand.
CATCAAAGGTTTGGAGACATTATAGGTCATTTGTGGACTTAGTGAAATTTGACCTATTTTCAAGGGACTTTTTCTCAACTTTCAAGGATTATAACTTCTTCAATCTTCAACATTTGAGGCTGATTATTTTTGTGCAATATAATTTGTTATGCCCTCTACATGTTTTATTCAAAGATCAAAGTCAAAATATGCTTGCAAGACCATGGAATTCATTGAGACACTATAGGTCATTTTCAGTCATTTGATACTTAGAATTTTCTATTACATGACCAGTTTTTCGTGCCAACTTCAACATGCAATAACTTTATGCTCAAGCATACAAATGCAACCTTTCTTTGGACATTGTAATCTTTGTTATGATGTTAACACATTGCAAAAATAATTAGGGGTGGCAAAACGGGCTCGGCCCGCGGGCATTCCCCGCCCCGCCCGCACTTTTATGCGGGACGGGCCAAGAATTTAGGCCCTCACCCTCTAATATGTCCGCCCCGCCCCGCCCCATTTTTTTCGTGGGCTTTTGCGGGCACATATATTTACATAAATTTTTGCATTTTTAGACTTAAAGAGTGCAGTGCCCGCGGGCATTCCCCGCCCCGCCCTCACTTTTTTGCGGAGCGGGCCTATGTTTTAGGCCCACATCCTCAACTATGACCGCCCCGCCCCGCCCCGTTTTTTTGCGGGCTTTTGCGGGGCGGGCCTAAACGGGGCGGGCATGCCCGTTTGCCACCCCTAAAAATAATGGGATTAAAAAGCCTCCTGAGCAGGATACCTCATTGGGTTGAACATGGTGACTTAAAACTGAAGAAATCACCATAGTCTGAATTTGAACTTCACTGATCCTCAATCACAAGCCAAATTAGCACACATTTTGGACCTAAACATGTTTATCCAAGTCTCCAGAAGTTAATTGACCCTTGAAACGCATGATTTGGATGAGTTTTGATGGATTGCAAGTCACACTTTTCTCACTTCATGATCAAATTTGTTTTGCACGAATTAAGCTTGATTCCACATGTATTTGGATTCAAACATATTCCCTATAAATAGAGGAAGTTTTTGCATTCATTTCCAAGATTTTGAGAGACAAGAAATCCCTGCTTCAATCTGAATTGTTTCTAGAAAATTGAGTTATCGTGTTTTAAATTTCAGCTTTTTTCAATCCAATTTCTTGATTCCGTTAGCATTTTCGGCCTCCTCTAAAGCTTTTGCAACAATTCCCAAGCTCTGAGACCTTCTGAAGTGACCAGACCAATTCGAGCTTCATCAACTTCTGATCACCATTTGGACAAGGTGGTTCTGAGCACCATTTAAACTCAAACAAGTTACCACAATATAGCCATTCACTCTCTGATGCTTTCCCTTAACTTATCTGGCGTTGATTGATGGTGTTCATCATTTAATTTAATTTTTTGTGGCTTGCTTGCTTCTGAAACTCCTCTAAAATTCCCCATGCTCAATTTAGATAAATAAATTTGGAGCATGAGGTTGAATTCGTGATGAGGAGACCATCACATTAGTGGTGGTCTCTGTTCTGAATTTACCAAACAATGAAGCTTCAGTGAAGGATCATCGGGGAATATGACCAGAGTGTTTCAGGTCATCTGAGTTTGGCCAGGCATGTTGGACAAATGAAATATTTTGATTGGTCCAATTTGAATTAGATCTCGTATTTCATTTTTGTTAAATTCCATCGTGCGTCCCAGCCTGAGGATCATTGGATCTGCCACGTCAATTAATGAGGCCAGATCCAACGCTCCGTGTTTTTTCTCATTTTATTTATTTTTCTATTTTCATTTTTAATTGCATTTTCTTTTAAAATTCATATAAAATACATTTTATATCCAAAAATTAGTTATTGTATGCTTCTTATTTTATTTCCAACCCTCCATAATTTCCTTGGCCTTTTAGTTGGTGTTTTGAAGGACTTTGTGGATTTTCCACTTTATTTATATTTTAAAATTCATTTTAAAATCATTTTTGTTGCATTTTATTTTTTTTACCTTTAACGACTTCTGTTGGCCTTGCATCATGGTTGTTTTGATCATAGGTCTCATCAAACTCATTGGATCTTGGATGTTGATGGGGTGAAAACCCTAATCCACCAAAATGGATGATTGATTTTGATGACGACTTGATCAAACTTTTAATCTGATTTGGGTGTGACCTCTCTTGTCCTCTTCTTCTTCATCTCTTTCTTTTCCTCTTGATCAATTGGATGGTTTGTGTCCATCTTGTTCATGATGTATGGTTTGGTATTTGATAAACTTTTATCATTTCAAATCTACCTCATAATTGATCATGGATCATTTAAGGTACTTTGTATTGATGCATAAGTTTGTCCTAAGTACTATGAAGCATGGATTGAAGTAATGGACCATCCTTCTAGCATTTGTACTTGATCCATCCTCTTTTCTTTTTGTGTGGCATGGCTTTAGGAGAATGATTTACATATCATGTCTCTAGCATGTATTAACACAAACATTATTATTGACCGGCCTCAGATAGTTGTGACTTCTACATAAGTCCAATTATGATTTCTTAACATAGCCCTAAATTTGTCCCAAAAGTAAGTCATTTTTATAAGTGATATTGTAAGTCTCCTACTCCTCATGGTATTGTGTGAAAATATTTTTTCCTTTTCAATTATGAGAGCTAGTGATGTACTTGTTGATTTTATCCAAGTTAGAGCCTTTCTCATAAGTGATGTAGAGGTTCATATTTTCATACTTGTGGGTGAATAGTTGAGTGTTCTTCGAAATATGATAAAACCATCTTTCATTTTAATCACTAACATTTACCAACATATGTTTGCCTTGACTTTACTTTAATGTCATTTACCTTATGCGTTTTACTCTTTTGTCATTTACCTTATGCTTTATTTTTAGCATTTTATGTCATATTATTTGTGTTTATGTTATTTGTTCTGTGTGCATTTTGGACTTTGATTTCCTTGTAAAAAAACATTAATAAAGGAAAGACCTAAAAAAATTACTCTCTTGATTCATGGACTTATGGTTACTATCCTTAGCATTGTTGTGAAGTTATGGACTTAGGAATGAGATCTTGACCCTTGCTTTGGGAGTTTGTGACTTGAGACCTTGGGATCCATCTGGAACCTGTGACACTTGGGTTCCTTTTGAAGACTTGGTTTGGTTACTTTAATTTCATCAGATACATGATCTATTCTTTGTTCATTTGGCTTGCTTGATACTTAATCCAAATGAGACAATTCTTGTTTTACTTATATCATAATGCTAGCTATCTCTTTGTTAGATATTTCCTCCCTAGCTTTTTACTTTATGTTCTAGGATATTCTCTTCTTCTTCTCCCCTTATTTTATTTTCAAAATCTTCTCTCTTTTTAAAAAAAAAATCTTCTTGTTTTCAAACTTGAACCACTTTCTCAGTAAACCTTGACTTTTGTCAAGTGATTTTCAAAAATCTTTTCTTTATAAGTTCTAATTCATCTTAAGCATATTCAGACCAATTTCAAAAGACTTAAAAATGCATGAACCCATTCAAATCACTTTTTTCCCTTTGTGCACTTTTTCTTTTAAAACTTTTCTCAAAGTTTAGACATGAGTCATTTCCATAGTTGAGATGTAATTCTCCTATCCCCATAGTGTGGATGATAAATTTTTTCCATCTAAGTAAGCTAGTGGCATACTTGTTGATCTTTATACAAGTTGGAGCCCTTCTCATGATGATGCAAAATTCTCATACTTGTGGGTGACTAGTTGAGTATTCTCCTCAAAAATGACAAAATGTCATTTCATAAAAAATGAATCAAAACAAACTTTTTTTTGTTATTTTACCATGAACTATGAGGTTTTAATCCTCCATTGCACTTTGTTGGTACGTAGGCATGAGACTCCAAAGGTCTTGGCAAACACAAAAAATTATGAAAAATATTTATTTTCTCATCTCCCTAATCATTTGCAAACAACATTATTTTAAAGCCAAAATGCACAGATTTTCAAAGAGGTTCCTATAGAGTACTATAGATGTTTAGGGTGCTAATATCTTCCCTTTGCATAACTAACCCCCGAACCCTTATCTCTTTTTTTATTAGTTTTGATTTAAAACTTCTTTGGGATTTATTCGTTCTTTTTTCCCTTTCCTTTGGAAATAATAAAAGCGCAGTGACGACTCTTGCTTTATGAGTTAAGTTAATCAATAGCTTAAAATCAAAAAATTTACCGTTACACATCCAATTAGGGTTTTGGAGATGAGTGATATGTCTTGAGTGATCCTCTAAGGTCCAAGGGATGCTTGAGTATGAAGTTTAGGGTTAAAGTGGCATGGGCACACCTTAACATGATCAAAAAGGGTCTTGATGCTCCTTGGGTGAACCCTCATGCCTTGAGTTTGAGGATCATTGCGGGTGTAGATGCACATGAGATTATGTATAAGGGATGTATGCTTATGAATTATGGTTATGGAGGGTGATGTGAAGGTAGGATGAATTTGTGGGTATGACAGGGACTGGGCAAAATTCAATTTTTTTAAGCCTCGGGGCTAAGCCATACTCAATCATCCATTCAGCCCCAAGTCTACAGAAAGCATCGATCATTTCTTGGGCCATGGCTTCGCTTAAAACACGATGCTCATTTCTATAAGTTTTGAAATCACGGATGGGAGGAGGTTGAAAATTCAAAAGAGAATTAGTACCACTAGTAGAGTAATTGATGTACTTACCTCGCACATATGAATTATCAGAACCCACATCACTAAAAGCATCATTTACATAAAATTTGAGGCCATTTATTTTGTTGGTTTCCTGAATTAAATTATTAAAACATACCCATTATCGTTGCTACAACATTTCCACCACTTCTTCAAAACCTCTCAGGTCGTCGTATGCAAAAGCTCTTTCTCTCACGATATGGTAGTCAACCAACTTTAAATACTTTTCAGCATTTGCTTCAAAAAGAAGCTTCAGATTTGGAAATGTTGGAACATTTGGTGCGGGAGTAGTGTGTGATGATGAACCTCTTACAACTCTACCTCTCTTTGAAGCCATTATGCCTGCAACAACACAAAAATAACACTGCATATAGGAAAAATTGAGTAGAAAGTGGTGATTAGAAGATATTTGAGGTTAAGAGAGATTAGAGAAAGGGTTGTGAGAAAAAGAGATTTGAGAATCTCTATTTATAGGCATTTTCCCCATCACGCGTCTTATGCGTCCATCGCACGCGCGATGCTAACAGTCTTCTTTCGTCCCTTAGCCAACGTCCCTATCGTGCATTTTATGCGTCCATCGCATATGTGATACCAATGGTTCCCATAGTCTGAACGTCTCTATCGCATACGTAATTAAACCATCATGCGTGTGATATATCCATGTCACGTGTCCGATTAGATGCGTAATTTTTCCAGGGGCTTTCTCTCTTTTTTTCCTCTCTTATTTTCCTTTCACATGTCTCTTCTCTACTTTGTTTTTCACCTATATTCTTTTCTTTCCAAATAACATAGAAAAATCGACATGTCTTAATCAAATAAAATAAAATCAAACTTTTAAAAACACACTTACTGGTGGGTTGCCTCCCACCCAACGCTTCTTTAACATCATTAACTTGACGGACTATGCATAAGGCACGTCAGGCGCAAGGGATACCTTCACAACAGATACTTGTCCTTTATACCTTCCTTTTTAGTCCTTAATACCTTTATCTTCCATCTGGTAGCATGTTTCTAGATCATCTTCATACGGTGTCCTTTCATAAGCATTAAACGCCACTTTTCCATTATTGAACTTCAAGCTAAGTTTGCTTGCTTCCAAATTTATTATCGCTTTCTCGGTCGCCTTATTTAGAGGCATTAAATTGATACTCAACCCTAAATCACATAGAGCATGTGGAATCTCTACCCCACCAATAGTGCAAGAGATGGTAAACTTGCCTAGATCCTTCAATTTTGTTGGCATTGTTTAGAGTAATGTCGGATCACATTTCTCCGTCATAATTATTTGCTCTTTATCCAGCTTCTGATTTGGTATTAGCTCAAAAATTTCATGAAAATAAATACTTACCTGAAGCCTGGTTAACATCTCTCTAAACCTGGTAAACAACCTTGCCTCATCTTCCTCTGGTGGTTTCTTTTAAAAGAATGGTATGGTGGTTTCACGTAATCTGGTAGCTCTGGGTTAGGGTCGTTCAAAATTTGTTTCTTAGTCCTTCTCCAAAGGTAATTTTAATCTATTAATTGCTCAATGGTGACCCTTTCTTAGCTTGGTTACTATGATTTTCACTCTCCTTTTTCTCAGACCCTACTTCGTCCTTTTTAATCAAGACCTCTTGACTCAAATCTGATTATAAAGCCTTTTAGGTCTCGTTTTTATGAGTATCCATAGTATATTACCTGTAAATCCTCCAGTAAAACTAGGTAAGCAGCTATTTGTCGAGATAACTGACCAATTTTCAGCTTCAAACTTTTTATAGATGCATCATGGTTCTTACTCATTACTTCATGTTGTTTATTTACCTGTTTGAAACTGCCCCGAGTGGCCTGGATGAATTTGTAGAGGGTCTCTTTAAGTGGTGAAGGTTTCCTTTGGGGTTGAGCCTGTTGATTTTGCTGACCCCCCTTATTAGAACTTGTATTCTGATTACTGCTCCATCTGAATTTTGGATGATCTTTCCATCCAAGATTATAAGTGTTAGAGTACGGATTATTTTTCTGAAAATTTGCAAATTGAGCTTCCATTTTCATGTCCCTCTCCATATAAATCACATTTCAATTTTTGTACCTAACTCACATTAGCTTGACTCGAGCTGCTTTCAGCTAGCTTTTTATTCAATAATTCAATTTGAGCTAAAAGTGCAGTATGAGTATCAATAGCTAACATACATTTTAATGTGCTTGCAGTCTTACTTTTCACTGATCTTTCACTCTATGAATGATATTCATTCAAGCACATCTTTTTAATCAAGTCTTTGACATGTGGTTCTGTCATGGTTCTAATCATGCCTCTTATTGAAGCATCTATAAGCATGTGTGTTTGACCCTTAAGACCTTTAATAAAAACTTCCATTTGGGCACCTGCGTAATAAAAGTTTAAACCTTTCTCATGCATCATACAAAGATTTAGTTTCCTGCTGCTCGAAGTTTGTAATCTCAGCTCTTCATTCAGCAAATTGAGTGGCGGTGAAAAATCTCTCCAAAACATTTCCTGCATCTCTTTCCATGTCTGTATAGTTCCATTCTGAAGGAACTGAAACCAATCTTTAGCTCTCCCAATAAGCGAGAAACTAAACAGCCTCTACTTAACTTGGTCTTCAATGACATCAGCTAGCCTGGACATTGAGGTTGTCTCGTAGAAGCGAGCACGGTGCTTCCACGAGTCTCGAATCATGTTCTTGTTGAACGAATTCTATCTCAAACCTAAAAGCACCAAAAAATTCATATCAAAGTTAGAGGGGTCTGTCGGTACAAACCCTCTAGAAATTTGTCATTCGTCAGTCCTTTTGCAATAGTCCCCCATAATGGGTGGTGGTGGTACGGCTCCCATGATGATTTCCTCTTTAGAGTCCAAAGAAATTAGTGAATTGTTTTCTATTAACTCCCTTTCAATTAAAGTAACTTCTCTAACCGCTGTCCTGGTGGCACATGCAATCCTTTCAATTTCGGGATCGAGTGGTGTCAATTCTGATTTTGAGTTGCGCATACACAAACAAGAAATACCTTAGTAGCATTGTAATTAAACAATTACGATAAAACAAAAATAAAAACTAAAACTAAATAAGTAAAACGTTACACAAGCGTTGTCTTATTGAAATTATCAACAGTCCCCGGCAACGACGCCAAAAACTTGATGACTTCTCGGTAAGTGTAGCAATAATGTCGCAGTAATAAAAAGATATTGAATCCACAAGGACTACTATTTAACAAAAAAAATATGTGTGCAAGTTGTAGAAAGTAAAAATTTGGGGGTGGGTTCAGGTTTAAATGCGAAAAATAAAAGTTGTTTTGAGAAAATGTGAAAGCAGTCAGGTTATGTATAGAATCCCTTATTTATCCCATTTTGATGTTTTATGCATTACATGAATGAGAAAGTTGTTATATTTCCATAACTAATTAACAAAACCATTATACCCAGTCCCTTGGTGTATAGCTCACTAATTCCTACTAGAGGTATCTTATCCCTATTCAACCAGCGTAAGTGAAATTAGGCAATGCAACTGTACGTTAACTCAAATGCCGCTACTAGAGGTCTCTATCCCTATTCGACCAGCATAAGCACAATAATCTCCCTAGTTCCAATGCATAGACTAATGGTCAATATTCCGTATGTACCCATAATCATATTAAAAGATATCTCACATAAAAAGCATTAAGTGTAAGAGACAATTACATAGAAATATAACTTCAATTATTCATTCACTGACAAATCAAACATATGTCCTAACAGGTTCCAAATAAGTTCATCATACAAAACCTAACATAGAGAAGTTTAACTACTCATAACGATATAATTAAATACCAAACAGTAAGATGAAGATTGCATATGAAAATCCTTGAAGAACTGGCCTCCAATGGCTTCCAATGCTCTCAAAATCGCTCCCCTGTTGTTCTTTACCGTCACTTTTAGTCAAAACCGCATAACCCTCGAAAAGATGCAAAAATTCCCTTATAAAGCTATCAAATTAGTCCAAAACACGTTAAAATAGGCCCGTAAAAGACCTAATGTGCGTGTGATATCTTTCATCGCGCGCATGGTTCTGACAATACATATTTATCACGTGTGCGACGATGCGCATGATTATTTTAGTAGTTGCACGTTTTTTTCTCCTTTTCCCTTCAGATTTTCACTAAGTCTTTATTTCTTCATACTTTGTCATTTTTGCATATTTCTTTGGTCTTTATTCTTCATCTTTTCTCATCTTTGACTTGTTTTGCTCCATTTCTTCGACAGAAAATATGCAATGATAGAGTGTCTTTAACTAAGTCGATGGAAAAGTGGAACGAAGGAGTACAAGTGGGGCATGTCACTTCTAAGGAGAAAGTCTTCAGCCACACCGGTCAAGGGCCATTGGGAGACTACTAAGGAGAAAGTCTTCAGCAGAAGACTCACAAAGGGATACTGACAAGGCCAAAAACAAAATTCAGATTAGGGTGCTCTTGTCGAGGAAGAATGGAATGATTCTTGCCACTTTTTCTTCCCTTATGCCGATGCTGACTCTGATCGCCTTGAATATTATCCTTTCCTTGGGAATAGCAGGAAATATCATATCCATGAAGACTATGGGTCAGGGGTCAGGATATTTAGTTAAACCCGCCCCAGTCTTTAACCTGGGAATAAAATATTTAAAAAAGATCCTCCCAGAAAAGCTTGAGCGTGTCGAGCAGAAATCTTTCCAAAGCCAAGTATGGTTAAGCTTTTCGTCCCACCTCCTAATGGAAACTCGGTCTTTTTGTTCGACATGCCTAGAGAGCCTCTGACTACACTTCATGCCAGATCCTTGCTTGGGTTATCCTTTCTCATTTTTTTCTAAGCTAGTTCACCTTATTTTTTTGGAAGACTCGGCTTGTCCATTAGCCTGAGCAAAGGTGTTGAGTGAATCATTTCAACAAAAACTATATATATTGGCAAACTCTTTTACTTGATCACCTATGAAGACTCTACCTTGATCGGAAACCGAGGAAAAGGAATCTGAAGCTACTTAGCTACACATTGAAGGTATTCTTCAATATCCTGATCTCAAAATTGCGTAGAATAAAGAAGCTCTTCGTCGAATTAAAACAAGGGACTTTGAAAAAGGTCTCATCAGAAAGGATGTCAGACAACATGATCCGAGGAAAAAAAGGCTCTCATCAATACCGTGGGAACCCGAATTCAAAAGAGAAAGCTCGATGCAGCTACACACTTGTAAGCTTCGGTAGCTGAAGAAGAGTTGTTCTCGCAGGGAAAAGAAAGTGATTTACCAAGGGGGGTTGAGGGGATCCGTATATGTTGTTCAGGTCAATCAGAAGGTGCAGAAATAGCTAGTACTGAATGCGGAAAGTATGGAAAAACATCTCGTAATGTATTTAACCAGAAAATCGATTATGCTTCTCCAGAAGTATCTACTCGTTACGGAATCTCAGGTGTCAAAGTGTGCATTTCATATAGTAAAAAAAAAGGGACGTGCTATATCCGAAACATGCGAAATTTAGTAAATATCGTAAAGGCGGATGTAGTAGGGGTTGCAAACCAGACGGAACAAAACTAGGTTTTGGAAGATATGGCACTCAAAGTTGTAGAGCTGGTCGTCTTTCATATTGAGCCATTGAAGCAGCGCGTCGGGCTATAATCGGGCACTTCCATCGTGCTATGAGCAGACAATTCCGAAAAAATGGTAAGATATGGGTAAGAGTTTTCGCAGATATCCCTATTACCGGGAAACCTACAGAAGTAAGAATAGGAAGAGGAAAAGGAAATCCTACGGGTTGGATTGCTCGTGTGTCCGCGGGATAAGTCCTATTTGAGATGGATGGTGTGAGTTTGTCAAATGCTCGACAAGTCGCTACATTAGCGGCGCATAAACCATGTTCGTCAACCAAGTTTCTTCAGTGGTCGTAACGTAATTGGTTAGTGGCGAAAAACCAGGTCGGGACTCAAAAGAATTAGGCAAAGGGTTTGTTCCTGAACAAGGGAAGTGGAAAGACACTAATGGAGAGGGATATACTCCTTTTTGAATCGCTGAAATTGTACGACTGTTCCAGGCGTACGACCCTGATACGTTACGGGTTTTTTCGGGTACTCTTTCCTCTGATTGTATTAGATATTCTCTTTATGATCACAAGGTGGTGTGGTGCTTGGGAAGGTCTTCTCTTCTTGCATTCGGACGTGACAGGGAAGCCAGGAGGTCCAGGGACATAGCCGACCAATGCACTCCCCATCTAGTAGAAAGAGAGGGGAACGCAGCCCCCGCCGCCATATGAGTCGGATACTATTACAGTTTTACTCTTATGGGAAATTAAAGATGTCTTTTTTTGTTTTGGTGATAATAACTTCTGGGAGGGTGAATCCTAGGTTCCACCACAAGAAAGAAGGACAATAGGTAGTTCCCTACGAGGAAGTGCTGCCCAAAAGGGACTACTCTACATCGGTCGTGATTGGACACTAGTCCTTCAAGTCTTCAAAGATCGGATTGAATCGATTATTCGCATTCAACTTAAACAATTCTTGTGACAACAGACGGGATTCCTTCGTTCCCTTTCTCAAAGGCAAAGATATCGATTTCGAACAAAAAGCGAATCTCGAGTACAAGCCAAGGAGAAAGATTGACATCTCAGGCATACCATCGACAGAGTCAGGAAAGGACAGGCATAAGAGGTGCTAAAAAAATCCGATCTTTCAACTTTATTCCTTCTTCAGCTAACCAAGCTATAGTGGGGTATTCATTACCTTTAGATTTATTGACTAAATCAAAAGTAAGGTTAGGAAGCGAACAAAAACCAAATAAGAAGTTTTATCAAATCAAAAACTAATAAAAATGTCAGAGATCTGGGTAAGGGGGTTGGTTATGAAATGGGAAGGTTTTAAGCACCCAAAACATCCTTAGTACTCTAAGGGAGCCCTTTTTGCAAATGTGTATTGCAGGTTGGTATTTGTGAAAATATTTGTGCAAACATGATTGGGGAGATGAGAAAAGAATATACATTATTTACAATTTTGTTGTTTGAATGGATGAACCCATTGCCTACGTACCATCACAAAGGTAGGATCAAAACCTCGTAGTTCGGGATAAAAATCTCAAAATATTGGTGAATTGATTTGACCAAAAGCCTTACGGTCTTTTGTTATCAAAGGGAGAAAACTCAACCTAAACCAACAATCCACCATGTGAGGAGAGCTTCAACATACTAGTGAGGGGTCCACCCTATAATAAGTATGGAAGACTTATAGTCCAATCACTAAGGATAAGGTGAGGTTTACATCAACCACTATGATAACTCAAACTTATGGCTAATGTTTATGAAAAAGTTTTAACAAAGGTGGCCATTGGAACCACAAAATTAACTTGAAGTGAGTTGTATTTACCAATTAGATGTATTCACAAAATGAAGTCAAAGTTGACTTAAGGTTCATTCAAAATAAGTATTAGTGAAAAGAGTTTGAAAAATCAAAGGCATAAGGCCTAGGTTTCTAGTTTGAAACAAAGTCAAAGTTTGCACAAAATGAGTTTGGCTTGGGTTAGAGTGGAGAGAAGAAGAGAAGGGCTAGTCCTAAACATGCAAAGATAAGAGAAGAGATAAAACCCTTGGAGTTCCTTTTCTTGAGATCATAAAGATGATTCAAGAGGCTCCTTTCCTTTGGACTTAACAATCACTCAAGCAATCAAACAAATATTATTCAAGCTCCTAGGATCTCCACTTGGCTTATCTCTCTTAACTTGGCTATTCATGACAATGGTCCTCCTTACTATCTCAAGTTTGGAATCCCTATCACACAAGAACAAACAATCAAAAGGTTCACAACACAATAAGAGGAATAGACAAAGAATGATTTTAGATTAGGGGTCCTTTCATGTCAACATTAAGATTTAGCATTCTAAAGACATGAGGCCTAGTTGCTCTTGAACTCCTTTAAGCATAGGTAAGGTCGTAATTCTAAGTCCTTTCTCCTTTTTGCATTGGGTTTACACAAACAAAGACAAAACAAACACAAAGCAACAATATATTTATATACAATAATGTGCTCAAATGAGCAAAAGGAAAATGGCATAAACATAAAATATGAGCTCAAGTGAGCAAAGAGAAGAGACAATATGAATAAATGATCAAGAAAGTAAATTGCATTAAAGTAAATTATAAGAATTAAATGCTCAAATTAAAGTTAGTAATTAGTGGTTAATGTTAGTGTGTCATAAGACAATTTAGCGCTATGTTAAGCAATTGTAAGTGGACTAATGTAGTAGTCACACCTATCTGAGGTCGGTCAATAAAACTATAGGCAAATAAATACAAGTTAGAGATCATGACTAGTAAGCCAAGCTCCTACAACTTCTCATGCCAAAAGAAAAGAAGGAAATGCCTTGTATGGATCTTAGGTTTTTTTCTTGACCAAGAAGCAACCTATGTTGGACACAAAGTAACTCACTTGATCTTTGATCAAGTTGAGTTGGATTTGGATCAAAGAAGGTTAAGCCTCTCATATGTTAAGACTAACCACAAATCATTAACTCATTGGCCAAAATAAAAAGAAGAAGAAGATGAAGATGAAATGAAATGGATAAAGAAGAATTCAAATGGAATATCGAAACACAATGACCAAATGTGAATCAAATCATTATCAACCAATGTAAAACAGAAGGGAAATGAAGATTAGAGGTCAACAAAGTCAAACATATTTTTTGGTATTTTTGGAATTAAAATAAAACATAAAATAAAATGAACAAAAATATGGTCAAACCTCAAATTCAATTCAAATCAACTTCAACAAGTCCAATTGAATCATCATAGGTCTAACATGGTCAAACAAGGTTTGACAAATTTTCTCAACATTTTTTGAAAACAGAAACTATTTAAAATCAATTAAAAACAATAAAATATAATACAAATGAATTAAAATCTCAAATAAATCTCAAATCAATTAAGAAATTGATGAGAATATTTTTCATAGACTTATCATGATCCATATGTGTTAAGAAAATATTTTTGGAATTTTTGGATATCAAAAAGTAATTAAAATGAATTAAAAACTATTAAAAACAAAATAATTCACAAAGAAATATTAGATGGAATCACAAAAATAATTAAAAATCAGATTATGAAACTAGATTTTTCAAGAAAATTTTTGCCATTGGTCTCATATTTTTGTGACTCCAAATAAAATAGTTATGAATTTTTGAAAATAAATGGAATTAAAAGAAAATAAAACGGAAAATAGAAAATGAGAAAAATCAGCAGCGCTTGGATGGCTTTCATTAAATGGCGTGGCTAAATCCAATGGATCAAAAGTGCTGGCATACCATAGTCTTGAGTCAAGCGCGCAACATGAGGTATTAAAATAAGTCAACAACACGCATGGTTGAGATTAGAACATTTAAAACAGATCCAAGGGCTTGGAGTTATCCACGTGGGGATGGTGGTGGAAACCACCATCTTCTCCGGTGGACCAACCAACTTCGGCCACCAGTTGCAGGTTTTTGAACCTCAACCAAAATGCACGAGCCAGGTACCAAAATGGAACTAGGGTGATGTACATCACCCCTGTAACCTTGGATTGTCCTCAAGGTCTCTATCAAGTGAGAAATTTGAGCTTGAACATCCAGGTATGCAAACTGAAAAGCTTCAAAACATGAAATCAAGACCACCATTGGCCTGCCTCTTGCACGAGGACTTCAGAAAGCGGTTTGAACACAAGCAATTCACATCATGGAGCAAGATATAGATCAAAACAGTTAGAGGATAAACCTTTAAAGAACAACTTTGTGCAGCACGATCCACTCAAACTCTTGCTTCTAATTTGATCAGGAGATGATGAAGATGCAAGGCTTAGGAATTGAAACTTGAAGATCAACTGATTGTGTTAAATCTCAAGTTTGAAATTGAGAAATAATAATCATAATTCCTTTGAGTATGGTTGGGTATGGATTTCAGCAGAGCTTCAGGTTGCCTTAAGGTTGAGATTTGAATGAGGAGAGGCTTCTATTTATAGCTGAGTTGAAGGCAAGGCAAGGTAGAACTCGTGTGCATGGAGCTTTGGGTCCTCCATGCATGGGCCTGTACAGGCGCATGTGAGGCCCAAAATCAAGTGTAATTGCAAGCTGAGCTCATACCAAGTTGAATTAGACGTGCAATTGGGACTGTAATAGCTTGCATTTCAAGATTCAATGTGAATTTCATAATTGGTCACAAATATTCATCTCTTCGAAAGTCCTATATGGAAAATCCAAACATAGGCATGTGAGTAATGGTTAGAAAGGTCTTGACATTAGGAACAAAACCTATGTTGGGAAAAAATCCATTTGGAGTTTGGAAATTTATGAAATCTGGCCTTAAAGTTTGAGGTACAAAACATGTATAAGTTCCCTTTGAAATTTTTTACCAAAAGTGACCAACTTCAAGCCCTTATGTTTCAATGATGAAAGACTAAAATGGAAAAACCTCCAACATCAATGTTGTATATCTTTACAAGATGGTCAATTTAGACTTAAAGTTTGCATCATTTGGATTTTTTATGAGAAAGTTATGGGCACTTGAAATTGGACATTTTCAACATTCAATGGTTTTGGTCCAAAGTGACCTATAATGTTTTATATTATCACATGTGTTTCTTTTAGGATTATGAAATTTTGTCCAACATAACATTTTAAGTAGACAACTTAATATTTCCAATTCAATTGGTCTCACCTAAAAATAATAAACAATGAAGAAGTTAGGTCCTTGGGAAGTTGACCAAAAATTAGGGTTTCAGTCAAAATGACCTATAATGTTTTGAAATTAATGATGACCTTCCAAGTTTCAAATGAATTTTTGATGAACATGAAAGTTGTTCATGTGGTTATTAAGAACATTTTTTATCTTGGGGTCATCTTCATTTTGCAAACACATTAAAAGTTGTATCTCAGTGATCTTCAGTTTAGTTAGATGACTTGACTGGTCAACTTCTCAAGGCCAAACATCAAATCTTGATGAATGAGTGATTGAGGACACTCACATAGGCTCATATATTCATAAAATAATTAATGAAATAACTTCCCTTGATTGAATTTGATCATATGTTGAGGTTGCTTCATGAGCAAGGCACAGTCAATGCACATTTGAATTAGGGTTTCCTTGGGAAACAATTCTCAAGCCCTTTGGTTTATCTTGATCAAATTGGCAAATTGAGATACTTGGGAGACATGTGTGATGATTTAGAGCTTTGGGAACCATTGTCATGCTTGTTCTTATTTTCATCTAGCCACTTCATTGAGCATAAGAGCCTCCTAGGAGCAGAGGATCTCATGATTACTTGAGCTTCAAAACAAAAGAGGTTAGTGACATATTTTTGTTCTTTTCGTTAGTAAACAAAATAAGAAAAGCAATAATATACAATTCAAGCATGCTTGGTGGTCTCAAACCAACTCACACAAGTCCCAACCCAAGGGTTAAGGAGCCACACATGCTATGATCCTTGAGACAATGCAAATGAGCAATGATATGATGCCATGAGGGATCTTAGGGTCAAAATTAGATGCCCCTATTTAAGTTCATTCTAGACGGAGATATGAAGGTTAAAATCTTCGTCTCGACGAGGTAGAATAGGCTTAAATAATAACAAAGAGACAAATTTTGGTCCCTAAGAGACCTCATGATGCAGATGTATGCATGCAAAAAGTTAATACTCTGTGGGGAAATATGGCCACAAAGGAAAAAGAAATCAGAGAGAGGCCGAAAGCCCATATGAGTAGCACACTCACTAGGGAGACAGAGACTCTGGGGAGAAATAAGGGTAAAATGCGTGAGCAGGTCACGACTTGAAAACTTGCTAGGAGACACGAAGGGATTCCATCAATGGAAAGACTCGAGCTGACGCAAAGATGCATGTATTGGGGAATAGGCCAATACAGCAAACTATCCACAAAGGATAATTCGGATAAAAATCCGGACTCAAACAGGGAAATCCATAAAGGACTCAGCTGAGGAAGAAAACAACGAGATATTACTGGTTACTGGGTAATAAATTCAAAGAGAGACATGTTATCGAGACACCGGTTACTAGGTGAGAAAATCAACATGCTCGGGGAGAAAGAATATCTAAGACCGGTATAAGGGTGAGAGATATCAATCATCCGAAACATCTGAGGAAAACCTAAAAGGTATATATCAACTCAGGAAAACCTGACTCCACATGGGACAAAAAGTCATAATAGGGAGCAGAAGGAAGGAACACCAAGGATACCGGTTACTAGGCATATAATAGATGACCAACCAGGCGTGAATTGGGAACATCCAAGACACTCATCATCCGAAAAGGAGGGCTGAAAAAGCAAACTCAATTTACAGGATGGGCATTCGATTCCATAAGGAAATACGAATCTTACTCTACTGGGGAAGAACAAAGACTTCGACTGAAGAGCGCATGAGATATATTATCTATTACCGTCAGAACGTAGATAACATACTCGCATGGAAGATTATCCGCAACCGGTTTTTGGGTTAATAAAGGATAAATCGACCGAAAAGAAAAGACATCGGGATACCGGTTACTGGGTATAAAATGATGACCAATCAAAAGGAGAAACAATCATTACCAAACAAAAGGGTAAATGAAAGATGAGTCGCGGGGGATAAATTGCTTGACAAAAGCAATTATCCAGAGATATATCACCGGTTACTGGGTGAAATACTCAAAATGAAGGAATATCAATACCGAATATTGGTTAAAGATAACCAACAAATAGGGGATTACCTCTACCGGTTACTGGGTAGAAAACCACATAAATAGGACTTACAACTACCGGTTACTGAGTAGAAGGCCACAAGATCCATTGGGGAAAAGAATGAACAGTTACTGGTTACTGAGCAATTGAACAACTAAACCACAGGGAACTGTAGGGGAATAACAAGAAAGGAGTCAATCTAGGAACAAACTAGAGAGACACAATGAAACAAGACTCAACCCAATGAGGATATAACTCAGTGGAGTAATTCCATCCCAATACATAATTAGGGAGGAAACTGAAACAATAATCATCCACGAGGATATAACTCAGTGGGGAATGATAAAGGAAAGATAGACACTTTCTACCTATGAGGCTGACTCTATATATGGAGAGATCAGACACAAACATCTGCTTGGGGAAGAACATTTCACCAATAGCAGGAGATAACAAGCAAAGATATATGGAAAAAAATGTAACATGAATATCTGAATGCTATGATTATGCATGTATATGCGTGGTTTATGCATGATTAATGCTGACAGACAGACATATCTAACACAAACAGGTCCGAGAATCAATGGACGGACATCCGGTATAACATCTCAAAAGAGAAAGGCAGGGGCCACAGGAGAAATCACTTCTGGCGGGGATACATCAACTACCAAGATCTACCGACCACCGCTGGGGATCAGAGACCGCTGTTGGGGATCAGAGACCATTGCTGGGGATGAAAAGGTCAAAATTGTCAACCACCGGGGATAGGCAAAGTCTCAGCCGGGGAACTTGCAGAGATATCAATAAGATCTAACATATAGGAACTCTATTGGGGATCTTATCAGGGGAAGATGTGAGACTCCGCGGGGATCAACCACCAACCAGGTATATGCTGCTGAACAGACATAAAATCCTATGTAGAGGAAACTCTACTGGGAGTTCAACACGGATAAGATCCGTCGTAGAAGAAACTCTACTAGGGAAACTTATCAAGGAATGATATGAAATCCTGTGGGGAACAACCACCCAAACAGGAGTTCCCACAATCAAAACAAAACCTTCTCATCTGCTGGAGAGACATCACTGCTAAGGGGAGAGCGAACTAACTTACCCCGCTAGGGGAGGAAACAACATCTTCACCACCAGCTCCACTCGGAAGAAACTTTTCAATACGGAGGGGAAAAACCATTAATAGGCTCTGATCAGACAACTCCACTGGGGAAAGACTGTAGGGGATCCAACTGGGGATAGTCTGCCGTGAGCAACCCTACTGGGGGCGAGTTGTAAGCCAACCTGTTGGGGATAACTACAAGTATCTCCAGAGGAACCGTCCTGGATAAGGGATCGGAAACGAATTCTTTGTCAACACGTGATATGCTAGGGATGAAAAGGGGAACAAACCTTTCACCAACTGCTCTAAACAACTACTGCTGAGGAGATATCTGAAAGATAGCTTTGCAGGAAGCACATGCTGACTCCTGCTGAGGACTTCTACCCATGCTGGGAACTTCCGCTCACTGGAGATAGACAAACTTCCTCATGAATAGATAGCATATCAACTTTTATCAATCTATAAGGGATTTTAGGTCAGTCCACACAAGGAACGACAACCATATAGTTGATAAAACACAAATGCTGGACTCAGACTCTCTGGGGAGTAAGGATGTTTGATATAGAGGTATACACATGTCTTAAAAAAAAGATCAAGGCCAAAACTCCAGACTCTCTAGGGATTTGATGATGTATCACCCTTCTCTGCGCTCGCTGGGGAGACAACTTGAAAGATGATGGAGAGGAAACAAACATGTCAGGCATTGTGAATGTTCATTTTGTTTAAAAGCAGTTTTATAAAAACTTTATCCTTTATCCTTTCAGTCATTGTGAATGTTCATTTTGTTTAAAAACAGTTTTATAAAAACTTTATTTGTTTAAAACAATAATATTTATCAATTAAAACATGCAAACGTTTGTTAAACAGAAACAAATAAGAGTGCAAATAATTGGATAAAGGCTCAAATTTATTTGATAGAATGGTAGTCCGCAAATGGTGAGACTCCATGGATCTTTACAAATTTGAAATTG
Source organism: Lathyrus oleraceus (assembly GCF_024323335.1). Taxonomy (NCBI): domain Eukaryota; kingdom Viridiplantae; phylum Streptophyta; class Magnoliopsida; order Fabales; family Fabaceae; genus Lathyrus; species Lathyrus oleraceus. The sequence continues at coordinate 176,610,802 of NC_066579.1, forward strand.
GTGATATATATTGGAAAAAGGGCTACATTGAACATAATGACCATTTCTCCACCAAATCTGAATCCAATGTATTTGAAGCTTCAGTTGACGATGACTGAGCGAGAATCTTTGACAGATGACAGTTGAAGAACAAAGTTTTGTCAGGATGCAGTTACTTGCCAAATCCCTAATTTTTGCCTAGATTCCCCCAGGGTGAGGTACTCAATCTAGCGGAATATATATATTCATTTTTTTTCATGTCTCTAACTTTTGCCTGGATCGCCCTTTCGGGTTTTCAATCCACGAGATGCTCACTTTTGCCTAAGTCGCCCTTTCGGGTTTTCAACTTAGCGAGCTATTCTGTTTTTATTTTTAGGCGAAGTATTTCTTGACTGCATCTGAATTCACAAGACGAGTGAAATCCTCCTCATCCATAGTTGTAAGTATCAAAGCACCGCCTGAAAAGGCTCTCTTGACAACATATGGACCTTCATAGTTTGGAGTCCACTTGCCCCTGGAATCGGACGCGAAAGACAAAACTTTCTTGAGCATGAGGTCACCTTCTCGGAACACGTGAGGCTTGACCTTCTTACCAAAGGCTTTCTTCATCCTTTGTTGATACAACTGGCCATGGCACATGGCAGTTAATCTCTTCTCTTCAATCAAATTCAGTTGGTCATAACGACTCTGAAACCATTCAGCCTCAGTCAACTTGGCTTCCATCAAGACTCTCATTGACGGGATCTCAATCTCCACGGGGAGCATATCCTCCATGCCATATACAAGAGAGAAAGGGGTTGCCCCTGTTGAAGTGCGGACAGATGTACGATAGCCGTGCAAGGCAAATGGCAGCATCTCGTGCCAATCTTTGTACGTAACAACCATCTTCTGGATAATCCTCTTGATGTTCTTGTTAGCAGCTTCAATAGCCCCATTCATCTTAGGTCTATAGGGAGAAGAGTTATGATGTGCAATCTTGAACTCGCTACATAGCTCTTTCATCATTTTGTTGTTCAAGTTCGATCCATTATCAGTAATGATCTTGTCCGGCACACCATATCGGCATATGAGTTGATTCTTAATAAACTTCACAACCACCTGCCTGGTCACATTCGCATACGATGCCGCTTCAACCCACTTAGTGAAGTAATCAATTGCTACAAGAATAAAACGGTGACCCTTAGACACCTTTGGCTCTATCATGCCAATCATGTCAATTCCCCACATAGAGAAAGGCCATGATGATGAAATAACATTCAGAAGTGTCGGGGGAATATGAATCTTATCCGCATAAATCTGACACTTGTGGCATTTCTTCACATATTTGCAGCAGTCATACTCCATTGTCAGCCAATAGTAGCCTGCTCTCAACATCTTCTTAGCCATAGCATGCCCATTGGAATGAGTACCAAATGAACCCTCATGGACCTCAGTCATCAACAGGTCTGCTTCGTGTATATCCACACATCTGAGAAGAACCATGTCAAAATTCCTCTTATAAAGCACATCACCATCGAGGTAGAAACTGCCAGATAATCTCCTCAAAGTTTTCTTATCTTTAACAGATGCCCCAGGCGGGTAAATCTGACTTTGGAGAAAGCACTTGATATCATAATACCATGGCTTATCATCTTTCACTTCTTCAACTGCAAATACATGAGTTGGTCTATCCAAGCGCATCATGGTGATATTGGGGACTTCATTCCAATATTTCACCATAATCATTGAAGCAAGTGTAGCAAGAGCATCTGCCATCCGATTCTCATCTCGAGGAATATGATGGAAGTCAACCTCAGTAAAGAAAGTTGAAATCCTCCTCGCATAATCTCTGTATGGGATGAGGCCAGGTTGATTCGTCTCCCATTCACCCTTAATCTGATTAACCACAAGGGTCGAATCGCCATAAACATCATGATGTTTGATCCTAAGATCAATACATTCTTCTAAACCCAAAAGACAGGCCTCATACTCCGCCATATTATTCGTGCATTTGAAAGTTAGCCTTGCTGTAAAAGGAAAATGTGTGCCCTGAGGAGTAATAATCACTGCCCCAATACCATTTCCATATTGATTAACAGCGCCATCGAACACCATACCCCATCGGGAACCAGGCTTTGGCCCTTCATCGAGTGTAGGCTCATCGCAATCTTTCATCTTCAAATACAGAATCTCCTCATCCGGGAAGTCATACTGAATAGACTGGTAATCCTCAATTGGTTGATGTGCCAAGTGGTCAGCCAAGATACTACCTTTAATAGCTTTCTGAGCTCGATACTCAATATCATACTCAGATAACAACATCTGCCAACGGGCAATCCTCCCAGTTAAAGCAGGCTTCTCAAAGATATACTTGATTAGATCCATTTTGGATATCAACCAAGTCGTATTATTCAACAAATACTGGCGTAAGCGCTTAGCAGCCAAAGCCAAAGCACATCATGTCTTCTCAAGCGTTGAGTATCGAGACTCACAATCAGTGAACTTCTTACTCAAGTAGTATATTGCATATTCTTTTTTCCCTGATTCATCTTGTTGACCAAGGACACAACCCATGGAATCATCAAGCACAGTTAAATACATAATCAATGGTCTCCCTTCAACAGGCAGAGACAGAATCGAAGGCTCGGACAGATACTCTTTGATACTGTCAAAGGCCTTCTGGAAATCCTCGGCCCAATCATGACGCTGATCTTTCTGGAGGAGCTTGAATATAGGTGCACATGTGGCAGTCATGTGGGATATAAATCTGGAAATATAATTCAAGCGGCCAAGAAAACCTCAGACTTGCTTTTCAGTTTTGGGCGCAGGCATCTCTTGTATAAATATGATGATGTTGAAATAGCAAATTATATAAGCATTACTTCAGCCTGGCAAAACTAGCTTGTTTGTGTAATAGCTTTTCCTTCCCTACGACTAGTAGGTAACTCACTACCTTTATAGAGTAAGAATCATTCCTGCTTCCAGACTTAACCTTCGCCTGCACAGAAATTATAGGAACTTAACTGAGACCTGGTTAAGGGAAGAAGGTTTATCATCCTGTTGTTTCCATATCTGTTGCCACTGTTCTCTTTGCAATTTAATTTTATGTGGGAATAACTGAAATAACCGTTGTTCAAATAGCTGTAAGCGGTGGGGATGAAGTTAGTTAATCAGACTCAGTTGTGCTAGAATCTGTTGTGGGACTTGAGCTTGTGGCATATCGATAATATGAGTATGCATTGAGAAATATAACTTTCGATTTCATGTCCAGATGAAATGCAATTTCCAACTAATGGCACTACTTCCTCAATAGGAAATTAACTTCTAAGTTGGCTAAGGTAAGATAATCTTTTTCTTGCAATAACAGGTCTTTCTGGTGAGTGAATAAGAGCTCTTCGTAACCGCAGCTAAAGGCTTAGCCTAGCCCTAAAGCAAGCAAATGACATATAGAAATAGTAGGCATCACATGCCCTTGCCTTTTTTCTTTTCTTACCTCGTTTTCTTCCTTTAAAGCAACTGACATCCATGTAGAAAAAGGTTCACAGGTGGACAAAGAGGGTTGTCCCTTGGTTTGCAGCGAATATATTGTCTTTAGCCAATAGCAGTAGGAGTGACTGGCACTGGCTTTCGGGATATCAATAATACATATGCAATGTGTCGCATCTACTTGACCCTCGGGCGCGAAGGCCTTTCCCCTCTCCTCAAATATCTACAAAAGGAATTGACAGTGAATTCTATGACTTTCCTTCTAAGACATGGTAATTGCTTTCAAGGGCTAGATGCTGCAAGTGAATCAAAAGTATAGAAAGGGTAAGCTCTTTCACTTCATTCTCTCGCTCTCTCTATCTCTTTCTATTTTTCGTATAGAAAGATGACACACTTGAACTTGACTGATTTTCTTAGTAATAAATAATAATCAGAAATCATCCATCTCATAAGCATTTGAAAGTACATTCTAAACAAATGAATGCTATATGCTTAACACAAAGAAATTGATTTGAGATTCCCTAAGTAAGTCGGTGAATGCGTTCTTTTTGCTTGCGCATTCACGGATCTCTGCCTACCTGTTCTTCCCCCACCAAATCCGTACTTGGCTATGTATGGGAAGATGCCTAACTTACCATAGAAGTCAAGGATGGTCAAGGTGCTTATTCCACCCAAGGATCCGTGGTGTGGTCTGCAAGAAAAAATAAGATAAAAAAGAAGCATCAATAGGGTCACAGTCTCCAAAAGTAGAGTGACAAGGGCTCAGCCTTTAATTACACATATAGGTTAGTTCATAGTCCCCTTACCAATGAGAATTCGTCCTCTTTTATGGAGAACAATCGAAAGCAAAGGCAGCGATCATAACAACCGGTCCGAAGGAGAAAGACTGTCTTTTCCCGATCGTCGAATGCGAAGAAGGTAGTACAAGTAAGCAAGAGGTTTAGATAAATACTCGACCATAAGGAGAGGGGGAGAAGCTAACCCTCGTTCCCAAGTCTTCTTCCACCTCACTCCTGGCTTTGGAAGGTCGTTTCTATATTCGTATATAGAGATAGACGTAAGGTTGGGGCTGGACCGGGCAAACCCCGACTTCCGACGTACAACAAGATCAAGCCCAAACATCGTTCAGTTTTTTCCTCCTCTTCTTGTTCTATTAATTAGAAGCACCCAGCAGCGCCACGCCGCTACTCCTCAAATAGGTGGTGGTTGCTTTTTTGGTGTAGATCTAGTCTTTTCCTTTGTGCAACCGAACTTTGTAACAGGTATCGCTCATCAAATGAACGATTCAGTGATGCAGCTCATACCAAGGAAGTAGGAGACTGGGAGTTCGATTTCCTTTATGACATTCGCCTTGCACCTTACACTAAACTTAATCTCTTGCACGCGCGTATAAGAATACCTTGTTGGCTATTCCTTATTCTTGATAGAACAGTAAGGAGAGATTCTGAAATCTCTTGACTTCATAGCTACGCACCTTTCAAACATACTTTTCTTATCTTACTCCAAGATCGAAAAGAACATCATATCATCGGTTATACTATCCTGGAGTAGTTAGAGTAGTACTTGCTAAAGCTAAAGGTTTTATCCCGCTAAAAAAAGTCTACTAGATAAGCCAAGTAAGAAGTTAGTGCCAGATACAGATGAAATGGTTTTCTCTCCTTTTTACAGAAGTAAATTCCTCCTCCCCCTAGGGTATGGGTACTTATATTTTTAAGCTTTAGAGAGTCCAGGTCCAGCGGAAGACTAAGTAAGGTACGATATAAAGTCCAATCAATCTCCTCCAACAGAGGGCTCTGACCTGACCACAGTCAATCAGTCTATTGTTCTGGTTCTAAAGAGTTTAACCCCGAAAAGGGAAGACTCCTCGTTTTTAGCTTGGTCCAGGTGTGGCATATCTTTCCCATATAGTAGCCCCGACAAGAGCAGTTACGTCTTTTGCTAAAGCCCTTACTAATTTACTAAACCACCAGGAACTAGTCTGGTTTGATATAAGCCTAGCTACCATAGAAAGCATAGTAAGAAGAGCTGAAAAGATAGCCAGCCATCTTACTCTCGGACCTTAATAAAGGAAGAACTTAAGCCTTTCTTAATAAGAAAAAAAAACTAAGATGAGCTAACTTGGCTTAGTGCCGGAAATGGAATCACAGCAAGAAAGAAGGGTAGGGCATACCTTTTTTAGGATTTCTACCCTAAAATGACTGAACTGCCTTTCGAACTGAACTACCACGACTCTCGCTAACTGCATCGGATTTTGTAGATAAAAGAAGACTAGCTGAAAGAGCTTATTTGATTCCGAACCGTTACGCTTTCATATATTAGTGTAGTGCGCTTAGCGCTTCCTGAACCAATTGAAGTAAGGAATATGAGGATCAGAGCGCTAGCATCCCTTGCTCTCGATCGATTGCTCACCGCCGTCTGACCGGAACAAAAAAAGGAATAGAATAGGGGACACCTTTAGGTATAAGCATGAAGTACGCCCGAGCAAGCTAAATTCTTTCTATGTAATAATCGTGCTAGGCTATGCCCCTGGACCTTTTGGTATCCAGAAAGAAAAGCAAAGGAAGGAAGTGGGTTTGATCCTATTTTCTATCAAAGTGGGTTCTACCACTACAAGCCCAATCCTACTACCCAGATGATCGATCGTCTTGGGTAAGATCTTTCTTTATCAAAATATTAGTTGGATGCCTACACGCGATCCTTTTTTGCCTCCTTATATCGAGGAAGAGAAAAAAAGGCCTATATAAAAAGTAGAAACTACTTATACTTCTATCATAACACGGATCACGCTGTATATAGATTGGATGTATGTCTGAGCTATCTTCTTTGTACCATTTAGAGGGTTGGCTGTGATTTCCCGGGGGCAGGACACGAAGCCCCAACATGCATAGTCTAGCACTACGATGGAAACTGGATATCTGCCTTTGTGAGTACCTATCTTCTTATAGGAAATTGCTATTCAACAAAATAGAAGATTACAAAGATTCAGCCTTAATCTTAGTAGAAGTGGGTAGCGGCACTGGGTAGACGGTCTATCCCCCATTAACTTAAGTAGTATTTACAATTTACTCTCTGTCTCTAAAAAAACCGTAACACAGTCCAGGATAAGTGTGACCGCGTAATGCCCCCGTAACTTCGAGAGAAGGTTTCTGAACTCCTATCTATTCAACCTGGCCTATCTTTTTTCTAACAAGAGGACGCTAAAATAAAAATGATAGCGAACTAGAAAGATACTGATAGAAGCAAAATATAAAATCATAGACACCGGAGAGAACGACCATACCAGATGATAGCTATCTTAGAGAATGCTAATTTTACCATCAGAGAGAGCACCCTATTACATATTGCGTCGCTCTTCTCTCTATCGTAGTTCTTTCTCGCAGAGTAAGGATTTTTAATTCTATACTAATTCGTATGGCATAAAGGAAAACATTTTGGCTATTACATCTATGGGTCAACGACTTTCTGGAGTCTCTAAAAGAGGGGATGGAAGCAATGTCCAATCCCATTATTCTAACTTATAATATAACTCGATCATCTCATAGATGAAGAAGTGAGCAAGCCTTTCTCCAATGGATTCTAACAGCGCAGACTAGGCATCGTTATCCGATTAAAATTTCTATATTAGTAATAAAGCCCCTTGTTTCAAGGCTAGGGCTTCCCGGTTTAATTGCTATTTGAATTTAGCAGCATTGGCCGTAGAATCAAATATGGACGGTGATTGACCAATAGATCTGTCGATCGAGACCTTGCTTCACCACGCCCAAGCCAGAGGCTAAGTAGAGTTGAATAAGGTGAAGAGGGATACCGCTCATAAAGAGCTTGGTTAAGTGGTATGCCTTGCTGGTTGGATCATAATCCCCTCCCTTTCTTTCGACTTGCTTGCTACTGGATTCGTTCCCTCACTCCCAATAGAATAGATAAAGCAATGATAAACCGCTCGGGACCCATATTCCCATGGTCCCTTCACTCAACAAAAAGTCCTAACAATAAGGATATTATATAACAGATACGATGTCTAACTACTATAACAAAGTCATCAACTTAGACTACTTTCAGATAAGGGTTGTTATACAAGTCAACTATTATCGTACAATGATGATCAAAATAACTTTACTGTTGTTGATCCCTTTTCGAGTTCCTTCGTTCCAGTCCAGCGGCGGAAGGGGAGACTTAGATCTTGTCAGTTCATAACGAAAACGGCATCCGGTGGTATCCTATCGTCGTAAAAAAAGAATTAATTGCTTAAAAAAGGGAATGAGCTCTCACAAGTTGAGTTTTTTCGGCCAGATTTAGCGTATCAGAAATTTCGTATAGAGAGAAGAATAAATTTTCCTTTTTCTTGCTGTTGTTAAACAGGTTGTGCCTTCGGCCGCCTATGATAGGGGGGCCCTTTCAACTCCTTGTTGAAGTTGCAAAGCTCGTTGAGGCAGACCTAGACAGAAAGATAAATGGTCATTCGAGAATAAGGGTCGTGGAAGAATTGGGTTCGATTCCCATAGCCCCACCACGGATCACGAGGGCGAAAAAGACGGAAAATTTCTTATATAAAGAAGAGCCACGCTCTTGAAGCCCTAATAAATAGGCAACATCGGTTCGAATCTGAACCGAATTAGGGGCATCGTCTTGGAGTCTTACGATAATGAGTTATCATAAAAATTTATGACTCATTCTCTTTGATTGCTTTTAGTCGCCCTTTTTTCTTATTCTTAGTTTCTCACACTAAACTCTTCAATCCTTTCGAATCTTTCTCCCATGCATAATTTGTTGGTCAACAACCACAACTCAATAGAATGAATTCTTTAAGACTTCAGACTCTCTTTCTGTCCGAAGGGAATCAATAATTAATTTTAGGTACTTTATTATGAAGCCCACCAATCAATTAATACTTTTGAATGCAATTAACTCAATGTGTCATGAGATGGAAAAGCAAGAAAACACTCTCCCAAGTCAGAATTTTGAGCTATATAATTGTGCCAAAAATACCACAACCAAGGCACTAACCGATACGGTCCAAAACCTTCCCAACAGCTGACAAATCTGGAACGCGTTGAACGATGGCGTCCTAATGGTGTCACTGTTGTTGTCACTGTTGGATGAGAGAAACTAACCAAGAATTCCGGCATGACATGAAAGAGGAATGGAATTCCTAGTAGGCAGGCATTAACCGATACGATCCAAAACCTTCACGACGACTGATAAATCTAGAACGCATTGAACAATGGTGTCCTAATGGCGTCACTGTTGTTGTCACTGCTGGATGAGAGAAGCTAACCAGGAACTCCAGCGTGACGCAAAAGAGGAAAGGAATTCCTAGTAAGATTCTTGTGCTAAGTACTTATGCTAAGAAGCTTTTTCTCAAAGTAAATTTTCTCGCTTGCACGGGCACATAAGCACCAAAAGGATCTTTAGAGATCTCTCTTGTTCATAAATCTTGAAACCAAATCAATAATATATCCATTTCTCAATATATCTTTCTAAGTAATGGGAAATGCACCGTCCACTGAATCTTCCTACCGAAGAAGCCACAGGTATTATAACTCAGTCAATTTATGAATATGAATTCTATAGTTTTCTTCTTTAAAAAAAGATTGGAAGGAGCTTAAGGTTTGGATTATTTTTGATTCATTTACTTTGTCATTATTAGATAGGGCACATCATTGTGTTCACAGTGTACTGAATTTCAAGATCAAGATTTCATCATGCCATTCAAATTTCAAGATCAAGATTTCATCATGCCATTCAAATTAATACAAGACAGACTGAATTCAACACTTGTCCATCATAAACCAAATTGTGAATTCCACTTTGCTTAATTGATAACATCATTCATTTTTAAAAAATCTAGTTCTTTGAATAGTTTTTTAAGTCGGTGAAGTCCTCGAATATGTTAATTTTTAGTAAGATTCTGGTTTTATGATATTTGAATAATAAATTTTAAACATTAAAAAAAGAACATTGAAAATATATATTATAAATCTTTATTTTCTTTCAAGAATATTATAAATTATATATTATTTTCTATTTTATAATTTAATATTTTTCTAATTTCATTAATATAAGAATATTTTATAAATAATTAGTATATTTTAATTTATAACTCGTTTTAAGTATTTTACACAAATCAAAGTGTCACGGATTAAGAAGCATAGATGGTGTATTTTGTAACTCAAGCCCCACTTCTCAAAAACAAACACATTCACACAAAAATATGAAAATAACAAATTTTCATAATAATTAATCAAACTAAACATTTTAATCAAATGAAGATCGATATCAATATAAAAAACAGAATTTAACAAATCATAAAACAGATCCACCTCAACATAACAAAATCACAACAAATCTAATATCAAAATATTTAGATTCATAATTAAAATTTAAAAATATAATAATAAAAAGAAATATCTGAAACCAGAAGAGAAAAGAACAATCATAATAAAACTATTCTTTTCTTTGAAAAATACAAAGTTTCAGCGGGTAAATAAAACCCAAACATTATAGCCACCGTGCGAACCGAAAAACCTATTAAAAAAGATCTTTCAGCTGTTTGAGGAGGCTGCAAGAGAAAAATAAATTTAAATTTTATAATAAATAAAAATGAATATCTGAAGAATTTTAGGTATGGAACTAAATAAAAAGAGTTCCCTACACTTGAAGAAAAAATATCAGATATTTGATATTTGATATGCGCCTCTGTCTGAACTAAACAACATTTATATATAAAATATAGTCGTTTAATTATTCGAAGGCGTGTGATTAATAAAATAACGAAAATTAAACTATTAAAAATTAGAGAAAAATGTGAAAGGCTGTTTGAAGATGATAACTGATATGAAGAACAGATTGAAGCTTCAATATGCCTATCTATGAGTGAAAACTAATAAACATTAGATTTCAATTACTATTTGCCTCCTAACTAAGTCGATTATGAAACTGATTATTTTCATAAGACTACTCAAAGAGGCATAAATGAATAAACAAGATATTTAATTTGAAAAAAAAAAAAGCAGATGCTGTTGAGATGAAAACAGATTATGATTAATTGAATGTGTGTGATTGAGAGAATTGGATCTCAAACTGAAAACTATAATATGAGATGGAGAGATCTAGAAGAAGAGAGATGCGGCAGATAAACTGAATTTAGGGTTTACAGGTTTCCGTTCGTGCCTTTTTAAAGTTATGATAATGGGTTTTCTGTTGTTGTAAGAACGGGCCGGTGAGATTTCGAGCCCAATAAGCCCATATAGGTCACTGAAAAGTAGAGGTATTTACTCTATCTAAATCTCAGTAATATCTATTTTACACTGTTATAACTTTAAATAAATTTATTTCTTTAAATTTTGTATATAAAATTTTATAAAATATGTGTTTCCGGTAACAATAAATATATGAGATTAATTGAAATACACTGTCAGTGTAAAAGGATTTTACACCATCAGTTAATTATAGACGTTGGATATTAAAAGAAGTTTGACTTTTATTTTAAAAATCTATAAAGTAATACAAACGAGTGATGGTGATGAACCGACAGTGTAAAACTTTTTACACTGACAGTATATAGTAATTAATCTCTAAATATATTATAGAAATTTAAATTTGAATTGAAATATAAGAAATTTTACCAACAAACTCATTACATATTTGCATATTTTTCTCTCTAATTTGAATTAAATATATGTGTGAAATTTTACTTATCAAAAATTGGATGTCTAGTCTCTTTCGAGACTATATCTACGAACAATCGTATCCACATGTAATTTTTATTATGATCGTAATTTTGCCTAGACTTCATGTAATTTTTGGAATTTTTTGATTTTCTTTTGTTTTCTTTAAAAATAATTTGGTTTTCCGGACGCTTAACTTTGTGTTTAAGTTTGATTTAGTGCTAATTAAAGCCCTAGAGGCCTATATAAGTTTCTTGTGACTTATAATATATTACCAAGTCCTTACCTTAATTTAGTTTATGTAATTTTTTTTTATAATTTATTGTATTGAGAAAGTTTCTTTGAAGAATATACAAGTATGTTTTTAATCATTAATATGTATGTCTTTAGTTTAGGATTAAACCTTTACAAAATTAGAGGTAAGATAGATATTATTCACACGTTGAAAGGGTGTGTCTTGGAATCCGAATGATAAATATCGAAAAAATCGAGTTGAGATGATGAAAGTGCCTACACCTCAGTTGAGAAAGTTCTATTTTTATAGTTATACTTTCAAATTGATTTTGAACAAATAGGTTGCACTGACGAAAGTGGGTATAACAACACACCGACAAAAAGTGTGTTGTTTACTATTTGCATGTTTTTATAGCTTGAGTTAGTTTTCTTATAATGAACCGTAATCTATATGAATTTGTTAGAGGCACGAATAGTTGACTTTATGCCCTGCTTTTAAGATTTATTTTCAAAACAAAGTAATCTTTCAAAACCAAACCATTTATCATCTTAGCTAACAACGATTTAATAAAACTCAATAATAAAACATTGATCTCTACAAAACGATATGCTATTTTATTAGTTCGATATAACCGTGCACTTGTGGCATATCAAGATTGTTCACCTACATCTATGAATAGTCAACCTAAATATGTATAGGACAAAACCTTCATTATACTAAATAGGAACTAGGGCTTAGCGGGCAACTTTTTCTGGCCATTCGCAAGACCCCTAGAAAATGGCCCAAGAGAGAACCTCGAGCGAAGAAACGCATAAAAAATGTAGACCTTCACTTGGCCAGAAGCAGACAATACCATACTAGAACGCATTTGATTAGACGGTTATTTACACAATGTGCCACGCCACACACGAAGGGTTTCAATTGCTCTTAATATATAAGGGTAAAGTGTCATATTTCATGCATTTAAGTTCAACCCCTTTCAGTCGCACCAAAAACTTACTGCACCGATCCAAAATATCATTTCACCGGTCACCGAACATTTTGGTTCCCTAACTCAAGATAGTTCATTGGTAATATACATTTTAATTTATCTTGTGGTTGAAGTTGGTAATAAGACACATAGGAACTATTACTTATAAAGTATGGTTGTCATCTTATTCTCAAACACGTTGTGTTTTCCACATGTTCCATCTCAAATATCATTAGGTGTGAAATATGTGATTATGTAATCAATTCCCTCCTCTCTTAAGCTTACGCTTTTTTGTGATCATTATTTTTTGTGTTTTTATTATCAATCAATTAATCTTAGCAATCCATCGTTTAAGGACACTCATATAATAGAACACATCATTTTAAAAATTAAGAAACCATATTTACTAATCCAAATTTTCATGATGCACAAGTTTTGAATCCTACTGTTCAATTTTCTCTTTCATTCATGTTGATTATATTTGAATCCTATAAATTCAGAATTATATTTCTTGATTGGGAAATTGAAATAAGCCTCTTAATATCATCATCATAAACAACAATATATAAGAAAATACATCACGAAACCAAACAAAAATCACAATAATGTTACATCATTCAATTCAAAAACCATGTAAAGTGAGAGGAATCAATGTGTTATATAATAATATGAATAATAATTTAATACATGAAACCAATACAAATCAATCCTTTAAAGAATTGTTATGGTAAATAACCATGTTTCATAAATTTAGAAAACAAATCCAAAAACAAGAGCAACAAATGAAGCAATTATTGTTGGCACAAAGAGGGTTGTAGCATCAGATGTAGGACTTGGAGCTGGTGCTTCTACAGCTGAAACAGTTGATGCTGCCATCATCATGACCACCACCATAGCAACAAAGAATTGATTTATCTTTGATGCCTCCATTTCTGAATTTAATTTGATACTTTCTTAATTTCTTTTGTGAAAAGAAATTAAGAAAGTTGGTATTCAGAAAGAAGGATCGGTAATGGGTGAATATTAATGGCGTGTGTTTGGGACTTTATATAGTTGTTGCAAGACAAGAGAAGATTAAAATAAACAACTATTTTTGGCAGGCTAGGTTGTTCCAACCATTGTCTTTGAGGATTTCAAGGATGCCCATTGGATCATGGATGGATGAGAAAGAGAGAGGGAATTGGTGGTTTCGGTTTGATTAAACAACACTTGTGATATGTTATTATTATAATTATTAAATGTATAAAAATGTAAAAAACACACACGCACACACACACACACACACACACACACACACACACACACACACACACACACACACACACACACACACACACACACACACACACACACACACACACACACACACACACACACACACACACACACACACACACACACACACACACACACACACATATATATATATATATATATATATATATATATATATATATATATAATGGGGTGCGCGCGTGTGTGGGTGTAAGAAAATGGGATTTGCACTGATAATGTAAAATAATTTTATAGTGTCAATTAATCTTTATCATGTATCTCGCCACATCATACTGTAATTTTTAAGTTAATGGTATGACATGGCTGAATGATGAATTCTCATTGGATGGCAGTGTAAAACTATTTTACAGTGTCGGTGAATACCTATCACTAGTACAAAAATACCTATTTAGCATAGGATGTTAAGTCATTTCACCTGCCACCTGACTTAAGAAGTGAAGTGGTGGCAATTTCGTAAATATTTATAACTTAGTTAGGCCGGGTGCATTTAAAACTGACTTAACAATATTAAATAAAAAATATATAATTCACATTAAAATTCTTAAGTCACTTGTATTCACTAACTGACTTAAGAAGTCTATTTATTAAGTCAGGTCTCGTGCACCTGACCTAAAATATTTTATTAACTTTTAATAAATTAAATTCCAATATATATCATGAGAGAATAGAATTCTGTATACATTAAAACACGTGGATAAATCAAAAGTTTCTCCTATCTATTATAGGTTACTAATACAAACGTGGATATGTAACCAACCACCCACTAAAATCGAGTAAATTTGAATTAACCATTCAATTATTTTTTTATTTAAGGGAATGATCTTAACATGATAAAGCCTTGCAATATGTGATTTGATTTGTGTAAGGACTTTTACTTTTTAATTCCGATAGATTTATATTGAACTAAAATTGTTTCAACCACTTTATTAATGTGAGTCGAGATCTATAGTTAAACATGGCATTGAAATGGGCAGTGAGAGGTCTGTAGTTAGAAGCTTATACAAAAAGTTGTTAATGCCAACTAATTATCATTTTGCTAACAATGTAGAGTTAGTCATGTTGATGTACTTCTTTGTCTTCTTGATTGGTGGGTTGAGGGAGGAATGAGTTTTGTTCTCAAATGAAGTGGAATGGATCTGAAGCATCTATTGAGGTTAGAAACTCAATATGTGCTTGCAATTGAGGTTAGAAACTCAATTTTTGGTGAGATGTATTCTATGAGGGGGAAACAGAAGTTTGTCATTGCATTCTCTTTAAACCATAGTCATAAACCTGGTGCGAGGAGTATGAGTGCAGTTATAGATTGGCAATAACAAAGTGGTTATCTGGTATATGATTCTTCTTAGAATATTCTTTGAAGTAGGGTATGTCTCCTTCTCTACTATTGTCCTAATATAGAACTCGGATTCCTTTATGCATTAATGTTAAGATTTTTATGGTGTTTTTCATATTACTCCAATGCATTTACAAGTATGCATCGGGGGAGATGTCATCAATAATGTTGTGGGATCGTGATAAAGAGCAACTTGTTAATATTATACATTCATCATCAGAGTGCAGTGTCTCAGTGTTGGTAAGAGGACTTTATTCTTAAGAGACAAATACAAAGTTGTATTCTGATTTCAGCAGCCCAGGCACGTCTTTTGTTAGATCTATTGGCGTGTGAATCCATTATGTTTTGTAAGCCGTGAAGTTTTATGATGATAATACCAAATTTATGCACATGTATTGTCACCGGGAAACCCCAGTCTCCCCTTTTTAAGAGACAAATTCAAAGTTGTATTCTGATTTCAATAGCTCAGTCACATTCTAAAGCTCTTAACAGGTGAATCCATTATGATTTGTTAGATGTTAAGTTTTATGATGATGATACCAAACTTATGCACATGGATTGCCACCAGGAAACCTCCATTTCCCCCTCTTGCACTTGAACTAGAAGTATTAAAACTTGTGGCTTTGTCAATTTGTGTATAATGACTTTGTTATCATAAGTTTAATTATTTGTGAATTTGTTTATTATGGCTTTATTATCATTAGTTCACATTTGATATTAAATTTTAGAGTCAAAAGCAACAAGTTAGTTATGAGTGCGGCTATTACATCATGATTCACATGTTGATCATTATATCTACGAATGTCGTTGGTTCATGGACACAAGTAAGTAATAGAATTTTATGTTGATATAATAATTTAATGTTATGTCAACATTTATTTATTCAGGTATTTCGGGATTCAAATCCATTTCAAAATGGTGAAGTTAAAAATGTTCAAGAACGTTGTGTAAATATGTTATTGGAACATATTGAAGTAAGTGCAGACAATGATATAAATTAGGTGCAATTCTTGTTAGATGTTGGTTGTTGGTTGTTGGTTGTTCGGACGATAATATGATCTTTTTTGGCCAATCTTTAAGGTTTCTTGTTTTGATTTTATTTTGATAAGTACGTAGTTGTTGTTTCACCTAAGTAGTTACTCTTGTTTATGATTTTTTATAAGAATAGTGTTATCTCTGTTGAGTTAACTGAACTTACTTGCTAGCATGGTGGTTGTGTACCTATTTAGATTACAATGATGTTTTAATTTGATATGCCAATATTTTTACTTATATGGTTTTATTTTGAAGTTTGGGTTAGATATATGAAACAAAATAATTATATAATGTTGTATTACTATTATTTTATTTTGTAAGGTGTGCTGATCTGCGCTATTGTTGCAGTTATTCTTTAAAAAAAGTATATAAATATATGTGTCATCTAAAAAAAAGATATAACAAAAAGAAAATGTGTGAAAAAAATTAAACTTGTTAGGTCGGTTAATTATATTCGATTTAAGAAAGGGAATTCTTAGGTTAGGTATAATTAGTATAAGAGTTTTCTTAAAGCCTAGACTTATGATAAATCGACCTAATTAACTTTTCTTAAGTCAGGTCCAAATACGACTTAAGATGTCAAAACTTCTTATGTCGGTAATTATTAGGTCAGGCTCGGATCCGACTTAACAAGTCGTTTTTAATCGACTTATGAATTATTTCGATCATCAAATTTGTTTTTATACAATTAACTTAATTATTAATAATATTTTTTAAACTTTAATTATCAAGCACTATCCATAAAAAAATAATTTATACTACAATTATTTATGAACATGATTTTTGCGATAGTTACAATAAAAATCAAATATTTTTAAAGATCTAACTATTGTGATTTTGTGTATGTAAAAACTTTATTTTGTTGACAATGTATTAGTTTTAAAAAATTGATCAACTAAATCCAAAAATTAACCGACAAAATAGGCATTATGTTGTGTATGCTATTTCAATATACTTAGAGACTATTATGGCAATTATTCTACCATGGAACCAAAATGTTTGATGAGAAAATGAGAAGTGGCGTGAGACTGGGAATAAATTTGAATACTTGAAATGATGCATTTTCTCTTTATATAATTAGAGTGGTTAAAACCTTATGTGTAGGATTAGGCGCGTTATGTGGATAGCCGTTGGATTTGATCAAAAGGTGATAGACATGCCTGGAGGACAAAATTGTCTGTTTTTCGATGAATAAAGGATCACTTACTCCATGCACTTTACAACTTGGTGGTGCTCTTGGGCCTTGTGAATGACCCAAAATATTTTCCCCCAAGCCATTGTCTCTGCTTTGCAAGACTAGGGTTTTCCGTATATGTCATAGCCCAACTTTTTGAAATGAATATGTGAACAACCTTGATGTGATATCACTATCATTGAGAACAAGTGAATTAAAAGTCTTTCTTGTAATAGGTAACGTTTCACACGAAGTCCTTAACGTGTGTCCCTATGCTAGTGAACAATGATGATTCCTCTACCTCATGGTACTCGAGTACTTTAAATAATCTCCAATGAAATATCGATTATTGGTAGTAGGTATTGTATTTCTCAACGTAGTGGATCATATGGTTCTCTATGACTGAGGTACACATAAAAGGGTTCATGAAGCATCGTTTCTCCGCTTTTTCCATTTGCAAATTGTGAAAGTTCTTCTTCTTTGTATTTCCAACTTCTCCTTTTTTTCGTGAGCTCTTATTCGCTGATTTTATAATTAGGTTCATCTGTGACATCTTGTTTGGTGGTATCTGAAGCATACAAACTATCAACAATGTTTTTTAAGGTAAAGTCTACATCTTTATTCTTGCTTTAGCTTCATAATTTGTTAGGACTTATGGATAGTAGGTTTCTAATATCTCAGATGTCCAAATTGTAAAGTGGGATAACATTAAAGCATTGAGATTATTATACGGATAGGTTGATGATCACATCTCATGGATCATGAATAAAGAGTTATCCAGTCTTTACAAAAGTATGAATATTATGAGTAGTAATTATACTGGATTGACCCACCGTGAGAATACTACATAGAATGTTATGCAAGTGTCATAAGTTATTCTCAATGTGATAATGGTGTATACCACCCTTTGACCTGAAACCACTATGGATCCTGGATATGGAGTCGAGTACTTTACTTTTAATCAAATGTTTGTAACAAGATGACCATAAAGATGGTTGATGGGCACTTCACAAATCATGCTAAGAAACATGAGTAACCTAGATGGAATTTTCACATATTGCATAATAGGATATATGTCTAAGGTACCACTATTGAACTATACAAGGGTGATATTGTCTATGCCTTGTTTTCAATATATACATGAGATAAAAATGGTAATAATATACACAAACATCATCACAATAAGGTTTTGTCATATCACATGACATTTTCATGACTTAGTTAGCAGTGATGTGTTTCTAGATATGACTCACTATTTATTATATTAAATGTGCGATTTAGTATAATTGTCAATGTCACGTGAACCTACGGGATTACACACAGAAGAAAAGATTGGTGAGAGAGTGGAATATGGAACACCTTAAGGTACGATATACTTAAGAGAATTACAGAACAACGTAAGGTACGATGCACTTAAGTGAATTATAGAACACCGTAAGGTATGATGAACTTAAATGGAATACAAGATATTGTATGATACCATGCACTTAAGTGAAATACAATACATCATAAGGTACAATACACTTAAGTGGGTTTTTCATCAGCTTGCAACCCACAAAAGCGGTTATGTAAATAGAACCTTTATGCATAAACTTTTACTTAATGAAATTTGGTTTTCAACCCTAGTCATATTCTCTCTCTCTCTCTCTCTCTCTCTCTCTCTCTCTCTCTCTCTCTCTCTCTCTCTAAGTCCTCATTTGTACTACCTATCATTGAGATTGAAGGCACTCTATTCATGTGGGTTGAGTAGTGGCGACGTTCAATGCTTTTGATTATTCATCTAATTCTGCATCAAAGATGTAAATCGTCATAAGAGGTAACAATTTCTATCACTAATTATGATCATTCATAAGGATGGACTTAGGGGAAATTTTTATTTTCTGCCGCGTCTTATATTTCAATTTTTGGGCATGACTCTTTTGAAATTGCTTTATTGTAGGTAGAATATTTTTATCTCACAGGGCTTATCTCATGAGAGAAAGTATGCCACCAGGCGATGGAGGATGGGAAGCCAACCTCCTTGGTAGATTAGTCGAATGTGTGTTTATTTTCCTCTAGTATGCTTGTACCCATTGTTTTTGTATCCTCAACAAATAAGCAACTTTTATGGTTTCTACTTTGTAGTGTGTATTTTAGTTCTGGTTACTATCATACCTCAATTTTGTCTGAGCATTTTATTATTATATGGATTTTAGTCGCTTTTCATCTCGAATGAATGAGATAACTCATTTAATAGTGAAATGAGATTTAAGGAGATACAAGCATGAGGTCCTGGATTTTATGCATTTTTGTCCAAAAAATAAAATAAAAATGAAAGTTTTAAATTTGATTTGTTATTTTTAGCACTTTTTATATCTTAGTGATCAAGCAACGAACTAGACCTTTTTTTGTGATATTCATCATACAAAAATATATGATTTGATTTTTAATTTGACACAATTTAGGTCTTTTTTTTCTATTTTGTTAACCTAATTATTAGTGTAAGTATGGTCCCTTTCCACTCTAATTTTCAGACACCAATTACACAGAGTCTCAAACACGTTTCTACAAGGGTCCCAACTTTATATTTTTATATTTTTAATTTTTTAGCCATATGATGATTTGTTCCCTGGTGACTCTCTTCATTTTATTTTTCATTATAGTTTGATTTATTTTTCAGTTTACAAAACTTTTTTCTCTCTCTTTTGAGTCAATCAACAATTTTTATCTCATTCATCCATATAAAAAAATTCTTACACGATTTTTCCTCTTACATACACAATCATATTCAAAACCTTATTCTCTTTTTCCACATACCAACCTTACATCCATTTAAACTAACAAGACAAAAAAAAACACAAAAAGCCATTGAATTTCATACGAGAAAAGCTAACCTTATTCAAAACAGTTTCATGAACTTCTATAAACATAATTGCTACTTAGTTTAATCACCTTCTATCATATTTCACTTCTCTTTTGTTTTTTCATTTATAATTATTATTTCTTATATTTAAGATTATTATATTGTTTATTATTTAGTGTGTTTTTTTATTTGTTATTTAGCGTTTTTTTATTTGTTTATAATTTAGTGTTAAATGAATTATCAACTTTAGTTAGCAAAAGAGGTCATAAAAAATCAAAAGTACAAAGAAATACCAAAAAATATACCTTATTTCAAGTAAATCCAAATTTCTTCTTCTTTAGAATTCAAAAATACCAAAAATAGTTTTCATCACTCTATATTCTCTTACATAAATCAAATTTATTTTCAAAATAATAATAACTTTCTTTAAAAAAAAAAGAGAAACTTGTTATTTATTTAGTTAATTACTAAAACTCCAAAAAGTACAAAAATATATTTTAAAAGTAAAAAAAAAGTTTCATATTTTCTTCTAATCCAAAAAAATACAAAAGTATACCATCTTATTTTTTAATTAGTTTACTTATCCAATTGAATTAATTAATTTAATTAGTTGTACATATTTCTTTCCCAATTAAATTAGGATTCATACTCTTGTAAATAATCCACAGTTTACAAAATCACTATCCCTAAAGTTGTTGTTCTTCACATCGAAGAACAACAACTAAAGTCTAAAACCCTAAGCTCCATTTGTGAAGTCCAACCACTAATCCAAAGCAACATCGCACCAAAGGAAAACAAGAGGAGAAGTTAGAAGGAATTCGAGGTAGAAATAGGAAAGAAAGAGAAAAGAGTGAAGAGAAGTTGTACTTTTACTCAAACCAGAAAAATCATCATTCTTATAGGTTGATCATCCATTCCTATTTACTCATTTACATAAAATGTTATTGTTGTTGCACCTTGTTGTCTTAATCTATTGTATGGGGTTTGTGTTTAATTATTTGATGTATGTTAGTACTAGATAATAATTTGTTTAAAAAAACATAGCTATTTTCTAATCAAATTCAAACTAAAATCATATATCAACTTTTTTAACTAATATAATAAAGCAATTTTATTTGAAATTAATTTTTTAGATATTTTTTTAAAATAAATTTTCTAACTAATGTCATAAAGGATTTTTTTTAAAATGGTTTTTTTAGATCAATTTCTTTAAAAAACAATTTTCTAAACTAAAATCAAAATCATAAAAAATATAAAAATACAAAAACACCAAAATAGAATTCAATTAATTTTTAATCCCCTTTTGGATTTATTGATATAATTATTTTTTAATTTGTTTTAATTTATTATAAAAGATTTAAAACTCTCTTTAGTCATTAAAAATTCAAAAATGTCAAATAAAATCTTCCTTATAAATACCACAAAATCATGTACATAAATCAAAACACATATATATCTATTTATTCCTAAAGATTTAATTACATAAAAAAAAGTGATGATAATAATGTCCCCTTTATTTTATAATAATGTCTTATTAAGTTCAAACTATAGTTTATTGCTAAAAAAATACAAATATTCTAGTTAATACTTTTTAATTTCAAAAATACATATAATTGTTTTTTTACAATAAATTTTAAGAAAAAAATGTTGCATTTAATTTCATTTAAGTCACTTAATTAAAAATAAAAAACAACAAAAAGAGAAAAAACAAACATGTAATTCACTTTTTAATTAGAAAAAACAAAACAAAAAACAAAAATCTATTTTTTAGTTTCAATTAGATTATTTAATTTTTAATATTTTAGAATTAGGGTAATTAATTAGCAAATTTTAAGAAAAAATTAGGTTAGTTTAATTAACTTTAAATTAGAATTTCCCTTTTAGTCATTTAATCATTAATAATAAAAAATACTAAAAAATATGTCGTTAGTTTCTAAAAATAAAATAAAAATCCAAAAATACACGAACTCTTTTTTCTCCATTCAAATTAAAGTTCATCTTTAGGTTAATTCAAAACTTTTTTCCATAAACTAAAATCAACCAACCAACAAAAATCGAACTACATCGACTTTGACTTTCGTATCATGCACTGAGAATAGGTAGGCACAAGGTTGTGAAACCCTGATGAGTCCCCTAATTTAAAATGAACTCGTTTCCCATTTTACCCTTTGTAATTACCATTTTCTAAGTAAATAAGAAGCAAGTATAGATGCAAACAAATTTAGCAAACAAACACCTTTAATCATAGGCTAGAGAAGGTTCACATTGAGTACAACGAAGGTGAGAGGTGTCTAACACCTTCCTCTCACTTAACCGACTCTCGAATCCATATCCAGTTGTGATGACTATCTTATCCCTTCCTTTAGTGTTTTACCATTATTTTCCTTATTCCTTAGGAATGAATAAAATATGGTGGTGACTCTGTGATTTTTCCAGTCGCGACAGTTACTTACAGTTTTTACCTGTTTATACAACATTGCTTTAAGTTATAAGTTCGTTTTTATGAGAGTCAACTTATTTTCCGAGATCTTGGTCGAAGTTTTATTGAATGTCTCTGGGGATCTTGTCGGGGCAAGGGTCGATACCACTTCCTTTCCCCAAGCGAGAACTTGGTTTGAGGTCGACGTAATATGGACTCACAATTGCCTATGGAGTGGCTAGATACTAAGAAAGGGGTGAGCGTGTAACACCCCGATTAAAATAAGAGAATTATTTAATTGAGTTAATATTATTTTATTAATTTAATTAAATAAAGTTGAATTATTGGATTATTATTATTATTATTTTGGAATAATAATTATTTGGAAAATATATAAGTTGGAAATAAGAGAAAGAGTCTCATTTTGGAACAGAAGGGTTTTACGTGAAAAAGCAGAGAAGCATCGTGAAAGAGGAAAAGGGCAAGAGAAGGAGCTGTAGAACAAAGGTTGGAGAACGGAAAAGCTTGAAGCTCGAAGAGTTGCCGGATTGTTAAGGTAAGGGGGGTTTATCGTCGTTTAATGGGTATTATCGATTAACATGTAATGGGTAGTGATAAGCCGTCGATTGACCCTAATTGGGATTTAGAATGCTGAGAAATTATGTTGAATAAGTTGTATTAAAGCTGAAATTGAATTTGTGTTTGAGTGTATTGTGAATTTCTGAGCGTATAGCTTTTTACGGAAGTTGAATCGGAGGTCCGGAAGTCCTCCAACGGCGGAAAATGCGGAAACTCTGCATTCTGCCTTGTGTTAGCGCAGGAACTGCTGTTTCGCCTGCGTTAACCGGTTAACCCAGGGTGTTAACCGGTTAACACTGTTATAAATTGTGAAAAATGTTGAGTTTTGCCTGCGTTAACCGGTTAACCTATAGCGTTAACCGGTTAACACTGTTGCGTTTTGCCTGGAAGTGTAATTTTCCTGCGTTAACCGGTTAACCTATAGCGTTAACCGGTTAACACTGTTGCAGTAGGTAAAAATGGTTGATTTTTATGATGTAAGTGTAATTGGTGATTGACCTATTGTATCCAATTGTGATAAATAAATTCGTGGAGTCTATGTTGTGAAATGTTGATGCAAATATGTTGATAAGTTGTTTGTGGAAAATATTAAGTTGTAGGCTGATGAGCCAAAGTTGAATACAAGTTGTTGTGTTGAAAATGCTGAGTTGTAGGCTGATGAGCCAAAGTTGATTTTTAAGTTGTTGTTGCTGAAAAAGCTGTTATGTTGTCGTTGTTATTATGTTGTTGAACTTTCAAGTCGTACATGCCATATACATTCATATGCATTAAGTCGGGGCTTTTGCTCACACCACGTTGGCCTGGATTGGCAAAATTATGGGGCTTTTGCTCACACCACGTTGGCCTGGATTGGCAAAAATTCTAAGTTGAAAGTTGAAGGCTTATGCCTTGATGCCCACTAAACTGGCAATGATTTTAAGTTGGGAGTTTTACTCCAAATGGTACCACATGCATGAAGAGTCGAGTCTCATTGAGTTGCATTTACGTTGTGTTTGAATATGATGTTGAGTTGAATATGCTGCTACCGAATGCCTGATATGATGTGGGTGATTAACGTGTAAAGTTACTTAACATAACATGATGATTTATAATATTTGTTATATCGATTGAGGAACTCACCCTTACAGTTATATTTTTCAGGTAACGAGCAGTGAGTTGAGTAGAAGCTAGTGCTTGAAGTCTAGAGTGGTTTTAGTGGGTCATGCTCTGATAGATGTAACATCGGGACGGGATGTTTTAATTGTTGAATAAATGTTAATTTTAAGATATTACAGATGTTGAAATATTTTATCCGCTGCGTATTGTTAAAGAAGTTTTTATGTCGAATAAAATTGAGTATGACTGATTTTTACGGTGAATTATGTGAAGTATTATGTGACACCCTTGGTGCATGATTACTCTGATATTGATTTATATGCTGTTGTCTTAATTAAATATTTGGGGTATTTTAGAAGGGTGTTACATTAGTGGTATCAGAGCAGGTCGGTCTGTCCGGCCAGTTGTCGTGTCGTTACTGTCTAACAATTGTGTAATTGTTACTAGTCTAACTTTTAAGTTGTGTTGTAGTGATAAGTTGAAATGGCTGGAAGGAATGACGCTGCAATGGCTGCCGCAATGCAAGCAATGGCACAAGCTGTGCAGAACTTGCCAAATGCTGGTGGTGATGCTGGGTCACGTAGCTTGGCGACTTTTCAGAGAGAGAATCCGCCGGTGTTTAAAGGGAAGCATGATCCAGATGCAGCCTTGGGATGGTTGAAAGAGATTGAGAGAATCTTCCGTGTTATGGATTGCACTCCAGCTCAGAAGGTTCGGTATGGTACTCACATGCTAGCAGTCGAAGCTGATGACTGGTGGCTAGAGACTCACGAGAGGTTGACCGTGGCAGGTGAAGTCATTACTTGGGATGTATTCCGCAGGGAATTCATGAGAAAGTATTATCCGGAAGATGTCCGTGGTAAGAAGGAAATTGAGTTCCTTGAGCTGAAGCAAGGAAACATGTCTGTCACTGATTATGCTGCGAAATTTGTGGAGTTGTCCAAATTTTATCCTCATTACACTGGTGCTGGTGCTGAATTTTCAAAGTGCATCAAGTTTGAAAATGGACTGCGCTCTGAAATTAAGAAGGCTGTTGGGTATCAGAAGATACGCATTTTTACTGAATTGGTGGATAGCTGCAGGATATTTGAAGAAGACAATAATGCTCATTACAAGATTGTCAGTGACCGCAGGGGCAAGCAACATCAAAATCGTGGCAAGCCGTATGATGCCCCAGTGGGAAAAGGGAAACAAGGAGCTGCTCCGGCTCAGAGGACTAGTAGGGGAGGTGCTCCTGTTGGTATAGTTTGTTTCAAATGTGGTCAGGCTGGTCATAAGAGTAATGTATGCACTGTTGAAGTAAAGAGATGTTTTCGTTGTGGTACGACTGGTCATGCAATAGCTGATTGCAAACACAAGGAAGTGATTTGTTTTAATTGTGGCGAAGAAGGGCATATTGGAAGTCAGTGTCAGAAGCCGAAGAAATCTCAGACTGGGAAGGTGTTCGCATTGACCGGAACTCAAACCTCCAGTGAGGACAGACTTATCCGAGGTACGTGTTATATTAATGGCTTTCCTTTTGTAGCTATTATTGACACAGGTGCGACTCATTCCTTTATATCTTTGGATTGTGCGGTGAAACTTAAGTTAGAGATATCTGAGATGTTTGGTAGTATGGTAATTGATACTCCTGCGAAGGGTTCAGTGACTACTACTTCGGTTTGTTTAAATTGTCCTTTGAGTATTTTTGGTAGAGACTTTGGGATGGACCTAGTGTGTCTTCCACTAGTGCAGATTGATGTTATTCTGGGTATGAACTGGTTGGTGTTTAACCGAGTTTCTATCAATTGTTTTGATAAGACGGTGATCTTTCCTGAGATTGAGGAGGGAAAGAGTTTGTTTCTATCAGCAAGGCAAGTGAATGAAGAAGTAGCTGATGGGGCAGAGTTGTTTATGCTGTTAGCAACTTTGGAGGCTAAAGATAAACTGGTGTTTGGCAATCTAGCTGTGGTGTGTGATTTTCCTGATGTGTTTCCGGAAGAAGTGAATGAATTGCCGCCAGAGCGTGAAGTGGAGTTCTCTATTGACTTGGTACCTGGTACTAGGCCGATATCGATGGCTCCGTACCGTATGTCTGCTGTTGAGTTAACTGAATTGAAGAGTCAGTTGGAAGATCTATTGGATAAGAAATTTATTCGTCCGAGTGTGTCACCGTGGGGTGCACCAGTGCTATTGGTTAAGAAGAAAGAAGGTACTATGAGGTTGTGTGTGGACTACAGGCAACTGAATAAAGTGACGATCAAGAATCGGTATCCTTTGCCGAGGATTGATGATTTGATGGATCAGTTGGTTGGTGCAAGTGTGTTCAGTAAAATAGATTTGAGATCTGGGTATCATCAGATCCGTGTGAAAACAGAGGATATTCAGAAGACTGCTTTCAGAACAAGGTATGGACATTATGAGTATTCTGTAATGCCTTTTGGTGTGACTAATGCACCGGGAGTATTTATGGAGTATATGAATAGGATTTTCCATCCGTACCTAGACAAGTTTGTTGTGGTGTTTATTGATGATATTTTGGTGTATTCGAAATCTGAAGAAGAGCATGCTGAACATTTGAGAGTGGTTTTAGAAGTCCTACGAGAAAAGAAGTTATTTGCTAAACTATCCAAATGTGAATTTTGGTTAGAAGAGGTTAGTTTTCTTGGTCATGTGATTTCAAGAGGTGGCGTTGCTGTTGATCCTTCTAAGATAGAAGCGGTATCTAAGTGGGAAGCTCCGAAGTCTGTTGCTGAGATTCGAAGTTTTCTTGGGTTGGCTGGTTATTATAGGAAGTTCATTGAGGGATTTTCTAAGTTGGCGTTACCGTTGACGATGTTGACTAGAAAGGGGCAAGCGTTTGTTTGGGACTCAAAATGTGAAGAAGGTTTCCAAGAGCTAAAGAGAAGGTTGACTAGTGCTCCTATTCTGATATTACCGAGTTCGTCAGAATCGTTTGAAGTTTTCTGTGATGCTTCATTGTTGGGTTTGGGTGGCGTGTTGATGCAGAATAAGCGGGTTATAGCTTATGCTTCAAGACAGCTGAGGGTTCATGAGAGGAACTATCCGACGCACGATTTAGAGTTGGCAGCTGTGGTATTTGTTCTGAAGTTATGGAGACATTACTTGTACGGGTCAAGATTTGAGGTTTTCAGTGACCATAAAAGTTTAAAGTATTTGTTTGATCAGAAAGAGCTGAATATGAGACAGAGAAGATGGTTAGAGTTTCTGAAGGATTATGACTTTGGGTTGAATTACCATCCGGGTAAAGCAAACGTAGTGGCTGATGCATTGAGTCGGAAATCATTACATATGTCTATGCTAATGGTTAAGGAATTGGATTTAATTGAGCAGTTTAGAGACTTGAGTTTGGTATGTGAGAGTACTCACAATAGTGTTAAATTGGGAATGTTGAAGTTAACAAGTGGTATTCTGGATGAGATCAGAGAGGGTCAGAAATCTGATATGCTTTTGGTTGATAAGTTGACTCTAGTGAATCAAGGTCAAGGTGGCGAATTCAGAGTTGATGAGAATGGTATTTTGAAGTTTGGTAGTCGGGTGTGTATTCCGGATGTTACCGAGCTTAAGAAGAGTATTCTTGAGGAAGGACATCGTAGTGGTCTGAGTATTCATCCTGGAGCTACGAAGATGTATCATGATTTGAAGAAGTTATTTTGGTGGCCGGGAATGAAAAGAGAAATTGCGAGTTTTGTCTATTCTTGTTTGACTTGTCAGAAGTCAAAGATTGAGCATCAGAAGCCGTCTGGGCTAATGCAACCGTTGGCTATTCCAGAGTGGAAGTGGGATAGTATCAGTATGGATTTTGTTTCTGGTTTACCGAGGACGAGTAAGAATTTTGAAGCTATTTGGGTGATTGTTGACAGATTAACAAAGTCGGCTCATTTCATTCCGATTAGAATGGATTATCCGTTAGAAAAATTGGCTGAGTTGTATATTGAGAAGATTGTAAGTTTGCATGGTATTCCGTCGAGTATTGTTTCGGACAGAGATCCTAGATTTACATCGAAGTTCTGGGAAGGTTTGCAGAAGGCTTTGGGAACTAAGCTGAGATTGAGTTCTGCATATCATCCGCAGACTGATGGTCAGACTGAGAGGACGATTCAGTCATTAGAAGATCTGTTGAGGGCTTGTGTTTTGGAAAAGGGAGGTACTTGGGATTGTTATTTACCGTTGATTGAGTTTACCTACAACAATAGTTTTCATTCGAGCATTTGTATGGCGCCGTTTGAAGCTTTGTATGGTAGGAGATGTCGGACACCTTTATGTTGGTATGAGTCCGGTGAGAGTGCTGTGGTTGGACCGGAAATTGTTCAACAGACTACAGAAAAGATTAAGATGATTCAGGAGAAGATGAGGATTGCTCAGAGTCGTCAGAAGAGTTATCATGATAAGAGGAGGAAGTCACTTGAGTTTCAAGAGGGAGATCATGTGTTTCTTCGTGTTACTCCGATAACAGGTGTTGGTCGGGCTTTGAAGTCGAGGAAGTTGACACCTCGATTTATTGGTCCTTATCAGATTCTGGAGAGGATAGGAGAAGTAGCCTATCGTATCGCTTTACCGCCGTCACTTGCGAATTTGCATGAGGTTTTTCATGTGTCTCAGTTGAGGAGGTATATTCATGATCCGTCGCATGTGATCCAAGTAGATGATGTACAGGTGAGAGATAACCTGACTGTTGAAACATCACCTATGAGGATCGAGGATCGAGAGTTGAAGCAGTTGCGGGGTAAAGAGATTTCCTTAGTGAAGGTAGCTTGGGGAGGACCAGCAGGTGGCAATGTGACTTGGGAACTGGAGAGTCAGATGAAGGAGTCCTATCCAGAGTTATTTGTTTGAGGTATGTTTTCGAAGACGAAAACTCTTTTAGTGGGGGAGAGTTGTAACACCCCGATTAAAATAAGAGAATTATTTAATTGAGTTAATATTATTTTATTAATTTAATTAAATAAAGTTGAATTATTGGATTATTATTATTATTATTTTGGAATAATAATTATTTGGAAAATATATAAGTTGGAAATAAGAGAAAGAGTCTCATTTTGGAACAGAAGGGTTTTACGTGAAAAAGCAGAGAAGCATCGTGAAAGAGGAAAAGGGCAAGAGAAGGAGCTGTAGAACAAAGGTTGGAGAACGGAAAAGCTTGAAGCTCGAAGAGTTGCCGGATTGTTAAGGTAAGGGGGGTTTATCGTCGTTTAATGGGTATTATCGATTAACATGTAATGGGTAGTGATAAGCCGTCGATTGACCCTAATTGGGATTTAGAATGCTGAGAAATTATGTTGAATAAGTTGTATTAAAGTTGAAATTGAATTTGTGTTTGAGTGTATTGTGAATTTCTGAGCGTATAGCTTTTTACGGAAGTTGAATCGGAGGTCCGGAAGTCCTCCAACGGCGGAAAATGCGGAAACTCTGCATTCTGCCTTGTGTTAGCGCAGGAACTGCTGTTTCGCCTGCGTTAACCGGTTAACCCAGGGTGTTAACCGGTTAACACTGTTATAAATTGTGAAAAATGTTGAGTTTTGCCTGCGTTAACCGGTTAACCTATAGCGTTAACCGGTTAACACTGTTGCGTTTTGCCTGGAAGTGTAATTTTCCTGCGTTAACCGGTTAACCTATAGCGTTAACCGGTTAACACTGTTGCAGTAGGTAAAAATGGTTGATTTTTATGATGTAAGTGTAATTGGTGATTGGCCTATTGTATCCAATTGTGATAAATAAATTCGTGGAGTCTATGTTGTGAAATGTTGATGCAAATATGTTGATAAGTTGTTTGTGGAAAATATTAAGTTGTAGGCTGATGAGCCAAAGTTGAATACAAGTTGTTGTGTTGAAAATGCTGAGTTGTAGGCTGATGAGCCAAAGTTGATTTTTAAGTTGTTGTTGCTGAAAAAGCTGTTATGTTGTCGTTGTTATTATGTTGTTGAACTTTCAAGTCGTACATGCCATATACATTCATATGCATTAAGTCGGGGCTTTTGCTCACACCACGTTGGCCTGGATTGGCAAAATTATGGGGCTTTTGCTCACACCACGTTGGCCTGGATTGGCAAAAATTCTAAGTTGAAAGTTGAAGGCTTATGCCTTGATGCCCACTAAACTGGCAATGATTTTAAGTTGGGAGTTTTACTCCAAATGGTACCACATGCATGAAGAGTCGAGTCTCATTGAGTTGCATTTACGTTGTGTTTGAATATGATGTTGAGTTGAATATGCTGCTACCGAATGCCTGATATGATGTGGGTGATTAACGTGTAAAGTTACTTAACATAACATGATGATTTATAATATTTGTTATATCGATTGAGGAACTCACCCTTACAGTTATATTTTTCAGGTAACGAGCAGTGAGTTGAGTAGAAGCTAGTGCTTGAAGTCTAGAGTGGTTTTAGTGGGTCATGCTCTGATAGATGTAACATCGGGACGGGATGTTTTAATTGTTGAATAAATGTTAATTTTAAGATATTACAGATGTTGAATGTTTCTATCCGCTGCGAAATTTTAAAGAAGTGTTTATGTTGAATTAAATAATGAGCATGACTGATTTTTACGGTGAATTATGTGAAGTATTATGTGACACCCTTGGTGCATGATTACTCTGATATTGATTTATATGCTGTTGTCTTAATTAAATATTTGGGGTATTTTAGAAGGGTGTTACAGAGCGCATAGTTGCCATTTTGTGGTTTGTTGTTTATATTTATGCATTTGCACCATAGGGCTTTGATTGCTTTATATGTACATCAATGGCATTTATAATAGTACCATTGAGTCATTTATGACAAGGCTTTGTTTGCTTTTGTTCGTACGTCGATGGTGTTTGTGACAACACCCTAACTCATTGATACCTTTTATAATCACAAGGAAAAGAGATTTCATCGAAAATTTGTTTATTTTCTGGTAAAAAAAACATTCTACACTGCAACAGTAGTTGTGCTTTACATATGCATAAATTTAAATTTAACCAAGCAGTGTGGCCGCTGCTTATTGGTTGTTGGGGGGATTGGTAAGGCATGTGGTAAATATCTTAAGCTTCCATCTAGATTTTTCACCTATATATGTCTGTTCAGAATAATTCACTTTACTTCTCGGGACCAAAATTTCCATGTCTCTTAACTGCCTGACAAATGATGCTACATTGATCTCCATAACTTTTCCTTTGTCCTCAACAACGGCTAATAATACCTTACTCTATGGGGAAGAGGGAAAATATGGTGATGAATTTTTAGGGATAGAAGAAGTACACTGAAGATTCTCAACAATGACTAGAATACCTGACTCCTCTGAGGAAACTTAAAATGAAATGAAATAGTTTAGCAACGATTCCTAACAATGGCTAGAATGTGCGACTCTTCTTGGGGGAATGTTTTAAGGATGCACTTTGATTCTATTGGGGAAAATCCATAACAACAATTGGGAAATTATGAACTCTAATGAATCAATTTGAGTAAGTTAAGGAGATACTTATGATGTGATGTTATGTATGCCGATGTGTGTTTGGGCTTTCACAGGGGAATGTACAAAAATATAGGGTTTGCACGTTGTGCCAAGTATGATTGGGCTTTGTGTGGGAACCTATCTAAGGAATGTCAGTGGTGATTGGGCTTAAAAAGGGTGATTGGGGAAAGTTTATTGACTTCCCGGTGCTTGAGAAATTGTAGCTCGACGTCCAAGCAAGCGCTGAGTGTAATGGTTGAGAATTCTTGTTGGGGAAGAAATGATTGGCCAAGTCTAAGGGACTGTGTGGCGCTTTTAGGTTAGGGATACCAAATGCGTTTTGGTTACCTTTAACAATTTCTAAAAGAAATGTAATTCGATGTTGTTTCCTTAAAAGCTTTTTTTGAAAGAAGGTTTTTTAACAAAAAAAAATTCAATGTATTATTTAGAAAAAGTCAAATTTCGCAGACAAAGCATGAAAAGTAAAAATATTGAGCACATATAAGGGAACTGATTTTATTGGTAAATAGTCCCAAAATGGGTTATTTTTTACAAATGAAGCAATTCCTAAAAGAGGTGATCGCAAAAAGAAAATGATAATTGTAATGGCAATGAAACATCTCAGGTTTCCACAAAATTCCAACTCTGATATAGTCTATACGCCTTCGGTCTTCCTTTGATCTTTCTTTCAGAAGGAGAGTGACTGGATTGACTTGCTAGGGAAGCCACATGATTGACTTGCTAGGAAAGCCATAAGATTGACTTGTCGAGGAGTGAAGAAGGACTCCTTGCAGGATGCAGCCTCTCACTCTTATTAAATCCCTAATTTTTGCCTAGATCACCCTTTTCGGTTTTCAGTCTACCGGGATATCCAGTTTTTTACATAAGAGTCCCTTTTGGGTTTTCAACTTATCGGACTTTCTCTTCTTTCTTTTTTAAGCATAGTATTTTTTGACTGCATCTGCATTCATCGGGGATGGAAGATCTTCACCATCCATAGTTGCAAGGATTAAGGCTCCTCTTGAGAAAACCTTTCTTACAACATACGAACCTTCATAGTTTGGCGTCCATTTTCCCCTTGGGTCAGTATGGATTGGAAGAATCTTTTCTAGCACGAGGTCTCCGGTCTTGAGACTGCGGGGAAAAACCTTCTTGTTGTGTGCCCTCTTGATGCGTTTTTGATAAAGTTGGTTATGGGAGATAGTTGTTAAGCGTTTCTCATCATTGAGGTTTAGTTGGTCAAATAGGGCTTGTACCCACTTAGCCTCATCAAGCTTAACATTGATCAAAATTCTTAAGGAATGAATCTCTACTTCGACTAGCAAGACTGCATTCATGCCATACACAAGGGAGAAGGGAGTTGCCCCAACGGAAGTGCGTATAGAAGTGCGATAACCATGTAGTGCGAATAGGAGCATTTCATGCCAATCTTTGTAGGTTTCCACCATCTTTTGCATGATCTTCTTGATTTTTTTATTAGCTGCCTTAACAACACCATTCATCTTAGGCCTATAAGGCGATGAGTGTGGTGGTCGATCTTGAAATTTTGGCATAACTCTTTCATCATTTTATTATTGAGGTTAGATCCATTATCGATAATGATCTTATTGGGGACCCTGTAACATCAGATGATTTCTTTTCTGAGGAATCGAGCCACCACTTGTCTGCTAACATTGGTGTATGAGGCTGCTTCTACCCATTTCGTGAAGTAGTTAATGGCTACAAGGATGAAGCGGTGTCCATTTGAGGCAGTTGGTTCTATGTGTCTGATCACATCAATGCCCCACATGGTGAAAGTCCAAGGTGATGTTAGGGCATTGAGCGGAGTTGGTGACACATGGATCTTGTCGGTGTAGATCTGGAACTTATGGCACGTTTGGACGTGGCAGTGACATTCAACCTCCATGGTCATCTAATAGTAGTCAGCCCTCAAGATTTTCTTTACCATGGTGTTCCTACTAGCATGTGTCCCAAAGGATCCTTCGTGAATTTCCATTATAATCTGGTTTGCTTCTTGCTTACTCACACATCTAAGCAGAATCGAATCATAATTTCTCTTGTATAATACCCCTCCCTCCATTTAAGAAGAATTTTGATGATAGTTTTCGAAGATACTTCTTGTCGGTGATGGATGCGTCCACATGGTGCTCTTGGTTCTCTAAGAATCTCATGATGTCGTAGAACCAAGGATGACCGTCAGCTTCATCTTCTGTTGCCAGACAGTAAGCAGGCTCGTCCAAGTATTTGAGGTGAAAGGATGGCGCTTCATTCTTCCACTTAACCTTAAACATGGACGCCAAAGTTGCCAAGGCATCAGCTAGCTGATTCTCTTCCCGAGGGATATGGTGGAATGTAATCTCATCAAAGTAGGGGACTAGTTTCAAGACATGCTCTTTGTAAGAAATGAGCTTATGATCTATAGTATCCCAATCTCCTTTGACTTGGATGATTACCAAGGTTGAATCTCCATAGACTTCAAGGATTTTGGTCCTAAGATCGATAGCAGCTTCAATACCAAAGATACAAGCCCCGTACCCATCCATGTTGTTTGTACATTCAAAATACAACCTTGTGGTGAAGGGGAGGTGGCAATTAGTTGGAGAAGTGAATACTGCCCCTATGCCATTGTCGTGAGCATTAGAAGCTCCATCAAAAACCAATGTCCATCGAGGACGGTGGGATACATGATCAATGGTCTACCAGGTACATGAGGCATCAACACGGGGGGTTCTTGCAAGTACTCCTTTATTTTCTCAAACGCGCCTTGGAAATTGTTGTTCCAAATGATGGCTTGATCATTTTGAAGAAGTTTGAAGATTGGATCACAAGTGGCCGTGAGGTGAGATATGAATCTAGCAATGTAGTTCAATCTACCTAGGAATCCTCGGACTTCCTTCTCGGCTTTGGGTGTAGACATAGCTTGCATGGCCTTCAGTTTCTCGGGATCTACCTCAATGCCACGTTGGCTAACGATAAAACCTAGAAATTAGTCGGATCTTACCCCAAACGTGCACTTGTTGGGATTAAGCCTCAATTTGAACTTCCTCAGCCTCTCAAACAAATTTTCTAGATTGACAAGGTGTTCCTCTTCGGTTTGAGACTTGGCTATCATGTCGTCAACGTAAACATCAATCTCTATATGAATCATATTATGAAAGAGAGTGACCATGGCTCGTTGGTATGTGGCGCCGACTTTCTTCAATCCAAAAGGCATCACCTTGTAGCAGAAGGTTCCCCATGGAGTTATGAAAGTGGTTTTCTCAATATCTTCTTGAGCCATGCAAATCTGGTTATAACCGGAGAAACCATCCATAAAAGAGAAAATAGAGAACTGAGCGGTATTGTCCACTAGCATGTCAATGTGTGGTAGAGGAAAGTCATCTTTGGGACTTGCTCTATTTAGATCTCTATAATCTACGCAGATTCTCACTTTGCCATCCTTCTTAGGTACAGACACAATGTTCGCAATCTATTGAGGATAATTGGAGACCGTTAGGAAGCCGATGTTGAGCTGTTTTTGTACCTCCTCCTTGATCTTCATAGCCATATCAGGACGGGTCCTTCATAGCTTTTGCTTTACTGGAGAGCATTCCTCTTTAAGAGGCAAATGGTGGACCACGATGTCAGTATCGAGGTCGGGCCTGTCTTGGTATTGTTGGTGTAAGCCCTAGAGGCCAATACTTTTGGTACTTGTATCGAATTATTTATTAATAATAAAAGGTTTTTTTTCTTTATTATGTTTGTTTAATAAAGTCCCTAGAATAGCTAGTCCGTTTAATGTATCGAGTATGACTTAATCATGAGATCATATTAAACATAATGACACTATTCTTAAAGTATCCGTAGTCGAGCTTTATTGGGAAGTGGGATAACATTAAATCATGAAGACTATTATGTTTATAGACTGATGATCACATCTCATGGATCATGGATAAGGAGTTATCAAGTCTTAAACATAGGTATGAATATTAAGAGTAATATTTATACTGGACTGACCCGCTATGAGAATACTATATAGAATGTTATGCAAAGTGTCATAAGTTATTCTCATGGTGATAATGGTGTATACCACCCTTCGACCTGAAACCACTATGGACCCTAGATGTAGAGTCGAGTGCCTTATTGTTGATCAAACATTATTCGTAACTGGATGACCATAAAGACAATTGATGGGTACTCCACGAAGCATGCTGAGGGACATGAGTGACCTAGATGGAATTTTCCCATCTTGCGTAACATGATAAATATCTAAGGGCCCAATATTGAACTGGACAAGGATGACACGGTATATGCCTTGTATTTAATATAGACATAAGGGCAAAAGTGTAATTGTACACACAAGTATTATCACAAAAGGATTTATCAGATCACATGATATTTTCGTGTCTAGGGTAAGAGTGATGTGTTGCTAGATACCGCTCACTATTTATTATGTTAAATATGTGATTTAATATAATTGTCAATGCCGCGAAAACCTACAGGGTCACATACAAAAGGATGGATTGATGAGAAATAGAGTAAATAAGGAACACCGTAAGGTACGGTGCACTTAAGTGAATTGTAAAACATTGTAAGGTACGGTACACTTAAGTAGAATACGAAATGTGTTAAAGTACCATGCGCTTAAGTGATTTTGGTATATCATAAAATATGGGCCACATACACTTAAGTGGAATTTTTAACTTGCAGCCCATACAAGTGGTTCTATAAATAGAACCCTTGTGCAGAAGCATTTGTTCAGATGAAAATTTTGTTTCTCTCTCTCTCTCTCTCACACACACACACACATACACACACACACACACACACACACACACACACACACACACACACACACACACACACACACACTCAAAGCCTTCATTCGTAGCAGCTAGCACTGAGATTGAAGGAATCCGTTCGTGTGGACTGAGTAGAGGCGTTGTCACCATTCAACGTTCGTGATCACTCCTTAGATCTGCATCAAAGGATTCAATTGCCACAAGAGGTAATGATTTTTATCATTGATCATGCCCATTCATAAGGATCACTAAGAAGAAAATTTTAAATTCTGCTGTGTTTTGGATCACTATTCTCTTTCAGGTATGACCATGCAAACACATCTTTGTACTCCTTCAAGAGCCTAATCAGTTTTGCCTTCACATCATCTTGCAGAACGGAGCCGATCCAGACTTCTTTTGATTCCTTGTTTGTCCCAAGGTTAATCACTTCCACTGATTCTTCGTGCGGCTGGATGACCTTTTCCTCTTGCTTGAGTAGTCTTGCCAATTCTTTGGGGAGTTCGACCTCTTCCTCACACTCTTCATCGGCTTGATTAATCGGGTTGTCAAAGTCGTACGAGACCATAACATAATTGTCATTGGTGGTTGTCGAGGGCGATCTGCACGATTTAAGGTTCACACTTTTATTGACATGAAAGAAAAGATGATTTTGAAAATAATATTTTAAGAAAAATGCCATTTTTGAAAAAGGTGAAATAAATAAATGAAAGACAAGGATCTCAAAATTGACTGAGAACATGGACCTTTTCCATTAATGATTAATAAGGAAATTCGATGAAGCCCTATAAATGATTCCCACATGCCTTGGGCTTGACATGGGTTATTTTGATAAAAAGAAAGGAAAACAACATTGGAAATTATATTTTAATCAGGGTCACTTTAGATATTTCAATCTCGGTCCACTTGGTGGCACCATTTCCATCGGTCTTTGTGAAGATCAATCCAGCATCTTCTTCTTCGTCTTCCTCCACGGCACAAATACGGTTGTCATCAAGGTAACCAGAACTTGATAATTTTTAGGATAGAGGGAGCACTGATCCCTTTGTATCTATCGACGTGGGCTTCTTCAAATTATGGGAGTTGTATCCCAAACTGGTATGATTCTTATTGGCAGGCAGTTCAAGCATTCTTCCCCACCCTTGGGGGTGCCCTTTTTTGATGATGGTCATGGCGTCTTGGAGAGATGCCATTGGAGATTCATAATATTTTGATTCATCCCTTGCTTGGCAAACCATTTCAACATTGATAACTTCAAATGATTGGAACGGGATTTCCTTCATCTCCTTTTCCCCTTCAACGTATCGGAAAGATGTGAGGTGACTTACCACAATATCCTCCTCACCC
This sequence comes from Lathyrus oleraceus, assembly GCF_024323335.1. Lineage (NCBI taxonomy): Eukaryota > Viridiplantae > Streptophyta > Magnoliopsida > Fabales > Fabaceae > Lathyrus > Lathyrus oleraceus. The sequence goes on from NC_066579.1 coordinate 176,648,447, forward strand.
TCTATAATAACTAGTTTATCATCAACCAAGAATTTCAATCTTTGGTGGAGCGTTGAAGTGACTGCACCAACTGAGTGGATCCAAGGCCTTTCAAGCAGATAATTGTAAGCTCGATAGATGTCCATGACAAAGAAAGTGATAAGGAAAGTATGTGGACCAATCTTTATAGGCAAATTCACCTTACCGATTATAGTCATTTTAGTCCAATCAAATGCTCTTACTACAAGCTCGCTTGGTTTCATTACGAGTCCCTCAACAGTTAGCTTAACAAGGGAACTCTTAGGCATCACAATGAGGGAAGACCCAATGTCTACCAAAACTCTTGATAGGACTGTATCCATACACTCAATTGAAATATGGAGAGCCTTGTTATGATTCCTCCCCTCGGCGGGAAGCTCCTCGTCACTGAAGCCCAAGTTTAAGCTAGTAATGATATTATTAACTACCCCTTCAAACCGGCACACATAGATCTCTTGTGGCACGTGGTTGTCCTAATTTTTTTACCAAAGCATCCTTATTGGCCTCCGAGCACATTAATAAAGACAACATTGATATCTTCTAGGGTGTCTGGTTAAGCTGATCAACCACTCGATAATCGCTCTTCTTGATAATGCGTAATAACTCTTCTATTTCATTAGAAGGTGCAGCGTCTTGTCTCTGCTGAGCGTCATCAATTTGGTTGCCTTCATCTGAAGCTGAAGGATTGCTAGTTCCAATCGGAGTGGGTGTTGGTGCAAATATCCATCCACTTCTCATGACTTCTCCATTGTTGGTGATGTTTATCATTGGGTCACTAGACTTCAATGGTTCTTCTTGCATCTTCTGACCATGTATGTAGACTGAGGTGTCATACACCCATGGTATTGCCTTGGTGTCAACATACAGGAATGGTGTGGGAACTATTATTATTATCGGAGCAACATGATTTATTGACAGAGTTAACTGAGACAAGTTATATGGTATTTGCAAAGGGGGACTTCATCGTATGGTATCTTGAGGGTAGACACATCTTCTTTTGTGGACAGGTAGTCTACCACCAAGATCCCTTAGTCCATTAATCGTTGTATGACAAACCTCAAAGTTTTACATTGTTACAGGTTAATCAGACAGTGTTCACAATCATTACTACAAATAGGAAATGCATTATTCTTCATTAAAGCATTCTTGATCTCAATGAGTGGTGTTTTTAACTCGTTTACATAGGATAATAATCTTCTTCCATTGTCAAATTCTACCATATTCACGGCTGAATTATTGTGAGGGGGCATCAGGTTGTTATTTACATTCAGCCCATTGGGTGTGAACGTAATTGCCTTTGAATCAATAAGATCTTGAACCTTGTACTTCAATGCTTTATAATTCTCGATGGAATGTCCGAGAGTGCCAGAATGAAATTCACAACGGGCATTTTCATCGTAACCAGGAGGAAGAACCGTTGGTGTGGGTCCCAACTCCCTTAGTTGTACAAGTGATCCCTTTAATAAATATGATAGAATATGGTTGTACGACATAGGAACCGTGTCAAACCTTCTTTCAGGCATTCATAACCTTTATTATTATTATTGATACTGTGGTTGCTGACGTTTCTATTGTTGTTGATAACATTGTTGTTATGGTTGTTGGTAACATTGCTGTTATTAAGGTTGAACATGAATTGTAAACGGTTGTTATTGAATAGGTTGGACGGGAGCCACTACGGCTACTTGTTGATAAGTGGAATTTCTTGTTCAGATGATGGAAGTGGCATTGGTCTTGCCTTCTCGTTTTTATCGTAGGGAACAAAAGGTTTCTTCAATGCACCGGAAGTACTGACAGAGTTTCAGATCTTGCCCATCTTAATCATATTTTCGATCCTTTCACCGGCTAAGACTAGGTCGGAAAAACTCGAAGAGGTGCTCCCTACCACTTTGTCAAGGTATGAGCCTTGCAAGTTGCTTATAAACATATATATATATATATATATATATATATATATATATATATATATATATATATATATATATATATATATATATATATATATATATATATATATCAATTCCCTTTCTAGTAATGAGGGTTGTACCCTAGCAGTTAATTCCCTCCACCGTTAGGTATACTCTTTGAAGGATTCCTCAGACCTTTGAGTCAGATTTTGCAACTGCGTGCGATTAGGTACCATATTAGTGTTGTACTAATAGTGCTTGAGGAATGCCTCTTCCATCTCCCTCCATGTGCGAATATGGATGCCCTCGAGTTGCATATACCAATCCAGAGATGCCCCACTGAGGGAATAGTTGATCATCACTAGAATAAGCAACCATATCTCGGCAGTGTGCCCTAATGTGAGTCTTAGGGTTACTATTTCCCTTATATGTTTCAAAGTTTGGGACTTTGAACTTGGTCGGATGATAACCTTGGGCACTAGGCACATTTTTTCCATGTAAAGGCCCAAAACACTGGTGCTCTCCATTTCCTTGAGCTTCTCCTCGATAGCCTTTACCTTCCTCTCCACCATGTTGGTTGCTGAACCGAAAGCGTCATACTGAGAAGCAACCCTTGGGCTGAAGAATGCATCATGTTGGTCGTCTATTTAAATGACATTAGGATGGGGATTGACGTGTGAAACACCTTCGGGTGTACTTATGTTGACTGAGGGTCAACTTTAGGAAGTGGAGTCGGAGTCTCGACCACTAAAGGGGTAGGAGGGTTGGTAGCATTAGCATGTTGGTTCATTTCCTCTTGCATTTTTGCCATAATTTCTTGGCCTCTTGCGATTGCTTGAATAGTCTCCATCAACTTCCGCATTTGGGGCCGTATATGGGATACTTATTTCTGAAGTACAACTTGGTTTTCTTGAAGTTGTTCCATGATAGCTTGTCGGCGTCCTCGTGTATCGTACCAGGAAGTCAGCTTTGGAGAGTGGTTCTGGTTAGAAAAAAGGGTGGATGGATGAATTTTTATGTTTTTATGTTTTGAAAGATACAAATGACGCATGATTTTTTTTTATGTTAAAGCAAAGATCCTTTTTAGTTATTCGTGTTTATTGCTAGAACTATTGGACGATTTATGTTGACAATCACAGATAAAGGAAAACTCAATATAGAAAACCATGAAGTTTTCATTCATCCTTTGAAGGGAAAATAGATTGTAATACATGGAAGTTGTAAAGTACAAGTAGTGGAAACAAATAGACTAACTAGAATCAACCCTAAAAGTGACCCCTTGAGACTTGCAGAGAGCCTTAATGTCGGTGATAAGTTCGACCATCGTCTACTTGCAAAATTTGACAAAGTGATAGACCTCCTCGGGGGTATTATCTGGGCATATGATCAGATAAACCTCCTTCAACTTGTCGGGAAAGTCTTGAAGGGCATAGTTAGTTAGCACCACCATGTTGGCGTATTTGTCCCTCTACTCGTTGTAAAGGGCTTGGAGATTGTGGATGATTCCACCCCTTTGAGAAACGCTCCTCCTAATGTCAATAGTTGTTTTGCAACTCTACATAGGCTTGGTCATAGACCCCCATCTTCAGGTTCTTGATTTGCCCACAAGCTCGTCCAAGGTTGAACTACTCGCGCAAAAAGCTTCGGTGAATCTTTTCTCTCTCTAACTGTTCTTTGGCTAGAAGGTCCTTACACTCCTTTAGAGTGGTCCTTAGCTCGAGAATCTTGGCCTCATAATCTTCCCTCGCTTCTTTCTTCATGGTGTTAGACCTCTCGACAATATTCTCAAGGTCTTTGATGACTTGGAACACTTGATCCAACTTGTCGTTGCGGAAGTCTAGCTCAGAATTATCTCCTTGTAGAGCTCTACCAACCCAAACTCTTTGTCCCCCGGCTAACCGAATCCTCTTCTTGCTATCCTCAAATTTTTCACAAACTTGCTTACCCTTATCCTCCAAGACGTGGTTACGTTCCTTGACATGATTGAGTTGGACTCGTAATTGAGTATTCTCCAACTCAAACTCTTTGATTTGGTTGGTAAGTTTGCCCATGTCCTCTTGTAAGATAGCCTCGGGCTCGGGCATCAACGAGAATGAGGAAGGGTCAAACAGAAATGACATCTTAACGACCCTAGACCTTTCTTTTACCCACACATAGTAGGGTTCCTTGGCTAGGATGTTTTTCTTACCCCATTCTTGGCCAATACGGTATGTGTTTGTCCAAGCTTTTAGTACTCTTTTCACATTTGAATCGAGTGGATCCACGATATTGATGACGAACAGAATTAAACCTCTTTCCTCGGGAGGGCTTATCATGGCGTACCCTAGTTGTCTTTTAAGTATAGCAGGGTTGTAATAGATGCAACCTTGCGTTCCTATTAAGGGAATGTTAGAGAACTCTCCACACCTTGCAATGACGTCTTTTGTATCCCATTCCCTCTTGTACCATAGAATTGAGCTCGCAGAGAGGGATGCAAACCTTTGAGGCCATGTTAGATTGTTTTGAGCAAAAGGTCCACTTTGAGGCATGCGGGCCCTCATCCATAGATGCAAAAGAGGAGCACAACAAGTACCTCCCTTCTTATCATGCCTTGTATGAAAGGTATGGTAGAAGTCAGCAAGTAGAAAAGGCACCAGATTCTTTGTTAGAAAGACCTCAACTGCCAAGTGATCCACGAACTTGTCCATATTTGGGAAAAGGACAATTCCATGAATCAAAAGTGCCAAGGTTGCACTACAGAAGTCAGGTCTTCCTTCTTTAATCATTTTCCAAGCATTGGCTTCGAGGAACTTTTGGGTTAAACCTTTAATGGATCCTTTGACGCCCCAATTGGCCACTAGCTCGCTGGCGTTGATACCCAAGGCGAGTGTGAGCTCGGTCGAACAGTAACCTTATTCCAACTTTGGGAAAGGGTTGTACTCTTTGATTGATTGGTTGAGGAGTCTCTCAAAATCTTCAAAGGTTAGAGAGATTTGGAAGTCGAGGAAGGTGAAACATCTTAAAGGGACGTCATAGTATTGGGTCATTGTAGTGATAACACCATAGTCAACCTTCTCGGTTAGAAGATCTATGATGTTCCCAAAATTGGATCTAAACTTATTGTCTTTGAGAGCTACGACCTTTGAGCAGAGGACCTTTAATGAACTGATGTCAGGACTCTTGAAGCGGAAGGTATAAATGCTTTTCCTTGTTGAAGTATCCATGATTGTGTCGGAAAAAAGTCTTGTAATTTTGCGTTCGAACAAACGAAAACTTTAAGAGCTTTGCTTATTATTTTGATGATGAATGAATGATTGGTTTATTATTTCCATAGGTTTTTAGGCATGGGTTCATGGTTTCAGACCGTTGTGACGAAGCATGGAGTTAATAATGACTACTTAGTAAACCAAGGTTCTCGCTTTGTGTTATCTAGGGCTTTTGGAAAATTGTGTGTAAGACACTGCCCCTAGAGTCATGGACTTCCTTGACTGCCAACCGCTTATGTCAATTTACTTTCCAGGCGACTGCTCCATCAAAGTCATCTACTCTAAGTGAGATTTTCGTATCGACCCTTACAAGGAAGGAACCTCAGTGGCCAATACTACGCGACCATCAGTCTAGGATGGCCATTGTTAAAGGGTTATAAAAGGGGTCTTAGGGTCACTGACTCTAGTAAAGAAAAAGATGCTTACATCAAAAGCACTACGGTCATCAATCCCCTTAAGAGAATCTACCACTAAGTGAGGTTCTCGTACGACCCTAACGAGAAAGGCACCTCGCGGATTAATACTACTCAACCTCTCCTATCTCAAGCGAAACTCTCAGACTCGGGTAGAAAGTCTATCAAACAAGGTTTTCTTTACAATCATTATTGCCTCCAAAATTCTTCGTCATAGAGCCAAGGTTTCGGACCAACAGACAAACAAAGCAAATATGTACAGGTTAGCAACAAAAGCAATAAATACAGAAAAAATAAATAACAGATAAATATCCATGTGAGTAAAAGAGAAACAACCCAAACTAGGCTAGACTCTCTTAGGGAAAACTGTAATCTCCAGCAGAGTCACCAGTTGTCGCTACCGAGATTTCACGATAACGAAATCGGGACTAAAGATATGCCAAAGAGAGGCAAAATCCGAAGAGTCTCCACCAAATTTTATTTAGTTTACCTTTCTCAGAGAGGCGAGGGGAAATAGTCGATAAAACCCTTAGAAAAGAGGCGCGCACAGGAAGTGCTAAAAGAGAATAAGGAATCGGTCTCGCAACCGAGATTTGAGTTCGGAAGTCGGTTATGCAAGGGGGAGGTATTAGCACCCCTCACGTCCATGGTACTCCATGGGAACCATTTGGATTGTTTTACATACATGGGGATTTATCTATCATTGTTGTATTTTTAAAAGAAATATGCGTGAAAAAAGGGGGTGTTTTATTATTATAGTGCTCGCCAAGGATTGGGACCCTTGTGCCTACGTATCACTCATTCGAGGATGAGGAGTCAAAGCTTCGTAGTTCGGAGTAGAAAATGTTTATGTGTTGGTTGATTTTACCTTTGAGAAAAGGGTTTTCGGGATGATTCCCTAAGGCATAAAATGAGTTTGATGAGTTCTATTGTTTTTACCTTGGATAAGGGTTTTATGAAAAAGATGTTTGTGATTATATTATACTAAAGTGTATGGGTGGAGGTGAATATTCTAGACAACAAGCCAAGTGTCTTGCGTCCAAAATAATCAGAGTAAGGGTAAGAATGCTCCATTCTTACTCATCATCCACCACTTAAGGCTTGTGGCACACAATAATAACCGTAATTTTATTGTATTTTAGAATTTGATTATGAAAACGCCCCTTGACGTTGAATCAAGGATAATGGTCTTACAAACATTTCCCCATAAGATGGTGCCATGGTGCCATTCTTACAATATGAATATAAGTTACGGATGAAAATCCAACGTTTACAAAGTATCACAAGGAGTAATGAAAATACCTTCAAGCAAAGGTCCTAAGACGAAATCCTCTAAGTCCAAGTTAATTAAGAGTGGAGTGAATATTTTTGGTCTTATCATTTTATCATGTTTTTTTATTGTTTTTAATGTATGATGATAATAAAATAAATAACAAGTAAATAAACATGCATGATGAGTTTATACAATGATGATGGTAATGAGTACTTGAATGTAAATTACAAGGTAATGACATAAAAGTAAATTACAAGATAAAAAATAACAATATCATAATAATAATGGTTAGTGAATATGAATGGCATAAAATAAACCATAAGTCAATGGTAACAAAATCACAATAACAAAGGTTAATGATAAACAAAGTTAGTGAAATATAATTAGTGGTTAGTAATATGTGCAAAATGGATATTTTAAGGACTATTTTTCCATAGGTCAAAAAGACTAAAAATATGACACATTAAGGGATAACTTATCATTGGTGCAAAGTATTGAAGATGATTAAAAAATCAACTAACAATAGATTTGTAACAAATAAAGTTATACAACTCTAAGTTCATCTATCAATATTTTAACAAATTATGTCACTCAAATAATTATGACTTCTTTTCTTTCTTTTGTTTTTTACTTTTTATTTATTTAGCAAGGTAGTAAGAGAGCCAATAAGTTAGCATAATGTAAATGATATATGGTTAGATAATAATGAATATAAACATAAAGTACATGAAAACAAATGAATAATAAAATAAATTGCAATAATACAAATGTCAGAAGTTAGTAGTTAGTGGTTAGTAGAATAACAATAAGCAGATGGATTAGCAAGTTAATATAAAGAACATGGTTTCATCTTGTTGAAAATCCCCCAAAACCTATGGATAATTTCAATCAATCTTTATGAACAAGATTTTTACTATCCACAAAATAACAACGAAAGGAGAAGAACAATGGAGAAAGAGAGAGTGTATAGAACGATGAAGGAGAAGAGCAATATAATTCTGCAGAGTTTCTCTCTGCCCATAAACTGTGGAAAACTTCTTATTCACTTTGCAACTGCAAAATACTGTGAATACAATGTTATGAATACTCTATTACAAAAATAAGGGTTACTCCCTCTATTTATAGATTTAGGTTAACTTGGACCTCAAGCCAAAGCCCAAAACTATAAAAGCCCAAAATAGCTAACACTACTAAATAGGCATAGGTGGTTTGGCACTTCCTTACTCTGTCGAGCAACCTGCTTCGACACAAGGAATTACAATTCAACACACCACCTAATTCATTGTGCCTAAGCTATCTACATTCATCATAGCTCTTATCCTTTTGAACACTTCGACCCGCACTCCCTTCGTCATGATGTCTACAATCTGATTCTTAGTTTTACAGTGTTCCACATTTATCTTCCCATCTGCTACTTGCTCTCGAAGATAATGGAACCTCATCTCAATGTGTTTTCTTCGATCATGTTTCACAAACCCAACTGGTTGCACAATATAAAATTCTTCTTCTAAGGGGCCATTCAGGAATGCATATTTCACGTCCATCTGTCACATCTGCCAATTGTTCATGTTTGTTAGACCAACAAAAAACCTGACTATTTCGATCCTAACAACAGGTGCAAAAACTTCATCGAAGTCGATTCCTTCTTTCTGAAGAAATCCTTTTGCCACGAGTCTCGCCTTGTGTCGAGTCACTTCTCCTTTGGGATTCAACTTCACCTTGTATACCCACTTCACATTGATTGCCTTCTTATCTTGGGGCAATTCGACAAGTGACCAAGTGTTGTTGACTTCGATTGACTTCATCTCTTCATCCATTGCTTTCATCCACTTCAAATCTTTCAATGCCTCAGTTGCATTGTTAGGTTCGACATCTGCGTAGAAAGCATAATGTACCAGCTCACCTTCATCATTGACCACATCATCTGATGTAATCACACATTCTTGTAACCTTGCAGGCATGTGTCTTGTTCTTTGAGGTCTGCTTGTGCTTGCTTCACCTCTGACTTCTTCCTGTCGAACTTCTCTTTCGACTTCACTAGCTGGTTCATCACAAAAGATTCTCACTGAATCTTTCTTGACATTCTCAGTCCAATCCCACTCCTTAAGCTGATCTATGATCACGTCCCTGATGATCACTACTTGCTTATTCACTGGGTCGAACAACTTATATCCTCTAGTCGAATGATATCCTATCAGGATCATCTGGCTGGACTTGTCATCAAGTTTTCTTCTCAACTGATCTAGCACATGTCTATATGTTATAGATCCAAACACCCTCAGATGACTCAAGCTAGGCTTGACACCAGACCAACATTCTTCTGGCGTGATTCCTTCTAGCTTCTTCGTCGGACATCTGTTCAGAATATATGTCGCAGTCGACACAGCTTCTCCCCACAATTCTTTGGGTAAATGCTTTCCTTTCAACATACTTCTAACCATATTCATAATGTTTCTATTCTTCCTTTCTGCGACTCCATTCTGCTGTGGAATGTAGGATGGCACTACCTCATGCACAATCCCTTCTTTCATACATGATGCATTGAAGTCTTTCGACACATATTATCCACCACCATCAGTTCTCAAAATCTTGATCTTTCGACCGCTCTGTCTTTCGATCATAGATTTAAACTTGGAAAATACCTCGATCACTTCACTTTTCTTCTGGATCAGATAAGACCATAGTTTTTGACTGAAATCATCTATGAATGTAACAAAGTATTTGTTATCTCCAATCGAATCCACCTGGAGAGGACCACATACATCAGAGTATATGACTTCAAGAATTGCCTTCGACCTGCTTCCTGCATCCTTACTGAAGATGTTCTTATGTTGCTTTACCTGCACACATTCTTCACACACACTGTTTGGAATGTCGATTTCTGGTAATCCTGAAACCATATTTCTTCTCTTCAAATCTCTGATGTCTTTGAAATTGAGATGGCCAAGTCTGTAATTCCATATCCATTCATCTCTGCTGGTTGCTATTGCAAGGCATTTATGCTCCATCACATTTAATTCAATCTTGAAGGTTCTATTCTGAGACATTGGATCCTTCAAGATCAACCTTCCATTTGAGTCGAGAACTCTCATCATCTTGTCTTCGATCGAAACCTTGTAGTTATTTTCGACCAACTGCCCTATGCTGAGAAAATTACTCTTCATGCCTGGTATGTACAACACATTTGAAATTATTGTCCTCTTACCATCTTTCCTCATAATCAGAACATCACCAACACCTTCAGCTGCTAGAGTGTTATCATTTCCAAATTTTACCATGTTCTTCATTGAGGGCTTTATCTTAACAAACCAATATTTTTTTCCAGACATGTGTGATGAGCATCCTGAGTCCAAGTACCACTGGTCCTTGAATCTCTCTTCTTCTCTTGTTGTAACCGTCAACAACATCTCTTCTTCTTCATGTTTCGCCAGGTTTGCATAAGTTTCTTGATTCTTTTGCTTTTCTGGACAATCACTAGAATAGTGACCATACCTTTGACAATTCTAACAATGAATGTGACTCTTGTCTGGATTTTGACCACCACCTCTTCCTCTACCTGCAACACCACCTCTTTGGTTGCCTTAGTTCCATGGTTTTCTTTGATTCAACCAGTTTCCTTCTTGCTGATTTTGACTAGTTGAATTGTTGTAGCCTCCTCTGCCTTTGTTGCCATTCCAGCTTCCTTTGCCTTTTCTATCTTTCGCTGATTGAGCCTCCAAAGCGATATCACTCTTCGACTTTCCTACAGCTCTTTCAACCATTCTTTGTTCATGAGATTCAAGCGTCCCTTGAAGCTCTTCCTTTGTCAATTTTGACAAATCTTTCAACTCTTCTATGGCTACTACCACATGGTCGAACTTTGGAGCCTGATCAGTCACCATTTACATTGAGTTTTCATCACTGATCTGACACAAAATAGAGACATTTGACACACTGTGCAAGCATTTATGGTACATTTCGAGTTAGTTTTACTTCCGTTGTTTTATTTACGCATTTTTAGTCTTTGTTATGTTTTACCTTTTTTTATCCTGATTTTATGAATGGGATAACTGTGTTTTTGTCTGACAGATCCAGGTAGAAGAATCGGAGAATTCAGAACAAGACATTGCGAGATTCCGGCACGCAAAGGAGCAGAAAAACCCCGGTACATGGGGCCTGACACGGCCACCCGTGTCACCTGACACGGGCCGTGTCAGGGCAAAGGAAGCAAGAGAAGAAAACAGTAGCCTGCCGCGGCCACCCGTGTCAGCTGACACGGGCCGTGTCAGGCAAAAATCTCAACCGTGTCATCCTTGCCATGGGCGTGTCAGGAGAAACAGTAGGCTGACACGGCCACCCATGTCAGCTGACACGGGTCGTGTCAGCCCAAGCCCAAAATTTCCAGTTTTCTCGGGCTTTTCATTCTGCGGGCTTTTTAGAGACATCCTTGGACCTGTCCAACTGCTGTTGGGAACTTTCAATATAAAAAGAGGTCTTCTGCCAAAGGAAAAATCATCTTGGAATACGGCAAAACACAGTATTATGAAGCAATCAAGTATTACAGAGATCAAGGCATTTGGAGAGTTGAAGATATTCATGAGCGGGAGCGATTGAAGATCAAAGTCATCCAAGTACTTGTAATGTGTAATTTTTATCTTGAATTTGTTTTGAACAATATGAGTAGCTAAACCCCCCAATGCTAGGGTGTGTCCTTGATTTAGAATTGTAACGAATTTGAGCTTACATTTGCATTTATAATATTGTTTTTACGGTAACCTTTTGATGTGTTTATTGCTTTCTCTTTCAGACCAATTGAGATTGATTTGTGGTTATCAATTAGGCTAGACCGCCATTGATAAGGTTTTCATAAGGTTACTCTACAGTAGATATCACCTAGGACTAGGGATACTCTGTATGAACCAGAGTATTCTTGATATTATACAGCTTAACTTCACCCTAATTGGCTATGGACATAGGAATTAGGGTAGATTGATTAAAGGTTTTCTCACCAAGGACTTGGGAGAAAATACCCTTGAGAACTGTTAGTAATTGATATTTGTTGATGCAATAGTGACTCAGAGTTGTTACAGGGATAAATCATACACCTTCCCTGACATTGTTCCTTTTTCTCTATAAACCCTTCTTTTCATCCTTCTTTACAATTGCTTTTATTATTATTATATTTTTACACTTAAAAACCAACCTAATACTTTTTGTTTAATTGAATGGTAATTTAAACTCAATATTAACGTGCAGTCCTTGAGATCGACATTCGGGGAACTTCCCCATTATTACTATCAAAGGCAAAATAGTACACTTGCTATTTTCTCGATCAAGTTTTTGGCGCCGTTGCCGGGGACTGCCAAAAATATAGAGTTTAATTTTATTTCAATTAAAATTTTGTTGCTCTGCAATAAAATTATTTTTCTGTCATTTATAATTTACTAATTTGTGTATGCGAGGAAAACCCTCAGCTGGAATTCTTTTTGACGCAGAGATCGAGAGAACCCTTCACAGAAGACGCGGAGAACAAAGAGTAGATTCTACAGAAGAAAGTACCTCGGATCAACCAGAAGTCAAGGAACCAATGACTGAAGTTCCTCCAATTCTACCTCCTCCACCTCCGGAAAGACTCCTAGGTGACTATGGAGGTGCAAATGCACCGGGTGGTCGATTGACCATTGTTAACCAACCGGTGAATGTGACAAATTTTCAACTGCATCCTAGCACAATCAATCAATTGGAAAGAAAACCTTTCACCGGAAAGGTTAATGAAGATGCCAACAAACACCTGCAAAGATTTCTGACCATGAGTACCACCTTGAAAATTGATGGTCACACTGATGAAGCACAAAAATTAAGAATGTTCCCGTTCACTTTAGCTGAAGATGCGGAAGAATGGTTCTATTCTCTCCCTGCCAGTAGTATCACTTCCTGGGAGGAAATGGAAACTGCATTCTTAAATGAGTATTTTCCAGCATCAGTATTCCTGAGAAAAAGGTATGAAATTCTGAATTTCAAACAGAAGGATGGTGAATCATTGGGAGACACGTACAAAAGATTCAAAAGGATCTTAGTCGCGTGTCCCACTCATAATATGGATCAGTCAGAGCAAATGCAAATGTTCGTTAATGGGCTGAAAATAAAGACAAAACAGTTGATTGATACTACGGCTGATGGCTCAACAAATTTCTCAACAGCCACTGGTATCAAGAGGATTATTGAAGCAATAGCTGCCAATGAGCATCTAGAGCTATATGACAGGTGTACTAGTCAGCTAGATGGGGTGATTGATCTCAAATTAGAGACAAATAAAATCCGTCTGGAAGACACTGTCGCTGCCGAAGTAGACAAAAAGCTGAAAGCTATGAATATAGGTACTCAACAGATAGCACATGTTCAACCAGCTCAGGCGAGCACGTGTGAAATCTGTAATGGACGTCATCACACAGTCTATTGCTTTGCGACTCCCCAACAAATTGAAGAGATCAAATTCTTGAAGCAGAATAATCCCTACTCTAACACTTACAACCCAGGTTGGAAGAATCATCCAAACTTCTCCTGGAAAGATCAGAGAGGGAATGTTCCGTAACAGGGTACAGGGCAATATCAGACTCAGTATCAACAACAACAGCAACAACAACAGGTACCTAAAAAGGCTGAATGGGAGATTGCCATTGAAAAGTTAGCAGCTCACAACATACAGTTTCAAGAAGAAATAATCAGAAAAACACCACAGCCTCCATCAAAAATCTTGAAGTTCAGATGGGACAGATAGCACAACCGTTAGCTTCAAACTCTCAAGCCCCTGACACCCTACCTAGTGGTATGGTGACAAATCCGCGGGAACATAACACTGTTAACACTATCACAACCAGAAGTGGAAAGTCAACAGAGGAAAATGATATAGAAAAAGATGGATTAATAGAGGTGGATTTAGAAATCAAGGAAACAAAAGTCCAAGATAAAGAAGAAATACCACCTCCTGTCAAGGATAAGGAGAAGGTTCCAAAACCCATCATCAAACTCCCTTACCCTCCACGACAGAAAAAGAAAAATCAACATGAGAAGAATTTTGAGAAGTTTCTGGAGATGTTCAAAAAACTCGAAATCAATATCCCTTTTTCTGAAGCATTGGAACAAATGCCAATATATGCCAAGTTCATGAAAGACATAATTTCCAAGAAGCGTTCCACTGATACGGAACCAATCATCCTGACAGAAACATGTAGTGTCGTTCTCCAAGGCATGAAAATCCTAGTGAAAAAGAAAGACAGGGGATCAGTTACTATTCCTTGCACTATTGGTGATAGAAAATTCAAGAAGGCTCTGATTGACTTAGGAGCAAGTGTAAGTTTGATGCCACTGTCCATCTATAAGAAATTAGGCACCGGTTCTGTTCAAGATACTCAAATGACCCTTCAGTTTGCGGATCGCTCTGTTAGGCGACCCTATAGTATTGTGGAAGATGGTCTTGTAAAAATTGACAAGTTTGTCTTTCCAGTTGACTTCGTCATTTTGGAAATGCCAGAGGATGAGGAGATCCCTCTCATATTGGGAAGACCTTTCTTGGAAACAGGACGGTGTATGATAAATATTAAGGAAGGAACTATGACCCTCAAGGTCTATGATGAAAAGTTAAAGATAGATGTGAGGAATACCATGCAACACAAAGATGATATCGGCACAAGCAACACTATAGAGATAATCAACCAAGTAATTGCTCAAGAAAATGACCAGCATAGACCCCGGTCACCACTAAACCGGGTCTTAAGCTTGTCCATTTTTGAAGTAATGAAGATGAGGAAGAATCTAAGGTGCTTGCTCTAATGGAAAAACAACCTGAATGGATTAGATATAGACCACACCGGTGGGAAGATCTAAGACCACCACCATTCAATGTTACTGAAGAACCAAAAAAAGGGGTGAATCTGAAGCAGTTGCCAATAAATCTGAAGTATGTATTTCTAGACACTGAAGAAAAATGTCCAGCCATCATTAATGCTAGTCTACAGAGTGTCCAAGAGGCAGAACTCATTCAAGTGCTAAAAAAATATAAGGGTGCAATCGGATGGGTAATTGAGGACTTAAAGGTATAAGCCATACTGTTTGCATGCACAAGATCTTAATGGAAGATAACCACAAACCGGTAGTGCAACCACAACGAAGACTTAACCCAGCCATGAAAGAGGTGGTGCGCAAAGAGGTTGTAAAACTCTTGGATGCGGGCCTAATCTACCCTATCTCCGATAGTTCTTGGGTAAGTTCAGTCCATGTGGTACCAAAAAAGGGGGGCACAACGGTAATAAAGAATGAAAAGAATGAGTTGATTCCAACCCGCACTGTTACAGGTTGGAGAGTGTGCATCGATTACAGAAGGCTAAACGTGGCAACAAGGAAGGATCACTTCCCGTTACCATTCATTGATCAAATGCTGGAAAGGTTAGTAGGACACGATTACTATTGTTTCCTAGACGGTTATTCGGGGTACAACCAGATTGCGGTTGCTCCTAAAGACCAAGAGAAGACTGCATTCACATGCCCCTACAATTTTTTTGCTTATAGAAGAATGCCATTTGGCTTGTGCAACGCACCGGCCACCTTTCAAAGGTGTATGACTTCTATTTTTGCTGACATGCTCGAAAAGCATATGGAAGTATTTAGGGATGACTTATCTGTATTCGGTTCTTCATTTGATAACTGTTTGACTAACCTGTCACTTGTTTTAGAAAGATGCCAACAAATAAATTTGATCCTGAATTGGGAAAAATGTTACTTCATGGTTCGGGAAGGAATAGTCTTGGGACACAAGATCTCCAACAAGGGTATCAAAGTGGATATAGCAAAAGTGGAGGTAATAGCAAATTTACCCCCACCGGTGAATGAAAAGGGCATCCGAAGCTTCTTAGGACATGCGGGTTTCTACCGCAGGTTCATAAAAGATTTCTCCAAGATTGCCAAACCACTGACTAGTCTGCTGGTAAAAGATACCCCGTTCTTATTTGACAAAGAATGCAGGAAAGCCTTCGAGACCTTGAAGAAGGAGCTGGTGTTAGCGCCCATAGTTATTGCCCCAGATTGGTCTCTTCCTTTTGAGATAATGTGTGATGCAAGTGATAACGCAGTAGGAGAAGTACTAGGGCAACGCAAGGAGAAGCTCTTGCATGTGATCTACTATGCAAGCCATGTACTCAACCCTGCTCAAATGAACTACGCAACCACAGAAAAAGAACTCATGGCGGTGGTTTACGCGTTTGAAAAATTCAGATCCTATCTGCTGGGATCAAAGGTAATCGTAGATACTGACCATGCTGCTTTAAAATATCTTTTTGCTAAACAGGAATCAAAGCCAAGGCTGCTACGATGGATCCTCCTACTACAGGAATTTGATCTGGAAATCAGAGACAAAAAGGGTAGTGAAAACATTGTTGCTGGTCACTTGTCTCGGATGACTCCGATTCAAGAAACAGAAGAAATGCACCCCATCAGATATGAGTTCACGAACGAACACATTCTAGCCGTTACACATATCCCATGGTTCGCCGATTACGCGAACTTTGTGGTAGGTGGACTAATACCTGATGACGTTTACTCTAACAGACGAAAAAAGTTTTTACATGATTGTAGGTTCTATGTATGGGACGATCCATTCCTTTACAAAAAGGGATTAGATGGCCTAGTCAGGAGATGTGTTCCAGAGGAAGAGCAGAGGGACATTTTAAAAGCCTATCATAACTCAGAATATGGAGGACATTTTAACGGAGACAGAACCGCAGCCAAAGTCTTCCAGTCTGGATTGTACTGGCCCACACTGTTCAAAGATGCACAAGCAGTGGTAAAAGAGTGCGACAAATGTCAAAGAACATGCAACATATCGAAAAGAAATCAGATGCCTCAGAATGCCATGTTAGAAGTCGAACTGTTCGATGTATGGGGGATAAATTTTATGGGACCCTTCCCACCTTCCTTTGGAAAGCAATACATTCTGGTTGCGATTGACTATGTGTCAAAATGGGTGGAAGCAGTTGCACTGCCCACGAATGATGCAAATGTGGTAATCAATTTCCTCAAAAATTGTATCTTCGCACGGTTTGGGGTACCAAGAGCATTGATTAGTGACGAAGGTACCCACTTCCTAAATAAATTGATGGAAAAGCTACTACGGAAATATAATGTCAAGCATAGAATCGCCACACCGTATCATCCCCAGACCAGTGGACAGGTTGAGGTATCCAATCGGCAGATCAAGCAAATCCTAGAAAAAACTGTCAGTGCCTCAAGAAAGGATTGGCCAATCAAGCTAGATGACGCACTATGGGCATACCGAACAACATTTAAAACACCAATAGGTATGTCCCCTTATCAGTTAGTCTATGGTAAAGCTTATCACCTGCCACTCGAACTTGAGCATATGGCATTTTGGGCTACCAAATTCCTCAACTATGATCTGGCCAAAGCGGGTAAATCTCAGATCCTCCAATTACAAGAGCTGGAAGAGTTCAGGAATCGAGCGTATGAGAATGCCAAGATATACAAAGAACAAACCAAAACCTGGCATGACAAGCGTATTCAGAAGAAAGACCTTCAGGAAGGAAAACTGGTGTTATTATTCAACTCAAGGTTGAAACTCTTCCTAGGGAAACTAAGGTCCCGATGGTCGGGACCCTTTGAGATACAAAAGGTATTTTCACATGGAGCCGTTGAACTAAGAAATCCAGCGAACGGAGACACGTTCAAGGTGAATGGGCAGAGAGTGAAACCTTACATACAAGACCAGGAGGGTGGTCCTATAGAAAAAATCTGTCTCACCTAAGCAGACGGAGAACCGTCGAGCCATGCGACGTTAAACGAAGCGCTTCATGGGAGGCAACCCACACTTTTTATTTCTAATCAGTTGTGTGTGTTTGTAGGTATACAAGAGTTCTACAAGGAGGAGCCAGAGGAACCAGCGGTTGACCTGACAAGAAAACAAAAAAAATGGCCAAAAGGACAACCTGACACGGCCACCCGTGTCAGTTGACACGGGCCGTGTTAGGAGAAGAACAATGTATGGAGGATCTTGGAAAATAATGACCTGACACAGCCACCCGTGTCAGAAGCACTGAAGGAAAAATGTTTTTGGGGACTAGTAAACAGTGGCCTGACACGGCCCGTGTCAGGAGCACTGTAAAAGAAATTTTGGAATGAGGTAAAACAGTAGCCTGACACGGCCACCCGTGTTAGCTGACACGGCCGTGTCAGGCAGGCGGAGTTTTTGAATTTTTTTTGAAATTTTTGAATTTTCGTGGGGCCCACCCACTTAATCCACTCTTAACCACACATTTTCCCATATCACCTCATCATTATCAGATTTTTACCACACACATCATTACTCTCTCTCATCATTCTTCATCTCCTTCTCTCACTCTCTTACAAACTCCATTAAACCTCACTCACCTCAACACACAAAACCCTCCATACACCCATGTTCCACTCACTATCGCTAAAACACTCTTCACAAATATTTCTCACCTCGCCATCCCGGTCATTACCACAATTTCAGATTTTCCTAACTCGACAGTTCGGAATATTGCTATTTTTTGCAAGTCCAAAATGCCCCCGCAAAGAATCCTTACCGGAAAGCAACAACTTGCAGAGATGGCAAAGTCCCGGAAGCGTCCAATTTGGAATCCTAATCCACACAACATTGTGTTTGACAATCCGGAGCAAGAACGACGATACCAAATTCACCGGAAGCGCAAGCTCACGCCTACCAGGTATATGTGTGAGCATACTCTGAACGCTCTAGGGATGAAAATTGAGGTAGACCGAATGTTCCATGTTTTGGGCATGCTCGAGTTTATGAGTTTGGAGGCGCCGACCTACGAGCGCATTACTCTCGAGTTCCTCAGATCTTTGGAGTTCCAGCTGGAAAAGTGGTGGATTAACACAACCAGGTATTATTTCGGCACCTTACATTTCCGGTTGTTTAACAATTATCATGAATTGTCTGTTGAGGAGTTAGCTGCAATACTCCGACTCCCTCTGAACAGACCCAGAGTGGTCCCAGACGGGTTCTCTCCTAAGGATTTATGGATCGCTATAACTGGGAGGACGGACTACTCCTCCAAAGGTGCGAAAGCCTCGGGCATCTAGAATCCCTGTTTCAGGTACGCCCAAAAAGGTTTAGCCTATACCCTGTTCGGTAGAGGCGACAACACTGGGGTAGCTACTCAGAGAGAGCTATTCTTCATGTACTCGATGGCTCAAACCAAGACCATTAATGTAGCTGCCTTTGCAGCAGACTACCTGGGTAGAGTCGGCCGAGCAAACTTCGGAGGCATATCCGTGGGAGGAATGATCACCCAAATTGCATTTCATTTCGGGTATCAGGCTGTTTTACTTGAGGACACGCCAATTGCAGGTAACACAAAAATTGACATGTCTGCTTTGATTTCCCAAAGTATGATTGCGGTTGCCCCTACTTATTATTCCGTACTCATTCATAAAAGGTTTATCATCACTCTGCCGGATCCGGACATAGTTGCTATTACTGACTGTGCTAATTGGTTATATGTGAGCGCCGATCCCGATGCGGATGAAGGCCACGAAACTGACCATTTTAATGCATATGAGCAATTTGTGGATGACCAGGCAGAAGGAACGGAAATAGAAGAAGAAGATCCTCAAGCACCTCCTGAGCAGTTTGTCCCATAGCATCAGGAACCCACCTAGCAGGCGGCGGGTTCATCATCTTGGTCAACTGACCAATGAAGCTGGGTACAGACCGAGATAGGTGACTTGAGGACTGAACAGCAAAGGCAAGGCATCGAGCAAGCCCGTCAGGGAGCGATGTTGGATGAGATGAGCAGCATGATACGACAGTTGATGTTGCATTTCCTGCACCCACCTCCTCAGTAGGACCCTGTGAGTTCCCTCCTCCGCGCTTGTTCCCAAACATTGTGGACAATGTTGAGTTCTAGTGTGGGGGAGATTTTATGTCTTTTATTAGTATTTGATTATTGTGTTATTTTTACTTTTGTAGTCTAAATTTAATTTGTCTGTTGAAAGTACATTATGCTGCAAGAGTGTGTGTCAAATTTGTGTTGACAGGTTGGAAAAGTAATGATCACAATTGAGAATGGATGAAAGATCATGCCACTCACCATGGCTTGTTGTGAAGGATCTCCCTAGAAAGTGACATTGCTGAAAGTAAAGATCGGACGCAACGTATACAGCTTAACCAACACGAGTATCCTGCACATTCCAAAGTAAGAAAGCAATTGTACCAAATTAAGGAGCACTGTGGATCCTGTCAAAGCTAAACCAAACCAAGTGAGTCATAAAAAGCCAAACACATTAATCATCATGAGCGTCATTCAGGTTTGTCTTTATCACTCTAAATTTGCATAGACTCTCTGGGACTGTCACTGCATGATACAGACACTGAGGCACGTTGTTTGTAATTAACCCCGAGCCTTTTTAGCCATCCCGAATTATTATATCCCTCGTTAACCCCCTTTGAGCCCATATCCATTTTTGTTTGTTTAAAACACCATAAATGTAACCATTGGCCACAACACTTCCTCACCCTGTTCAGAGTCATGATAATGCATTCAAAGTTGTGTTGAAAAGCTAAGTTTGGGGTAAAAACCCCAAAAGCTCTTAAAGCCCAAGAAAGTTCAAAAACAAGAGAAAAAGAAAAATGATGAATCGAGAAAAAGAAAGAAAAAGAAAAATTCGACAACTCGAAGATTCGAAAGAAAGAAGCACGGAAAAGGGCAGTCGGTGAAAAAGAAATAAGAAAAGACAACCGAGGAAATAAAAGAAACAAACACTGGCTGTAACATCGAATTTTAACCAAAAGCCCCTTGTTTTCCTTTTTGAATCCATACCCTAACCCAAGCCAAGCTACAACCCTAAAGACCTCAAAAGTATGTGTGTTATGTGTAGGTGATGAGAAAAGAGAGATTATTCAAACTTGTGAGTGATATTGCATACTTTGAATTATGAGTGTAAACAGCTTACCCCGGGAGAATTGGTGAGAATGTGATATAAGCTAACAAGTGAAACGGTGCTTTGAAGTGGAAGTGTGAATGATGACTTACGAGGATAGGAAGGACTTGTGGAAGGAAAAGGCAAGACGTTCGTGAATGATCTCAGCAGTGGTGGAAAGCATAAATAATTCTGGGGAGTGATCATGAAACATTACTTGGGACAAGCAATGAGCTAAGTCTGGGGTTGTGATCAGTCACCATTTACATTGAGTTTTCATCACTGATCCGACGCAAAACAGATACATTTGACACACTGTGCAAGCATTTATGGTACATTTTGAGTTAGTTTTACTTTCGTTGTTTTATTTACACATTTTTAATCTTTGTTATGTTTAACCTTTTTTATCTTGATTTTATGCCTGGGATAGCTGTATTTTTGTCCGACAGATCCAGGTAGAAGAACCGGAGGATTCAGAACAAGGCAGTGCGAGATTCCGACACATAAAGGAGTAGAAAAACCCTGGTACAGGAGGCCTGACACGACCACCCGTGTCACCTGACACGGGCCGTGTCACCTGACACGGGCTGTGTCAGGGCAAAGGAAGCAAGAGAAGAAAACAGTAGCCTGACACGGCCACCCGTGTCAGCTGACACGGGCCGTATCAAGCAGAAATCTCAACCGTGTCATCCTTGCCATGGACGTGTCAGGAGAAACAGTAGGCTGACACGGCCACCCATGTCAGCTGACACGGGCCGTGTCAGCCCAAGCCCAAAATTTCCAGTTTTCTCGGGCTTTTCATTCTGTGGGCTTTTTAGAGACATCCTTGGACCTGTCCAACTGCTGTTGGGAACTTTCACTATAAAAAGAGGTCTTCTGCCAAAGGAAAAATCATCTTGGAATACGGAAGAACACAATATTATGAAGCAATCAAGTATTACAGAGATCAAGGCATTTGGAGAGCTGAAGATATTCATGAGCCGGAGCGATTGAAGATCAAAGTCATCCAAGTACTTGTAATGTGTAATTTTTATCTTGAATTTGTTTTGAACAATATGAGTAGCTAAACCCCCCAATGCTAGGGGGTGTCCCTGATTTAGAATTGTAATGAATTTGAGTTTACATTTGCATTTATAATATTGTTTTTACGGTAACCTTTTGATGTGTTTATTGCTTTCTCTTTCGGACCAATTGAGATTGATTTGTGGTTATCAATTAGGCTGGACCGCCATTGATAAGGTTTTCATAAGGTTACTTTACAGTAGATATCACCTAGGACTAGGGATACCCTATATGGACCAGAGTATTCTTGATATTATACAGCTTAACTTCACCCTAATTGGCTATGGACATAGGAATTAGGGTAGATTGATTAAAGGTTTTCTCACCAAGGACTTGGGAGAAAATACCCTTGAGAACCGGTAGTAATTGATATTTGTTGATGCAATAGTGACTCAGAGTTGTTATAGGGATAAATCATACACCTTCCCTATCATTGTTCCTTTTTCTCTATAAACCCTTCTTTTCATCCTTCTTTACAATTGCTTTTATTATTATATTTTTACACTTAAAAACCAACCTAATACTTTTTGTTTAATTGAATGGTAATTTAAACTCAATATTAATGTGCAGTCCTTGAGATCGACATTCGGGGAATTTCCCCATTATTACTATCAAAGGCAAAATAGTACCCTTACTATTTTCCCGATCAGAGCCAACGACCTCAAGATCTTTCTAACAACAGATCTTGATGTCAACACTTATCCATATACCTTGATTTGATTTACCAATTTCGTAACCTTGGTGAAGAAATCAGTTATGCTTTCATTGTCTTCCATCTGAAGCAATTCATACGTTCTTTTGTGAGTTTGTAACCTCACCTCTTTCACCTTCTCTACGTCTCCAAACGATTTCTCCAGAATTTCCCATGCTTCTTTCGCTGACTCTGCATCACTAACCTTTTCAAAGTTATCTGCATCAACACATTGATGGATTATAAAGAGAGCTTTATAATCTTTCTTCTTCAATTCTTTATGTGCAGCCTTTTCTTGATCCGTCGCGGCTTTTGCAAGCGTTGCTACTCCTTCCTTCACAAGATCCCAAAGATCTTGATAACAGAACATAACCTTTATCTGCTTGCACCAATTCTCATAATTGTTGTTCTTGAGAATCAGAAGATTTGCTGGAAAATGCCCGTTTGGATGATTCATTTCCATGGTGATTTTCTTCCCACAAATCGGTTAAATCGGAGCTCTTGATACCAGATATTGGAAATCCCCCAAAACCTATGGAGAATTTCAATCAATCTTGATGAACAAGATTGTTATTACCCACACAATAACAACGAAAGGAGAAGAATAATGGAGAAAGAGAGAGTGTATAAAACAATGAAGGAGAAAAGTAATATAATTCTGCAGAGTTTCTCTCTGCCCACAAACTGTGGAAAACTTCTTATTCACTTTGCAACTGCAAAATACTGTGAATACAATGTTATGAATACTCTATTCACCTCTATTACAAAAATAAGGGTTACTCCCTCTATTTATAGATTTAGGTTAACTTGGACCTCAAGCCAAAGCCCAAACTATAAAAGCCCAAAATAGCTAAAACTACTAAATAGGCATAGGTGGTTTGACACTTCCTTACTCCGTCGAGCAACCTGCTTCGACACAAGGAATTACAATTCAACACATCTATGCATCAAATATGGTTGAAATAGAGGCAATCTATCAATGCCTCAAAGTATCATGAATGATCTATTGATCAATCATTAATAGATTTGAAACCTTGAAGATTTAATCAACTCTAAACAACCATGGTCATGATCTAATAAACCTCATTAACCAAACAAATATAACAATAAGTCAACAATAAAAGCAAATGATAACAAACACAAAGCAAGACTAAAAAAGGTGAACAAAAGGGTAGTAAGAGCAAAAAATCTCAAAAAAAGTGTGTAAACCAAAGTTAATCATTTTTTTCAAGCTTGACTCTAAACCCTCTCAAAAGATCAACCAAGAACAACCAACCATTTTCAATACAAAACAGAACCAAAAAGTTAAAAAAAATTAGGTTACAATCATTACCCAAAAATGTGAAAAAAAGTTAGGTTGAAATGGTGTTGAGCTTGAATGTGAAGCAAGGGGTTTGAGATTAAAGTATTTATGGTGGAAGCTTAGTGAATGACCTGAGTTGTGAGTGTTAGAGAGTGAGAAGTTTTGAGAAAAAAAGGTGAAGTGGAAAAAAGTTGGTGGGGGTGACTTTTGGGAGAGAAAGATTTTTTGTTTTGACTTAGGTTTTGAGAAGAGGGTTTGAATGATTTTTTTCCAAAACTTTTGGGGGCTAGAAAGCATGGTAAATAAGGGGAAATACTGTCCCTATTTATAGGGAAAACAAGTGGGTAAGTGAGTGAAAAATAAATCACTTTGTGTAAAAAAATGAGTTACTGCTACTGTCTGCGCAGGTGTAGTCGATTAAAATGATTTGGTTAATCGATTTCACCAGCCAAAAATGGTTTGTGAATCTGAGTTTTGTCTCTGTAATCGATTAACATGATTTGGTTAATTGATTACACATACCAAAAATTGATTTTTTTCCTTATTTTGCTGGTATTTTCTCTAGAGCTTTAACCGAAAAACTCAAGTTTTCTCTCAGGTGTAAACACCATGCCTTGAGTCCGTGCAATATGCCGTTGGTTATGGATGTTAATGCAATTATGATGATGGAACAATGAATGTATGTATGTATAATAGGGAAATGGATCAGATGAAAGTCGTATGGGGGTAAGGTGAATTTTGGGGTATGACAGACATTAAACCAAAATTCGGCTCCACGTTCCCCTTCTTCTCTATGACGACCGCTATCTCTTTATGGTACCTGGTTGTGCTGGTGTTCCCTATTCCCCAACCTCTCTTATTCTTCATCTAGGAGATATTCTTCATAATTTATATAGGATGATGCCCTATTCATCAAATCACTTAAACTATAAGCTCCCTCTAGCCCTAACTTTTCTTGGAACATGCAGTTTGACCTCAATTCCTTCTTAAACATCCAATACTTCATGCCATCATATGTGCCCCCGCTCCTACAATTAATTTTTTGAATTGGTCAATTTAATCACACATGATTTCCTTATTTCACTGGGTGACATTACTAAGTATGGCCATTGTCGGGAGTTTATGCTTTCGGAGGTAAACTAGGAAGTGAAGGCGTCACAGAGGTCCTTCCACGAGTCTATGCTCCCATTTGGGATGTTATTGAACCACATCATTGCGGGTCCGATAAGGGTTAATTCAAAGATCTTGCATTTTAGCATCCCTTTGGTGTGGTAGTAATAAAGTTGATTGCCTATATGTTGAACATGCTCATCTGGATCTTGTTCGCTGTGAATTTTGGCGAACAACCTCTGGTTTACCAAAACTTGTAGAATTGGGTTACTTGCAGGATCAACCATACAAATCCTAGGACATGTGCAGATCTAGATGGTCTTGAGGATGTCTAGAATCACTTTCATGTATTTCATTTTTGTTCTCTAAGTGTTTTACGTCGAAATATGTTGACTAAAGCGTTAAGTTGATGTAAATTTAACAAGATAAAGTAAATGGCGGAAAATAACTGATGAAATGTAAAGTGTCGAAAAGTAGAAAGTACAGAAAGATAAATGACTGGAAAACATAAAAGAGATTTGTAAAGAACTTTAAACTTTATAAAATAAACTTTGAAGGAATTGGTGTTTGTTTACACATACATGTTCCAAATATGACTCTTTTCTCTCACACGGGTACTTTGAGTATTTTCAGGAATTTTGTATAAGTAATTCTTCACACACCTTTCTGATAACAACTACCCTATTTATATACAAATAACATAACTGTCACTAACGGTTAAATCCTAAAACTGTGACGAACGACTTTCATCTTTTCGCCAGATGCTTCCACGCGTCTTCTGTCAAACGTTACAACTTTTTAAATTCAAATTTACACTTTAAGTCGAAACGACGTCTTCCTTTAGGATTTTTTTGTCGAATTATCAAGATACTGCAATGTCTTCCATGTCTTGTCAAAGTACTTTTCTAGCTACAAAGATCTTTGTCGAAACGACGAAACCTCCATTTTGTCGAAGTGTCGAACCATGCTCATTAATCAAATCGTTTCGTCCCATGTCATCATTTGTCGAAAAAAAAGCATTTCGTACACCAAATCTCATGGCGTCGAAAACGCACGTATACAAATTGCCCCCCAGCAAAGACGTTTCGACTGTTGTTCTGGAGAAACAGTCATTTGTTGTCAATCAGTGCTTTGATGCCATGTCATTCAATCTTCATTAAATGCAAGTCTGATAATCTCAATTCCCAATGCAGGTTCATCATTACACTTTCTCCACAATGTCACGTCTAGCCCACGTTCAGAGTTCACTTCCATCATTTCCTCACATCATGGTCTCTTTTCAACTTCCACCTCTTTATCATTCCCATCAGAAATGGCCACGTGTCCCACTAACACCATTACCATCTAAAACGTTTCAACATCTTCTTCCTATAAATACCCATAAACCTTTTCTTTAAACCCTTTTACGTTTCAGATTTCCTTTCCTCATACCCATTTCTCAAGCTTTTCACATTTTCTGAGAAATCTTCTCAAGTTTTTCTTAGCAATGGCGCCTCAAAAACCCTCCAGCAGTAAACATTCCAAGAAGAAACAAGACTCAACTTTTCCTCCTGTGCATGATTTAAAAGGGCCAATGACCATTGGAAATCAACAATATGTTCCGGAACCTCCCAATGAGAAAGAAAAAGACTGCATCTATAAATCTCAGGTACTAATCCCTGTTCTTATTTCTGGAAATTATCACGCTATGTTAGGTCCCCTTCCAAATCCAGAGATTAAACCAGAGCGTTTAAGAGAATTTTTTCCATCTTACTTTCACACAAAACCCATAGGCGCTGGAAGAAAACCTCAGCCTAAAGAGAAAGTTGTAGAACAAAAAGATTCGTCGAGTTCGACGGATATTGGAGAGTTGGACTTAACCTATTTGAACTATCCCAGGATTTTTAGAACTTGCCCATGGTCGAAAGATCCCTCTGACTACGTATCTTGGTTAGATAAAATCGAAAAAGTTAAAGGGCCTTTTTGGAAAGAGGTAGGCATTTTCGACCTTATCCAGTTGTCGAGAGTAGGACCCAATATCTGCCCAAATATGCTTTTGGCTTCTCTCTACTTTTGGGATAGTACTTACAACACCTTTCACCTTCCTTGTGGTATGGTTACGCCTACCCTTTTCGACGCAGCAACCATTGTTGGTCTTCACCCCAATGGTATAGATTTCGACCCTACTGTTTTAAACGAAGATACCATTGCTTTCGAGACTAGCCTTGCACCCTACTCCTTATTCATGTCCTATTACCACGATAAGAGTACCACTGAAGTTTTAGATGTCGAACATATAGCTTTTTTAACACTATGGCTGTCCAAATATGTGTTCTGTTCTCGCTCTCTTCAAGTTGCCAAGAGATTTATCACCATAGCCAATCAGCTTCATGCAGGCACGAAACTATGCTTGAGCGAAATGATTCTGGCGAACCTTTATGAATCTCTGAGTGAGAGCGTACATTTTCTGAAAAACACCAAAACCCAAGGGAAAATCAACTTATCAGGACCTTTCTGGCTCTTGCAATTATGGCTCAATGCCACCTTTGAAGCTAATCTTCCTGTAGCACCAGAAATAGATGAAGAAGAAGTAAACAATAGGACTGTCGAATGGCCAAGATTAGTGCTACTAACGCCAACTGATGAAGGAATCAGCCTTCGACAAGCTTTTAAAAGCTATGTTATGATGTTTGCTAAAAGTCATCAATTTACTTCGACCATGGCACCTTTTGCTGATAGAAAAATCGGACCTAAGTGGTTTACCCAACAACTGCCCTTGGAGATGCAAAAGGACGAAAACACATTTCTGAATGTTTGGGAATCGTTCTTGACCCCTAGGCTCCTTTTTTCTTATCGTAACACCACTAAAAACCAAATTGCTTTGATAGTTTATCAACCCAACCTTGTTTCTAGACAGTTTGGTCTAATCCAAATCAAACCTCAACCTATATTCCCCAAAAGGGGTCCATCATCTTTTATAACTCCCTTCACACTGAAGACGAAGGCAAAGAGCTGTCGAAGAAACTAGCTGATGATTCTCTCGACATTCGACCAGTTATTTTTCGACCATCATTCTTATGTACTCCTGAGTTTGATGAATGGTGGAAGGATTATTATTCCAACAAATTTTTCGACGTAGCTGCTTTTGCTACACATTTGACAAATGCTTTCGCTTTTGTGCAGGATCGGACCAAAAAAGGTATTCAACGACATATTAAGGAAATACAGAAATTTCAAAAATATTTTGAAACTGCGTATAGACCTGATGATCTTAGTCGAACCATATGCGAAGCAGCGGCTGAATTAAAACGCAAATTGACAGAGAAGTTTAAAAAACTGTCATTGCCTTCCAATCTTTCACCAGAGGCGCGCTATGACCTGGCTTTCAATTGTCATCCACCAAAGTTTCCTCCTTTGCCAACTACTGACTTTGGGGTGGCGTTCGGTTTTCCTCTTCCAGACTGGTTCCTTTGTGGGAATTTTATGAAAATTCTTCGTCAAAAGTATCAAAAACCTGCTGAGCGTGTGGTTCCGACTAAGTATCATCTGAGAGAATATCCAGGACACCTTCATATTGGAATAGAACACGTTCGCGTGGAAGATACCATTCTTGAAGGTGTTCACAGAAAAATATGATTTTTCTTTCTGTTATTCTAACTGTCTTATCATGTATCTCTTATATTTGTTTATGAATTTTCTTTCTTTCCTTAGCCATGAAGATCCCTGCTAAGAAAGCTGCTGTCGAAGCGTCCCCCAGTACTGCTAAGAAGCCTTCGACAAAAGTACAAAACTTTTTCTCTTCTTATTATTTTCCTTCCATTATTCAAAACTAACTGGCTTTGGCCTGTATGACTAGGTAAGTCGAAAACCCTCAACAATCCAAAAGAAGAAGAGTGAAGAGGAGAGAAAAGAGGATAAAGTCCCTAGTGAAGAGTCTGGTGATGAATCTCCAGAGTTAATCCCTCCCCCTCAGAAGAAAAAGAAACTCACGAAGGTCTCTTCCCAAAGGTCCATCGTTAACCCAATCAGGAAGGATTCTGCCAGTACTTCTCCTGCCAAGCCTCAGTCGAAAGATACGGGGAGTGGGAAATCCGGTTTTAACACTGAAATTCCTGAGGTAATTTTTTAATTCGACAGCATATGTTTACCTTTCCTACATCTTTTCTTCTAAATCTTAGAATTTATTTTTAGGAACAAGTGGCTGTCGAAGGAACGTCTGAGAAAATTTTGGAGGAAACAGCGCCAGAGGAAGATATCCCCGCAAGTGACCATGACATGCAAACCGTAGAAGAATTCGACACTACAGTGGGTGAAGCTTCTGAAGATGAATCTCCTCCTCATCCAGGATTACATGTTGCACCTCAGGGTGATGATATTGAAATGGAGGTTGTAGTCGAAGATGATCCTGAAGATGGAGCTGCCAGAGATGGGGACAACCAGTCGAAACGAACAGAGGTTGAGCATATTTCGACGCAAAACACTCCACCTGCTTCTGACCGGGCCCCAGGGAGTGGCAAATCAACTGGTTCGACCAGTTTCTCTCGCGAGGAGCTTGAAAATCTCAAAGTGCAAAGACCTTTGGAGTATCTGAAAGCCATGCTTAGCACCCGTTTTAATTTTCAGGATTCTTCGCAGAGTAGTTCGACCACTTCTGGGGCAACTTCTGAAGCACCATCACTTGGCAACCTCCTGACCAAAATCAAAACGAAAATCCTTGATGTCGATTTGTTTAAAGTCTTGGAAGAAAATTCCCTTGCTCAAATTGGTCTTAAGAAAATTCTGAAGCAAGTGAATGTCCTGGAAGCTTCTGCTGAGATTGGAAGTTTTGTGATGGAGCTGATGACTCTCATTGACTTGGCCACTGCAGATCTCCATCGTCAAAGGGATCTTACCAATCAAATCTCCTCCAAGTCTGAAAATCAAGCTGCTGAATGGGATGCTGTTTCGACTTCGACTGACAAAGTTTCAAAATTGCAAAAGCTCTCTGAAACGTATGTCGAAGAAGTTGCTGCTTGCAATGACAATATTCAAAAATGGAAAACACAGATAGCAGTACTTCAAGAAAAGATCTCTCAAGAGGAGAAACGTAAGGCATCCATTCAGCAACCCAAGCAGAGCGAGATTGACGAAGAATTGAGGGTAGGTATTCGACATGCAGAGAAAGCCCATCAACTTAGTCAGGAGATTGAGACTCTCTCTACTCACAAAAGTCTTTGTGGTCATCGACTCCAACTCCAGAGGCAGAAGTTTGCCACTTTGAGGGATACTTTTGCCAATTTTAATTTTTAGTCGAATTTATTTAGCAACTCTCAGCTCTTTGAGGCTTTCTTTGTAATAACTTTTGAATGCCATTTTTATTTGGCCCATCTTATCACAATTATGTTTTGCACTTATTCTGTTACTACTTTTACTTCCTGCAATATAGGCTTATATTTTTTCAAATACTTGCCATTTATTCTTAGGATTCTCTTATCCTTCTCTATTTCTTCTATTTCGTACGCGCCGTTTGAAAATGTTCTCAAAACCTGGAAAGGTCCCTCCCATTTAGGAGACCATTTTCCCATTAATTTATCCTTTCGATCCATAGGAAGGATTACTTTCCACACAAGATCACCTATTAAGAAGGTCTTGAATCTTACTTTCTTGTTGTAAAATCTTTCGACTCTCTTCTTTTGTCTTCTTATTAGGTCTAGCGCGCGCAACCTTTCTTCGTCTAAATCAACTAGTTCGTCCATCATCATACTCCAATATGTATCTGATGGGATTTCATGATGCCTTTGCACTCTAACTGACTGCAGATATATTTCGACTGGCAAAACTGCATCATGTCCGTAAGTCAAC
This sequence comes from Lathyrus oleraceus, assembly GCF_024323335.1. Lineage (NCBI taxonomy): Eukaryota > Viridiplantae > Streptophyta > Magnoliopsida > Fabales > Fabaceae > Lathyrus > Lathyrus oleraceus. Next base: position 176,679,242 of record NC_066579.1, read on the forward strand.
TTGAATGGAGTCGAATTCGTTGCCTCTTTGGGGGACGTTCGACAAGCCCACAAGGCTTGATCCAAAGTCTTATGCCAATTTCTAGGTTTTTTCCCCACATGCTTCTTAATCAAGTTTATCACTACCTTGTTGGCTGCTTCAACTTGCCCATTTGCTTGAGCGTAGTACGGTGTCGAAGTAAGGAGCTTAAAACCTGTTTCTTGTGCAAATTTCTGCATGTTTTTACCGGTGAACACAGATCCTTGATCTGTTGTTATTGTCTCAGGTATCCCAAATCTGTAAATTATGTATTTTTGGATAAAGTCTATGACTGCTTCTTGATCCACATTCGCCAATGGTATAGCTTCGGTCCATTTTGTGAAATAGTCTATCCCAACCAAAATGTACCTTTGCCCTTTTGAGGAAGCTGGTCGAATCTCCCCGATCAAATCCAACGCCCATCCTCTGAATGGCCAAGGTTTTATAATTGAGTGCAACTCACTTGCAGGGACGTGGGGTATGCCTGCATGTACTTGACATTCCTGACAACCTTTTGCGAATTCGACACAGTCTTTCAGCATTGTTGGCCAATACATTCCTTGTCGAAATAATAGCCACTTCATTTTGTAACCTGCTTGGTGTGCGCCACACGCTCCACTGTGTACATTCGACAAGGCTATGTAGGCTTCGTCCTCACTCAGGCATTTCAACAAAACTCCTTCCGCAGTCTTTTTGAACAACTCATTTCCCAAAAGTACGTAACTCAAAGCTCTGTATTTTATCTTTCTTTCCGCTTTCTGATTTGGGTCTTGTAGATAATCCTTGACAGGCTTTCTCCAGTCTGTTATTCCTGAATCATCTATGTTGAATATCTCGAAGTTTTCTTCGTCACCGTATCCTAATCTTATTGACTCTAGATCTGATGGGGACAACTTGGTGGATACGACTCTTCTTCTGACTTCAATGGCTTCTTCTAACTTTTCCTTCGACACTTTGTATCCAGACGCTAGCTGAGCAAGATCATTCGCTTCTTGATTCTCCAACCTAGGAATGTGCCTGAAGACGACATTGTCGAACGCCTTGAGAAGTCTATTGGCTATTACAAAGTACATGATCAAATTTTCTTTCACGCACTTATACTCTTTCGTCAACTGCTTTATTACCAGTTCGGAATCACCCATTATTTCGACTTTCGTTGCCCCCAATTTCAACAAGATTTCAAATCCAGCGATCAAAGCTTCGTATTCTGCTTCATTGTTTGAACACAGACTTTCAACTTTGTACTTGAATTTTGTTGGAATTCTGTCGGGAGAAATAATCAACATCCCAACGCCAGTTCCATTTTTATGACTGGAACCGTCGAAGTACAGTTTCCAAGGTTCTAGTTCGACGTACTCCACATCTTCGTTTATAGAATGGTCCGCTATGAAATCAGCGACCACTTGTCCTTTCACCACTTTTAAAGGCAGATATTTCAAGGAGTATTCTGTTAAAGCCAAAGCCCACTTTCCAATTCGACTATGTAAAATAGACTTAGATAACATATACTTTATTACGTCGAAATGGGAAGAAATATATACATCGACAGGTTTTATATAATGCTTTAATTTGATACAAGAGAAATATACACACAGGCATAGTTTTTCTATAATGCTATATCTAGTTTCGGCATCGTTCAGAACTCTACTGAGATAATAAATGGCCCTTTCGACGCCATTCTCATCTTCTTGACACAACATACTTCCTAATGTTTTGTCTGATGCCGAAATGTACAATCTCATATTTCTTTTTCTGCAAGGAGACATCAGGATTGGGGGATTAGCCAGGTACTCCTTGATTTTGTCGAAAGCCGCTTGCTGTTCTTGCCCCCATGCGAAGTCTTCTTTCTTTAGTCGAAGTAGAGGAGAGAAAGCTTGCGTCTTCCCACTGAGGTTGGAGATGAATCTTCTGAGAAAGTTGATTTTCCCTAGCAGAGACTGCAACCCCTTTTTGGTTGATGGCGCTTTCGCTTCCATTACGGCCTTGGCTTTATTTTCGTTTATTTCGATCCCCTTCTTATGGACCACAAAGCCTAAGAAATCACCCGCCTGCACACCAAAAGCACATTTAAGTGGGTTCATCTTCAAACCAAACTTCCTCATCCTTTCAAAGGATTGTCGAAGATGATCTATATGATTTTTTCCTGAAACAGACTTAATCACAATGTCGTCAATATACACTTGCATGAAAGTTTCGATGAAGTCATGAAAGATGGAATTCATGGCGCGTTGGTAAGTCGCTCCAGCGTTCTTTAAACCAAAAGGCATTACTACCCATTCGTACGTTCCTATGGCTCCAGGACAACGGAAAGCCGTTTTAGGAACATCTTCTTCAGCGATAAAAATTTGGTTGTAGCCAGAGTATCCGTCTAACATACTTAAGTACTCATGGCCGGCTGCAGAATCTATGAGCATTTCTGCCACTGGCATAGGATATTCATCCTTCGGGGTAGCCGAGTTTAAGTCTCGAAAATCAATACATACCCTTAGTTTGCCATTTTTCTTAATTACTGGAACAATATTTGCAATCCATTCGACATACCTGGTTGTGCGGATGAACTTGCATCTTAGAAGTCTTTCGACCTCTTCTTTTATTTTCGACAGGATTTCTGGTGCGAAGCGTCTCGGAGTCTGCTTTACTGGCTTCTTCCCTTCCATTATTGGCAACTGCATTTCGACCAGACTTCTGTCAAGACCAGGCATTTCGTCATAATCCCATGCGAAACAGTCTTTGAACTCTTTCAGCAACTGGACTATTTCGACCTTGAACTGGGGGTCCATTTTTGCGCTTATGTACGTTGGTCTATGTTCTGCCCCCACTCCTAAGTTTATTTCTTCTAAAGGATCCTGCGCCACCATCTTCTCGTTAGTTGACACTGGATCTTTTTCGAACCCCAGAGGTTCGTCGTCGTAAATGGCGTCAAGCTTTTGGTGTTGCCATCCGCCCATTTGGTTGGTGACATGATCTTCCGCAACGTCTTCTTGGGGACATTGTTTGTTGGAGTTCTCTTGGTTGGCTTCGACAGCCATATTTTTTACTTCAGCCTCAAGGGCCTCTTTTAATTTGTTTTCGGCTATGTAAGCCGTAATCTTTTCGATCGCTGATTGTTCACTCGTCATCGTCAAATTCGCTACCCCATCCCGTCGGCGCTATATGAGTGGTTCCCCATATGTAAGTTTCGCCAATCACTTCTTTATCCCACTGGAAACCATACGTTGGATGTAGGTACATGGAGCAATAGGCATTGTCTGTCGTCTTCAAGTCGAATTCTGCCGGGCTGCAGGGAGGTATATGAGCCAGGTTTTTGTCGAAGCTTTGGCTGTTGACAGTGTTCACCTCGGTCATGAAGTAGCTTTGGTCAGCCTCGATGTTTTCGACGATTCCATCTGGCCTCCATATGGCTATCCGCTGGTGCATTGAAGAGGGTACAGCTCCCACGCCGTGAATCCATTCCCTACCAAGCAATAGGTTGTAGTTGGCTTTCGAAGCGATGACTATGAATATTGTAGGCCTTGTTATGGTTCCTACAGTTAAGTTCACTTGGATGACTCCCATAGTTGTTCCTATCTTCCCTTCGTAATTCGACAGCACCATGTTGTGAGGCTTCGCGTCCGAATCGTCTTTTCCAATCTTCTTCAGCATGTAGTGGGGCATCAAATTCACTGCCGCTCCCCCGTCCACCAGTATCTTATTCACACCAACATTTTCCACCTTCCCTTTTATAAACAGAGGTTTCAAATGCGCTTTCATGGAGTCGTCTGGTCTTTCGAAGAAAGCATTCTGCTCTTCGACGCATCCGTTATTCATCACGTAGTAGCAGACGGGCTTGTGTGCCATCGTTTCTTCTTCCATTTCGTCTCCTTCATCCTCAATTTCCATGACTCTATCATAGTCTCTAGGGAGAACAGAGACCACGTTGCAAATCACGTTGAAGGATGCGTCTGAGTCAGAGTTAAAACTGTCGGTTACTTCATCATCTTCCTGCATCTTCTCCTTCGACGCCACCGATTCGACAACTCTGCTAGGATTGATCTGGAGGGGAGTCTCTTTCCTGCTCCTTGTCTGACGATTGTCGCTAGATTCTGCTTCGTCTGGACCGTTCATGTTCTTTTTTGCCATCTCTATTTCTGCCCTCTTCTGCCTTTGGAACCTCCTCCATTGGGACCTGGACATGGGATTTTTGCCTTTGTAATTCTCTGAAGGGTACGGTCTTGGCTTGTGTTTTTCCATTTCCTTCTTTCCCTCCATCGACGCGCCTCTCTGAACCTCGAACTTTCCCCATTTCTTCTGCCCCTGGGCGTCCCTAATGGGTTGAACCCATTTGTCGTCCGTCGCTTTGTCAGATGGTTTATAGGTGTTCTGGCGTCTCTCTCCGTGCCTCCACTGGTGGTGATCACTTCTCCTTGGGTCATATCTCACTGTTCCCCAATTCTCTTTCCTCTTGGTCTTATCCACCGCTTCCAGGTTGGTTGCTGCCTTCCTGTCGAAGACTGCGCTGCAGCGTGGGCACAACATCACTTCGGTTTTCATCCTTTGGCACCTCTTGATGAATTCCATTAAGTTTTCCTCCTCTCTAGGATACGCCAACCTTTGGTACTCTTTCTGACGACGATCTTCGCCCTCTTCGACCTGGTCCTTCTGAGATATTTCTACCATATTTACCCCAACATTTCGTTCGTCGGCGATGCTTAATTCGTTCATCTTCCTGATGAGCCTCTCTTCTTCGCCTTCGACGCCTTTTGGTGTCTGGTCGAACTCTTTCTCTGGGCAGCAGCACCAAGAGATGGTCTTGGGACCATGTTTGCAACAGCATTTGTTCCAATTCCTTCTGGGGTCTTCCATTGTCCTACGCAGAATCCCACTGATCATGGGCTTCGAAGGACCGTTAGCGGCTTCCGCTTTGATTTTTGTGACTTCTTCACTGAAAGGCCCCATGGTGTTGATGCAGTTGGCGATATCACCTTTCTTCGTTTTGTTAGAATCAAGGCCTTCAGCAGCCTTGTTTTCAATCGCTGGGTCTTCAGTAACCCTCTCCTTCGTATTAGGGGCATGCTCAATTGCGTCGACTGTTTCCTCATTGTTTTCTGAAGAAGCATCTCCCCAACCGCTTGGTTGGATTGTGTTGATGTCGATCTGAGAGCTCGCCGGCGCGTTGTACTTCACAAGATAATCATATTTCCCACTTGGCTGTCCCAAGCGGTCCCAATTCTCCTCTTGTCAAAACTCCACATTCTCGACAGCATTGTCACCGTCCTTCTTGTCGAAACCTTCAGTAGTTTCTATTCTTTTCTGGCTTGCGAGATCATCAGTAATCTCGACCATGTTGACATTTGCGTCGAAGCTTCCAGGGGTTTCCACCATTTCCAAATTGCCATCAGGAGCAACTTCGGCCTCCACCATGTTTACGACGGATGGTTCAGCGTAGTGGGCTTCGACTACTTGCATAGGATTCGAGTCGATCTTCATCTGTTGTTTTGGTTTGTCACCAAACTTCAGCCTTCCGTCACAGATAGCATTTTGAACGAGATCCCTGAAAAGGAAACAACGAGACGTCTTATGGCCCAGAAAATTATGGTATTTACAAAAACCTCTCTTTTTCTGTTGTTCCATAGGCGGTTCTTTAGCGCCTGGTGGTTTTATTAATTGACCATCTTTAACCAACAGATCGAAGATTTCGTCACATTTGGTGATGTCGAACGTATAAGTCCTTTTGGGGAACTTATCGTTGGTTTCGACTGGGTTTCCGTTCGACGGAGTTAGTACTTTGCACGAATAAGGTGGCCCTTGTTTTAGTTCTGCTAGGTCAATTTCTTGTTCGTCGAAGCTACTTGGTTCGTTTTCGTCGAACTCATCATCTTGGCGAACCCCTACGTAGGCTACCCTCTCTTTTTTATTCTTATTTGCCCTGAATTTTTCGTCCCTTAACCTTTCGACCTGTCTCACTCTATCCGCTAATTGTGCCATATCCCTCAGATACTGGGTATCTAGTTTCTTCCTTATAGAATAGTCTAGTCCCCCTGCGGCCATTTCGACCAACTCATGTTCTGGCACTGGGGTGAAACATCTAGCCTTTAGCAATCTGAACCTATTTAAATAATCATCTATTGGTTCGGAGTGTTTTCTCTTGACACTGGCTAATTCTTTCAGACTTATTTTCGTTTGTCCCATGTAGAATTGTTCATGGAACAGCCTTTCTAATTGGGTCCACGTATATACTGAGTTTGCAGGCAAAGATGTAAACCAAGTAAACGCGTTTTTTGTTAAGGAACTAGGGAAATATTTTATTTTCAAATTTTCGTTACGGGCTATCTCCCCTGCCTCGATCAGATAACGTGCCACATGTTCTATAGTGGACTCACTAGTGTCCCCTGAGAACTTTGTGAACTTAGGGACTTTCCACCTCGGTGGCAGTTCTTCTTGCAGAATGTATTCTGATAGTGGGGATGCGTAACTAGGCCTTTGTAAACCCATGTTCATCCCATTTTGTGCCATTATCGTTTTGACCATGGCTGCCAAGTTGTTTTCGACAGGTGGATTATTATACCGTATCCGTTGTTGCAATACAGCATCCGCGTCCTGGCCTCTCTGGATTACTATCCTTCTAGGCTCTTGTGGAATGGGGATTTCGACACGAGGCTGTTCGACTACATCCTCTTGGTTTCTGACGTTCGTTTGAGGATTGTCTAACGGTATCTGGTTTATCGTAGGTTCTTCCTGGACCGCTACCGCTGGGTTATGAATCACTTGTTCTCTGTGTCGAGTTTGAGGGACTCCAAAGAAATCAGCAAGGCGCGTCATCTGCGCCGCCAATAATTGGTTTGTTTGGGTGGTGTTTTGTATTAGTGGATTAAACACCGCTCCCATTTGTTGCGTCAACATTTGGACCATATCATGATTACTTTCGTCCATCTGCTGTCTAATTACTTGCGCCGAATTATTTTTTATCGGCGGCACGTAAAGTGGTTGTTGATTCAGTCTACTCATGTTTCCACCATATCCTGACCCTTGTAAGGGTGAAGACACGTTGGCCATCGAGTCTGAATATATTAACGGGGAGTTATGTAAATTTGCCATCACCGAAGTTGGCATTCCGAAGGGTTGTTCCCTACCAGGCGGAGGCATGGTGAAATTTGTTACAAAAGGCCTAGAAGTGTTTCCCACAGGAGGGGGTGTCCCAATGGGCATTTGTTGTGCCCTGACGGACGAACTAGGCGCGTTTTGCGACATCGAAACCGCTGGTATCGACCCTGCTGACGAAGGTACCGCCTCTGACACAGGGACCGATCCTATATTGCCTTCTGTCGAAGGGACAGGGTTGGATACTGGGATGGATTCGTTTTGGTTATTTGGCTGGTTCGCCATTTTCCTTACTCTTGTTCTTTTAGGTATTTCTACTTCGGATACGGCTAATTTACCGCTTCTCAGTCTCATACAATGAAGGACAGATTTTGACTAGCGATTATCTAACTTTTCTAAATTTCTGCACTGTCCCACTGGGCGTGCCAATTTGTTCGCTGTGAATTTTGGCGAACAACCTCTGGTTTACCAAAACTTGTAGAATTGGGTTACTTGCAGGATCAACCATACAAATCCTAGGACATGTGCAGATCTAGATGGTCTTGAGGATGTCTAGAATCACTTTCATGTATTTCATTTTTGTTCTCTAAGTGTTTTACGTCGAAATATGTTGACTAAAGCGTTAAGTTGATGTAAATTTAACAAGATAAAGTAAATGGCGGAAAATAACTGATGAAATGTAAAGTGTCGAAAAGTAGAAAGTACAGAAAGATAAATGACTGGAAAACATAAAAGAGATTTGTAAAGAACTTTAAACTTTATAAAATAAACTTTGAAGGAATTGGTGTTTGTTTACACATACATGTTCCAAATATGACTCTTTTCTCTCACACGGGTACTTTGAGTATTTTCAGGAATTTTGTATAAGTAATTCTTCACACACCTTTCTGATAACAACTACCCTATTTATATACAAATAACATAACTGTCACTAACGGTTAAATCCTAAAACTGTGACGAACGGCTTTCATCTTTTCGCCAGATGCTTCCACGCGTCTTCTGTCAAACGTTACAACTTTTTAAATTCAAATTTACACTTTAAGTCGAAACGACGTCTTCCTTTAGGATTTTTTTGTCGAATTATCAAGATACTGCAATGTCTTCCATGTCTTGTCAAAGTACTTTTCTAGCTACAAAGATCTTTGTCGAAACGACGAAACCTCCATTTTGTCGAAGTGTCGAACCATGCTCATTAATCAAATCGTTTCGTCCCATGTCATCATTTGTCGAAAAAAAAGCATTTCGTACACCAAATCTCATGGCGTCGAAAACGCACGTATACAGATCTCCGGTTCTGTTATAACTTTGTAGCTTCAGAGGATATCCAATGACCTCATAATCTTGCTATCGAGGATGCAAGCAAACAATATGTTCCTTTTTTTTCAATTCAATACTACCATCAAAATTATAAGGTCTGACAATGGCCCTGGGTTCTTTTTAAAAGACTTTTACTCAACTCAAGGAATTCATCATCAAACCTCGTATGTTTATACCCCTCAACAAAATATGCTTGTTGAAAGAAGGCACCAACATCTTTTAGGTGTTACTCTGTATATATGTAAATTTGATGCCATGAAGTTAGCAGCAGAATAATGTTTTCGACAAATAGAGATATTGTTTCGACACTTCTTCAGGTTGGTGGTTCGACATTTCGACAAGAGAAGATGTTTGCAGATGAAAAGACGTCTTTGACAAGTATGGATGACATTATGGTATTTCGACAAATTCGACGAGTCTGAAGAGAGACATCATTTCGACGTAAAGTAGAAATTCAAATTCAAAAGAGTTGTGACGTTTGGCAGAAGACGCGTGGAAGCACCTGGCGAAAGGAAGTTATACAGAGAGCCAAGTGTCATGGTTTTAGGATTTATTCGTTAGTGATAGTTAATTTGTTTGTGTATAAATAGGATAGTTGTTATCAGAATAGGGGGTGGAAAAAACTTGTACAAAATTCCTGCAAAAAATACTCAGAGTACCCGTGTGAGAGAAAAGAGTCTTATCTGGAAAATGTACGTGTGAACAAACACCATTTATTTAAAAGTTTTATCTTATAAATTTCAAAGTTCTTTACAAATTTTCCTTTACATTTACCAGTCATTTATCCTTCGCATTTTACTTTATGCAATTTACTCTTCGCCAATTTATTTTTTGCCATTTACCTTAGTCTTGTTAAGTTTACTTTTACTTACGCACTTTTAGTCAAATGTCTTTCGACATGAAAGATTTAGTAAACCAAATAAAAGACACAAAGGTTGTTCTAAAGAGTTACAAAGTTGTTTAAATTTGCACATGTCCTAGGATTTGTATGGTTGATCCTGCAAGTAACCCAATTCGACAAGTTTTGGAAAACCAGAGGTTGTTCGCCAAAATCCACAGCGAACAAATTGGCACACCTGGTGGGACTAGTGCAAAAATCTAAGATTTAAATAATCTTTACTCAAGGTTTCTTCTTCTTTGTATGAGACTAAGAAGCGGTAGATTGGTCGTATCTGACGTAGAAAGACCTAAACGAACGAGAGTACGGAAAATGGCGAATCAGCCAAATAATCCAAATAATCCTAATCCAAATGAAGCAATCCCAGTATCCAACCCTATCCCTTCGACAGGAGGAAATGTGGGATCAGTCCCTGTGTTAGAGGCTATGCCTTCGTCAACAGGGTCAATACCAGCGGTTTCAATATCGCAAAATGCGCCTAGTTCGTCCATTAGGGCGCAGCAAATGCCTGTCGGGACACCTCCTCCTATAGGGAATACTTCTAGGCCTTTTGTGACAAATTTCACCATGCCTCTGCCTGGTAGGGAACAACCATTTGGAATGCCAACTTCGATAATGGCCAATTTACACAATTCGCCAGTATTATATTCTGACTCTATGGCCAATATGTCTTCACCATTACAAGGGTCGGGATATGGCGGAAACATGAGTAGACTAAACCAACAACCAGTTCACATGCCAGCAATAACAAATAATTCTGCGCAAATAATTAGACAACAAATGGACGAGAGTAATCATGATATGGTCCAAATGTTGACACAACAAATGGGGGCGGTGTTTAATCCTCTAATACAAAACACCACCCAAACAAACCAATTGTTGGCAATGCAAATGACGCGCATTGCTGACTTTTTTGGGGTCCCTCAAACTCGACATAGAGAACAAGTGGTTCAGAACCTAGTGGTGGCGGTCCAAGAAGAGCCTACAATAAATCAAATACCATTAGATAATCCCCAGGAAAACGTCAGAAACCAAGAGGGAGTAGTCGAACATCCTCGTGTCGAAATCCCTGTTCCACAAGAGCCTAGAAGGATAGTAATCCAGAGAGGCCAGGACGCTGATGCTGTGTTGCAACAACGAATCCGGTATAATAACTTGCCTGCCAAAAACAATTTAGCGGCCATGGTCGAAACGATAATGGCACAAAATGGGGTGAACATGGGATTACAAAGGCCCAGTTACGCTTCCCCACTGTCGGAATATATTCTGCAAGAAGAATTGCCCCAAGATGGAAAGTTCCTAAGTTCACCAAATTCTAAGGGGATACTAGTGAATCCACCATAGAACATGTAGCACGTTATCTGATCGAAGCAGGAGAGATAGCCTGTAATGAAAATTTGAAAATAAAATACTTTCCTAGTTCCTTGACGAAAAACGCGTTTACTTGGTTTACATCTTTGCCTGCAAACTCAGTGTATACGTGGACCCAATTAGATAGGTTATTCCATGAACAATTTTACATGGGACAAACCAAAATAAGTCTGAAGGAATTAGCCATTGTTAAGAAAAAACACTCAGAACCAATAGACGATTATTTAAATAGGTTCAGGTTGCTAAAGGCTAGATGTTTCACTCCAGTGCCAGAACATGAGTTAGTCGAAATGGCCGCAGGGGGTCTCGATTATTCTATAAGAAAGAAACTAGACACCCAGTATTTGAGGGATATGGCGCAATTAGCAGATAGGGTGAGACAAGTCGAAAGATTGAGGGATGAAAAATTCAGAGCAAATAAGAATAAAAAAGAAAGGGTGGCCTATGTAGGGGTTTGTCAAGATGATGAATACGACGAAAACAAACCAAGTAACTTCGACGAACAAGAGATTGACTTAGCAGAACTGAAGCAAGGCCCACCATATTCGTGTAAAGTACTAACTCCGTCGAACGGAAACCCAGTTAAAACCAATGATAAATTTCCTAAAAGAACTTATACATTCGATATCACCAAATGTGACGAGATTTTTGACTTATTGGTTAAAGATGGTCAATTAATAAAACCACCAGGCGCTAAAGAACCGCCTGTGGAACAACCGAAAAAGAGAGGGTTTTGTAAATACCATAACTTTCTGGGCCTTAAAACGTCTCGTTGTTTCCTTTTCAGGGATCTCGTTCAAAATGCTATCCGTGATGGAAGGCTGAAGTTTGGTGATAAGCCAAAACAACAGATGAGGATTGATTCGAATCCCATGCAACCAGTCGAAGCCCATTATGCTGAACCATCCATTGTGAATATGGTGGAGGTCGAAGTTGCTCCTGACGGCAATTTTGAAATGGTGGAAGCTGCTGGAGGTTTCGACACTAATATCAACATGGTTGAGATTGCTGATGATCTTACAAACCAGAACAAAGTTGAAGTCACTGAAGGCTTTGACGATCGGAAAAAGAGTGAAACTACTGAAGGTTTCGACAAAAAGGACAATGATAATATTGCTGAAGATGTTGTAGGTCGACAAGGAGCAAATTGGGATTGCTTGGGACAACCAAGTGGGAAGTACGATTATCTAGAGAAATACACTGCGCCTGCAAGTTCTCGTATCGATATCAATGCAATCCAGCCAACCGGTTGGGGGGATTTACCTTTGAGCAATAATGAAAAAACAACTGAGACATTTGACAATCTCCCTATCATAAAAAAAGAAGGTTATTGAAGACCTCACTATTGAAAACAAGGCTACTGAAGGCCTTGATCCTGACCAAATGAGGGTAGGTGATGTCTCAAGCTGCGTCAACATTATGGGACCTTTCAACAAAGAGGTCGCATGGATCAAAGCAGAAGCTGTGGATGGTCCTATGAAGCCTGTGACCCCTGGAATCCTACGTAGGGTAATGGAAGACTCCAGAAGAAATTCGAACAAATGTTGCTGCAAACATGGTCCCAAGAACATATCTTGGTGTTGCTGCCCAGAAAAGGAGTTTGACTAGATACCAAGAGATGTCGAAGTCGAAGAAGAAAGACTTATTAAAAAAATGAACGAATTAAGCATTGCTGACGGACGAAGTGTTGGGGTAAATATGGTGGAAGTGTCTCAGAGAAACCTGGCAGAAGTGGATGAAGATTGCCGTCGAAAGGAGTACCAAAGGCTGGCATATCCCAAAGAAGATGAAAATCTAGTGGAATTCATCGAGAGGTGCCAAAAGATGAGGACTGAAGTGATGTTATGCCCACGTTGCAGTGCAATTTTTGACAGGAAGGCAACAACCAATCTGGAAGCAGTGGATAAAGCCAAGAGAAAAGAAAATTGGGGGACAATAGGATATGACCCAAGAAAAAGTTATCATCACAAATGGGGGCGTGGAGAGAGACATAATAACACTTACAAACCATCCAACAAAGCAACGGATGACAAATGGGTTCAACCCATTAGAGATGCTCAAGGACAGAAAAAATGGAGAAATTTTGAAGTTCAGAGAGGCACTTCGATGGAAGGCAAGAAACAGTTGGAGAAGCACAAGCCAAGACCATATCCTTCAGAAAACTACAAAGGGAAAAATCCTATGTCAAGATCCCAATGGAGAAGATTCCAGAGGCAGAAGAGGGCAGAAAAAGAAGCTGCAGAAAAAAGTGTGATTGGAAAAGATGCTGACAGCAAAGATAAAGTAGAATCCAGTAACAATGCTCAGATAGTAAACATAGAGGAGACCTCCCACCAGATCAATCCTGGCAGCGTGGTCGAACCAGTGGTGTCCAAAGAGAAGGTGTAAGAAGACGACGAAAAAACTGACAACTTCGAATCTGACTCAGAAGCGTCCTTTAATGTGATCTGCAATGTGGTTTCTGTCCTCCCTAAAGATTATGATAGAATCATGGAGGTCGAAGACGAGGAAGATGAGATGGAGGAGGAAACAATGGTACATAGGCCTGTTTGCTACTACGTCATGAACAATGGTTGTATCGAAGAACAGAATGCTTTCTTCGAAAGGCCAGATGATTCCATGAAGGCACATTTAAAGCATTTGTTCATAAAAGGAAAGGTTGAGAATGTTGGTGTAAACAAGATACTGGTAGATGGCGGAGCAGCAGTAAATTTGATGCCTCATTTCATGCTAAGGAAGATTGGGAAGGATGATTCAGACGCAAAACCTCACACCATGGTGCTGTCGAACTATGAAGGAAAGGTAGGAACCACTATGGGCGTTATCCAAGTGGATTTGACTGTTGGAACCATAACAAGGCCAACAATGTTCATGGTCATTGCTTCAAGGGCGAATTACAACTTACTACTTGGAAGGGAGTGGATTCATGGTGTAGGAGCAGTACCTTCTTCAATGCATCAGCGAATAGCCATCTGGAGACCAGACAGGATTGTCAAAAACATTGAAGCTGATCAAAGTTATTTCATGACAGAAGTGAACAATGTCAACATTCGAAGTTTCGACAAGAACCTGGCTCACATACCTCCATGCAACCCAGCCGAGTTCGACCTAAAAGCAACAGACAACGCCTACTGCTCCATGTACCTTCATCCTACACATGGTTTTCAGCGGGACAAAGAAGTGATTGGCGAATCTTACATGTGGGGGACTACTCATATAGCACCAATAGGATGGGGAAGCGAATTTGGCAATGACGAGTAAAGAATCAGCGCTCGAAAGAATTACGGCTTACATAGCCGAAAACAAACTCAAAGAGGCCCTTGAGGCTGAAGTAAAATATATTGGTGTCGAAGCCAACAAAGGAAATTCCAAAGAACAATGCCCCCAAAGAGACGTTGTAGAAGATTATGATATCAACCAGATGGGCAAATGGCAACAGCAAAAGCTTGACGCCATTTATGACGACGAACCTCTGGGGTTCGAAAAAGATCCAGTGTCAACTAACGTGAAGATGGTGGCGCAGGATCCATTAGAAGAAATAAATTTAGGACTGGGGGCAGAAAGCAGACCAACCTACATAAGCGCAAAGATGGATCCCCAATTTAAAGTCAAAATAGTCCAGTTGCTGAAAGAGTTCAAAGACTGCTTCTAATGGGATTACGACGAGATGCCTGGTTTAGATAGAAGTTTGGTCGAATTGCAGCTGCCAATAATGGAAGGAAAGAAGCCAGTAAAGCAGACTCCAAGACGCTTCACACCAGAGATTTTGTCGAAAATAAAAGAAGAGGTCGAAAGACTTCTAAAATGCAAGTTCGTCCGCACAACCAGGTATGTCGAATGGATTGCAAATATAGTTCCTGTAATTAAGAAAAATGGCAAACTTAGGGTATGCATTGATTTTCGAGACTTAAATTCAGCTACCCCAAAGGATGAATATCCTATGCCAGTGGCAGAAATGCTCATAGATTCTACAGCAGGCCACGAGTATTTAAGTATGTTAGATGGATACTCTGGCTACAATCAAATTTTTATTGCTGAAGAAGATGTTCCTAAAACAACTTTCCGTTGTCCTGGAGCGATAGGAACGTACGAACGGGTAGTAATGCCTTTTGGTCTAAAAAATGCTGGAGCAACTTACCAACGGGCTATGAATTCCATTTTTCATGACTTTATTGAAACTTTCATGCAAGTGTACATTGATGATATTGTGATCAAGCCTGTTTCAGGAAAAAGTCATATAGACAATCTTCGACAATCCTTTGAAAGGATGAGGAAGTTTGGTTTAAAAATGAACCCCCTTAAATGTGCTTTTGGTGTGCAGACGGGTGATTTCTTAGGTTTTGTGGTCCACAAGAAGGGGATCGAAATAAATGAAAACAAAGTCAAAGCCATAATGGAGGCGAAAGCGCCATCAACGAAAAAGGGGCTGCAGTCTTTGATGGGGAAAATCAACTTTCTCAGAAGATTCATCTCCAACCTTAGTGGAAAAACACAAGCCTTCTCTCCTCTACTTCGACTAAAGAAGGAAGAATTTGCATGGGGGCAAGAACAACAAGCTGCCTTCTACAAAATCAAGGAATACCTGGATAGTCCTCCAATTCTAATGTCTCCTTGTAGAAAAAGAAGTATGAGACTGTATATTTCTACATCAGATAAAACATTAGGAAGTATGTTGTGCCAAGAAGATGAGAATGGCGTCGAAAGGGCCATTTATTATCTCAGTAGAGTCCTAAATGATGTTGAGACTAGATATAGTATTATAGAAAAACTATGTTTATGTGTATATTTTGCTTGTATGAAATTAAAGCATTATATAAGGCCTGTCGATGTGTACATTTCTTCTCATTTCGACGTAATAAAATATATGTTATCTAAACCTATTTTACATAGTCGAATCGGAAAATGGGCTTTAGCATTGACAGAATATTCCTTGAAATATTTGCCTTTAAAGGCTGTGAAAGGACAAGTGGTTGCTGATTTTATAGCTGACCACTCTATAGATGAAAATGTAGAGTATGTCGAATTAGAACCATGGAAACTGTATTTTGACGGTTCCAGTCATAAGAATGGGACTGGTGTTGGGATGTTGATTATTTCTCCAGATAGAATTCCAACAAAATTCAAGTACAAAGTTGAAAGTCCGTGTTCAAATAATGAAGCAGAATATGAAGCTTTGATTGCTGGACTTGAAATATTGTTGAAATTGGGGGCAACAAGAGTCGAAATAATGGGTGACTCCGAACTGTTGATAAAGCAGTTGACTAAAGAATATAAATGTGTGAAAGAGAATTTAATCATGTACTTTGTAATAGCCAATAAACTTCTCAAGGAATTCGACAATGTGGCCTTTAGGCACATTCCCAGGATGGAAAATCAAGAGGCAAATGACCTTGCTCAACTTCCGTCTGGATATAAAGTGTCGAAGGAAAAGTTAGAAGAGGCCATTGAAGTTAGAGGAAGAGTCATACCTACCAAGTTGTCCCCATCAAACTTGGAGTCAATAAGATTAGGATATGGTGACGAAGAAAATTTCGAGATATTCAATATAGATGATTCAGGAATTGAAGACTGGAGAAATCCCATCAAGGATTATCTACAAGACCCAAATCAGAAAGCCGAAAGAAAGGTAAAATAAAGAGCTTTAAGTTATTTACTTTTTGGAAACGAATTGTTTAAAAAGACTGTAGAAGGAGTCTTGTTGAAATGCTTAGGTGAAGGTGAAGCTTACATAGCTTTGTCAAACTTGCACAGTGGAGCGTGTGGCGCACACCAAGCAGGTCATAAAATGAAATGGTTATTATTTCGACAAGGAATGTATTGGCCAACAATGCTGAAGGACTATGTCGAATTTGCAAAAGGTTGTCAGGAATGTCAAGTACATGCAGGCATACCACATGTTCCTGCAAGTGAGTTGCATTCAATTATAAAGTCTTGGCCATTTAGAGGTTGGGCTTTAGACTTGATTGGGGAAATTCGACCAGCCTCTTCAAAAGGGAAAAAGTACATTTTGGTTGGAATAGACTATTTCACTAAGTGGATTGAAGCCATACCATTGGTAAATGTGGATCAAGAAGCAATTATAGATTTTATCCAAAAGCACATAATTTATAGATTTGGGATACCAGAAACAATAACAACAGATCAAGGATCTGTGTTCACTGGTAAAAATATGCAGAAATTTGCACAAGAAACAGGATTTAAACTCCTTACTTCGACACCTTACTACGCTCAAGCCAATGGGCAAGTTGAAGCAGCCAACAAGGTAGTGATAAATTTGATCAAAAAGCATGTGGGGAGAAAGCCTAAAAACTGGCATAAAACTTTAGATCATGTTTTGTGGGCTTGTCGAACATCTCCAAAAGAAGCAACGAATTCGACTCCATTTAAGTTGACCTACGGACATGATGCAGTTCTACCAGTCGAAATATATTTGCAATCAGTTAGAGTTCAAAGACATCATGAAATCCCATCAGATATATATTGGAGTATGATGATGGACAAATTAGTTGATTTAAACGAAGAAAGGTTGCGCGCGCTGGATCTAATAAAGAGACAAAAAAAAGAGTCGAAAAGTTTTACAATAAGAAAGTAAAATTCAAGACCTTTTTAATTGGTGATCTCGTTTGGAAAGTAATCCTTCCTATGGATCGAAAAGATAGATTAATGGGAAAATGGTCTCCTAAGTGGGAAGGACCTTTCCAGATTTTGAAGAGTTTTTCAAATGGTGCGTATGAGATTGGAGAGATAGGAAAAGACGAGAGAATCTTAAAGATAAATGGCAAGTATTTGAAAAAATATAAGCCAATATTGCAAGAAGTGAAAATAGCAGTAGAATAATTGTGATAGCCTTGCCAAACAAAAATGGCACCAAAGTTATTACAAAGAAAGCCTTAAAGGGCTGAGAATTGTTAAAATAATTCGACTACAATTTGATACTAGCAAAAGTTTCCTTCAATGTGGCAAATTTCTTTTTCTGAAACTGGAGTCGATGATTACAAAGACTTCTGTGGGTAGAGAGAGTCTCAATCTCTTGACTAAGTTGCTAAGCCTTTTCTGTATGTCGAATACCCACCTTCAGTTCTTCGTCAATCTCATTTTGCTTAGGTTGCTGTATGGATGCTCTGCGCTTTTTCTCTTGGAAGATTTTTTCTTGAAGAGCTTCTATTTGCTTCTCTCATTTCTGGATATTATCATCACAAGCAGCAACTTTTTTGATATAAGTTTCAGAAAGCTGCTGCAGCTTTGAAACTTTGTTAGTCGAAGTTGCAACAACATCCCATTCAGGAACTTGAGTCTCAGATTTTGTGGAGATCTGCTCAGAGATATCTCTTTGACGATGAAGGTCTGCACTCGCCAGGTCAATGAGGGTCATCAACACCATCACAAAATTGCCAACCTCAGCAGAAGTTTCCAAGATGTTTATTTGTTTTAAAATCTTCTTGAGTTCAATATGAGCAAGGGCATTTTCTTCTAAAACTTTGAACAAATTAACGTCAAGGATTTTCGTCTTAATCTTGGTCAAAATGTTGTCGAGAGATGGCGCTTCAGAAGTGGCCCCAGAGGTAGTCGAACTGCTTTGCGAAGAATCTTGAAAATTAAAACGAGCGCTAAGCATGGCCTTTAGATATTCTAAGGGTTTCTGCACTTTGAGACTCTCAAGTTCTTCGCGAGAGAAACAAGTCAAACTAGTTGATATGGCACTTCCTTTGGTCTGATCGGGAGCGGGTTGAGTGCTTCGTCCTAAAGTTTGCCCACCTTCTGGTTATTTCGACTGATCATCCCTATCTTTAGCAGTTTCTTCTTCATGGTCATCTTCGACCTCAGTCTCCATGTCAGTGTTATCACCCTTATTGGCAGCATTTAATCCTGGATGAGGAGGAGAATCGTCTTCAGAAGCTTCACTTGTTGGAGCGTCGAATTCTGCTACAGTCTGCCTGTCATGATCATTTTTGGGGACATCCTCTTCTTGGACTGTCTTTTCCAGAGTTTTCTCAGGATTTCCTCCGACAGCCAATTGTTCATGAAAATAATTCTAAGTTAGAAGAAAGAAACGCAATGAAGATGAACATGGATAGTCGAAATAGGGATTTACCTCAGGAATCTCAGTATTAAAACTAGATTTCCCACTCTCTGTATCCTTCGACTGAAGTTTGGCAGTTGGAGTACTTGAAGAATCTTTTTTAGCTGTCCTAACAATGGATCTTTGGGAAGAGATCCTTTTTATTTTCTTCTTCTTCTGAGGAAGGGGGTTTGGCTCTGGAGATTCGTCACCAGATTCTTTATTGGGAACTTTTTCCTCCTCTTTCTCCTCTTCTTTCTTTCTTTTCTCGACTGGTGGGGGTTTTCGACTTACCTAGTCATGCAGACCAAAGCCGGTTAACTTCTTGAAAGGGAAAAGAATAAATGAAAAGAGTGAGGTTTGTACCTTTGTCGAAGGTTTCTTAGCAGCGCTTGGTGATGCTTCGACGGAAGCTTTCTTGGTAGGGATCTTTACGGCTAAGGAAAGAAAGGAAAGTCAGAGACAAATATAAGAAACGCATGATAATACAGTTAGAATAACAAAAGAAAAATCGTGTTTCCTGTTAACACCTTCAAGAATGGGACTTTCCACGCGAACGTGTTCTATTCCAATATGAAGGTGTCCTTGGTAACCGTCCAGATGATACTTAGTCGGAACCACACGCTCAACAGGTTTTTTATAATGTTGACGAAGAATTTTCATATAGTCCCCACAAACGAACCAATCTGGAAATGGAGGGCCTAGTGCCACGCCAAACTCAGCACTTGGTAGAGGAGGAAATTTTGGTGGATGACAGCTGAAAGCCAGGTCATAGCGTGCCTCTGGTCGAACATTTGAAGGCAATGAAATTTTTTCAAACTTCTCCGTAAATTTACGTTTTAATTCTGCTGCTGCTTCGCGTATGGTTCGACTAAGATCATCAGGTCTATACGCTGTTTCGAAATATTTTTGAAACTTTTGTATTTATTTAATGTGTCTTTGAATACCTTTTTTGGTCCGATCCTGCACGAAAGCAAAAGCATTTGTTAAATGTATAGTGAAGGCTGTTACGTCAAAAAATCTGGTAGAATAATAATCCTTCCACCACTCATCAAACTCAGGAGTATAGAGAAAAGATGGTCGAAAGATCACTGGTCGAATATCAAGAGAGTCATCAGTCAGCTTCTTTGACAGCTCTTTGCTCTCCTCTTCATTATGAAGGGAGTTGTAAAAAATGATAGACCCTTTCTTTGGGAAAATGGGTCGAGGTTTTATTTGGATCAAGCCAAATTGCCTCGCAACGAGATTAGGTTGATAGACTATCAAAGCTATTTGGGTTTTGGTTGCGTTACGATAGGAAAAAAGGAGCCTGGGTGTTAAAAATGATTCCCAAACATCCAAAAATATATTTTCATCCTTCTGCATTTCCAAGGGCAGTTGTTGGGTAAACCATTCAGATCCAATTTTTCTACTAGCAAAGGGTGCCATGGTCGAAGTAAAATGATACCTTTTAGCAAACATCATGACATAACTTTTGAAAGCTTGTCGAAGGCTAATTCCTTCATCAGGTGGCGTTATTTGCACAAACCTAGGCCATTCGACAGTCCTGTCCTTCACTTTTTCTTCGTCCACTTCTTGTTCTATAGGAAGAGAAGCTTCAAAGGTGGCATTGAGCCATAATTGTAAAAGCCAGAAAGGTCCTGACAAATTGATTTTACCTTAGTCTTTGATGGTTTTCAAAAGATTTACACTCTCACTCAACGATTCATAAAGATTCGCCAAAATCATTTCACTTAAGCATAGTTTGGTTCCTGCGTGAAGCTGATTGGCCATAGTGATGAATCTCTTGGCAACTTGGAGGGAACGGGAGCAAAACACATATTTTGATAGCCACAGAGTCAAAAAGGCTATATGTTCGACATCCGAGACTTCTGTGGTATCCTTGTCATGATAATGAGACATGAATAAAGAGTATGGAGCAAAGCTAGTGTCGAAAACTATAGTATCTTCATTTAGATTGGTGGGGTTGAAGTCTATCCCATTGGGGTGAAGGCCAACGATGGCTGTTGCGTCGAAGAGAGTGGGTGTGACCATCCCACAAGGAAGGTGAAAAGTGTTATAGGTACTATCCCAAAAATAGAGGGAAGGTAAAAGCATATTGGGGCAAATGTTTGGTCCTGCTCTCAACAATTGAATGAGGTCGAAAATACCTACTTCCTTCCAGAAATCTCCTTTAATCTTTTCAACCTTATCTAGCCAAGATAAATAGTCTGAAGGGTCTTTCGACCATGGACAAGTTCTAAAGATCCTAGTGTAATTCAAATAAGTTAAACTCAAGTCTCCATCATCAGTTGAACTTTGTGGGTCATTTTGTTCTACAGTTTTCTCTTGAGGTTGAGGTTTCACTCAAGCACCTATGGGTTTGGTATGGAAATAGGTGGGAAAAAATTCTTTTAGACGATCTGGCTTAATATCTGGATTGGGAAGTGGACCTAACATAGCGTGACAAATTCCAGAAACAAGAACATGAATTAATACCTGGGATTTATAGATACATTCCTTCTCTCTCTCATTGGGAGGTTCAGGAACATATTGTTGGTTTCCAATAGTCATTGGTCCCTTCAAATCATGCGCAGGATGAAGAGTCGAATCTTGAGTCTTCTTAGAATGTTTGCTACTGGAAGATTTTGGAGGAGCCATTGTTGAGAAGAACAAAGAAATATTTCCAGGAAAATTGAAAGTATGAAAATGGGTATGAAGAAGAAAGCTTAAAGCGTAAAAAAGGTTTTAGAAAAAATGGGTTATGAGTATTTATAAGGGAAGATAAAAAACGTTTGAGTTTTTGACTGACAATCGTGGGACACGTGGCTGAAGCACAGTGATGGTGATGAAGATGTGGAAGTTGAAAAAGGCCATGATGGGGGTAAGGTCTAAACGTGGGCTAGACATGACATTTCTGAAAAAGTGTAATGATGAATCTGTTTAGGAACTTGAGATAATAAAAGCTGAGAAATAGTGGATTTAAATGACATGGCATCGAAATATTGGTTGACAACAAATGATTGTTTCTCCAGAGTAGTCGAAACCTCTTTGCTAGGGGGCAATTTGTATACATGTAAATTTGACGCCATGAAGTTAGCAGCAGAATAATGTTTTCGACAAATAGAGATATTGTTTCGACACTTCGTCAGGTTGGTGGTTCGACATTTCGACAAGTGAAGATGTTTGCAGATGAAAAGACGTCTTTGACAAGTATGGATGACGTTATGGTATTTCGACAAATTCGACGAGTCTGAAGAGAGACATCATTTCGATGTAAAGTAGAAATTCAAATTCAAAAGAGTTGTGACGTTTGGCAGAAGACGCGTGGAAGCACCTGGCGAAAGGAAGTTATACAGAGAGCCAAGTGTCATGGTTTTAGGATTTATTCGTTAGTGACAGTTATTTTGTTTGTGTATAAATGACTGGAAAACATAAAAGAGATTTGTAAAGAACTTTAAACTTTATAAAATAAACTTTGAAGGAATTGGTGTTTGTTTACACATACATGTTCCAAATATGACTCTTTTCTCTCACACGGGTACTTTGAGTATTTTCAGGAATTTTGTATAAGTAATTCTTCACACACCTTTCTGATAACAACTACCCTATTTATATACAAATAACATAACTGTCACTAACGGTTAAATCCTAAAACTGTGACGAACGGCTTTCATCTTTTCGCCAGATGCTTCCACGCGTCTTCTGTCAAACGTTACAACTTTTTAAATTCAAATTTACACTTTAAGTCGAAACGACGTCTTCCTTTAGGATTTTTTTGTCGAATTATCAAGATACTGCAATGTCTTCCATGTCTTGTCAAAGTACTTTTCTAGCTACAAAGATCTTTGTCGAAACGACGAAACCTCCATTTTGTCGAAGTGTCGAACCATGCTCATTAATCAAATCGTTTCGTCCCATGTCATCATTTGTCGAAAAAAAAGCATTTCGTACACCAAATCTCATGGCGTCGAAAACGCACGTATACAGATCTCCGGTTCTGTTATAACTTTGTAGCTTCAGAGGATATCCAATGACCTCATAATCTTGCTATCGAGGATGCAAGCAAACAATATGTTCCTTTTTTTTCAATTCAATACTACCATCAAAATTATAAGGTCTGACAATGGCCCTGGGTTCTTTTTAAAAGACTTTTACTCAACTCAAGGAATTCATCATCAAACCTCGTATGTTTATACCCCTCAACAAAATATGCTTGTTGAAAGAAGGCACCAACATCTTTTAGGTGTTACTCTGTATATATGTAAATTTGATGCCATGAAGTTAGCAGCAGAATAATGTTTTCGACAAATAGAGATATTGTTTCGACACTTCTTCAGGTTGGTGGTTCGACATTTCGACAAGAGAAGATGTTTGCAGATGAAAAGACGTCTTTGACAAGTATGGATGACATTATGGTATTTCGACAAATTCGACGAGTCTGAAGAGAGACATCATTTCGACGTAAAGTAGAAATTCAAATTCAAAAGAGTTGTGACGTTTGGCAGAAGACGCGTGGAAGCACCTGGCGAAAGGAAGTTATACAGAGAGCCAAGTGTCATGGTTTTAGGATTTATTCGTTAGTGATAGTTAATTTGTTTGTGTATAAATAGGATAGTTGTTATCAGAATAGGGGGTGGAAAAAACTTGTACAAAATTCCTGCAAAAAATACTCAGAGTACCCGTGTGAGAGAAAAGAGTCTTATCTGGAAAATGTACGTGTGAACAAACACCATTTCTTTAAAAGTTTTATCTTATAAATTTCAAAGTTCTTTACAAATTTTCCTTTACATTTACCAGTCATTTATCCTTCGCATTTTACTTTATGCAATTTACTCTTCGCCAATTTATTTTTCGCCATTTACCTTAGTCTTGTTAAGTTTACTTTTACTTATGCACTTTTAGTCAAATGTATTTCGACATGAAAGATTTAGTAAACCAAATAAAAGACACAAAGGTTGTTCTAAAGAGTTACGAAGTTGTTTAAATTTGCACATGTCCTAGGATTTGTATGGTTGATCCTGCAAGTAACCCAATTCGACAAGTTTTGGAAAACCAGAGGTTGTTCGCTAAAATCCACAGTGAACAAATTGGCACACCTGGTGGGACTAGTGCAAAAATCTAAGATTTAAATAATCTTTACTCAAGGTTTCTTCTTCGTTGTATGAGACTAAGAAACGGTAGATTGGCCGTATCTGACGTAGAAAGACCTAAACGAACGAGAGTAAGGAAAATGGAGAATCAGCCAAATCATCCAAATAATCCTAATCCAAATGAAGCAATCCCAGTATCCAACCCTATCCCTTCGACAGGAGGAAATGTGGGATCAATCCCTGTGTCAGAGGCTATGCCTTCGTCAACAGGGTCAATACCAGCGGTTTCAATATCGCAAAATGCGCCTAGTTCGTCCATTAGGGCGCAACAAATGCCTGTCGGGACACCTCCTCCTATAGGGAATACTTCTAGGCCTTTTGTGACAAATTTCACCATGCCTCTGCCTGGTAGGGAACAACCATTTGGAATGCCAACTTCGATAATGGCCAATTTACACAATTCGCCAGTATTATATTCTGACTCTATGGCCAATATGTCTTCACCATTACAAGGGTCGGGATATGGCGGAAACATGAGTAGACTAAACCAACAACCACTTCACATGCCAGCAATAACAAATAATTCTACGCAAATAATTAGACAACAAATGGACGAGAGTAATCATGATATGGTCCAAATGTTGACACAACAAATGGACGAGAGTAATCATGATATGGTCCAAATCTTGACACAACAAATGGGGGCGGTGTTTAATCCTCTAATATAAAACACCACCCAAACAAACCAATTGTTGGCAGCGCAAATGACGCGCATTGCTGACTTTTTTGGGGTCCCTCAAACTAGACATAGAGAACAAGTGGTTCAGAACCCAGTGGTGGCGGTCCAAGAAGAGCCTACATTAAATCAAATACCGTTAGATAATCCCCAGGCAAACGTCAGAAACCAAGAGGGAGTAGTCGAACATCCTCGTGTCGAAATCCCTGTTCCACAAGAGCTTAGAAGGATAGTAATCCAGAGAGGCCAGGACGCTGATGTTGTGTTGCAACAACAAATCCGGTATGATAACTTGCCTGCCGAAAACAATTTAGCGGCCATGGTCGAAACGATAATGGCATAAAATAGGGTGAACATGGGATTACAAAGGCCCAGTTACGCTTCCCCACTGTCGGAATATATTCTGCAAGAAGAATTGCCCCCAAGATGGAAAGTTCCTAAGTTCACCAAATTCTCAGGGGATACTAGTGAATCCACCATAGAACATGTAGCACGTTATCTGATCGAAGCAGGAGAGATAGCCCGTAGTGAAAATTTGAAAATAAAATACTTTCCTAGTTCCTTGACGAAAAATGCGTTTACTTGGTTTACATCTTTGCCAGCAAACTCAGTGTATACGTGGACCCAATTAGAGAGGTTATTCCATGAACAATTTTACATGGGACAAACCAAAATAAGTCTGAAGGAATTAGCCATTGTTAAGAGAAAACACTCAGAACCAATAGACGATTATTTAAATAGGTTCAGGTTGCTAAAGGCTAGATGTTTCACTCCAGTGCCAGAACATGAGTTAGTCGAAATGGTCGCAGGGGGTCTCGATTATTCAATAAGAAAGAAACTAGACACCCAGTATTTGAGGGATATGGCGCAATTAGCAGATAGGGTGAGACAAGTCGAAAGATTGAGGGATGAAAAATTCAGAGCAAATAAGAATAAAAAAGAAAGGGTGGCCTATGTAGGGGTTTGTCAAGATGATGAATACGACGAAAACGAACCAAGTAACTTCGACGAACAAGAGATTGACTTAGCAGAACCGAAGCAAGGCCCACCATATTCGTGTAAAGTACTAACTCCGTTGAACGGAAACCCAGTCGAAACCAATGATAAATTTCCTAAAAGAACTTATACATTCGATATCACCAAATGTGACGAGATTTTTGACTTATTGGTTAAAGATGGTCAATTAATAAAGCCACCAGGCGCTAAAGAACCTCCTGTGGAACAACAGAAAAAGAGAGGGTTTTGTAAATACCATAACTTTCTGGGCCATAAAACGTCTCGTTGTTTCCTTTTCAGGGATCTCGTTCAAAATGCTATCCGTGATGGAAGGCTGAAGTTTGGTGATAAGCCAAAACAACAGATGGGGATTGATTCGAATCCCATGCAGCCAGTCGAAGCCCATTATGCTAAACCATCCATTGTGAATATGGTGGAGGTCGAAGTTGCTCCTGACGGCAATTTTGAAATGGTGGAAGCTGCTGGAGGTTTCGACACTAATATCAACATGGTTGAGATTGCTGATGATCTTACAAACCAGAAAAAAGTTAAAGTCACTGAAGGCTTTGACGACCGGAAAAAGAGTGAAACTACTGAAGGTTTCGACAAAAAGGACAATGACAATATTGCTGAAGATGTTGTAGGTCTACAAGGAGCAAATTGGGATTGCTTGGGACAGCCAAGTGGGAAGTACGATTATCTAGCGAAATACACTGCGCCTGCAAGTTCTCGTATCGACATCAACGCAATCCAGCCAACCGGTTGGGGGGATTTACCTTTGAGCAATAATGAAAAAACAACTGAGACAACTGACAATCTCCCTATCATAAAAAAAGAAGGTTATTGAAGACCTCACTATTGAAAACAAGGCTACTGAAGGCCTTGATCCTGACCAAATGAGGGTAGGTGATGTCTCAAGCTGCATCAACATTATGGGACCTTTCAACAAAGAGGTCGCAGGGATCAAAGCAGAAGCTGTGGATGGTCCTATGAAGCCTGTGACCCGTGGAATCCTACGTAGGGTAATGGAAGACTCCAGAAGAAATTCGAACAAATGTTGCTGCAAACATGGTCCCAGGAACATATCTTGGTGTTGCTGCCCAGAAAAGGAGTTTGACCAGATACCTAGAGATGTTGAAGTCGAAGAAGAAAGACTTATTAAAAAAATGAACGAATTAAGCATTGCTGACGGACGAAGTGTTGGGGTAAATATGGTGGAAGTGTCTCAGAGAAACCAGGCAGAAGTGGATGAAGATCGCCGTCGAAAGGAGTACCAAAGGCTGGCATATCCCAAAGAAGATGAAAATCTAGTGGAATTCATCGAGAGGTGCCAAAAGATGAGGACTGAAGTGATGTTATGCCCACATTGCAGTGCAATTTTCGACAGGAAGGCTACAACCAATATGGAAGCAGTGGATAAAGCCAAGAGAAAAGAAAATTAGGGGACAATAGGATATGACCCAAGAAAAAGTTATCATCACAAATGGGGGCGTGGAGAGAGACACCATAGCACTTACAAACCATCCAACAAAGCAACGGATGACAAATGGGTACAACCCATTAGAGATGCTCAAGGACAAAAAAAATGGAGAAATTTTGAAGTTCAGAGAGGCACTTCAATGGAAGGCAAGAAACAGTTGGAGAAGCACAAGCCAAGACCATATCCTTCAGAAAACTACAAAGGGAAAAATCCTATGTCAAGATCCCAATGGAGAAGATTCTAGAGGCAGAAGAGGGCAGAAAAAGAAGCTGCAGAAAAAAGCGTGATTGGAAAAGATGCTGACAGTAAAGATAAAGTAGAATCCAGTAACAATGCTCAGATAGTAAACATAGAGGAGACCTCCCACCAGATCAATCCTGGCAGCGTGGTCGAACCAGTGGTGTCCAAAGAGAAGGTGTAAGAAGACGACGAAATAACTGACAACTTCGAATCTGACACAGAAGCGTCCTTTAATGTGATCTGCAATGTGGTTTCTGTCCTCCCTAAAGATTATGATAGAATCATGGAGGTCGAAGACGAGGAAGATGAGATGGAGGAGGAAACAATGGTACATAGGCCTGTTTGCTACTACGTCATGAACAATGGTTGTGTCGAAGAACATAATGCTTTCTTCGAAAGGCCAGATGATTCCATGAAGGCACATTTAAAGCCTTTGTTCATAAAAGGAAAGGTTGAGAATGTTGGTGTAAACAAGATACTGGTAGATGGCGGAGCAGCAGTAAATTTGATGCCTCATTTCATGCTAAGGAAGATTGGGAAGGATGACCCAGACGCAAAACCTCACAACATGGTGTTGTCGAACTATGAAGGAAAGGTAGGAACCACTATGGGCGTTATCCAGGTGGATTTGACTGTTGGAACCATAACAAGGCCAACAATGTTCATGGTCATTGCTTCAAGGGCGAATTACAACTTACTACTTGGAAGGGAGTGGATTCATGGTGTAGGAGCAGTACCTTCTTCAATGCATCAGCGAATAGCCATCTGGAGACCATACGGGATTGTCGAAAACATTGAAGCTGATCAAAGTTATTTTATGACAGAAGTGAACAATGTCAACAGTCGAAGTTTCGACAAGAACCTGGCTCACATACCTCCATGCAACCCAGCCGAGTTCGACCTAAAAGCAACAGACAACGCCTACTGCTCCATGTACCTTCATCCTACACATGGTTTTCAGTGGGACAAAGAAGTGATTGGTGAATCTTACATGTGGGGGACTACTCATATAGCACCAACAGGATGGGGAAGCGAATTTGACGATGACGAGTAAAGAATCAGCGCTCAAAAGAATTACGGCTTACATAGCCGAAAACAAACTCAAAGAGGCCCTTGAGGCTGAAGTAAAATATATGGCTGTCGAAGCCAACAAAGGAAATTCCAAAGAACAATGTCCCCAAAAAGACGTTGCAGAAGATTATGATATCAACCAGATGGGCGAATGGAAATAGCAAAAGCTTGACGCCATTTATGATGACCAACCTCTGGGGTTCGAAAAAGATCCAGTGTCAACTAACGTGAAGATGGTGGCACAGGATCCATTAGAAGAAATAAATTTAGGACTGAGGGCAGAAAGCAAACCAACCTACATAAGTGCAAAGATGGATCCCCAGTTCAAAGTCGAAATAGTCTAGTTGCTGAAAGAGTTCAAAGACTGCTTCGCATGGGATTACGACAAGATGCCTGGTTTAGATAGAAGTTTGGTCGAATTGCAACTGCCAATAATGGAAGGAAAGAAGCCAGTAGAGCAGACTCCAAGACGCTTCGCACCAAAGATTCTGTCCAAAATAAAAGAAGAGGTCGAAAGACTTCTAAAATGCAAGTTCATCCGCACAACCAGGTATGTCGAATGGATTGCAAATATAGTTCCTGTAATTAAGAAAAATGGCAAACTTAGGGTATGCATTGATTTTCGAGACTTAAATTCAGCTACCCCAAAGGATGAATATCCTATGCTAGTGGGAGAAATGCTCATAGATTCTGCAACAGGCCACGAGTATTTAAGTATGTTAGATGGATACTCTGGCTACAATCAAATTTTTATTGCTGAAGAAGATGTTCCTAAAACAGCTTTCCGTTGTCCTGGAGCGATAGGAACGTACGAATGGGTAGTAATGCCCTTTGGTCTAAAAAATGCCGGAGCAACTTACCAACGGGCTATGAATTCCATTTTTCATGACTTTATTGAAACTTTCATGCAAGTGTACATTGATGATATTATGATCAAGTTTGTTTCAGGAAAAAGTCATATAGACCATCTTCGACAATCCTTTGAAAGGATGAGGAAGTTTGGTTTAAAAATGAACCCCCTTAAATGTGCTTTTGGTGTGCAGGCGGGTGATTTCTTAGGTTTTGTGGTCCACAAGAAGGGGATCAAAATAAATGAAAACAAAGCCAAGGCCATAATGGAGGCGAAAGCGCCATCAACGAAAAAGGGGTTGCAGTCTTTGATGGGGAAAATCAACTTTCTCAGAAGGTTCATCTCCAACCTTAGTGGAAAAATGCAAGCCTTCTCTCCTCTACTTCTACTAAAGAAGGAAGAATTTGCATGGGGGCAAGAACAACAAGCTTCCTTCGACAAAATCAAGGAATACCTGGCTAGTCCTCCAATTCTAATGTCTCCTTGTAGAAAAAGAAGTATGAGACTGTACATTTCGGCATAAGATAAAATATTAGGAAGTATGCTGTGCCAAGAAGATGAGAATGGCGTCGAAAGGGCCGTTTATTATCTCAGTAGAGTCCTAAATGATGTTGAGACTAGATATAGTATTATAGAAAAACTATGTTTATGTGTATATTTTGCTTGTATGAAATTAAAGCATTATATAAGGCCTGTTGATGTGTACATTTCTTCTCATTTCGACGTAATAAAATATATGTTATCTAAACCTATTTTACATAGTCGAATTGGAAAATGGGCTTTAGCATTGACAGAATATTCCTTGAAATATTTGCCTTTAAAGGCTGTGAAAGGACAAGTGGTTGCTGATTTTATAGCTGACCACTCTATAGATGAAAATGTAGAGTATGTCGAATTAGAACCATGGAAACTGTATTTCGACGGTTCCAGTCATAAGAATGGGACTGGTGTTGGGATGTTGATTATTTCTCCTGATAGAATTCCAACAAAATTCAAGTACAAAGTTGAAAGTCTGTGTTCAAATAATGAAGCAAAATATGAAGCTTTGATTTCTGGACTTGAAATATTGTTGAAATTGGGGGCAACAAGAGTCGAAATAATGGGTGACTCCGAACTGGTGATAAAGCAGTTGACTAAAGAATACAAATGTGTGAAAGAGAATTTAATCATTTATTTGTAATAGCCAATAGACTTCTCAAGGAATTCGACAATGTGGCCTTTAGGCAGATTCCCAGGATGGAGAATCAAGAGGCAAATGACCTTGCTCAACTTGCGTCTGGATATAAAGTGTCGAAGGAAAAGTTAGAAGAGGCCATTGAAGTTAGAGGAAGAGTCATATCTACCAAGTTGTCCCCATCAGACTTGGAGTCAATAAGATTAGGATATGGTGACGAAGAAAATTTCGAGATATTCAATATAGATGATTCAGGAATTGAAGACTGGAGAAAGGCCATCAAGGATTATCTACAAGACCCAAATCAGAAAGCCGAAAGAAAGGTAAAATACAGAGCTTTAAGTTATGTACTTTTTGGAAACGAATTGTTCAAAAAGACTGTAGAAGGAGTCTTGTTGAAATGCTTAGGTGAAGATGAAGCTTACATAGCTTTGTCGAACGTGCACAGTGGAGCGTGTGGCGCACACCAAGCAGGTCATAAAATGAAATGGTTATTATTTCGACAAGGAATGTATTGGCCAACAATGCTGAAGGACTGTGTCGAATTTGCAAAAGGTTGTCAGGAATGTCAAGTACATGCAGGCATACCACATGTTCCTGCAAGTGAGTTGCATTCAATTATAAAGCCTTGGCCATTTAGAGGTTGGGCTTTAGACTTGATTGGGGAAATTCGACCAGCCTCTTCAAAAGTGCAAAAGTACATTTTGGTTGGAATAGACTATTTCACTAAGTGGATTGAAGCCATACCATTGGTAAATATGGATCAAGAAGCAGTTATAGATTTTATCCAAAAGCACATAATTTATAGATTTGGGATACCAGAAACAATAACTGGTAAAAATATGCAGAAATTTGCACAAGAAACAGGATTTAAACTCCTTACTTCGACACCTTACTACGCTCAAGCCAATGGGCAAGTTGAAGCAGCCAACAAGGTAGTGATAAATTTGATCAAAAAGCATGTGGGGAGAAAGCCTAAAAGCTGGCATAAAACTTTAGATCAAGTTTTGTGGGCTTGTCGAACATCTCCAAAAGAAGCAACGAATTCGACTCCATTTAAGTTGACCTACGGACATGATGCAGTTCTACCAGTCGAAATATATTTGCAATCAGTTAGAGTTCAAAGACATCATGAAATCCCATCAGATATATATTGGAGTATGATGATGGACGAATTAGTTGATTTAAACGAAGAAAGGTTGCACGCGCTGGATCTAATAAAAAGACAAAAAAAAGAGTCGGAAAGTTTTACAATAAGAAAGTAAAATTCAAGACCTTTTTAATTGGTGGTCTCGTTTGGAAAGTAATCCTTCCTATGGATCGAAAAGATAGATTAATGGGAAAATGGTCTCCTAAGTGGGAAGGACCTTTCCAGATTTTGAAGAGTTTTTCAAATGGTGCGTATGAGATTGGAGAGATAGGAAAAGACGAGAGAATCTTAAAGATAAATGGCAAGTATTTGAAAAAATATAAGCCAATATTGCAAGAAGTGAAAATAGAAGTAGAATAATTGTGAAAATAATTGTGATAGCCTTGCCAAACAAAAATGGCACCAAAGTTATTACAAAGAAAGCCTCAAAGGGCTGAGAATTGTTAAACTAATTCGACTACAATTTGATACTAGCAAAAGTTTCCTTCAATGTGGCAAATTTCTTTTTCTGAAATTGGAGTCGATGATCACAAAGACTTCTGTGGGTAGAGAGAGTCTCAATCTCTTGACTAAGTTGCCGATCCTTTTCTGCATGTCGAATACCCACCTTTAGTTCTTCGTCAATCTCATTTTGCTTAGGTTGCTGTATGGATGCTCTGCGCTTTTTCTCTTGGGAGATTTTTTCTTGAAGAGCTGCTATTTGCTTCACCCGTTTCTGGATATTATCATCACAAGCAGCAACTTCTTTGATATAAGTTTCAGAAAGCTGCTGCAGCTTTGAAACTTTGTCAGTCGAAGTTGCAACAGCATCCCATTCAGCAACTTGAGTCTCAGATTTTGTGGAGATCTGCTGAGAGAGATCTCTTTGACGATGAAGGTCTGCACTCGCCAGGTCAATGAGGGTCATCAGCCCCATCACAAAACTGCCAACCTCAGCAGAAGTTTCCAAGATGTTTATTTGTTTTAAAATCTTCTTGAGTTCAATATGAGCAAGGGCATTTTCTTCTAAAACTTTGAACAAACCAACGTCAAGGATTTTCATCTTAATCTTGGTCAAAATGTTGTCGAGAGATAGCGCTTTAGAAGTGGCCTTAGAGGTAGTCGAACTGCTATGCGAAGAATCTTGAAAATTAAAACGAGCGCTAAGCATGGCCTTCAGATATTCTAAGGGTTTTTGCACTTTGAGACTCTCAAGCTCTTCGCGAGAGAAACCAGTCAAACCAGTTGATATGGCACTTCCTTTGGTCTGATCGGGAGTGGGTTGAGTGCTTCACCCTAAAGTTTGCCCACCTTCTGGTTGTTTCGACTGGTTATCCCTATCTTTAGCAGTTTCTTCTTCATGGTCATCTTCGACCTCAGTCTCCATGTCAGTGTCATCACCCTTATTGGCAGCATTTAATCCTGGATGAGGAGGAGAATCGTCTTCAGAAGCTTCACTTGTTGGAGCGTCGAATTCTGCTACAGTATGCCTGTCATGATCATTTTTGGGGACATCCTCTTCTTGGACTGTCTTTTCCAGAGTTTTCTCAGGATTTCCTCCGACAACCAATTGTTCATGAAAATAATTCTAAGTTAGAAGAAAGAAACACAATGAAGATGAACATGGTTAGTCGAAATAGGGATTTACCTCAGGAATCTCAGTATTAAAACTAGATTTCCCACTCTCTGTATCTTCGACTGAAGTTTGGCAGTTGGAGTACTTGAAGAATCTTTTTTAGCTGTCTTAACAATGGATCTTTGGGAATAGATCCTTTTGATTTTCTTCTTCTTCTTCTGAGGAAGGGGGTTTGGCTCTGGAGATTCGTCACCAGATTCTTCATTGGGAATTTTTTCCTCCTCTTTCTCCTCTTCTTTCTTTCTTTTCTGGACTGGTGGGGGTTTTCGACTTACCTAGTCATGCAGACCAAAGCCGGTTAACTTCTTGAAAGGGAAAAGAATAAATGAAAAGAGTGAGGTTTGTACCTTTGTCGAAGGTTTCTTAGCAGCGCTTGGTGATGCTTCGACGGAAGCTTTCTTGGTAGGGATCTTTACGGCTAAGGAAAGAAAGGAAAGTCAGAGACAAATATAAGAAACGCATGATAATACAGTTAGAATAACAAAAGAAAAATCGTGTTTCCTGTTAACACCTTCAAGAATGGGACTTTCCACGCGAACGTGTTCTATTCCAATATGAAGGTGTCCTTGGTAATCGTCCAGATGATACTTAGTCGGAACCACACGCTCAACAGGTTTTTTGTAATGTTGACGAAGAATTTTCATATAGTCCCCACAAACGAACCAATCTGGAAATGGAGGGCCTAGTGCCACGCCAAACTCAGCACTTGGTAGAGGAGGAAATTTTGGTGGATGACAGCTGAAAGCCAGGTCATAGCGAACATTTGAAGGCAATGAAATTTTTTCAAACTTCTCCGTCAACTTACGTTTTAATTCTGCTGCTGCTTCGCGTATGGTTCGACTAAGATCATCAGGTTTATACGCTGTTTCGAAATATTTTTGAAATTTTTGTATTTCTTTAATGTGTCTTTGAATACCTTTTTTGGTCCGATCCTGCACGAAAGCAAAAGCATTTGTTAAATGTATAGTGAAGGATGTTACGTCAAAAAATCTGGTAGAATAAGAATCCTTCCACCACTCATCAAACTCAGGAGTACAGAGATAAGATGGTCGAAAGATCACTGGTCGAATATCAAGAGATTCATCAGTCAGCTTCTTTGACAGCTCTTTGCTCTCCTCTTCATTATGAAGGGAGTTGTAAAAAATGATAGACCCTTTCTTTGGGAAAATGGGTCGAGGTTTTATTTGGATCAAGCCAAATTGTCTCGCAACGAGATTAGGTTGATAGACTATCAAAGCTATTTGGGTTTTGGTTGTGTTACGATGGGAAAAAAGGAACCTGGGGGTTAAAAATGATTCCCAAACATCCAAAAATATATTTTCATCCTTTTGCATTTCCAAGGGCAGTTGTTGGGTAAACCATTCAGGTCCAATTTTTCTATTAGCAAAGGGTGCCATGGTCGAAGTAAAATGATACCTTTTGGCAAGCATTATGACATAACTTTTGAAAGCTTTCGAAGGCTAATTCCTTCATCAGTTGGCATTAGTTGCACCAACCTAGGCCATTCGACATTCCTGTCCTTCAGTTTTTCTTCGTCCACTTCTTGTTCTACAGGAAGAGAAGCTTCAAAGGTGGCATTGAGCCATAATTGTAAAAGCCAGAAGGGCCTGACAAATTGATTTTACCTTGGTCTTTGATGGTTTTCAAAAGATTTACACTCTCACTCAACGATTCGTAAAGATTTGCCAAAATCATTTCACTTAAGAATAGTTTGGTTCCTGTGTGAAGCTGATTGGCCATAGTGATGAATCTCTTGGCAACTTGGAGGGAACGGGAGCAAAACACATATTTTGATAGCCACAGAGTCAAAAAGGCTATATGTTCGACATCCGAGACTTCTGTGGTATCCTTGTCATGATAATGAGACATGAATAAAGAGTATGGAGCAAAGCTAGTGTCGAAAGCTATAGTATCTTCATTTAGATTGGTGGGGTTGAAGTCTATCCCATTGGGGCGAAGGCCAACGATGGTTGCTGCGTCGAAGAGAGTGGGTGTGACCATCCCACAAGGAAGGTGAAAAGTGTTATAGGTACTGTCCCAAAAATAGAGGGAAGGTAAAAGCATATTGGGGCAAATGTTGGGTCCTGCTCTCGACAATTGAATGAGGTCGAAAATACCTACTTCCTTCCAGAAATCTCCTTTAATCTTTTCAACCTTATCTAGCCAAGATAAATAGTCTAAAGGGTCTTTCGACCATGGACAAGTTCTAAAGATCCTAGTGTAATTCAAATAAGTTAAACTCAAGTCTCCATCATCAGTTGAACTTTGTGGGTCATTTTGTTCTACAGTTTTCTCTTGAGGTTGAGGTTTCACTCCAGCACCTATGGGTTTGGTATGGAAATAGGTGGGAAAAAATTCTTTTAGACGATCTGGCTTAATATCTGGATTGGGAAGTGGACCTAACATAGCGTGACAAATTCCAGAAACAAGAACATGAATTAATACCTGGGATTTATAGATACGTTCCTTCTCTCTCTCATTGGGAGGTTCAGGAACATATTGTTGGTTTCCAATAGTCATTGGTCCCTTCAAATCATGCGCAGGATGAAGAGTTGAATCTTGAGTCTTCTTAGAATGTTTGCTACTGGAAGATTTTGGAGGAGCCATTGTTGAGAAGAACAAAGAAATTTTTCTAGGAAAATTGAAAGTATGAAAATGGGTATGAAGAAGAAAGCTTAAAGCGTAAAAAAGGTTTCAGAAAAAATGGGTCATGAGTATTTATAAGGGAAGATAAAAAACGTTTGAGTTTTTGACTGACAATCGTGGGACACGTGGCTGAAGCACAGTGATGGTGATGAAGATGTGGAAGTTGAAAAAGGCCATGATGTTAGGTTTAGGAAATGATGGGGGTAAGGTCTAAACGTGGGCTAGACATGACATTTCTGAAAAAGTGTAATGATGAATTTGCCTAGGAACTTGAGATAATAAAAGTTGAGAAATAGTGGATTTAAATGACATGGCATCGAAATATTGGTTGACCATAAATGATTGTTTCTCCAGAGTAGTCGAAACATCTTTGCTGGGGGGCAATTTGTATACATGTAAATTTGACGCCATGAAGTTAGCAGCAGAATAATGTTTTCGACAAATAGAGATATTGTTTCGACACTTCGTCAGGTTGGTCGTTCGACATTTCGACAAGTGAAGATGTTTGCAGATGAAAAGACGTCTTTGACAAGTATGGATGACATTATGGTATTTCGACAAATTCGACGAGTCTGAAGAGAGACATCATTTCGACGTAAAGTAGAAATTCAAATTCAAAAGAGTTGTGACGTTTGGCAGAAGACGCGTGGAAGCACCTGGCGAAAGGAAGTTATACAGAGAGCCAAGTGTCATGGTTTTAGGATTTATTCGTCAGTGACAGTTATTTTGTTTGTGTATAAATAGGATAGTTGTTATCAGAATAGGGGGTGGAAAAAACTTGTACAAAATTCCTGCAAAAAATACTCAGAGTACCCGTGTGAGAGAAAATAGTCTTATCTGGAAAATGTACGTGTGAACAAACACCATTTCTTTAAAAGTTTTATCTTATAAATTTCAAAGTTATTTACACATTTTCCTTTACATTTACCAGTCATTTATCCTTCACATTTTACTTTATGCAATTTACTCTTCGCCAATTTATTTTTCGCCATTTACCTTAGTCTTGTTAAGTTTACTTTTACTTACGCACTTTTAGTCAAATGTCTTTCGACATGAAATATTTAGTAAACCAAATAAAAGACACAAAGGTTTTTCTAAAGAGTTACAAAGTTGTTTAAATTTGCACATGTCCTAGGATTTGTATGGTTGATCCTGCAAGTAACCCAATTCGACAAGTTTTGGAAAACCAGAGGTTGTTCGCCAAAATCCACAGCGAACATACTCCTGCCCTTCTTTTCCAATCTAACCTCCCAAAAATATTTTGGTCCTATTCTTTATCATATGTTGTTCATCTTATTAATAGGTTGCCTTCAAAATTACTGTCATATAAATGCCTCTTTACATTGTTATATCATATTGTTCCTGACTATTCCCTCATTAAGACGTTTGGATGTTTAGTGTATGCGTGCAATAATAATTCCCATAGAACTAAGCTAGATACTAGGTCACACAAATGTACTTACCTAGGTATTAAGCATGGTGTCAAAGGATCCATCCTTTACAACATTAAAACTAGGAACATTTTCATATCTAGAGACACCATCTTTTATGAGCACCAATTTCCATAACTCTAACTCTCATACCTTACCAAACTCCCTAACCTATCCATCATCCTAACAAATATGATCTTCTTGACTATACTCCCCAAATTATCCATTCTTCACCAAACAATGACCCTCCTATTAACATTCCCTCCATTCCATCATGTCCACATACCCCACCCTCTGTACATCTTGGCACACCTACCCATGCACATACTACTACCCTGGCCCTTCTTATCATCAACCTACCTCCTCACCTACCTACAACCATAACACTCCAAAACCTCCTACTAATGTTAGGAAATCTACTAGACCCTATAGACAACCTTCTTATTTGCAAGACTACCACAACTCTCTTCTTCAAGGTACCCTTCACTCTTCTCCTTCAACTAATTTAGGTATGAACCCTTATTCCCTAGCTCAGTATATCTCATATACTAATTTATCTCATACACCTAGATAATTTAACTTAAATATTTCATCTATGAAAGAGCCTAACTCTTATGCTTCAGCCATCACTAATCCGTATTGGCAATAAACCATATAATTTGAACTTAAATCTCCCAATAGCACTAATACTTGGGATATCACTCTTATTCCTCCCAACAAAAGAGCCATTGGATGTAAATGGATTTTCAAACTCAAATATTTTACCAATGGCACTATTGAGAGATATAAGACTCGGCTTGTTCCTAAGGGCTTTCATCAAACCTGTTGATTCTAAGTGTTGGCAGCAATTTTGGTAAACACAAAGAGTGTTCACAAGATGTCATGTGTGATGTCTTAACATAAGATATCCTATGTACCTGCTGGAGTTCAAGAACATGTGCATGCAGAATTGTTTCAGAATGCCACTTACAATGCTAAGGCTTCTGATATTGGATGTACCTGCTGGAGCTTAATTGAAAGACATGTTCATGCAGGATTGGTTCAGATGACATACACAATGTCATGATATCTGATATGGTTGTACCTGCTTTAAAAGGAAATTGGATTATGCAGGATTTTTCCAGATGTCAGACCCGATGTCATGACATCCTGTACACAGAACATTCAGTATGAATGTCTGGTGTTTTGTGATTGCACAATTAATGGCAATCATTGGTTGATTGAAGATATGGCTAGCTGGCGCATTCTATCAGGGATTTCAACCAGATTTACTTATTTTCCAGGGAGATCTATACAGTTGTTATAAAAATATTTGATTGGAAAATATATTTAGGGTTTTCAAGATGTCCAATGTTTCTATAAAAAGGGACTCAGAAAACCTGTTTGTACACACAACCAAGACTGAGCAAAATTTAGAGAGAGAGCTAGGGTTTGTGTCTGTAGGTCATTCAAGTCATCCATTGATGATTGAATTGGACTGATTTGTCTTC
Source organism: Lathyrus oleraceus (assembly GCF_024323335.1). NCBI lineage: Eukaryota > Viridiplantae > Streptophyta > Magnoliopsida > Fabales > Fabaceae > Lathyrus > Lathyrus oleraceus. The sequence continues at coordinate 176,717,932 of NC_066579.1, forward strand.
TTGATCAAAGCTTTGAAGCAAGATCAAGAGTGTGTCTTCTTGATTGAAACTGTGAAGTAAAATCAAGAGTTTGTAATTGAAAAGTATTTTCTTTTCACAAGGGATTGTTGTTTAAAATCACGGGTGTGTGATTGTAAGGGAAGTGAGTGGGTTCTCATATCTAAGAGTGCTTAGGTAGAAATTGCACGGGTAGAGATTAGGTGAGAAAGACTGTAACTTGGTGAAGTGTACGGATAGTCTTTGAACTAATTCTATTTTAGTGAATTTCCTTCCTGGCTTGGTAGCCCCCAGACGTAGGTGAGTTGCACCGAACTGGGTTAACAATTGCTTGTGTTATTTGCTTTACCATTCTGTTTATTTATCCATTATGTGTTAGCAGATATCAGTGTCGTAACATTACCTTCGACATCTTATATCTGATACCAGAATTTCAATTGGTATCAGAGCAGGCATCCTGCTCTGGTTCTGGGTGAGATCTAGGGGCTATACTTTCTGGTACAATGGAGAGAGATGGAGGATCTGTTCATAGGCCACCAATTTTGGATGGTTCTAACTATGACTTTGGAAACCTAGAATGGTAGCGTTTCTAAAATCCCTTGATAACAAGGCTTGGAAAGCAGTGCTAACAGGTTGGGTGTATCATGTCATTACTAAAGAAGGAGAAGCCACCACTGAGAAGAAGCCTGAAGAACAATGGTCCAAGGAGGAGGATGATCTTGCTCTTGGAAACTCTAAAGCCTTGAATGCAATATTCAATGGGGTAGACAAGAATATTTTCAGGCTGATAAATAACTGTGAAGTGGCTAGAGATGCTTGGGACATTCTCAAAGTCACTCATGAAGGCACCTCTAGGGTAAAGATGTCTAGACTTCAGCTACTCACCTCAAAGTTTGAAAACTTAAGGATGAAAGAAGATGAAAACATTCATGAATTTCACATGAGTATCCTTGAGATTGCTAATGCTTCAGGAGCCCTGGGAGAGAAAATGACAGGTGAAAAGTTGGTAAGAAAAATACTCAGGTCACTCCCTAAGAGATTTGCAATGAAGGTGACTGCCATAGAAGAGTCTCAAGACATCTCCAACATGAGGGTAGATGAGCTAATTGGCTCCCTCCAAACCTTTGAGATGGGATTGGTTGAGGGAACAGAAAAGAAAACCAAGAGCATTGCCTTTGTATCCAACACAGAAGAAGAAAACAGTCAAGATGTGGATAAAGAGTGGGCAAATGAAGTTGCAATGTTGGGGAGACAGTTTAACAGATTGTTAAAAAAAAATGGATGTCAGATCCAAGGCAAATGTCAAAAACATCTCATCTGACATCAGCAATGGAAGAAGAGAAGAAAAGCCCAAAGAAGGAAAAGAAGTAAAGTGCTATGAATGTGATGGGTATGGACACATTAGAGCAGAATATGGTATCTACCTCAAGAAGCAGAAGATGAGTCTTGCTGCCACTTGGTCAGATGAGAGTGATATAGAGGAGGCTGCAAATCTTGTGACTGCTTTGACAGGAAGATGGGAATCTGACGAAGACTCAAGTGATGGTGAAGTAACCTTTGGGGAATTGGCCTCTACCTACAGAGAGTTGTGTCAGAAAAGTGTAAAGCTGAACAAGCAGTCTTTAAACCAGGAGAAAGACATAACTCAACTTGAGAATGAGAAGGTAGAATACTTGGAAACCATCTCCAAATTGAAAACAGAAGCTGTGGCTTTAAAGGTCAAGCTAGATGAAGATCAACAAGTTGAGAGCCAGAAGATAGTTCAACTGGAGAAAGAAAAAGCAGAACATGTGGAAACCATCGTCAAGCTAAAGACTGAAGTTGTGCTCTTAAACTCAAAACTAGAAGAGACAACCAAGTATGTAAGGATGCTGAACAATGGATCTGACTCCTTAGACAAGATTCTTCAAACTGGACAAATCACAGGAGTCAAATCTGGATTAGGGTACCATAAAACTAAGGCTGAAAGTAGTTACACTGGCTGCAAACCTCAAGCTAAACCTAAATACAACAATAGTAAGAGCAGTTCCAAGATGTCACATCATATGTCATACCATCATAAGAAAGAACAGCAGAAAGACAGAAGATGGAGATGTCATTACTGTGGGAAATTTGGACACTCAAGGCCCTTCTGCTATAAGCTGTATGGTTACCCTACCTCCTTTCATCAACATCATCAGAATAGAAAACAGCAGGATGGCAAACACCAAAGATGGAGATGTCAATACTGTGGGAAATCTAGACATTCTAGGTCTTCCTGTTATAAGCTGTATGGTTATCCTAGCCATGTTCATCAACAGACTCACTATCAACCCAGACCCAAACATCACAGGCCTATCAACAAGAAGCAATGAGTTCCTAAGACTAATGTTACAAGTCTAATAGCTCACAAAGAAGAGTGGTATTTTGATAGTGGATGCTCTAGACACATGACTGGGAACTCAGACTTGATAATTGATCTTCACCCTCATGACTTAAGCTATGTAACCCTTGGTGATGGAGCTAAAGGTGAAATAAAGGGGATAGGCAAGCTTGAGTGTCCTGGAGCTCCTAAACTTGACAATATTCTACTGGTAAAGGGCTTGACTTCAAATCTAATAAGCATCAGTCAGCTAGGGGATCAAGGTCTGAATATCATCTTCACTAAAACTGAATGTCTGATTGTGAACAAAGACAGTGAAGTAATTATGAAAGGAATCAGGACCAACAACAACTGCTACATGTGGAGCTCTCAAATGGATAACCCCTCTAAGATGAGTACAGTTGCAAGAAGAATCATCAAGGGAAAGGAAAAGTGTCAGATAAGGGTGCTAATACCTAACCTCAAGGAAGAAAAGGTCATGATGGCCCAAACACCTGAACATATGACTGGTGGTATGAAGTCTGAAGGTAGTGAGAGCTTTGCTGGAACTGAGACACAAGGAACTATGTCAGTTGAAAACAACAATGCTCAACCAGGGTGGATGAAATTACTGAGAATTATCTACAATGTCACACTCGATGATATGACATTGTATTATGACAACCTGACTGCAAAGGATTTGTATGATGAAAAGGGAAAATTAGGGGCTTGGCTTCTTGAGAAAATATGGCAATTAATATGGAGTGGAAAAAGCAAGAAAAATATTGTCTGCCCAATGAAAAGAAAAAGCCACATTAATAATGAATCATCTCCTAGTATTAGAAATAGCATTTATTTCATTTGCACACTCTGCCTGAACAAAATTCTTTCCATCTTCATTAAACTTCTCAAAGAACCTCTGCTAGGGCAAAGAAAGTTTTCTCAAAAGTTCAACAACATGTCTCAACATCCGTCAACATCTAGCTCAAAATCCTTTCATACTAGAACTTCCTCCATGGAATTTTTAGAAGAAGAGTTGATAGACGCAACCCCTCTGCGTATGATACCAGGTGACGTTCCAGGCTCCCCTTCCATGGCTAGAGCTAAGTGTCGTAACCTGAAAAATACAGTGCGAAAAAAAAACAACCGGCGAAAGAAAAAGACAGAAGAGTCGCCACCGCGCGTTATTCGTCCCAAAGGAGGGAAAGGAAACGCTCGAAGTAAACCTGTAAAAAGGAAAGGACAAGACGGGGGCTCGCAACCAAATCTTGGGTTCGGGAGTCGGTTATGCGAAGGGAAGGTATTAGCACCCCTACGCATCCGTAGTACTCTACGGGATCCACTTTTGTAGTTCTTGTCTAAAGGGTGTGGGTTTATCTTGTGCTGTTTGCCAAAAAAAAAGGGTTAAATGAAAATGACTCGCGCAGATGTCGCATCCACTGCATACGTATCTCATCTGAATATGAGAATCAGAGTCTTCGTAGCTCGGCTGACCTATGGGTTGGGATGTGTGCTCGCTAAGACATCGCGTCTTATGCCTACGTATCTCATCTGGCCTGAGAATCAGAGCAAAACGTAGTTCGGCTAACTACGGGGTTATGGATTGGGTTTTGGGCGAACGACGTCACTATGCAATCTACCGGATGCTCGACCTTTGGAGACTTACTCGCCTGTAGTAGAAGGAGTTAACGTGTTGCTTTGGGTTTTAGGGTTTGGGATGCTCGAGGGAAAAAAGGCAGTCCTTGACGAAGGAACCGCGCTACCTGCAGGGATATGAATACAAAACACAAAACATGTATCTCAAAGTAAAATGCCACCAAGGGGCTCAAATGTTGCCTCCTATCGAGGTCTTCCAGCTAGGAAAGCAGTAAAATGCGGGAAAAATGTAAAAGTACCACGCGGATAAAGATCCGAAGTAACAGCAATTAGAGGAATGGGAAACCCTGAGATCCTTCCAAGCTAACATCATCAAAGAAAGTGGGTCAGTACAGGTAATCAGAATGAACCTCCAGGGGTTATCCCACAAATAAAGTGGGAAACCACGCAAGTTATCCCTGCAAAAGTCATGTGAGCCCTCACAAAAACTCAACAAAAGGGTTAGTGAAACACCATAAGCATTTTTTTCATGAATAACAGTATGGTTTCAAAAACCTCAAACCCTGTGGCATACACTCAAAAATTAAACGGTTAAACATTCAAGGCATTGTTTATACATTCATTACATATTAAACCCATGGGCAAAGGTAATGGGAATAATGGCAAACCTGATTGGAGAGCTTGATTGAAATTGAGTTGCACCCGTGAGGTTTACAAAACAATCTTCAGGGTTTATGTGAGGCAGAGGCGATTCTGTGTAGCTGAGTTCCCTTCGGGATTTGGAGGCTGCTCTGAACTCCGTTACGTCTTCTCTCACTATCTTTTTCCTCAGGGTTTTGTTCCAAGGAAACCTCAGAGTATTTTGCTTATCTTCAAAATCCCCCTTTGTTCTGTGTGGCCTTTGTTTCAATGAAACTCTAGTATTTATAGGCTAATATTGGTAGCTTAGTGGGCTTTTGAGAAAGGTCCAAGTCCAAAAGAATTTATTATATTTTATTTATTTAATTAATTAATTAATTAATTAAAATTTATTATTATTATTATTATTATTATTTAACTTTTTGTAAATTTTTTTTTTTTTCGTTTCTTTTTGTTTTTTTGTTTTTTGTTTTTTTTTTTGGATCTAATTCTGATTGACATGATGAAATGCAATATGAAATGCTAAATGAATGCATGAATGAGGAGGGCAAATTTTGGGGTGTTACAGCTGCCCCTATTCAATCATCAGCTAACCCGAGTAGGATGAAAGCGAACAGCTTATCAGACAAACGGGGTGAGCTGTGGTTGAATACCAAAGATAGACCGAAAATTTGCGCTCCGAGAACACCACAAAAACGCGGAAATACACCGCGCTGTTTATTTTTCTTCCGATCCTCTGGCTGGATCTGAATCAGTCTTCTGGCTTAATCTGGAGTGTCGATCCTCTGGCTGAACCTATACTCAATTTAGTCCTCTGGTTGGATATTAATTTTGATCCTCGGACTGGATACGAATTTGATCTTCTGGCTAGATCTTCTTCGATCTTCTGGCTAGATCTCCTCCGTTTCGATTCTCTGGCTGAATCTATTTCCGGTCTTCGGGCTAGACCTGACTTCGATCTTCTGGCTAGATCTTCTTCGATCTTCTGGCTAGATCTCCTTTGTTTCGATTCTCTGGCTGAATCTACTTCGATCTTCTGGCTAGATCTGGATTATTTTGATGATAAATTTCCGTCATTAGGATCCCGCATCTGAGGCATGCGCTGGTTGACCTTCTTTTGAAATCTAAACCCAACCTTCATATTAGATATGCAGCTTCGAGAATATTCCACTTTTGGGCTTCGTACATATTCTTCGGGCTAGAACATGTTGTAACGACTCCTCAATTAGACTTAGGCTTGCTGGGGAAATAAAGCTTGTAGGCGACTTCACTGGGGAATCTTCAAATTGAGCCTTAGGCTGACTCTTGGGACACGATTCTCAGGCTGAATCTTCGAAATGACCCTCAGGCTGGATCATTGGAACACGATTCTCAGGCTGAATCTTCGAAATGGACCCTCAGGTTGGATCACTGGAACACGATTCTCAGGCTGAATCTTCAAAATGACCCTCAGGCTGGATCACTGGAAAACGATTCTCAGGCTGAATCTTCAAAATGACCCTCAGGCTGGATCACTGGAAAACGATTCTCAGGCTGAATCTTCAAAACGACCCTCAGGCTGGATCACTCACGCTTGATCCTCTGGCTGGATCTCATGACCTTGGTTGTAAAGTAATTCTTCAGTCTGCTTGGAAGAACCTGTTTATCAGCTTATGTGTATGCTTGATATGATATACATGCAAATGCAAATGTTATGCATGATGTAAAAAGAAATCTGCTTGGGGAAGCAAACTCCGGTAGGGAACAGATCGCTGTATCAATCCTTGAATGCTCTGTGGGGAATGATCCGTCTGCCGGGACCAATGAGCCACCAAAAATAAATTGGCTGCTTGAAAAGTTGACCTTGCGGGGGGAGTATCAACTATGGAAACTTTGTTCGGCGAGGCTCTGTGAGGAGAGTCTGTGGGGAAAACATTTCCTGGGGAAATGTCGTAGGAAACGACCTTTGCTGGGGATATGAACTTGCTAATCGTCCTCAAGCTGGGGATTAGAACAAATCTGTTAGAAATAATCTGTTGGGGATGAGATGAACACTGTGAACGCCACCCTCTTGTCCGTTGGGTATGCAACCACTCCGCTGTTGCTAGGAAGATACAGTCTGACACTGTCAACTCCGCTGGGGATATACTGTAAACTCTACTGGGGATAGACAGTCTGGATACTGTCAACTCTACTGGGGATAGACAATCCGGATACTGTCAACTCTACTGGGGATAGACAGTCTGGATACTGTCAACTCTACTGGGGACAGACAGTCTGGATACTGTCAACTCTGTTGGGGAACATGCTCTGCTGAGGAGAGACTTTGTCAACCGCTTGGGGATGAGGATTCATGACTTGGCATCCAGTTCCTGTGACCTGCAACCAAAAATACACGTATGCCTCGGGGGAATTACTCGGTTTGAATTCACCGTTCGGGATTAAGCACATTCAAAGCAATTTTAAATGTTTTCCTGTGCAAATCATCTGCAAAAGCCACCATTATGTTCATATGCAATATGTTTTATCAAAAATTCGGACATTTTTGCAAACAAACTGATAAATGAAAAATAAAGAGGCTCTTTAACTGAATTATTCGACTCTTACTGGGGAGAAAATTTGTGCCAGGAATAGGCGAGGGTATCAGGAAGCTGATCCCTGAAAAGAGGTGATCGCTATAAAAAGAGAACTATCCTAATGGCAAATATGGAAACGGGGTCCCACTGAGTTTCGACTCTGCTATGGCTCGTATGTTCTCAAGACGCTCTGCTCATCTTACTTTTTGAAGTGGATGATTAGTCGATCTTTTACCTTCGAAGATTGCCGGATTGAATGAAACGGTGATATAACACGGATGAACTCATATCACAGTCATTCGCTTATTCCCTAACTTTTGCTTGGATCGCCCCCTTTTCGGGTTTTCAATCCATCAGGATACCCATTTTTGCCTGAGCCGCCCTTTTGGGTTTTCGACTCACCGGGTGTACTCTTTTTTTATATCCCTAATTTTTGCCCGAACCTCTTTATTCTTTTTTTTGGTTCGTCGGGATGCCCTTTTTTTGCCTGGACTATTCTTTTTACTGTCCAGCGGGTCTATTTTATGCGAAGTATATTTTTAACTGCGTCTGAGTTGACAGGGGACGGGAATCCTTCGCCATCCATGGTTGTTAGCATCAAAGCTCCGTCATAGAAAATCCTTTTAACCACGTACGGACCCTCATAGTTCGGTGTCCATTTGCCCCTGTGATCTGTGTTGGGAGGAAGAATTCTTTTGAGTACCAATTCACCGACTTGATACCCCCGAGGGCGCACTTTCTGACCAAATGCTTTCTTCATTCGTCTCTGACCGAGATACGTCAATTCTGGGTACGTAGTTCCAGCATAGCACCATTTCCCGTTGGTTTGATTGATGACCAAAGTTGAATCCCCGTATACATCCAGGGTTTTAATCTGTATATTGACGGCTTCCTCAAGTCTTAGGATACAAGCTTCGTATTCGGCTTCATTGTTGGTGCAGGGAAAAGTTATTCTGGCACCAAATGGCATATGAACCCCCTTCCGGTGTGATCAACACTATACCAACTCCGCGACCATTGACGTGGACCGCCCCATCAAACATCATAACCCAATTGGATTCAGGGTCAGGCCCCTCCTCCGGGAGTGGTTCCTCTCAATCTTTCGATTTGAGAAACATGATGTCCTCATCAGGAAACTCAAACCTCATAGATTGGTAATCATCAATCGGTTGCTCTGCAAGATAGTCTGACAAGACACTTCCCTTGATGGCTTTTTGTGAAGTGTATTGGATGTCATACTCTGTCAGTATCATTTGTCACCTAGTAACCTTTCCGGTAAGTGATGGCTTTTCAAAAATACACTTGACTGGATCCATTTTTGATATCAATAGAGTCGTGTGAGTCAACATATACTGTCTTAGTCGGCGAGCAGCCCATGCCAAAGCGCAGCAAGTTTTCTCGAGCAATGAGTATCTTTGTTCACAGTCGGTAAACTTTTGCTAAGGTAGTATATTGCATGCTCTTTTCGACCTGACTCGTCATGCTGACCGAGCACACAACCCATTGACCTTTCTAACACAGTCAAGTACATGATCAACGGTCTTTCCTCTCGGCCTGTAGACTGGCCCCGATCTTGATCTCTTTCTTTTCGTCTTCGGTACCGATGTTGACGGTCTCAATCACCTCCTGATAAGGTGTAATAGCTCGGTCCTCCTGTTTCAACAATCTGGCTAACCCTTCAGGCAATTCACAAACTTCCTCAGCCCCTTCTTCGGCTTGATAGATAGGATTGTCGAAGTCATACTTGGCCATAGCAGTGTCGTTAGCAGTGAGATCCGAGTGGTCGGCTCTGCATGATGGAGGATCATGCTTTACCTTAGAATGAGAGATTTTTATTTTTTGGAAAGAGAGAAAAAACGACAAAAGAAACATTGCCATTTTTTTTGTAAAAGTAAAAAAAAAACTGAAAGAAAGAGAACACAAAATTGTTTGCAAAAGCCGTCCTTTATTGATGATAAAAATAATTGCGAAACGTAACTAAATGGATGGCCCTACAAAAGAGCCGTTACACCTTGGGCAAAGTGTAAGACTTTATTATGCATGTAATAAAGGAAAACAATAAAAATCACTCTTTCAGTAGAGTAACCCGGACGGTTTTTCGGACGACCAATTGTCGAGCTTTTCTCCCAGGACACACGGGCGAATCCAGCTATCTAAGTCACAGTCGCTGTCAGCCCTGTCTTCATCTGCAGCATTGACGGTGTGGGGGGAAACCAAACCCCCGTTGGAGAGAGTACCGGTTTCATTCTTCTGAGATCCCAGAGCATACCCCAATCCAAACTTGTCTTCTTTGATGACTGGCTCCACAAATTTGCCCCAACCTTGGGCATTACCAGCTTCAACCACTTCGACAGCATTAATCCCCTGCCCGCCGTGAGCCGGCATCGGGTTCTGGATAACATTAGGCACCGAAGCAAAATTGATAGCCCGGGCATCTCTCAAATCTTGTACCTTTAACTAGAGAGCCTTGCAATTATCTGTAGTATGGCCAGGTGCGTTGGAGTGAAAAGCACATCTGGCGTTGACATCATAACCTCTAGGCAAATTATTGGGATCGATTGGTGGGGCCAGAGTTCTCAATGTAACCAGATTCATGTCAATCAGCTTGGGAAGTAATACTGAATAAGGCATTGGGATTGGCTCGATGACCCGGTCCGTCTGCCTTGGACGTTGTTGATAGTGTCTCTGCTGACCCGGATTACCTCCTTGTTGTTGATTGTTGTACCTGGGTTGTTGTTGCGGATGATATTGCGGATGATATTGCGGTTGAGGAACAGGTGTTGGAATGGTGACTGCGGCCACTTGATCTTGGTAATAATTAGGGCATCCTTTACTCCTGCCTCTGCCGGCATACACAATGCTTGTCTCGCCTTCTTTTCTTCGCTGACCGTTACCAGCAAACGGTCTCTTGGGACCTGATGAGTTGGAAGCACTATTGTCTTGAATTCGGCCCATCTTCAACAGACTCTCGATTCTTTCTCCAGCAATTACTATCTCTGCAAAGCTGATTGACGGGCAAGCAGCCAATCTCTCAATATAATTTCCTTGAAGAGTGTTCATGAACATGTCCGCCATCTCCCTTTCAGACATAGGGGGTTGGACGGACGCAGCAATCTGTCTCCAACGCTTAGCATATTCTCTAAAGGTCTCCTTGGCAGTCTGGGACATACCTTGCAACAAGGTCCGATTTGGAGCCATGTCCAAGTTGTATTGATATTGCTTGATAAAAGCCTCTGCCAAGTCTTTCCAGCTCTTGATGGTAGTACGAGACAAATGAGAATACCATTCACGAGAAGCTCCAGTTAGACTGTCTTCAAAATAGTACATCCACAGCTTTTCATCTTCCGTGTGAGCTCCCAACCTTCCCAAATAAGATTGGAGATGAGTTCGTGGGCAAGAAGCCCCGTTGTATTTCTCAAAAGTAGAGGGTTTGAACTTGTGAGGAATCCTTACTCCCTGAACCAGACCAAGATTTGTGACATCAAAACCTAAGGAATTTTGAGACTCCAAAGATTTGAGCTTCTCAGCAAGCTCATCCATACGGCGAGTGGTCTCGAGGGCTTCGTCGTGCAAAGAAAATTGATCATACTGACAATCTTCAGTAACGGGGTGCCTGTTAATCCGAATTCCTTGATTCACATTGTATCTTCCACCAATACCATTCCCAACATTCCCCGTGTTGCCAACATTACCCGGGTTTCCATCAACATTTGCGTTACCCGCGTTTCCAGTGTTCACAGGGTTATCAGCGTTCCCAGGGTTACCAGGGTTCCCAGGGTTACCAGGTTTCCCCTCAGCACTTGGTATTTCCACCTCTGGATCGGGCCTCGGTTGCTCAACCAATTCCTTCAGCTTCGCCTGGCCTTCTGCCATACCAGTCATCAATGTCATGAACTGATCCATCCTTTCACGCATATCAGCCAGCTCTTTCTGTACTTGGTCCATCGCTAGTCGTGGACGGTTTTCCTTTGTCGGGTATCTGTGAACTTGCTTGGGACCAATAACTGCCTGATACAGGGAACAAACATTAGACACTGCGGTGACACCTGCAAAACAGACAAGGGTTAATATGCATGGTATGCGATGCACTGCTTGTTCAGTTTTAAGGCACCCCCGTTTTGAAAGGGAATACCCTGCAAATGAATAAGCATGAGATGTTGGATGCAAATATGCAGATGATGTTATGCAATGCAAAGGCATGTCAATCAGAATTGATGGACCCGCTTGAACATCTGTCAGGTTGCACTGCCTGGAGAGAAATTAAGAGCACACCAAACAAAGGTCATGGGATGGATCATGTTATCCTTAATATCAACCACCCATTTTGGTGGATTATGGTTTACACCTTATCAACACCCGAGTTTCATTGATATTAAGGATACCTGATCGGATTAACCATGAATCAAGGGTTTGTTGCAAGTCATGAGCATGGAGTTTAGGTTAAGAACCACCCAAAAGGAGTGTACTAAGGTTTAAACCTGCCAAACATGTTCTACAAAAGGTTCCCATAGTCATAATCCCATCTTTCGGATATTATCAGAGGAACGACTACTCGTATTCCAACAATATTCTCAAGAGAGACTCTTATGAGTGTAGTATCGCGTAACAATCGTATCAAATCTCACACTTGAACGACTTTCGCACTACGTCCTACGAATAGGCCAAGATGGGTTTGGTAAACTAAGGTCCTTGGCTTCTTAGGTATATATTGGAACAAGTAATGTCTAACCACAACTTACTTATGTGACATTATTGATCTCAACATGACCTCCACCAAGTGAATGGGCTTGCAAGTCGACTCGCTAAGGAATAACTCCACACAAGTCGACAGGACTATGCCATTCTCCTATCCTAAGTGCACTCGAGTTCGGGTATAGAACTCATCTCACAAAGATCACCAAGCAGCCAGCCAACGGAAACAACAATGATATATACACAATGCAATAAGGTAAAGCAGGTAAATAAATAACTGCACAAAAGCATGAACACCCAATAAACAAACAAACTACAAAAGCTAGGAGGGACTCGCTTAGGGAAGATGGACCAGCAAGAGGTCAACTTCTTAGTATCCCCAGCAGAGTCGCCAGCTGTCGCAACCTGAAAAATACAGTGCAAAAAAAAAACAACCGACGAAAGAAAAAGACAGAAGAGTCGCCACCGCGCGTTATTCGTCCCAAAGGAGGGAAAGGAAACGCTCGAAGTAAACCTGTAAAAAGGAAAGGACAAGACGGGGTCTCGCAACCAAATCTTGGGTTCGGGAGTCGGTTATGCGAAGGGAAGGTATTAGCACCCCTACGCATCCGTAGTACTCTACGGGATCCACTTTTGTAGTTCTTGTTTAAAGGGTGTGGGTTTATCTTGTGCTGTTTGCCAAAAAAAAAGGGTTAAATGAAAATGACTCGCGCGGATGTCGCATCCACTGCATACGTATCTCATCTGAATATGAGAATCAGAGTCTTCGTAGCTCGGCTGACCTATGGGTTGGGATGTGTGCTCGCTAAGACATCGCGTCTTATGCCTACGTATCTCATCTGGCCTGAGAATCAGAGCAAAACGTAGTTCGGCTAACTACGGGGTTATGGATTGGGTTTTGGGCGAACGACGTCACTACGTAATCTACCGGATGCTCGATCTTTGGAGACTTACTCGCCTGTAGTAGAAGGAGTTAACGTGTTGCTTTGGGTTTTAGGGTTTGGGATGCTCGAGGGCAAAAAGGCAGTCCTTGACGAAGGAACCGCGCTACCTGCAGGGATATGAATACAAAACACAAAACATGTATCTCAAAGTAAAATGCCACCAAGGGGCTCAAACGTTGCCTCCTATCGAGGTCTTCCAGCTAGGAAAGCAGTAAAATGCGGGAAAAATGTAAAAGTACCACGCGGATAAAGATCCGAAGTAACAGCAATTAGAGGAATGGGAAACCCTGAGATCCTTCCAAGCTAACATCATCAAAGAAAGTGGGTCAGTACAGGTAATCGGAATGAACCTCCAGGGGTTATCCCACAAATAAAGTGGGAAACCACGCAAGTTATCCCTGCAAAAGTCATGTGAGCCCTCACAAAAACTCAACAAAAGGGTTAGTGAAACACCATAAGCATTTTTTTCATGAATAACAGTATGGTTTCAGAAACCTCAAACCCTGTGGCATACACTCAAAAATTAAACGGTTAAACATTCAAGGCATTGTTTATACATTCATTACATATTAAACCCATGGGCAAAGGTAATGGGAATAATGGCAAACCTGATTGGAGAGCTTGATTGAAATTGAGTTGCACCCGTGAGGTTTACAAAACAATCTTCAGGGTTTATGTGAGGCAGAGGCGATTCTGTGTAGCTGAGTTCCCTTCGGGGTTTGGAGGTTGCTCTGAACTCCGTTAGGTCTTCTCTCACTATCTTTTTCCTCAGGGTTTTGTTCCAAGGAAACCTCAGAGTATTTTGCTTCTCTTCAAAATCCCCCTTTGTTCTGTGTGGCCTTTGTTTCAATGAAACTCTAGTATTTATAGGCTAATATTGGTAGCTTAGTGGGCTTTTGAGAAAGGTCCAAGTCCAAAATTTTTTATTATATTTTATTTATTTAATTATTTATTTAATTAATTAATTAAAATTTTTTATTATTATTATTATTATTATTATTATTTTTTTTTGTAAAAAATTATTTTTTTTTTTTCGTTTTTTTTTTTTTTTTTTTAAATTTATTTTGGATCTAATTCTGATTGACATGATGAAATGCAATATGAAATGCTAAATGAATGCATGAATGAGGAGGGCAAATTTTGGGGTGTTACACTAAGCAAGACAACACTCCTGAAGAATCGCCTGATAAAGAGGACATGCACTCTACTGATTGCATCATAAGAAACCTAGTTACTAGGATACTGAATCAAGAGCATGGAGTTAAGGACATTTTTACCCCTCTGTCCATAAGGGACCCCTCACCTGAGGTGGAAACCCAAGCTGAGAAAGATGATGACTCATCTAAAACGGAAAAGGAAGTAGCTGCTGAGGGACTATGTTCTCTTGGAAAAAACTTACCTAGTATGTCTCCGGATACTGCTCAAGACATTGAGGAAGAAGGGTCTGAGGAAGAAGATGACACATTGGTCAATCTTGTGAAAACAAGTATAGCTAATAGACTGAGAAAAAGGAAGAGTATGGCTGAGATAAGGACAGGTAGGGAAGAGAAAAGGGTTGCTGGTATAGGTCCCTCCAAGACTTGGAGTAAAGTAGAGGTCAGGAAGATAAGAGAAAGTGAGAGTTCTGAATCTGATGAGGATGTCGAATATGATGTCTCAGACTTTCCCCCTGCTAAAAGGAAGCTTGTAAAGAAGTCTCCAAACAAAGTGGCTGCTGTTCATCTTGATAATATCTCGTTTCACGTGGAAGGTGGTGCTGCCAAATGGAAGTTTGTGACTCAAAGAAGGGTAGCAGTTGAAAGAGAATTGGGAAAAGAGGCAAGTGAAGTAAAGGAAGTCATGGAGTTAATTAAGACAGCTAGTCTTATGAAAACTGTGACTGCTCTGCCTCAGTGCTATGAGAGGTTGGTCAAAGAATTCATTGTGAACATCCCTGAGGAGCTATCTGAAAGAAGCAGCAGGGAGGGCTGCAAAGTTTTTGTAAGGGGTAAGTGTGTGAAACTTTCACCTACTATCATTAACAAGTTCCTAGGGAGAGGAACTAATGAATGAGTAGATCTAGAGACCACTGACAATGAGGTCTGTAGAATTATTACAGCTGGCCAAGTTAAGGAATGGCCTAGTAGGAAACACCTATCAGCTAGTAAGCTCACTGTGAAATATGCCATTATGCATAAGATTGGTTCAGCAAATTGGGTACCTACTAATCACATATCTACCATCTCCATTGCTCTTGGGAGGATCATTCATGCCATTGGAACTAAGATAAACTATAATTTTGGAAAGTTTGTGTTTGATCAAACCATCAAACATGCCTCCACCAATGCTGTAAAGTTGCCCATTGCATTCCCATCTATCATCTGTGGCATCATCTTGAGTCAACAACCAGGAATCCTGAGTACAAGTGATATTCCTAGTAGGAGAAAATCCCCTCTGTCCATCCATTACAAGCTGTTTGAGGGAAGTCATGTCAATGATGTCATGACATCTGCCAGAAGGGAGTCTGCATCTAAAGGAAGCCTGATTGACCAACTAAAAGAAACCTGCAAAGAATTGGACAATGGTATAAGGGTGGCCAAGGCCAGAAAAGAAGCTTTAGAAGTTCTCATCTGTAGCCTGGAAAGGGAAGACATAGAAAAAGCTGGAAAGGACTCAAATACAAGATCCCAGTCCATTTCTGAAAGCTCAGAAAGCTCTGAAGGTGCAGGTGAAGATGAAGATGAAGGTTAAGGGGATACTTCTTCTTCTGATTAATGGGTCCTGCCTGTATTGAAGACTGGGAGGTGTGGTGAAAGCTGGGCTGCTGTTTGGAAGGCTGTTGTCTTGATTGGTTTTTGTTTTTGTATTTTGTGGCAGTCCTCTTGATGCTTGTTATGTAATATTTAGGGCTCTTAATGAGTTCCTTGGATTTGTTCATTATCTCAGCTTTCTGCTGTGTATAATGTAAGTGTGTACTTCCTGAATATTCTGTTTTGACATGCTTAATGTTATAACATCTGTTTTAACCTTCTCTGCTAGACTAATAGACATTTATTTTGTCTGATTGGTCACCTTTGGTCAATTTTGACTGAAAAGGGGAAGAAGTGCTTGATATGGAAGTTGGATGTGGTTGAACAGAAGTACAACTATTATTGAAAGAGGTGCACAGGTGCTGATGTTAAAGCAGATGTCAGTATGACATTCTGGCTGGTACAGGTACTGGAGATCAGTAGCTGTTATGAATGCACAGATTTAGGGGGAGAAGAAGTACCCTTGTGCATTGTACATTTGTGTGTCTTACTAGTTGCATCCATAACTAGTAATTCTGTTTGTTGCATAGATTTATGGGGAGGAGAAGTACCCTGTGCATGTGTGTATTACTAGTAGCCATAGCTAGTAATTGTTTTGCTTCTGCTGCTGATTAAACTACTGTTATGTGGTTTAACTGCTGATAGTTTGCCTTGTGAACAAAAAGGACAGATATATGTTTTAGCCAAAATTTGCCAAAGGGGGGAGTTTGTTGATTCTAAGTGTTGGCAGCAATTTTGGTAAAACAAAGAGTGTTCACAAGATGTCATGTGTGATGTCTTAACATAAGATATCCTATGTACCTGCTGGAGTTCAAGAACATGTGCATGCAGGATTGTTTCAGAATGCCACTTACAATGCTAAGGCTTCTGATATTGGATGTACCTGCTGGAGCTTAACTGAAATACATGTTCATGCAGGATTGGTTCAGATGACATACACAATGTCATGATATCTGATATGGTTGTACCTGCTTTAAAAGGAAATTGGATTATACAGGATTTTTCCAAATGTCAGACCCGATGTCATGAAATCCTGTACACAGAACATTCAATATGAATGTCTGGTGTTTTGTGATTGCACAATTAATGGCAATCATTGGTTGATTGAAGATATGGCTAGCTGGCGCATTCTATCAGGGATTTCAACCAGATTTACTTATTTTCCAGGGAGATCTATACAGCTGTTATAAAAAGATTTGATTGGAAAATATATTTAGGGTTTTCAAGATGTCCAATGTTTCTATAAAAAGGGACTCAGAAAACCTATTTGTACGCACAACCAAGACTGAGCGAAATTTAGAGAGAGAGCTAGGGTTTGTGTCTGTAGGTCATTCAAGTCATCCATTGATGATTGAATTGGACTGATTTGTCTTCTTGATCAAAGCTTTGAAGTAAGATCAAGAGTGTGTCTTCTTGATTGAAACTGTGAAGTAAAATCAAGAGTTTGTAATTGAAAAGTATTTTCTTTTCACAAGGGATTGTTGTTTAAAATCACGGGTGTGTGATTGTAAGGGAAGTGAGTGGGTTCTCATATCTAAGAGTGCTTAGGTAGAAATTGCACGGGTAGAGATTAGGTGAGAAAGACTGTAACTTGGTGAAGTGTACGGATAGTCTTTGAACTAATTCTATTTTAGTGAATTTCCTTCCTGGCTTGGTAGCCCCCAGACATAGGTGAGTTGCACCGAACTGGGTTAACAATTGCTTGTGTTATTTGCTTTACCATTCTGTTTATTTATCCATTGTGTGTTAGCAGATATCAATGTCGTAACATTACCTTCGACATCTTATATCTGATACTAGAATTTCAAAACCAAAGGCCTTAATTATCTTGAAACATTCAGCCCTGTCATTAAAATGACCATAATAAGATTATTATTATCCATTGATGTTTCTTCTAACTGGCATCTTCACCAACTGAATATTAACACGACCTTCCTTCATGGCGATCTTGATGAAGAGGTTTATATGAAATCTCCACCTGGCCTCAATGTTCCCCCCAATATGGTTTGCAAACTAAATAAATCTATTTATGGCCTTAAACATGCCAACAACCAATGGAATCACAAGTTGACATAAACACTTTTAAGTAATGGATTCTCTCAATCTAAGTAAGATTACTCTCTTTTTACAAAATATGATGGTCATTGTTTCATTGTTATATTGGTCTATGTAGATGATTTAATTGTTGCATGTACCTCAATATCTGAAGTTAATCAAAGCAAACACATTATGGGTGAACAATTCAACATTAAAGATCTTGGCCACTTGTGCTGCTTCTTAGGATTTGAAATAGCTCGATCCTCAGCAGGCATCAAACTCTAGCGCAAGTATTTCCTGGACCTGCTGTAAGACACTAGCCTCTTAGGCGCCAAACCTGCCTTCACACCCATGGACCCGAGCCACAAACTTGATGACCACAATGCTTCTCTTTTACAAGACCCTTATGAATTCAGAAGTATCATAGGTAAACTTCTCTATTTAACACACTTTAGCCCTAATATTGTATTCTCTGTTTGTAGGTTTAGTTAACACCTTACGAAGGCATCTTAAATACACCTCACTACTGCTCACTGGATCATTCGTTACCTCAAGAATGAACTAACTTTAGGTCTATTCTTCAAACATGGCTCTTCATTCAAACTCACCGGCTTTGCTGATTCCGAATGGGGTGCTTGTCCTCTCACCCAAAGATCCACGACTGGTTTTTGTTTCTTCTTAGGAGACAACCTTATCAGCTGGAAAATGAAGAAAATGGTGGTATCCTGATCCAGCTCTGAAGCGGAGTACCGTGCCCTTGCCAATACAATGTGCGGGGCACAATGGTTATTGTTCCTCCTCCAGGATTTCAGAATCCCACATCCCTAACCTGTGACTCTCTATTGTGACAACCAAAGCGCCATCTACATTGCTACCAATCTCATCTTCCATGAGCGAACCAAACACATCGAGATGGACAACCACTTAGTTTGTGATAAACTTCAAGACAAAACTATTCACCTCATGCCCATCAACACTGCCAATCAAGTTGCGTATTTATTCACTAAGGCTCTGCATTTTGGCCCTTTCTCAACTTGTGGTACCAAACTTGGACTGTTAAACATACACTCCAGTTTAAGGGGGGCTATTGAAATGCAAAGGCCCAATACCACTAAGCCCGATGTGTAGTTTGTTTTTTCTCCCTTTTTTGTTTTCTTTTCTAGCCGTTACTTTTTTCGTTTTTATCTCACTCTGACTGACCTATTTAAGTAATAGTATGCTGCTTGTATTTTCATCTTCAATGACACTAATAATATTCTTTTTTATCTTCATTGGTAATAATGCTATGTTGCGTACACGTATTAACAATATTTCCAAACCTCCGTTCCTTAGCAGGAACTCGTTTACCATTCGAGTCAGGGCCGATCCAATAAATTTGGAGGCCTAAGGCAAAATTTAAATAGAATTTTTTAAAAATAAAAACATATATTAATAAAATTATATTAATATTTTATTTTTAAAATAAAAGAAACTATCAATAAATTTATTAAATTGTTATGTTGATAATATAAAATTAATTAATAATTTCCAAAACATGTAAAATTTATCAATTTAATCCCAAATTTAATTTTAAAAAATCATCATATTACTTTTTAACACTAATTTTATACTTCTTAAGGTACATAACAAAAATAATTACTTATTATATTTATATGATTTAAAAATTAAATTAAAAAGTGAGAATTATTTTATAAATTTAATATAAAAATGTTCATTAAAATAATTTATTTTTATTCATGTAAAAACAATAGTAGATTTTAGTCAACATTTTTAAGATAACATAATACACATGATTTTCTTAAATAAAAAATGTAACATAGATATAACTATTTAATACTAATTATATATTTTTTCTTAAATTTTTTTTATGAAATTTTAAAATAAGGAATTAATTATAGTAACATGTTAGATCAATGGTGTGACATTGATGATAATTCACACATAATACTTTAGTGATGCTGATAATAATCATTAAAGAAAAGTATAAGACTCCTAAATGACAAAACGAATTACCTCAATATCATTCGAACAATACATTTCCGACAGGCCACTATACTTTACATTATAAAATAAATTTTGCAAGTATATATTAGTTAACAAATATATTTGAAGGCTCGATTTTGAATCCAAAAAAGTGAAGCCCAAGGCAATGAGCTTGCTTGCCTTACCCTGATTCGAGTTTATAGGTATTTGGAAGGATTTTTTGATTGATTTGACTTATTTCTTCAAGTTTAATTGGGAAAGAAACAAGGGTAATCCTTTAGCGATCCCAAACGATGTCCAGAAAATTTGATTTTTTCCAAATGTTGCCTTATTCAAGCATCCTCGCTAATGAAGATTTCTCTCCTTTCAGAAAGATAACTTAGACAATTTATGAAACCATAGAGAGAAAAAGAATTAAAAGGAAGCTAAATTTCTATCATCTCCTTATATCATATTGCTATTATACTATGCTTAACTTTGACCCCTTGGGGACCATGTAATTTAATCATACTTTGAAGTCTTTTGATAATTTTTTCTTGAGTCCAACTGCTAATGCTTATTGTTTGTAGATGGGAGATTCCAACGACAATAATATTCCTACACATTGGGATGAATTCATAAAATTATTTTTTTAATGTATCATATGACCATAGAAATATGATTAGAATTGTACATTTAGATACTAAAATATTGCTCGAGAAACTCAGGATTAGAAAACAAGATTTTAAGTTCGAGAATGGCTCAGATCTTAGGTTATTTATAAGTGCAACAATTACCTAAAATACATAGGTGTTTATTGAATTAATTTACAAGCAATAATATTAGGACTTGTTTGATTCAATTTCGATTTTTTGTTTTTAAAAACTGTTTTATAAATTAGTTTTAAGAATTATTTTTAGAATGAAAACAAAATAAAAATTCATTTGGAAGATGTATTTTGTAAAATTATTTTTGAGATGATAAAAGAAAAAACTTGTATGATTGATTTGTTTTTAAATTAATAAATAGTGTGATTATAAGTAAATGATAAACAATTATCTATATTAAATAATTATTAAAAAAAGTTATAAAATTATTTTTTTCCAATACGTATAACTGTAATCACAAAATAAATACACAAAAGAATAATAATTAAATTTTATTAAAAAATAAAAAATAGACAAATATATAATGTACATGTTATAGACATGAAGATATCCAACCAATTAAAATGTGTTCCCTAATGCAAACACAATATTTTCCATTTGTTGAATTCTTCTTACACACAACAAAAACACATTTTCTATTACAAATTCATATTTAACAAATCAATGTAATTATAATCATACCATCAATAAAAATTTATAATTTCCTGCGTGTTTTCAGTTTTGATGTTTTAGAAATTCAAAAGCAAAATAGCTTTTACAAGTTTTGGATTTTTAGTTCTTAAAATTAAAAAACAAAAATAGTTTTCAAATTTATTTTTTTAAAAAACTATTTATCAAATGAGTTTTTAATTTTTCAATTTTCAAAAATTAAAAAACTGTTTTTGAAAAGAGAATCAAACAGGCCCTAAATCTCCCAATTTATTAATGAAAAATGTTAAAACGTCTTTTTGAACTTTTTACTTGCACATTTTTCAAAAACAGGTAAAAAGACCTGAAAAAATTACTAAACAACACACAAAGAGCTTGCCAAGACCTTTTTCCTACAAGCAAGACTCGTTAGGCCAGATCCATGGGGCGCGCTAGGCGAGCACATGCGAGAGAAGACTTCAAGGTTAAGTTACTTCATGGTGAAGGCAGTGTTTGTGCGTTAGTCGAAGACGGGCGATGTGCCTAGCGAGATAGGGCTAGTTGTAGGGTGACCTGACATTGCTTAACAAGGAAAAAAGTATGCGCACTAGGTGAAGCTAACATTGCTTAACAACTGGTATCACATTGTTGAGTCGGAGATGAGATACAATGAGAGTAATAGGCGGTAATATTAATAATTGAGTGAAAGAGCATATTACTAGCCAATAGTTATTCATGAGGATAAACGATGATGAAATCTATCCATAACAAATTTTCTCAGTGTTAACACTGAAATCTCAATTTATTTTCTATCATTTAATTTTCCGCAACTAAACAAATATAAACAACCCTTGTTTAGAATCATAAAAACTATTGAACCACTCTTTAAACACAATCAATCTTTTTGAATATAATAACATTGCACTTGCTATTTGCATTTCAACAAAATGGCTTCGTTACTAGGGATTGGCGTTAGTTTTTAAAGACATTACAATAGTTTTTATCATTTTAAGTTTTGTGTTCACATTTGTGAATATCTGATATTTTGTTTATAGTCACTAACATACTAATAATATTAGCTACTTTTATCTGTTTATGCAAGGAAATAATCCTATAAAATAACTTATGCTCGATCTCGAAATTGAAAGAACCACATATAAGATTAGAAAGGAAAATTTACATCCTAGATTGCAAGATCTAGAAGAGTATTATGTCTTTAAACAAGAAAACATAACTGACGTAAATAACAACAATAATATAATGGAAATAATATTGATGGTATGTCATGCCATAACAGTCCATGACGTCTGACACACATAGTTGGACCACAAAGGAATGGTCGTCAAACGGAAATGAAAACGACATTGTTGTAAATTTTGTATGTTAGCCATTTTGCAGGTTTCGATCATGAAGACCCGTACACTCACCTCACGATGTTTTACAAGATTTTTTGGATGCTAAGAGTCTTAGAGGCTGAAGAGGAAGCGATATTCCTAAGATTGTTTCTATATTCACTAATTAGAAAAGCAAATGAGTGGTATCTAGATCAATTAACATTGACAATGACAAATTGGGATGCGTTGAAGGAAAATTTCTTAAACAAATTATTCCGTCTCAACAAATTCATGGAAACAAAGACAACCATTTTAATGTTCTCCAAAGGTGAAACTGAAACACTTTGTGAAACCTGTAAGAGGTATGAGTCTATATTGTTAAGATGTCCAAACCACATTTTTGATGAGCTTACACATATCCACATGTAATGTCTCATATTGCCTTAAACGTTCAATTAGTTGTCAGTTGAGACCAATTGAGTTCCTATGTACTCTATCTTTTGTCAGTTGGAACAATTAGAGTTCTTATGTGCTCTAAATGTTATCAGATGTGAACAATTAGAGCTCATAACACACGTAAATAACAACAATAATATAATGGAAATAATATTGATGGTATGTCATGTCCCAACAGTCCATGACGTTTGACACACATAGATAGACCACAAAGGAATGATTGTCAAACGGAAATGAAAACGACATTGTTGTAAATTTTGTATGTTAGCCATTTTGCAGGTTTCGATCATGAAGACCCGTACACTCACCTCATGATGTTTTACAATATTTTTTGGACGCTAAAAGTCTTAGAGGCTGAAGAGGAGGCGATGTTCCTAAGATTGTTTCTATATTCACTAATTGGAAAAGAAAATCAGTGGTATCTAGATCAACCAACATCGACAATGACAAATTGGGATGCGTTGAAGGAAAATTTCTTAAACAAATTATTTCCTCTCAACAAATTCATGGATACAAAGACAACCATTTTAGTGTTCTCCCAAGGTGAAACTGAAACACTTTGTGAAACCTGTAAGAGGTACTAGTCTATATTGTTAAGATGTCCAAACCACATTTTTGATGAGCTTACACATGCCCACATGTAACATCCCATATTCCCTTAAACGCTCAATTAGTTGTCAGTTGAGACCAATTGAGTTCCTATGTATTCTATCTTTTGTCAGTTAGAACAATTACAAATTGGGATGCCTTGAAGGAAAATTTCTTAAATAAATTATTTCCTCTCAACAAATTCATGGAAACAAAGACAGCCATTTTAGTGTTCTCCCAAGGTGAAACTGAAACACTTTGTGAAACCTGTAAGAGGTACGAGTCTATATTATTAAGATGTATAAACCACATTTTTTATGAGCTTACACATACCCACATGTAATATCCCATATTCCCTTAAACGTTCAATTAGTTGTCAGTTGAGACCAAAAGAGTTCATATGTATTCTATCTTTTGTCAGTTGGAACAATTATAGCTTCTATGTGCTCTAAATGTTGTCAGATGGGACCAATAGTGTAACTAGTGAACTCTGAAGAGATTAATTATTAATAAAAGAGACATACCAATATTAATAAGTATAAGAGAGGATATTTTGGTGCCATTAATAATTGGTCAATTGGTACTAGGAGACAAGAAAGAAGAGAAGGGAAAGGAAGAGAAGCTTGGAGAAAGAAGAAGAAAGCCGTGGATCTTCACCATCTCCGCCATATAATCTTCAAGAACCAATCCCAATTGATTGTTTCATTTGATCAATCATGTTTCATTTGATCAATTAATTGACACAAATTAATTCCTTGATAAATTAAAATATGTCACCAATAAGGGTCAAACCCGAGACCTCCTTGGTATGAAACAAGCCTTACCACTAGGCTAAGCTTTTGTTGTTGAATATATGTGCAAGGAACAAATGTTAACATCTATTCTTGATTAAGTTAGATTGTTAAATTATTTGAGTGTTGTAACTCCGTTTTGGACGCGGACGGTTGCGTTAGAAAGATAACGTAAAAGACTATTATTCTTATTCACATGTTATAGTATATTATGTGCCTTATAAATGTTATGAATTATATTATGATGAATGTTAAACATTGTTGTTGTGTTGAATGTGAAATAACATGTTTTAAAACCTTATGAAGATAAGTGAGAAAACCTAGGAGAATAACTTGATTAATAACTTAGAAAGATAATCTAGGTTATAGAAATGGCTATACGGTGATGCTTGGGTGTAACGATACATAGGTGTGTATCGTGGGTAAGTATTCACTTGATAAACGAATCAATATGCTTTGTATGGAACATGTGTGATTTTATGTAATGAGAATGAATCATGTTATGATGCCATGATAATTTATTTGATATTTTGGTGAGGAAATTTGTTCCAAAAATCCTATTTTGGTGAGGAGAGTTGCTCCGAAAGTCCTATTTGTTATTGAGACCTAATCACGTGTTCGGAATTAGTTGTTATTATGCACATACCACTACAAAGGCTTAGGTAAAGCGGTAAGTGGGGATGTGGCACCAATAATTCGTGCCTCAATTGGGTTTTCAGGTATTCCTTGCAGGTTGAATTCAAGAGAAGTTGTCTACTGATGTTTTAAGGAATGCAGTTATTCTGATCTTCCGCTGTGGAGTTGTGTATAATGAAGATATTGTACATAGATCTTAGATTTTTATTTTTAGGCACTATTATATAACATGTCCTATTGATGTTTTTAGTTGGACACGTGTATATAATGATGCCATTAGGCCCTTATGTTGTATCAGTACCATTTAATAACACTTGTATGATATTATTCTAGATATATATTATACTGGTTGTTACAGTATTTAGAAATGGGCTACAAAAAGAACCAAAGTTGTTACTAGATGCTACTGTTGGAGGTTCTCTCACGTCCAAGAGCATAAAATATACAATTGTAATCATTGAGTGAATGACACTATGATCATCAGAGACAATACAATACAAACATTTCTTAAAGAAACAGTGGTATTGTTAAGTTAAATACTAATGATATTATTCTAGCACAAAATAAATTGTTAACACAAACAATGGATGAACTGACAGAGAAGTTGTCTAAACTGCCACAACAATTGAAAGAGATGCATGAAACGCCTCAACAAAGGCATATTATATTTTTTGAATTATGTAGCAGAGATCAACCAATTGGATTTTCCCCCAACTGATGCGCAAGTATATTATTTAGGAAATCAACAAAGGCATGGACAATATCAAACAACAACTTTTAAAGAAATAACAACTTCAATTAAGGATGGAGATTTGAAAATGGTTCATCCAATAGACAATTTTTCAGCATTATACACAAGCACCCCACAACAAGAAAAATCAACAAAGTTGGATGATTTACTTAATCAATTTAAGCAAGTGTCTATGGCGAGTCTGGAAAACACTAAAGCCTCCATAAAAGCCTTTAAAACACAAGTTGGCAAATTAATTAAACAGTTAACTGATATCCCAAACAAAACATTCAATGCTACCACCCAGACAACTTCATAAGAGCATTATAGTTTGATTGAAAGTGATCAAGATATTGTTGTTGAAGTCATGGAAGAGGAAGCATAAGAGTACTAGATGAGAAGGAATCGTAGGAAGAAAAAGAAATAATTGATAAAATTTAATCTCTAACCTTTAACCTCAATGTTATTTTCTTTTTACTTTTATCGTGATTTAATTTATCCAACACTTTAAAATCTAAGCACAACAATAAGCTTCATACTAAATAGGCCAAATCCTATAAAAGCACACGAGAAAAGTATATTATTTAACACTAATAATAACTTAGGAAAACCAACAAATGGGAGAATAGATTCTCTCCATTGGAATATGTTTTCCCTGAAATCTGGATCACATATTAAAATATTAAAAATGTAAAAAATATCATAAAAAGTAAAAATTTTAATGGTATGAATTTTACTTCCCCCTTTCCAGAGATCCAAGAAAATGTTCACGGGAGAGCATTCTTTTCGACAAATGTGACACATCATTTAAAAAACTATATAAATTTTATTTATAAATTCAATGGCCTTACTTACAAGTTATAATAGACATCGAAGTGGTATATTATAATTTTTCCATACCGCACAAATATTTAACAATTAAAATTTCATAATGCACAAGTTTTTGAAACCTATTCAATCTTCTTATTTCATAATTACTCTTCTCCTTTCCAATTTTCCCTTTCATTCATGTTAATTATATTTGGATTCTACACGCTCGATACGAATTCAATTCTTTGTTGAGAATTTGAATTGAGCCCTTTAACATCATCATAAACACGAAGAAAAAGAATAAGAAAATTTATCATGAATCCAAACAAAAACCATAGTAATATTAAATAATCCAGATCAAAATCATTTAAAGTGAGAAATCAATGTTACATAATAATATGAATCATAATTTAATACAATATAATAATATAACCAAGTCCTCAAAAGAATTGTAATTTCATTGTTCATAAAATTAGAAAAGAAGTCCAAAACCAAGTGCAACAAAGGATGCAATCATTGTTGGCACAAAGAGAGTAGTAGCATCAGATGTAGGACTTGGTGCTGGTGCTTCTACATCAGCTGAAACAGTTGATACTGCCATCATCATGATCACCACCATAACAACAAAGAATTGATTTATCTTTGATGCCTCCATTTCTGAATTTAATTTGATACTTTCTTAATTTCTTTTATGGAAAGAAATTAAGAAAGTTGATATTAAAATCAAGGATTGATAGTGGATGGATATGAAAGGCATGTGTTTGTGACTTTATATAAGATAGGAGAAGATTAAAATAAACACATATTTTGACAAGACTTTGTTGTCCAACCATTTGTTTTTTAGGATTTCAAGGATGCAATTGGCTTCACACATTTGGATGGATAGGAGAGGGAGAGGGAGGAAACATGTTTTGATGCCTTCTTTTCTAAAGAAAAGCTTTTGTTATTTATTTTTGAAGAAATGACTATTTTAATATGTGGATATTGACACGTTATTATTTTACTTAATAAATTTATTAAAGATGTAAATATTTTATACATATCTCTTTATTGGTTAATTTAGTTATCAAACTTGTTTTTAAATGGTTAATTTATACATCTACTTAATTTTTTGTCAATAAATTTAATTTATAAAATTATTTATTAGAAGGTTACCGAGCATAGTTGTATTTTTTATGTTTGGTGTGAATGAAAGATTACTCATCGAAAATGACATTTCTATTTTGTAATAAGTTAAAATTTAGTTAAGGAGTTGCTTTTGAATGAAAGATTTGGGTGAAGTTACCCGACTTTTATTATCTATTATAATATATTTAAATTGAGTCTCACACTATTTTATTGACAATCCATTTACTTACTCGTCACATCACTAAAAATCTGGTACGATACACTTTCAAATACAACATTTCAAAATGTTTTTTTTATTTATTTAAGAAAAATGTGTAACGTTTCATTTATAAATTATTTTAATTAAAACACTTCTATTTTCATATTCTATGATTTATCCCCTTCTATTCCTCTAACTAAAAATCATGTATATTCATCGATTTATTTATGTTGCTTCACCATTCCATATATAATGTTATATACTTAAACAAATGGTACATCCACACCATACATCAAAACTCAAACTATTAAATTTTCATTATACTTTCTATTACTCACTCTAATTTCTTTAAAAAAAATTAAATTAATTACTTTTTAAATAATTCGATAAACACGATGAGAATTGATTCAATTCATATAAAAATTAAATTAATCAATTTTTAAATAATTCGATAAAAAATTATGAGAATTAATTTAATTCCTATAAAAATAAAAATAATCTTTTGTACATTGGATCAACACTTTTGTATTGTATTTTCAAGCTATACATTGACTGCATTTGTTATTTGAGACCATTACAATGTCTTATGTGATGCAATAGACATAATGTTAATTCAACACTCCTCTGTTGTTGGACTGACATAAACATCATTACTATAATCACATGTTAAGTCCTTCCAATTGGTTAGAAATGGTCTGATTCAAAAAACAAGCTCTCCAAAATATGATCTAACTAATATACACGTATTAGCTATGTTCTAACAATTAACTCAAATTATATATACATGGCATAAAATAATCACTTCAACAATGCTTCCAACAATAAAACAAAACGTATACATCACCATTATTTTCTTAATAGATTAAATCATTTTCTTTGTTGTGGCTCAACCCTATCCATTACCTACAAGTTCAACCCAGTTTATGCACTAAAACAATACAATACTTTATCTATATCTTTTACCAAATTTTATAATCCTACTTTCCCTTCCTAACCTTTTTAAGAGTAAATTAACCCTTCAAATATGTCATACACTAATACATACCATCATAATATTCCATTCAAATACGAGCTATGTTAACATTTACATAACTACACATATTTATAACTTCAACTTCTACGTATCACATTCAGTAGCACACTTACTTAACAACAAATACTAATAACTATTTTGAAACATAATTTAAATATCATTAACTACTTCATTTTTGCATGAAACTCTATAACAAAAACGAACATGCAAGTTCACATTAACTACTTCAAACATATGAAACCTTACTTCCAATTGTTGTAACTTTACTAACTATTAAACTATTAAATTTGAAAACTCTAACTTTCAGAAAATACACAAACCAATCTATATTTTTTTACTATGCATTTTAAATTTTTTTCAACAAACTATTTTAATTTACCTTCGACTTCTAGATGCAACAAAACCACATAATCCATCAATTTGCATTTTCATTTGCAATTTTCGCGAAACCAACAATACTTCATTACATTCTCCATTAATATAATCAACCTTTTGTTATCATCAAATTTTACTATCATTATTGTTGTGAAAATGATGTCGGAATTATAAAGTATAATTGGTTTCTTGGACGGTAAGAAAGCCACAAGGGTAGAAAAGAAGAAAACAATAAGAACACAATGGAATTGGTTATAAAATGATATTGTTTACTTTCTCTTAGAAATAAGATTACAAGTGTTACATAATAGAAAATAACATCTCTCACCCTAATTAGGATTTGCCTTCATGCAATGATGAAAGACTAGTATACTGTTTATAAGAAAAATAACATACAAACCTAATGGGCTTTTACATACATGCCCATTATACAAACTAACTTAGAGAATAAACTAACTTAAACAATCGAGCATAACAAACAGACCCAATTCGACATGCTCATAATCCTAGCATATTTCGACTACAACATGTGAACAGACTTCGACATCATGCTAAGTTCCTGTCGAACCAAGAAGCTATCATTCGACCATACTAGAGTTCGATCCAAAATCTCATAAATTTCCACCTTGGGACAAACTCTATAACATCAAGGGAACAAACTAGCTTTCTCCATGCAACTTCCATGATTTCGGCTCCCTTAAACGCTTCTAAACAACCCTACTGAACTAGTAGGACATTCATCTTCAAGCGCCACAGTCCGAAATCATTCACTCCGGTGAACTTTTCAATCTCATACTTTGTTGACGGAATCTTCTCCATGCTCCCTACACTAATTTGTTATGAAAAAGATGTTCAAATTACAAAGTCTAATTGTTTTCTTGATCAATAAAAAATCCACAATTGTAGAAAAGAAGAAAACAATAAGGACACAATGAAATTAAGTATAAACTGCTATTCTTTACTTTCTCTTTGAAACAAGATTACAAGTGTTACAAAATAGAAAATAAACTCTCTCACCCTAATTAGGATTTTTCTTATACAATGATGAGAGACTAGTATGCTATTTATAAGAAAACTAACACACTAGATTAATGGGCTTTTACACACACGTCCATTACACGTGTTAACTTAGAGAACAAGCTAACTTAATCAATTTGGCATAACAAATAGGCCAAATTCGACATGCTAACAATCCTAGCATACTTCGACTACAATATGTGACCAGACTTTGACGACATGCTAAGGTCCTGTCAAACTGTTGAACCAAGAAGCTATCCTTCGATCATACTAGAGTTTGATCCAATATATTTTAATTACCATAAAACTTATGTTACAACTGCCTCATTCATACTCTTTCAGTTTCCTTTTTTATTAGTATTTTTTACTTCCTACTAATTGGCTCGCATGGTTGCAGTATATGACAGTTCCCTTTCTCAGAACATGTCTATCTCACTTTTACAAACAAAATATTTGATTTATTTCCTTTACTTTATCAAAGTACAATCTTTATTATTTTCAAATCATCTTTAATTTGACAGCAACTTTTGCAGATTTTATTTGGAACGTCTTTGTTTCTTACACCATACCATATTACTCCCTCATTTAACACCAACACCTACTGCCAACATATCCACAGTACTTTCACCTACTATCACAATCTTTATTCTGACAATCATCTATGTTTTCAATTACAATCATTCAATTTATTAACTGAGTCTGCCATTTGAATAAAACCATATCTAAGACTGTAACATAGTCATTCTTAACTTTAGAAAATTCAACTAACAAATTGATCAGATTAACATCTTTACCAAACAACCCAGAAATCAAACAAAATGGAGATTTTACAACTAATTCGTATTTTATATTACTTCATCATACTTTAACATCACACATTGTTCATATCATCATATTGTTAAACCATACAACACATTAAAGCTATTACCTAATCATAAATTAAAAACCACCTAAACAAGACTGCAACTTCATTAGAAAATACTAAAAATACCTTGTTTAGACCACACTAAGCATCAACAACATAACAAAATTATGCGATAACTTGATAACTTTTTTGCCAACACCAACTACTACCAATGAGAAAAACCTTTTGATCAAAGATAAATTCATAACATCTTCCATAGTCTTCAAAAAACAACAATCAACTACTCTTCAACGGTTTAAAATATACACAAAAAGACGATCTGGAGGATCACGAATCATAAAAACCAACTTGTCTCCTCTTTAGAGCCTCTTCTTTTTCGCGTACTCATACCAACATTTACCAATGAAATTCTCTGTCTTTACAACCTTTTTGTTCCTTTTTTCACAATGCACTTCCCCATAATACTTATCTCCAGTATATGAATCAATAATCTCAATGGCTTTCTGATTCCACCAGAGATACTTCTTTGTCACATACCTTGAAAAATGCTGCAACATATAAAATATACAATCACATAGCCTGAACTAAAAAATACAACCATGTGGCTTCATTCAAATATAGAGAATAAACCACAACATACCAAAGCATTTTTCTTGGCTTTGTATCCAAAACTAACGACCCACTCCCATGAATACTTCTATTTTTTTTTCTAAGTCCTCATTGTCATCCTCTTCGGACGGACTGTTATGAATATCTAAGTTGAGATCATCTAACGCCTCTATCACCCTTTCACGAATCCTTTTCATTTCTTCAAATACTCCGTCAGATATGTCTTCAGAACTACAATGTCATCAACAGACTACTTTATTTTGCATCTGATACTTAAAGTAACTATAACAACAACAACTTTAACATGCACTTGAACATCTTACCTACTATTTCCATTTGAGATGAACATTTCCACTTTAGATGAACATTTCCACTTCAACTGGTTTCTGATTCGTGTTATTTTTCTGTAAAATCTTAAACACCTTCTTTTGCAAAACCATGTCTCTGTTTTCTTTCGCTTCAACATGTAATGCATCCAACGTTTATCGGGTCCAGTCTAGATCTCCTAATGTTTCCGTAGACGCTCTACAACAACACGCAACATAAAAAAACATTACCCATAACACATTACAACTATCTAACTCTACATGCAACACATTGACCAAACCATCCACGTCATGAGTAACCCATTAAAACTCCTGTTGCAACATGATTAAAATAAATATCATACCCGATTTTGTCTAATGCATGTTTCGGTAAATACATTTTCGGTTTTGGAAGCAGATGATGACAAAGCGTCGCATGGATTATGAATCATTTACGTTGCAGATAATGACAAAGCGTCGCAGGGATTGTGAATCATTTACGTTGCAGATGAAGACAATACGGTTTTGGAAATTACAAACTGCACAAAAAGGAAATGTTTAATGTACTATTTATTTACTGTTTTTCTATCTTCAACTTACCCAATACTATATAATAGACTCTTACCGGACCAACTCTTTTACAACATTACATGACCCAATTTTGTTATACTCTTTTCTCCCATTTGGGCCCAAACATTTCTTTCTTCTCAATTGCATTTCATTATTTTATTTAATTGTATATTTTTTAATTTTTTGCAGCATTCTTTTTAATATTGTCTTTCTTACTTCTATTTTAAATATATATTCTTTTTTATGCTGAACAATTTATATTATTCGCCAGATCTATATGTATTACACCTTTTTTCTATTTTTATCTTTCTTTATTTTATTTTTTATTTTATTTTTTTCTTCGTAACTTTTTTTCCCAATTTTTAAAATATCTTGTGACAATTAAACATACCACAGATATGTCACTAATTTTTTTTAATGAAACATTCCTCTTAATTATTTGTACATTTTATTTTAATATATAATTAACTACCTACTCCTCTCTTTTTCACATGCAGAAGGAGACAAGGAAAAAAAACAATGATGATTGTTTTAGATTTTTTTTTATAATTTAATTTTAAATTTTTTAAAGATTAGAACATGACCTCCAAATTATTTAGGCCGATCCTAATTAAATCAAAACATGAAAGTTGGTAGAGAATAGTGAATTGTTAATGCTATCGTGCATAACATGAATTAGTAGCTGCTTGTTGCACTAGTGCAGAAAGACGATTTTACACCCGTTTTTTATACATATTACACCCGTTATGATAGGGTGTAAATTCAAAGGGTGAGATATGTATGAAGAATTTACACCCGTTTTAAAACGGGTGTAAAAAGAGAATATATTACACCCTATTTTAGATTTAAAAAAAGGGTGTAATTGGTAGATATATACATTAAATTTTAAGACATTTACACCCTATTTAATATAAAACGGGTGTAAATTGTCACCTATTACACCCTGTTTTAGATAAAAAAAGGTGTAATTGGTAGATATATACATTGAATTTTAGGACATTTACACCCTATTTAATATAAAACGGGTGTAAATTGTCACCTACATACATTGAAGTTAAACGAATTTACACCCTATTATAATTCAAACGGGTGTAAAATGACAAATATTTACACCCTATTTTTGATATATCAAATGTAAAATATCTTATAATTACATTTAATTTTAACACATTTACACCCTATTTTGTGTATGAAGGGTGTAAAATATCTCAATTTTTTTAAAAATATTTTATTTGAAATTTCATTAAACCAAATATTTTTATATATTCCTGGATATTCAATAAAAAACAAAAATAACCAAAACAAACATTTCTCTAATCTTTAGAATCTTGCACCAAGTCATACATCAACAAAAATTGTATTCATGTAAGGAAAAAATTCAACCACTTTGTTCATGTAACTTGTACCAATAAATCATTCATGGAACAAAAATATATCTATATATAAGTTTTTTTTAATCGCTTCTGTTTTGTCATTAAATCTTTCTTTTCCTGGTTCTCTTGCTCTTCAACCTTTTGCAAAAAGAATTGAGCCCAAAGTTGTCGGATGTGATCAATTGACTCTTTTTCATATGATGAGGTGTCTGTGAATATCTGCAAGTTCAAACATATAATAAATTAAACAACTACATGTTAAAACAATAATTTACATGTTTTTCATTAAATATATGTAATATAAAATACCTCATTGAATCTTTCAACAATACAAGCATCAATAATGTCAAACATATTTTTCATGACATAATATCCACATGCCCATCCGTTATCTTGTTGATGCCCCTGCATATAAACTCCTAGTTACATTAAAGCCACCAAAAACAACAACATCACAAACTTTTTTCCTTTTTCACAAAATTTGTACCAACACTAACTTTCTTCACTCGACATAGAAACACATACAATTTTAGTTGGTTCAGAGCATGTACAACTATAATTTTATCACCATAAGTGCAATTCAGTAATAAATATACTACATGTTTATAATGATAACTTACAAATATATCACTTGCAATTATAAAATCGGAATTTTCTTTTTCTTTATCTCATTTATAATAATATAAATAATCAAGATATATGGGCATTTAATACCTCTTTATAAATGGTATCTTTCAAGAACTAAAAAATCAAGCCAACACACCAGTATTCCAAGAAACGACAATATAGTAAAACAAATCTTACCATAATATTCTTCCAATTAGGCTTCTTCTTCTTAATACCTCTTAATAAATGATAACCTTCTAGAGCTCTGATAAAAGAGTTGTTAACGAAGTAAGTTATAAATATAAAGACTATGTGTACAAAAATTTAGTATAAATGATATCTCTCTATTTAGGCTTCTTACCCCTCCAATATGACCTTAATATTTTTCTTAGGAGATCTGTTTAATGAACAAAACCAAAAAATAATATTATCTTCAGGACAAATGACAAACAATTGCCAGTGATTGCTGTAAATTTACAAAAAAAAGTGTTAGAATCAATAAAATTTAAATATTACAAAATAACATATGAAAAACGATAAAACCTTGAAGGAAACATGTACTTACCTATTTAGCAATGGTCCTAAATAACATTTTTTTGGCTCTCCATCCAACTTATTTTGTATGTATGTTTGAATAACTTCGGCCGGTTTTGTGTGAACTAGTATCCTATTTGGATCGAGAAACCCAAATAGTTTGTTGAAATTCTTGGAGATACACATGCGATGTAGATATCTAAATTTTTGAAACAAATATTAATTATATTTGATACATAAAAAAAATAACTAACAATAGAATATGATACTTACGTGCACCATAAAGACAAGATAGATGTGGATAGCCATTTAATACCGGAAGTTAATTCATTAAGATCCACCCTATCAATAAAAACTGAGAGTTCACTTGTTTCATGATCCAAATCTAGAGAGAATGAATTTTCCTTGAGATTGT
This sequence comes from Lathyrus oleraceus, assembly GCF_024323335.1. NCBI lineage: Eukaryota > Viridiplantae > Streptophyta > Magnoliopsida > Fabales > Fabaceae > Lathyrus > Lathyrus oleraceus. Next base: position 176,753,153 of record NC_066579.1, read on the forward strand.
TAATCTTTTTGAGGTAATCTTCAGAAGCATCCATTTTTTTAGTTAAATCTTCAGTAGTCATAACCTTTGAGCAACTTCCGTTAGTGCTCGTACCCACAGATTCTACATGCTGTATCAAGTGAACATTAATTAAATTAATTTTTTTCTAATTTTTAGTAGATTAATTGTATCCAGTTACGCATACCTCTTTTATAAACATCTCTTTAGGCCTCTCGGAGCGGAGCTCCAATTGCATCTGTTGTAGGAGTTTCATTCCTTGTTGGATTTGAGCTCTCTCCTCTTGCATCTCTTTTTGCATTTGTTGTTGGAGCTCTGTTCTTTGTTGTTGGAGATGTTTTTGTAATTTATGTTGGAAATCTATATTCATTTTTTGCTCCAAGGCTTGAAGGTGGGCTAGAAGGTCATCTTGAGAGACACCTCCTAAGGTGGAGCGTGAACTTTTTCCATAGAATTTCTTAAAGCCCACACCCCTAGGAGCAGTGCGGATCCGACCAGGGTGTTCATTTATTCCAAGGGCAACAGTCAAGATATCGTCACGCCCTTCAAAGACAATAGTACCTTGTGTATTTTTTTCCACTAACTCTCCCTAAAACATTTAGATACATATAAAAATGATGTAAAATGATTACTAAGTTATGAATGAAATTTAAATTTATCAATAAATCTTTTATTACTTACAATCTTAGATGCTACTAAGTTTGTTGCCTCAGATGTAAAATTTCCCGATGGCTTCTGTCGAGCCATCAACCATGCCTCATATCGCTTTAGTTCGGGAGGGTCAACCATCAAACTTTCATCACCTTTGGCCTCTTCAATCACTTTTTTCCTCCTCTCTTCCATTACGGTGGCCCTAAGTTTTTCATAACCACCACGAGACAAAATATGAGGGTGGATATTCTTTGATGCATGTGTCTTTCCTTTTAGCCTTTTCTCCTATTACAAATAAATCACATTAAACTAAACGTCAAAAACCAAATCAATTTAGATAACATAAAAATAAATCTACAAATTTAACTAACTTGAAAATCTTCTTTTTGTCGAGTCTGGACAAACAAATCCCAATCTTCTTCTTTGATAAATTTATACTTTTCAAATGGAGTTGTATTTCCATGCTTATCTCCTTTCCCAAATATATAGACATTTGAGAGCAATGTCTTAAATTGCTTCAATCGTTCCCCCATATAAACAAACCAATGCTTCCTAAATTCTTTATCAGTGGGGCAAGTGAACTTACACTTCAAAACATAAGGAGTGTTAGTAATTGAAGCAATTATAGATAATAACTTTAAAATAATTAATTAAAAATGCATACCGTGATATCGTCCCATATCACGTCCTTCAACTTATCGCTTATCTTTTTCCATTGCTTTTCATTTATACTAACCTTGCTACGTGCAATGAATGACAAATAACTTTTAAACTTTGCAGCATACTGACCAATGGGTTGGAAGGTATCAGGATCAAAATCAATTTGGTATTTTTCACCATCAGGAAGTTTGGCAATGAAACGTAGCAATGCTGTGACACCTCTAGTCTTCTTTTTTTTTGGTGAAGAGCTAGATGGTTTATCCATAATTCCTGTTTAGAGAGAAAACAATATTAGTCAAAACTAAAATTAAAATGAATAATAAACATAATAACAATTTATTAACTAAAATATAGTTATTAGTAAAATATAGATGGTTTTTCTTGGTTATTTGTTATTATCCTCCAAAATCCCTTCTTGATGATCATAACGAATGGCATAAACATCATCAACTTCATTTTCATCATTAAAATAAGGCCTTTGTGTTGAAAAAGAAGTATTGTGATCAATGTCTAGAGTTGAATCTTCATTTTCATCACTATAATTCATGTTTCTTCTTTGGAGGACAACAGACCACCTAGTGTTCGAGGGATCCTTTACATAAAATACTTGTACTGCTTGAGCTGCCATGATAAAAGGTTCATCCTTATATCCTACCTTATCAAGGTCCACCAATGTAAATCCTAATTCATCAGTTTGCACACCATTGTTACTATTAACCCATTTACATTTAAAAATAGGAACTTTAAACTTAACATAATTGAGCTCCCATATCTCTTCTATAACGCCAAAGTAAGCTGTGGATGCCAAGACAGGGTTTTTATCCTTTGAACTAGAAAAGTGCATTGAAGAAGCTGTTATCATTACCCCACTATTTTGCATGGTACTCTTGTCATCCTGTGATTTTGTACAAAAAGAAAACTTATTTATATCGTACCCACTCCAACATAAAACATTAAAGCTAGGCTCGTATGCTAGAAACTTTAATGTATCAGAAGAATTATCATCATTCATAATCTTGGTTTTAAACCATTTTGAGAATGTTCTGTTATGCTCTTTCAACACCCATTTTTCAGTCATACGAGGGTTTTTAGCTTTGACAATGGTTTGATGTGTACTCAAGTATGGATGAACCTCGTCAGTGTTATTCAATATATACAAATGTGCTTGAAAAACTTCCCCTTCGCCCATATGCTTAACCTTTAGACGTGTACCCTTACCGTCACATCTTCCATCATGACGAGACTTGGGTAGTCCTACAGGTTTTGCATCTGACAAATAGTCTGTACAAAATTCAATGGCTTCTTCTGTGATGTACCTTTCAACAATAGATGCTTCAGGACGATAATAATTCTTCACATAGCCTTTCAATATCTTCATGTATCGTTCAAAAGGATACATCCACCTTAAATAAACAGGACCACACAATCTAATCTCTCTAACTAGATGAACAATCAAGTGAACCATGATGTCAAAAAATGAAGGAGGAAAAAACATCTCCAACTGACACAAGATAATAATTGACTCGTTTTCCATCTCGTCCAATTTATCAGGGTCAATCACTTTGTTACAAATATCATTAAAGAATAAGCACAATCTAGTTATGGCATGTCGGACATTTTTTGGCAAGATGCCACGAATAGCCACAGGTAGTAGTTGTTGCATCAAAATGTGGCAATCGTGAGATTTTAAACCAATTAGTTTGAGATCTTGTATTGACACGAGACTTTTGACATTTGAGGAGTATCCATTTGGCACTTTCACACCTTGTAGACACTGGCAAAATTTTCTTTTCTCTTCTTTTGACAATGTATGACACGCCGGTGGCAAATAGGTTTTGTTACCTCTTGGTTGAGGAGCTAACTCCTCTCTTATTTTCATCTTAACCATATCTAAACGAGAATTTAAACCATCTTTGGTCTTACCTTGAATATTAAGAAGTGTTCCGATTACACTATCACACACATTTTTTTCCACATGCATTACATCAATACAATGTCTTACATCAAGACTGGACCAATATGGAAGGTCAAAGAACACTGAACTCTTCTTCCATATATTATTACTTGTAATCTTTTTTTGTTTTTTTCCAAAACTAACACTTATGTTCCTCACCCGATGATAGACTTCTTCTCCAGTTAAGGCCTTTGGGGCAACTTTATACTCCTGATATCCATTAAAAGCCTTTTTCAATCTTCGATATGGGTGATTATGATTAAGAAATCTTCGGTGTCCAAGGTAAACAGTCTTTTTTCCTTTCTCTAATTGATGGTAGCATGTATCTTTTTCACATATAGGGCATGCTTTATGCCCCTTAACTTTATAACCAGACAAGTTACCATAAGCTGGAAAGTCATTGATGGTGCAAAATAACATAGCCCGCAATTTGAAAGTTTCATTTGAAAAACTATCAAATACATCAATTCCTTCATCCCACAACTTTCTTAAGTCATCAATCAACGGGCTTAGATAAACATCTATGTCATTTCCTGGTTGTTTTGGTCCAGAAATCATCATAGATAACATAACATGTTTCCTCTTCATGCACAACCAAGGAGATAAATTATAGATAATCAAGAGAACGGGCCATGAACTATGGTTACTACTTAAACTACCATATGGATTCATTCCATCAGTAGAAAGTCCAAGCCTAAGGTTTCTTGGTTCAATGCCAAAGTCTGGAAATAAAGTATCAACCTTCTTCCATTGCAAAGAGTCGGCTGGATGCCGAATTTTTCCATCACACTTCCTTTCTTCTGCATGCCATCTAATATTCTTCGCATCATTTAAATTACCAAACAATCGCTTAAACCTTGGAATAATTGGAAGGTACCATAACACCTTTGCTGGAGGACCCTTTGTGGTCACATCACAACCTTCATCATCACTCTTCTTCTTATAGCGTGATGTCATGCACTTGGGACATTTTTCTTTCTCTTCATTATCTTTCCAATACAATATGCAGTCATTAGGGCATGCGTGTATTTTCTTATATTCTATACCCATTGGACATAATATCTTTTTTGCCTCATAGGCCCGGTTCGGCAACATGTTTTCTTCCGGTAACATTTCCTTCAACAACTCTAACAATTGTGTGAAGCTTTTATCTGTCCAACTATTAATCGCCTTCAAATTGAACAATCTTAGCACAGCCGACAGTCGTGTGAAGTTTTTACAATTTGGATACAAAGGGATTTTACTGTCATTGCAAAGAGTATCATGTATATTTGCCCGTTGAAAAGAGTCTTGTCCAATATCACGGATCATATCTTCTAGACGATCACCCATCTCTACATCAAACTCTTCTTTAGGAGAGGCCTTTGGCGCGTCAGACAATTCACCATGCCATATCCACTTTGTATAATTTTGACAAATCCCGTTAACTCCTAAGTGTTCCCATACGATGTGAGCCTCTAAAGGTGCAATATTTACACACTTAGCACAAGGACAGTGAAATCTTCCATTACTTTCAGGAAGATTAGTTTCAGCAAATTTCAAAAACTCTAACACTCCTTTCTTATACTCCTCGGATAGGCGATTTTTTTGCATCCAACTACGATCCATAACTATGTAAAGAACAAAAAGAATTGTAGTTAAAAGATGCACTTACAAGTATAATACAACTAGTGTTTCTTATAAATAATACAACTAGTCTTGTGAGGAAACCATAATTTTGATCATAAATGTGTTAAGTTAGTGACAACTAAATTGACAACTAAAAACACAGTTAGCAAACTAATTTTACAAACTCAGAAGCAAAACTAGCGAACAACGCTGAATTATAACAAACACTTGGTTCTAATTTCCAAACTGAAAACTAAATACTATTGTTTAAGGTTGAAAAGATAATAAAAACCTTTCCCTGTTATACTCCTTTTTATTTCCTTTTCTTTTGGATATCATGCATCTCATTAAATAGTGTATTAAAATCAACATGAAAGGAAGTAAAAACAAAAATAAAAGTGATTCAAAAAAGGTGTTCAAAATGACAATCTGAACCAATGCACAAAACAATCAACACAACCAATGCACAAAACAATCAACACAACATCAAATATGCATATCAAAGAAACATTAAATCAGTGAGGTATGAGTTTATTTAACACATCAGTTAAAAAATTTCAAGAGCATCCGGACAGGGGATGAAAGAATTTTTAAATGAAGTGGAGGTCATTTATAAGTTTCAACATGGTGACCTTGTTAGACTTCTAGGCTGCTGCAATGAAGCAGAAGAAAATATCTGGGTAGTTTTAATGCTTCTGGATAACTACATCTGAAGTGACCTTAAGTGCAGCAGGAATATTTAATTCATGTGGCATGGCAAAGGCCCAAATTCATATAAGCAGGTAAAGTATTTCACTGTATTCATTCATGAGAGATTCATTATGCAGACCAGAACAATATCATTGGAGTGAAGGCATTTTAATTAGTTTATTCATGAGAGGTTCATTATGCATCCCATCTTCTAACTTTCCCTGTATTCATTCTTGAAAGTCTTTTAAAATTTCTTTTGTAGTATGAGTTTATTAACGATGAAGCAGTTACGTATGATAGCAATGGAAGTGAGGTACCTAACTGTAGTTGCATGCCCGAATATAATAGCAGAAGATATGAAAGAAAAGATAGAACGACAAAAAGAAAAAGAAATTAAAGTGCCAATAGTGTTTTGCTTTGTTAAATTCTTGTGCAACTAGTTAGTGTGTTACTACAACTGAGCAAATACTATGGCTGCGAGTGTAAAACCTACCAAGAAACAGTTCTATATGGAAAGACACAAGGCAACCCCTAGCTTGGTTGTTTGGGTGATTGAAAAGTAAATTTAATTTAATTCTGAAGCATCAGTATTTCATAATGGATGAAGAGGAAAGTTCAACCGCAGTATGAATCAAAGCATATTGCAGTCAATTAAACAATTACTATAACTTCTAGGTAGTTTTCATCTTTCAACAGAGAAGCAAATGCCACACAAAGAAAGTATTGAGCTTAAATAGATTGGCACGGAAAATAGAATCCTACAAAGAAAGTATTGGGCACTGGTGCTCGGATGTCCTAGACGTCCACGGGGTTGGTTACTGCTCCACTAGGTAAGGTTGTATCCATATTGACGCTTCATAACTGTTTATCAGAATTGTTCAGTTGGCTAATCCTTTAAGCTATTTAAATCCATCTCCACAAAATATAGTTACCTATAATAGTGTCTGCATAATTGAGAAAGTTTTGCAATGGAGACTGATGCCATTCCATTGCAGCCCGTGTTGGCATTGCCAAAATTCTTATAACCATATATTGGAGACTGATGCATCGGGCATTTGAGTGGGGGAAGTGTTGGTTCAGAATGGACACCCTATAACCTATTTTTCAAAAATATTAGCACCTAGAATGTAGAAACATTCAGCCTACATCAGAGAGCTATTGGCAATTACAGAAGCACTAGCCAAGTTCAAACACAACTTGTTGGGAAACAAGTTTATTACTAGAACAGATCAAAGAAGTATGAAAATCCTGATGGATCAATCACTGCAAACTTCTGAACAACAGACGTGGTTACAGAAATTTCTGGGGTACGATTTCAAGATTGAATATAGACCAAATAGCTTACCAAATAGCTTACCATATGCAGACTCATGAACATAAAGAACAGGCATGCTCTGTTAAGCAGGCTTGCGACAAATCCAACAATCCTAATATAAAAGAACAGGCAGGCTCTGTTAAGCATGCCAGCAAATTCCAATGAAAATCCCATCTTGGAATTGTCGTTGGGCTTGGGAACTCGCGGAAAATGCCCTAAACGTTCAATCATAACATTGATACTACAATTTTAAATGAAAATCAAACAAGAAGCTGAAACATACTCAAACTGTTTCAGCATTACACAATCTGTGAAAGAGATCAGAATAATAGAACCATACGAAAATATACAAAAACTGTTTCAATGTTAATTCCAAACAGAACCAATGCACAAAACAATCAACACAACCAATGCACAAAACAATTAACACAACATTCAAAATCAACCATGTGTTCAAATATTATAGAGGCAGTGGGAAAAAGATTTACCTGATTGTCTCAAACTTGCAAATCAATAACCCGCTGTTGATGTTGCGTTATGTTTCTATGGAGATGAAAAAACCTTCTTCGATGAGTCGTCGAGCAGCTGCTAGTAGCTTTCGTAAAGATCGTCCGGCACAATGGTTAAAATAATTTTGATGAGTAAAGATCGTCCAGCACAATGGTTAAAATAATTTTGATGAGTAGATGAATGAAAACAAACGAATAAATGAATAAAGTACCTTCCAAGCGAGTTCGAAACTGATGGAATTAACGATGAAACTAGAAGAAACCCAGCAAAGAAAAGTAAGAACAACAACGAATGAATCAACTTTAATATCCAAAGCAGCGTAAAAGAGAGTATAGAAAACGGTAAAGAAGAATGATGAAGCCGTTGTGGGTTGTGAAGATTTCCGAGCAATCACGTTCTTTGTTCCTTTTTCACTATTTCTTGCACTTCATCGATGATGAAAAGTTTCTAAAATGTGAAATGAAAAGAAAATTTGGAACATGAGAAGTCATGGTTATATTTTAGGCGGTAATGATAAATTGTACTTAGGGATTCCTAAATTTACACCCTATTTTAATATAACGGGTTTAATATAAATTTAGTCATTTATATTGTTATAATTATACACCCTATTTTTAAATATAGGGTGTCTATTGTTATATTAATATTCCAAAATTTACACTCTATTTTAATATAACGGGTTTAATATAAATTTAGTCATTTATATTGTTATAATTATACACCCTATTTTTAAATATAGGGTGTCTATTGTTATATATTAATATTAAAATTTATTATTTTTTTAAGAAAATTTAAGATTAAACAAATAAGAATAATAAAAGTTATTGTTTAAGGCACGAATATTTTATTTTTATTTTTAAATTTACACCCTTTTTTTGAATATCAGGTGTAATATAGAGTTGATAATAAATAATATTTGAATTTACACCCGTTATTTAAAAATAGGGTGTCTATTGTTACGTACTAAAATTCAAAATAAGACTTTATTTACAAAACTGCCACCGCATTTGCTTTTTACACCCGTTTTTTGTAAAACGGGTGTAAATTTACAAATTATATTATTCTTTTTGTACTAGTGTTGGTTTGTTTATTTACATATTTTAGCAGATCTGTATTTGATAGATGATTAGCAAATTATGTGGGGTTCAAACCAGTTTTATCAGAATGGATTGTAGTATCCTACTTCCCTCAAATTTCAGCTTATTAAAAAAGATATTTGAGAAATATATTTCTTTACTCATTTCATTAAGAAATTAATAATGTTTGATCGGTGACTATTGAGAAATATATAACCAAGTCCTCAAAAGAATTGTAATTTCATTGTTAATAAAATTAGAAAAGAAGTCCAAAAACAAGCGCAACAAAGGATGCAATCATTGTTGGCACAAAGAGAGTTGTAGCATCAGATGTAGGACTTGGTGCTGGTGCTTCTACATCAGCTGAAACAGTTGATACTGCCATCATCATGACCACCACCATAGCAACAAAAAATTGATTTATCTTTGATGCCTCCATTTCTGAATTTAATTTGATACTTTCTTAATTTCTTTTATGGAAAGAATTTGAGAAAGTTGGTATTAAAAACAAGGATTAATAGTGGATGAATATGAAAGGCATGTGTTTGCGATTTTATATAAGATATGAGAAGATTAAAATAAACACATATTTTGACAAGACTTTGTTGTCCAACCATTTGTTTTTTAGGATTTCAAGGATGCAATTGGCTTCACACATTTGGATGGATAGGAGAGAGAGAGGGAGGAAACATGTTTTGATGCCTTCTTTTCAAAGAAAAGCTTTTGTTATTTATTTTTGAAGAAATGACTATTTTAATATGTGGACATTGACACGTTATTATTTTAGTTAATAAATTTATTAAAGATGTAAATATTTTATACACATCTCTTTATTGGTTAATTTAGTTATCAAATTTGTTTTTAAATGGTTAATTTTGACATCTATTTAATTTTTTGTCAATAAATTTAATTTATAAAATTATTTATTAGAAGGTTACCGAGAGCATAGTTGTATTTTTTATGTTTGGTGTGAATGACAGATTACTCATCGAAAATGACATTTCTATTTTGTAATAAGTTAAAATTTAGTTAAGGAGTTGATTTTGAATGAAAGATTTGGGTGAAGTTACCCGACTTTTATTATCTATTATAATATATTTAAATTGAGTCTCACACTATTTTATTGACAACCCATTTACTTACTCGCCACATCACTAAAAATCTGGTATGATACACTTCCAAATACAACATTTCAAAACGTTTTTTATTTATTTAAGAAAAATGTGTAACGTTTCATTTATAAATTATTTTAATTAAAACACTTCTATTTTCATATTCTATGATTTATCCCCTTCTATTCCTCTAACTAAAAATCGTGTATACTCATCGATTTATTTCTATTGCTTCTCCATTCCATATATAATGTTATATACTTAAACAAATTGTACATCCACACCATACATCAAAACTCAAACTATTAAATTTTCATTATATTTTTTATTGCTCACTCTAATTTCTTAAAAAAAAATTAAATTAATTAATTTTCAAATAATTCGATAAACACTATGAGAATTGATTCAATTCATATAAAAAATAAATTAATCAATTTTCAAATAATTCGATAAAAAATTAGGAAAATTAATTTAATTCCTATAGAAATAAAAATAATTTTTTGTATATTGGATCAACACTTTTATATTGTATTTTCAGGCTATACATCGATTGCATTTGTTATTTGAGACCATTACAATGTCTTATGTTATGCAATAAATATAATGTTAACTCAACACTTCCTCTGTTGTTGGACCGACATAAACATCATTACTATAATCACATGTTAAGTCCTTCTAATTGGTTAGAAATGTTCTTATTCAAAAAACAAACTCTCGAAAATATGATCTAACTAATATACATGTATTAGCTATTAGCTATGTTCTAACAATTAACTCAAATTATATTTACATTGCATAAAATAATCACTTCAACAATGCTTCCAACAATAAAACAAAACATATACATCACCATTGTTTTCTTAATAGATTAAATCATTTTGTTTGTTGTGGCTCAACCCTATCCATTACTTACAAGTTCAACCCACTTTATGCACTAAAACAATACAATACCTTATCTATATCTTTTACCAAATTTTATAATCCTACTTTCCCTTCCTAACCTTTTTAAGAATAAATTAACCCTTCAAATATGTCATACACTAATACATACCATCATAATATTCCATTCAAATACGAGCTATATTAACATTTACATAACTACACATATTTATAACTTCAACTTCTACATATCACATTCAGTAGCACGCTTACTTAACAACAACTACTAATAACTGTTTTGAAACATAATTGAAATATCATTAACTACTTCATTTTTGCATGAAACTCTACAACAAAAACGAACATGCAAGTTCACATTAACTACTTCAAACATATGAAACCTTACTTCCAATTGTTTTAACTTTACTAACTATTAAACTATTAAATTTGAAAACTCTATTTTTCAGAAAATACACAAATCAATCTATATTTTTTTACTATGCATTTTAAATTTTTTTCAACAAACTATTTTAATTTACCTTCGACTTCTAGATGCAACAAAACCACCTAATCCATCAATTTGCATTTTCATTTGCAATTTTCACGAAACCAACGGTACTTCATTACATTCTCCATTAACATAATCAACATTTTGTTATCATCAAATTTTACTATCATTATTGTTGTGAAAATGATGTCGGAATTATAAAGTATAATTGGTTTCTTGATCGGTAAGAAAGCCACAAGGGTAGAAAAGAAGAAAACAATAAGAACACAATGAAATTGGTTATAAAATGATATTGTTTACTTTCTCTTAGAAATAAGATTACAAGTGTTACATAATAGAAAATAACATCTCTCACCCTAATTAGGATTTGCCTTCATGCAATGATGAAAGACTAGTATGTTGTTTATAAGAAAAATAACATACAAACCTAATGGGCTTTTACACACATGCCCATTATACAAACTAACTTAGAGAATAAACTAACTTAAACAATCGAGCATAACAAACAGACCCAATTCGACATGCTCATAATCCTAGCATATTTCGACTACAACATGTGAACAAACTTCGACATCATGCTAAGTTCCTGTCGAACCAAGAAGCTACCATTCGACCATACTAGAATTCGATCCAATATCTCCCAAATTTCCACCTTGGGATAAACTCTATAACATCAAGGGAACAAACTAGTTTTCTCCATGCAACTTCCATGGCTGCGACTCCCTTAAACGCTTCTAAACAACCCTGCTGAACTAGTAGGACATTCATCTTCAAGCACCACAGACCGAAATCATTCACTCCGATGAACTTTTCAATCTCATACTTTGTTGACGGAATCTTCTCCATGCTCCCTACACTAATTTGTTATGAAAAAGATGTTGAAATTACAAAGTCTAATTGTTTTCTTGATCAATAAGAAATCCACAAGTGTAGAAAAGAAGAAAACAATAAGGACACAATGAAATCAAGTATAAACTGTTATTCTTTACTTTCTCTTTGAAACAAGATTACAAGTGTTATAGAATAGAAAATAAACTCTCTCACCCTAATTAGGATTTTTCTTATACAATGATGAGAGACTAGTATGCTATTTATAAGAAAACTAACACACTAGATTAATGGGCTTTTACACACACGCTCATTACACATGTTAACTTAGAGAACAAGCTAACTTAAACAATTTGGCATAACAAATAGGCCCAATTCAACATTCTAACAATCCTAGCATACTTCGACTACAACATGTGACCAAACTTCGACGACATGCTAAGGTCCTGTCGAATTATCGAACCAAGAAGTTATCCTTCGATCATACTAGAGTTTGATCCAATATCTTATAATTACCATAAAAACTTATGTTACAACTGCCTCATTCATACACTTTCAGTTTCTTTTTTTATTAGTATTTTTTACTTCATACTAATTGGCTCGCATGGTTGCAGTATATGACAGTTCCCTTTCTCAGAACATGTCTATCTCACTTTTACAAATAAAATATTTGATTTCTTTCCTTTACTTTATCAAAGTACAATCTTCATTATTTTCAAATCATCTTTAATTTGACAGCAACTTTTGCAGATTTTATTTGGAACGTCTTTGTTTCTTACACCATACCATATTACTCCCTCATTTAACACCAACACCTACTGCCAACATATCCACAGTACTTTCACCTACTTTCACAATCTTTATTCTCACAATCATCTACGTTTTCAATTACAACCATTCAATTTATTAACTGAGTCTGCCATTTGAATAAAACCATATCTAAGACTGTAACATAGTCATTCTTAACTTTAGAAAATTCAACTAACAAATTGATCAGATTAACATCTTTACCAAACAACCTAGAAATCAAACAAAATGGAGATTTTACAACTAACTCGTATTTTATATTACTTCATCATACTTTAACATCACACATTGTTCATACCATCATATTGTTAAACCATACAACACATTAAAGCTATTACCTAATCATAAATTAAAAACCACCTAAACAAGACTGCAACTTCATTAGAAAATACTAAAAATACCTTATTTAGACCACACTAAACATCAACAACATAACAAAATTATGCCATAACTTGATAACTTTTTCGCCAACACCAACTACTACCAATGCGAAATTTTTTTTAATCAAAGATAAATCCATAACATCTTCCATAGTCTTCAAAAACACAACAATCAACTACTCTTAAACGGTTTAAAATATACACAAAAAGACGATCTGGAGGATCACGAATCATAAAACCCGACTTGGCTCCTCTTCAGAGCCTCTTCTTTTTCGTGTACTCATACCAACCTTTACCAATGAATTTCTCTGCCTTTACAACCTTTTTGTTCCTTTTTTCACAATGCACTTTCCCATAATACTTATCTCCAGTATATGAATCAATAATCTCAATGGCTTTCTGGTTCCACCGGAGATACTTCTTTGTCACATACCTTGAAAAATGATGCAACATATAAAATATACAATCACATATCCTGAACTAAAAAATACAACCATGTGGCTTCATTCAACTATAGAGAATAAACCACAACATACAAAAACATTTTTCTTGGCTTTGTATCCAAAACTAACGACCCTCTCCCATGAATACTTCTATTTTTTTCCTAAGTCCTCATTGTCATCCTCTTCGGACGGACTATTGCAAATATCTAAGTTGAGATCATCTAACGCCTCTATCACGCTTTCATGAATCCTTTTCATTTCTTCAAATACACCGTCAGATATGTCTTCAGAACTACAATGTCATCAGCAAACTACTTTATTTTGCATCTGATACTTAAAGTAACTATAACAACAACAACTTTAACATGCACTTGAACATCTTACCTACTATTTCCATTTGAGATGAATATTTCCACTTTAGATGAACATTTCCACTTCAACTGGTTTCTGATTCGTGTTATTTTTCTGTAAAATCTTAAACACCTTCTTTTGCAAAACCATGTCTCTGTTTTCTTTCGCTTCAACATGTAATTCATCCAATGTTTATCGGGTCCAGTTTAGATCTTCTAATGTTTCCGTAGACGCTCTGCAACAACACACAACATGCAAAAACATTACCCATAGCACATTACAACTATCTAACTCTACAAGCAACACATTGACCAAACCATCCACGTCATGAGTAACCCATTAAAACTTCTGTTGCAACATGATTAAAACAAATATCATACCCGATTTTGTCTAATGCATGTTTCGGTAAAGACATTTTCGGTTTTGGAAGCAGATGATGACAAAGCGTCGCATGGATTGTGAATCATTTACGTTGCAGATGATGACAAAGCGTCGCAGGGATTGTGAATCATTTACGTTGCAGATGAAGACAATACGGTTTTGGAAATTACAAACTGCACAAAAAGGAAATGTTTAATGTACTATTTATTGACTGCTTTTCTGTCTTCAATTTACCCAATACTCTATAATAGACTCTTATCGGACCAACTCTTTTACAACATTACATGACCCAATTTTGTTATACTCTTTTCTCCCATTTGGGCCCAAACATTTCTTTCTTCTCAATTGCATTTCATTATTTTATTTAATTGTAGATTTTTTAATTTTTTGCAGCTTTCTTTTTAATATTCTCTTTCTTACTTCTATTTTAAATATATATTCTTTTTTATGCTGAACAATTTATATTATTCACCAGATCTATATGTATAACACCTTTTTTCTATTTTTATCTTTCTTTATTTTATTTTTTATTTTATTTTTTTCTTCGTAACTTTTTTTCCCAATTTTTAAAATATCTTGTGACAATTAAACATACCACATATATGTCACTAATTTTTTTAATGAAACATTCCTCTTAATTATTTGTACATTTTATTTTAATGTATAATTCACTACCTACTCCTCTCCTTTTCACATGCAGAAGGAGACAAGGAAAAAAAACAATGATGATTGTTTTAGATTTTTTTTATAATTTAATTTTTAATTTTTTAAAGATTAGAACATGACCTCCAAATTATTTAGGTCGATCCTAATTAAATCAAAACATGGAAGTTGGTAGAGAAGAGTGAATTGTTAATGCTATCGTGCATAACATGAATTAGTGGCTGCTTGTTGGTTTGTTTGTTTACATATTTTAGCAGATCTGTGTTTGATAGATGATTAGCAAATTATGTGGGGTTCAAACCAGTTTTATCAGAATGGGTTGTAGTATCCTACTTCCCTCAAATTTCAGCTTATTAAAAAAAATATTTGAGAAATATATTTCTTTACTCATTTCATTAAGAAATTAATAATGTTTGATCGGTGATGATGATGTTATCGATGTTAATAGTGAATATTGTTTGTTTAATCATTTTAAAAAAAACGATTAAATAAAATCTAATCCCTACTCTTTAATCAATGTAATCATTCAGTTTATTTTTATCATTATTTTATTTATTCAACACTTAAAGATATAAACACAACCATAAGCATTCTATTCAATAGGCCAAATCCTATAAAAACTTAAGCACAAGAAAAAGATTATTTAAACACTAACAATAATTGATGACACCCAACCAATGGGACACCTCATTTTAAAACTAAAGAAATTTTATATTATCAAATTTTCCATACCGCACAAGTATTTTACAATTAAGATTCCATAATACACAAGTATTGAAACCTATTCAATCTTCTCATTTTTATTAATCATTCTTCTGGTTTTCAATTTTCTCTTTCATTCAATAAAAATAAAAATTCAGTTCTTGAAATAAGCCTCTTAACATCATTGTAAACATGAAGAAAAGGAATAAGAAAAGACACCATGAATCAAGCAAAAATCATAGTAGTATTAAATAATCCAATTCAAAATCATTTAAAATGAGAAATTAATATTACATAATAATATGAATCATGATTTAATACAATATAATAATATAAAATTGTAATTTCATTGCTCATAAAATTAGAAAAGAAGTCCAAAAACAAGAGCAACAAAGGATGCGATCATTGTTGGCACAAAGACAGTTGTAGCATCAGATGTAGGACTTGGAGCTGGTGCTTCTACATCAGCTGAAACAGTTGATGCTGCCATCATCATGGCCACCACCATCATAACAACAAAGAATTGATTTATCTTGGTTGCCTCCATTTCTGAAAATTAACTTGATACTTTCTTAATTTCTTTGGTGAAAAGAAATTGAGAAAATTAATATTCAGAAAGAAAGATGGTAATGGATGAATATTAAGGGATGTGTTTGTGGCTTTATATAGTTGTTGCAAGACAAGAGAAGATTAAAATAAACTAATATTTTGGGAAAACTAGGTTGTCCGAGCCATTTGTTTGTGAGGATTCCAAGGATGCCAATTGGCTTCATGCTTTTGGATGGTAGAGAGAAAGACAAGGGAAACAAAGTTGTTGTGATTTATTGTTGAGGAAATAGCTATTTTAATTTATGAATATGTGAGATTTTATTATTTTTGTTTATTTTATAAAATTCTCATCATTTATTTTATAAGTAAAAGAGAATGATAATTTTTTGAGCCATCTTAAATTCGCCTCACGTTACACAAGTTTAAAGTGGTTGAGGAAGCATTGCAGACACCGAATTGTAACAATTATAACTTACATAAATTTTACGTTAAGTGCTTTTAGTTTTAATTTGAAATTGATTTAGGTAGACGAATATCTCAAGTAGTTCACTTGCTCATTAATACCTACATAATTCCATTGAGTATTCGTCATGCATAAGTTCAAAAAGTGTTTCTATGTACTCAACACCCTTTTTGCTAAATCATTGCCCTCACCATTTTCTCCATGAGGCACATATAAGACTACTACATCAACAAACATTCATAATAGTTTTTTATATGTTTCAACTTCTTTGGAGGTTTAGGTTTAAGTATATGTATTCTCGTGTGATTTGTTTAATTACCCGTTGAGAGAGAGAGAGAGAGAGAGAGAGAGAGAGGGAGGGAGGGAGGGAGGGAGGGAGGGAGGGAGGGAGGGAGAGAGAGAGAGAGAGAGAGAGAGAGAGAGAGAGAGAGAGTCCTCAAAAATATTTTGTGAGTGTGTGAGAATTGCCTTAGTGACTTATGAGTTACTTTACCATTTTACAATGCTTTGGTCACACATACAATATGTTAAGCGCACAACTGACCAAACGAACTTTCATACTTCCTTTCGTTTACAACTTTGAAGCTTCACGGTCCTTGCTACATTATCTTTGACTTTATCACTTCATGGAATCTTGAATATTCTCTTTGATGAGGCTTAAGATAACTTCAGGATGAGCAACATCATAAAAAATAACTGCATGCACATAAATCCATATTTTGATCTTTAAGCACCATCACTGGGTAAATACATCAAGTAACATCACTTGATCAACATATCAAGAGCCATAATTTGAGCATCATATCAAGTACCTCACTTGATTCACATATAAGATGAAATCAATTGAGTCAGTAAGCCTTGAACAACAAGACTGGTGAAAACTTCTCTTAAGAGCATTGTCAACATCAAAACCAAATCAACAGATTGCTACAAACTTTATACCAAATCAAGGCTTCTGCCTCAACTATCATGATGAAGAAGTCAACAACCAATAAAAGGAATTTTAGTTGTCTTGGATCCAGTGAAAGGTTCCTAATGTATTTGTCTTACTTGAAGAAATAATATGGAGTTGTTAGAGTATTAAGCTTGGTGGGGCGGTCTAAATGAATGTCTATGTGCTTATGGTTTATTTTACACTCTATCTTATACTCTTTAGCTTCTTTGACCATGGTGGGTCAAGTATAGAATTCTTTGAGGACTTTGTTGGATAGGGCACATCATCCCTGTAGGTGTTTAATTGGCTGCATTATATGGTAAAACACTAGATGGTTACTAATGTCATGACATGTATGTGTGACTACAGTGTAGTTACTGCAGGACTAGCTAACACAGGATTTATTGAATGTCAAATTGGATGTTGTGACATTCATACCTGTCAACAGATACTAAGGAATAGAACAGCAGGTGTTCTGTTAGAATTTAGTATCTATTTCCAGTCTGGTTATCAAGGAAAGACCAGACCTGGCATAAGGCCTACTGACTGAATGTCAAACTGGATGTTATGACATTCATCATTGACAGCAGCTGCTGAAGATTAGACAGAGTGGTGTTCTGCTATACTTCAGCATGTAACTTAGTTTGTTCTTCAAAAAGAATAACAGAACTAACTTAAGGCCAAATGTGTAAATGTTAAGTTGGACACTTTGACATTTATTAATGTAAGCTTTCACTGTAGTATGGTCATTTTGATCATGTACAGGTCAGCAAAATTGTACAGTCTATTTTCTGGAAAAACAGACTCAGCATATGGACCTTGATGTCAAGCTGAATGTCGTGACATTCATGCCTGACAGCATATGCTATATTGTAGGTTGTTCAGTTTTCTGTTTCAGCTTTTTCTCAGGCTATTCTTCAGGAAGTCAACAGCTTAGAGAAAAACCAGGAAATCAACAACCAATCTACATTCAATGAACCTAACAAATAGCCTATTTGTTAGTAACCTAAATGTTGAATTTATGGAAACTTGTGTGACCTTAAATTCAGGAGAATACAGGTGCAAAAGCCCAGGATACTGCAATATAAAAGGAAGGCGTTCCTTCATTCAGTTTCAGGGATTTTGAGGCGTGAAGATTTTGTGTGTCCATCATACTTCACTGCTGTATTTTTGTGAGTCTTGTATTAGACGTATCTTGTAAGCCAAGTCATTATCAAGTAGATGATAGCTTTGGCATAGGGTGTTCATTGAGTTGTAAGTGTTGTGTCACTCAAAGCTTTTAAGCGTGAGTGCTGTGTATCTTGATTAAAGCTGTGAAGCACAATCAAGAGTTGTTTGAAGTGTGACTTCAACTTGTCTTTAATATTGTTTAAAGATAGTAATCACTGAGGTGATTGAGGGGGAGTGAGTAGGAACTCTGATCTTAGGTTAAGATTGAAATTGCATTGGGTAGGGATTAAGTGATAAGTTGTAAACGGGTGAGTTTAGCTTTGAATTGATACTACTAATAGTGGATTTCCTCCCTGGCTTGGTAGCCCCCAGACGTAGGTCATGTTGGACTGAACTGGGTGAACAATTACTTGTGTTATTTACTGCACTTACTGTTAAGTTCTGCATAATCCCTGTCTATGCAGAATTGGATGTCATAACAACCAGTGTGACATCCAAAGTCTGATAACTAGAATTTCAATCCCTGATGTTTTTCAAATATAACCTCGTGGACTTCAGCGAAGGTGTATGTGGCTTCTTCTGATCTAGATATTTGAGGAAGGGGTGGAAAAAACTCTGTTGTAAGGTTTTCCTCCTATGATCAAGTGTGAGCGTGCTCTTTTTTACAAGGATAACCTCAGGAAGTTTGATGGAAGGATCTATTTCTCTATATAAGTCATGATAGTAGTGAACCATGAGGGTTATGATGTCCCTACTGTAGTACCCCAAAATTTTCCCTCCCCTTTTCTTCACATCTCCATCTAACCGTTTGACTAGGGTTCATTCGCTTGCATTATTAACTCATGCATAAGCACCATTCATCACCATGGATTTCAAGTGTTTGGCTTGCAAGGCTTTGGTTTGTTTGTATAATAATTGGAAATTGCTTGGTTTGGACTTGCCCCGAGGCACCGAGGCCCTCAAGACCCTAATCTCAGGTGATCTCAGTGTGTCGCACTCAACATCTGATATTTGGTCAGTCCATTTTATCCCCCTTGATGCTCGAGTCTTTTGGTCATGATCCGCATCCTTGGTCTCATAACTTCCATCCACCTTTATTCATTCACCTAATCTTGGTCATACCACTATTGCTTGGTCAATAGGGTCATGTTCCCCGCTTCGTGTGTCAATTATAAATCTCGGGTTCGAAGTGAGGTCATGTTCATGCATTGAGTCAAGTCATTTTCATTCAATTGGCCAATTTCTTTCATTTTATCCCTAAAATATTCACTACATACAAAAAATGTGCAAAAAAGGGTGTAACATTGCAAAAAGCTCATTTTGGAGGTTTTTAGCCCTATGAGTCGACTCATGACTCGACGCAAAACCCCTGGGTCCGAACAGGTCGACACACCGGTCGACTCAATTCTGGGAAGCTTGAGTGAGTAGACTCACTCACCCCTTGCGTCGACTCATTTCAATTTCTTCTTTCAGTCTTTTTGCCGCGGGTCCGGACAGATCGACACACCGGTCGACTCAACCTTGGGAAAATGACTGCATGAGTCGACTCACTCCCTGCTCGAGTCGACTCATGGCTTGTTCTGCAGGATTTTGCACCATTGTTATGAGAAGAGAACTTTTAGGATGTAACATGATCCTCCATCATTGAGGCTTGCAATTCAAGGCCAATATACACATGCATGAACACTGAAAAAAATCGTGAGCATCTGACGACACTTCAATGTGTGGTACTTCGTCACCCTTCAACCAAATGCATGGTGAACATATCAAACCTGCAGCAAAACAAGTGCAGTAAAATCCACCAACACTTCAACTTGCACAATCATAACCAAAGCCAAAATCACATAACACAACACAACCACTGTTAACCTACAGTTGCAAGTCATGATAAGCTAATCTCATTCAAACTGTCACTTGCAATAACCAGTCACTTGAACATATTTCCACTAAGTTAAATCATCAACTAACTTCCAACTCAGTAAGTTAACTACCTAAACTCACCGAGTTCATTCTAACTAACTACAAACCTCTTTTAACTAACTCCAAGCCTAATTCCAAACCTCATTGATCCCAAGCTTAACCTCTATAAATTCACTTCTTCAATTTTCACTACTTACTAGCTATACTTTTGCATTCATCATCTTCAATTCTCTATAACGTTTCTCTGAACCTACTCCCTCTCACTCAAAGCTCAATTTTCCCAAAACTCCATTGAAGCTTAACATTGAAGCTTCAAGAAGAGTGAGCTAGACCTCATCTTACTATAGTTTTTATGAAGAAGAAGATTCATAAAACAAGAAAGCCAGAAGAAGATAAAGGCAATACTTCATCTTCTTGTACAAGTGATTTTCCGTCATCATCATCTTCTCTGATCAACACTCGCTGGAGCAAGTCTCAGCTTTAGAGGTAGGTCCTTTTATTGCATTTTTGGTTGTTATGCTGAACATTACACCATGCTATTACAAACCCCTATCGTGAGGAGCTCCAAATCTTGTTCAGGAAGGAGTATTTTAGATCTAAGTTCTTAGGGATTCTTGAGGGTTCGGTCTCATGGTTGGATTTAGGACAAAAATTAGAGGATTTGGAGAGTGGATCCTTGTTCTGGAGATGGAGACGAAGATGGAGATATCTCCGCTTTTAATTTCCGATAGCCACCGCCGCCAGAAGCGATTTCCAGCGCGGTGGTCCACGGTGGAGCTCCGACACCGATGACCTGAACTGTGTTGGAAAAAGGCGCGCACATTCAAATTCTTTTGTTTGTTTTTCAACACAGCCCCCAATTTGTGGGCTCACTTTTTGATTGGGCTTGTCACACTCTAAGCCCAATACAGTGCTATCTCACACCATTTTTCTGCTGCACCCCCTAACTGAAGAGAACCTTGTTCTACATTGGGCTTTGGCACTTGAAGCCCATGCATATTGGACTCTGTTTTACTCTGTTTTTTTGCACATCCAAACTAGGCCTGCACCTCTATTTTGCACAAGCTTTCTGTTTTATTTGCTTTAGTTGCTGGTTAATTGATTAATTTGGTTGAAAGAATTTAGGCTAATTAGATCAATTAGGAATTCAATTAGAATTTTCATTTTTTGATTCAATAACCGTAAAATTTGGCAAAAGACCATTTTACCCTTTAGGGGTAATGTTGGACATTTTACTCATATAATCACATTCCCCTTTAGGACAAGAATTTAACTTAGAGTCTTAACCCAAAGTCTCAATATTAACATGTTCTCTTAGGGATAGAATTAACAAATAATTTTTTGATTGAGACTTTGATTAGCATGCACATGTTCCCTTAGAATTTGTACGTAGAATCTTAGTCGAATTTTGACTAACCATAACATGCTCCCTTAGGCTAGTTTGATCAATGCTAACCATTAGAGTAGGTTTTAACCTAAAATTCCAAATTACTTCAAACCCTTGGTTCAAATTGGTCAAAAGCAATTTTGACCAATTAAATTCTTTGAACTTGTATAATCCCACAATCTAAATTGAGCGACCAAAAGATCCTTGGTCACTTGATAAGACTTATCTTCTAAGCTGTGGAGCTCAAAGCCTCAAGTCATATTCTCGATCAAGGCATCATCAGTCATACCAAGCAGCGGATTATACAAGCAATCAAAGGTGGAAGCTACAAGAGTTTGTTAAATCAAGGTCAGAATTGTGTGGCATGAGCCTTAAGTAATAAAGAAGGAGTGGGATTGGAGTATTCCTACCCCCATTCTGAGTATCTTTGGGTACGAGACGTATGATATAACGCTCATTGTATTCACCTTTATTCATAGACTTTAGTGCAATTCGAATCGAACGATTGATAAGGTCTTCATCAACACAAGGAACAACTACAAAGATTCTCCTCTCTCCATTTCATTCACTTCTATTCAATCATTCTTTTGCCTCCAATCATCCTTGTTTTCAGCCCTAGTGGGTTGAACTATGAAAGCTCTGATTTCCTCATTGCACAATGAGGATATATAGTAAGGAGAATTCAGATTCTTCGCGAGCTACCTTATTTATCAACCTACCTTCTCTATCCAATGAATCATTCTCCATCCATTCAATCTATACCATCTTGTTGAGATCAATCATATTTCTCCTTGGACTCATTGTCTATCCTTTTGGGACGTCTTAACGACAATCCATCTCTTCAATCGAGAGTTGTTTGGGCTACCACCCCAAACATTTAATTCATGTCTTTCTTTTTGGCTCTACCTTGTAGTGGCGGCCTGCTGGTCCACGTATTGGTAAATGCCTACCTTGCTCTTTGATTCAGGGTCTATCTCCTTCTTGGATCCAAGATACTATCCTTCGTTGATCTCGAACTATTTGTTTCCCCAACAAGTGATACTATTCCTTGTACTACCATACTACAATCATTCCTCGAAGCGGTGTTTGTCTTATGAGTCCCTGTTGCATAGACAAATCTCTCTCTCTCTCTCTCTCTCTCTCTATATATATATATATATATATATATATATATATATATATATATATATATATATATATATATATATATATATATATATATATATATATTCTCGTGGTTCTGAACTACGATTGCTTTGACTTTCTCATTGCATGATGAGAATACGTAGGCACGAGGATGCGAATCCTTGGAGAGAATTCTCCTAATTATTCCTTCTTCCGCCTTAGGGCACTGTTCACGTCTTTCATCACCCATTACCTACATTCGATCATAAATCGTTCACCCAGTGACATACTGTCTCTTTGACATTGAAATATATTTCCTTTGGGACTCCATATACATCCTTTTAGGACACCTAATGTAGTCCACCTTTCTACCTAGAGTTGTTTGGGCTACAACCCTAAACACCTAATTCCTTCTTTTTGGCTAAACACCCTATATTGGCGGTCTACTAGTCCACGTGTCGGTTAAAGTTGTTTCCCTCTATGGTAGAAATCTCATTTCTCTTATGGATTCCAATACACTTTCACCTTTCGATTTCAAACAATACTTCTTCAGTCACTTATCACCAAATATTCAATTCTGTGACACTGGTCACTTCATTCCGTTCATCCCCGCAATGCACTCATGTTTTATCTTCCTTCACTCCATGTGATATATCAGTTACCTTTGAGCCAAATACACTATATCTTTGTGCTCTTTCTTGCATCACCTTGTGAACCATAGAGATGTTTGGGCTACAAACTCAAACACTTAATTCCTTCCTTCTTCGGCTTTACCCTACAGCGGCGACCTGCTAGTCCGCGTACTGGTAATAGCCACCTTACTCCTGGGTTCATCTTTTCACCCTTGTTGGAGCTCAAAACACTATTCTTTGGTTCAGACCATATCTTTATCACACTTCTTTTCATCTCCCTGTAAGACACCAATTTTGACCCTAAGATCCCTCATGCTATCTCATCATATTCATTAGCATTGGGATCACAACTTGGCATCCCCCTTACCCCTCATTCATTGGGTTTGCATTGAGAGAGATCACCAAGCACATTTGATTGTATCGTACTTCATTTTCTATTATTTACTTACCAAAATACCAAAAAATATGTCAATGTATAGTTTGTTGCTTTTGTAGGTAGTGTGTGTGCTCACCCATGCTCTATCAAGCTCATATCTAGGGTTTAAGACCATCAATGCAAGGAGCTCAATCAAGAAATGGTTCACATTGGCTCTAAGTATAATATATGGATCCCCATGTTCTTCACATGTTATTTTGATCAAGAAATCACCAAGAGTTTGGAGTTTGTTTGCCTTGGAAACCCTAATTCATCTAGGTATCTTATGTGACTTCTTAAACAAGTTTCTTCAAAAATTGATCAAATATTTCAATGGATACTTCACATTATATCACCTTATCCATATATGATCCTCCATTAGTCCCAAACATCAAGATAATGTCAAGCTAGCAAGATGGTTCATGGTGGTTGATAAGAGAAAGTCAACTGGTCAAAACTGGGGTTCCCTAGACCCTATCTCCTACAATATTTGTCATATAAAAATTATTCCAAGAGAAAAGTTACTCAAAATGACATTCCAAACTACTTTCATGTTGAGGTCAAGATCTAGTTTTGCTTGGAAAGTCATTTTTTATAGTGAAAGATTATAGGTCATTTTGTCTGAACCCTAGTTTAGAGGTCAACTTCCCAAGACCATAACTTGTTCCATTTTTATGATATGAAAGCCATTAAAATTTAATGATCAAATTCAAGATGTATAATTCAACTTTGATGTTTGTAGTAAGTTCAAATTCAACTTGCAAATGCATGTTCCAAGAGGAAACATTATACATCATTTTGGGCCACTACCATTGAACAAGTGATTTTCCTCAAATTCTAAAATGCATAAATCCTTAATGCCAAATCTAAATAAGGTCAAACTTGTGAACATATTTAAGTGGTTTGAAAGAGTTACAACTTCGATGAAGGAACTTTTCTCATTTGAAGTCCATAGAAAAAGTTATTCAAGGTGGAAGAAGTGAACATTTGACTTGGGACTTAGAAAATTTTCAAATATGTTTGATTTCCCAAACTTCTACCTCAAAATTAATCATGATACAAGCTTAAAATTAAAATGTGTTCAACATGAAAGTTGTTCGCCTTGATCTCACCTTTCCAAAAAGTCCAAGATCATCTCATTTGGATTAAAATTCAGGGACTTGCGCATGGCTTCATTATAGGAAGTGTTTTGGCAAGATTGGATTTCAAGTGATCAAATTCTTTTGCATGCTTCCACATGATGGATTCAGTACACTTTGCACACGAATTAGAAGTGGATTGCATCATTCCTAAGGCCCAAATCATTTCCCATGCATTCATGCAAGGAGGTTTCTAAAATTGGCCAAATTTCAAGTGGTGCAAATATCAAGTGCATTGCCTATTTAAACAAGCTTAAGGCTTCAGATTCATCATCAACACCTTGCCCAAGCTTTGCTAGACTGATCCAAACCCCCACTGCCATATAATTTCTAAAGGTTTCTCTTGAAATTGAGCTTGAACTTCATCTTCTGTTTGGAAGTTCAAACTTCAGAAATTCACTTCCCTTTTCATCTTAATTGGTTTCTACAAGTAAGAGGAAGAGAAAACAATCAAATCCAAATCAAGATCGAGTGGAATTAGATCAACTCGAAGGTGATTTTTCAGAAACTTCTCCTCTTCGATTCTCTCTCAATTCTTCACCATTCTTTGTGATTTTTGATTGTCGGAAGTCCTATCAATGTAGGCAAGAAGATTAAGTTGCTTTGAGGTCAAATCGAAGCAACTCAGTTCATGATCCTCCAATTCAAATCCCTGTATCTTTTTATATACTTGGGATTGGACAAAATTGAGGCCAGATTCGAGCTCCTGAGCATTTTTTCTTTAAATCCATGTCTTGCTTTTTCATTTTGGTGATGGTTGATGGTGGACCAGTCCAGTGAGGTCCAACAGAGAAGAAGACCGGAGCTCTGGTTTCGATGATGTGTTGTCATGCATCTCAACCATAGGATCCAGTTTAAATGTTTTAATCTCATGCGTTGCTTTTGATTACCAAGCCTATGTTGCGTTGACTGCAGTACATCATGGAACACACGCTTATCACCATCTGATCTGCCACCTCAATTAATGAGGGAGATCAAATGACTCTAATTTTTTTTTGATTTTCTGAATATTTCATTTAATCCATTATTTTTAATTAATTCATATTAATTCTATTATTAATCCAAATAATATGGGACTTTCACCAAAAAAATTCAAATATTTTCCTCTTTCATTTTCTGAATTAAAATCATTTTTTGGATTAATATTGATATTTTTCATGATTTAATTTCTTTTGTGCATATTTTTAATTGTTTAAAAATACTTTTGACTTTTCAAAAATAATGAAATTTTTTGTCCAAGGTTCTTTGACCTTGTTTGACCAATGATAAATCTCTTGGCCATTTATTTGGTGTTTTGAAGAGGTTTTAGGTTTTTGATCAAACATAATTTAATTTAAATGCATTTTAATTTGATTTTTAATTGATTAATTGTGAATAATTATGTTGAGCCATTTTTATTGACTTGTGAAGTTTGACTATGTGTTTGGGCCTTGGTCAAGGTTGATTTGACTTTTGTTGGATTAAAATTATTGGATTTAGGGGATTGATGAAATGTACATTTCATCTCCCAAAATGAATGAATGATTTTAATTTGATAAAATTCCTTCCATGACCAATTTGTGTTTGTCTCATCTCCCCTCCATCTTCATCTCTAATCCCATTCTATCCCATCCCTTCCATTGGCCAATGACATCTCAATATCCTAAGGCTAAGTGGTTCATCAATAACTTATGTTAGATGAACCAATACAAGTATGGATGAGATTAGGTCCATCCTTTGATCATTTTATTTTTGTGTGTGGTATGTTTTAGGAGTATGGTTCATTATACCATATCTCTAACATGCATTAACACCAAAAATTTCTATTGCCCGACCTCAGATAGTTGTGACTTCTACATAAGTCCAATTAAAATTGCTTAACATAGCGCTAAATTTTGACCCAAAAGCATATCATTCTAGTAAGTGAGATTGTAAGTCTCCCCCTTTCATGGTATTGTGTGGAAACTTGGCCTTTTTTCCTTCCTTTGGAAGATGTCTTGGTTTAAGGATCCATGCTTGTGAATAGAGGGTTGAGTGTTCTCCAAAGAATGACTTAATCAATTGAAAAGCAAAACAATACTAATATCTAATCAACTAACATTTGACTAACTTTCATTCTTATTCGTTTTAATTTCAAGTCATTTACTTTATGTCATTTAAATTCAAGTCATTTACCATTTTCCATTTACATATCATTTAACTTGTTTAAGTTTTTGCCATTTTCCCTTTGCTCATTTGAGCCACATATTGTGATTGTATATATTTATTTGTGTATCATGTTTGTGTTTGTGGTCTTAGGACCTTAAAATACCTAATAAACAACAAAAACCCTAAAAAATGTTTGTGTGGACTGTTGGATTTGATCTGAGCCTTGGACTTAGAATTAGGCAACATTCCCTATGCAAAAGGACTTGGCCAATGCCAATATTTCTGAAGCCAAGCTATTGTGACTGAAGCTTTCATCTGAGACAAGTATTGGGATCCACTTGAGTTCATCTGCCACATGGTCTTGATGCAAATGTTACTTTGAACCTGTCTCTATTGCCTCATTCTGAGCCATTCAGGGAGTATTTCATCTGATACATGGGAAGATTGAGAAGAAGACTATGAAATGGCTAGCTTGGATGTGGATATCTTTATTTGATGCCTTGCTCTTCATTTTGCTACTTGCTACTTGCTTATTGATATTGCTTGATTCCAAACTCCAAAGGAAAAGTGGGTTTCTATATGACACTCTTGTCTATTGGATTGCATCCCACTGGTCAGGTCTTTTCAACTCTTAACTTTTAAATTTTTGCTTAGGATTAGTGTTGGAAATAGTTTTAAGTGTCGGGTTTTTCTTATCGTCTCCACAGGGATTGTGAGATATCGCCGCCGTTCGACAGTTGTTTTAATTCTTAACTCGTAGTAACAAGGGGGGTTTTGGTTTTTAGTCACGGTAGCTTGCATAAAAGTGTAAGAAAATGCGGTAAAAGATTTGGTTTTTCTATTTGAGAAATATTGTCAAAGTTAGGGTTCGACGATCACTTTGCATGTATATGTTCGATCAACAAAACTCATAAACTTCTTTAGATGATAAACTATTTCACAAAGTCCTCCCAATGTGTTTATCTCTAACACACACTGTGGGTTTTCCCATTTTGATCCATTGTTTATCTCTAACACAATCTATCAAAATGACAACTTTTTGGTTCAACTTTATGGTGAACAAAATCATTCATTACTATCTCTAGCTAACAAACAAGATTGGATGAAAACCTAGGTAAAGAGTTGGTAAACATCTCTCGATCATAAACCAACACAAAGAGTTATCGATAAAACAAAGTTTTCACCATATATTCATCATTAAATAGTTTACAAAAGAAGATCATCCCATGTACACACAAAGCTTATGATCGTCTACATCTAACCTTGACAAAATGAAGAACTTAGCCACTTATTTTCATGGTGGCTTGTACAACAAGTCTCGGTTGAAGGTTGATCAACATCCAAGTCGAAGAATCGAGATTGGATGGGAATCCACCTTCTTTTTGTGGAATATTGTTAATAGATGATTAAAAATGAAGAAAAAGTGTTTCTAGGTTACAAAATATCTCTAGAACAATGCTGGAAAATATCTAAGTCTAAAAGAAAGTACATCTCCAAAAAGTAGCCCTTGCTACTTATAGTACTGCTGTCTGAGCTGTCATGCTCGCTAGGCAAGCAGAATGGTTCGCCTAGCGAGCCCCAAAATAGGCCACCAGAAGTGCCTGCGCCCAGAAAATATCTAAGTCCAGATTTCATATGTTTGCTAGGCGAAGAAACCTTCGCTAGGCGAAGCCCACGCTTCCACCTTCGCTCCAGCGAGTTTAGGTGGTTTTGCTACTGGAATTGTTCGCTGGGAGCTCGCTAGTTGCTCGCCTAGCAGGTAAGTGCTGGCTGTGCTTTTGACCAAGTCTGGGCGTGCTCGCTACCACCTTCGCTAGGCGCTCGCCTAGCGAGTTTGCTGACTTTGCTACTGTAAAATTCTGAGGTTGTTCGCTGGAAGCTCGCTGGGTGATCGCCTAGCGAGCATTTCGCCACAGCACTCGCCTAGCGAGCATGCTGATGAATGCATTCTTTTCTTGGTCCCTTTGCCAACTTTCTTGTGCCTTCATTTTCTATTATTTCATGCCTAATTCATGCACAATAACGCACAAATTAAAAGTACCAAGATCATTTAACATTGTATTGCAATTCATCTAAAGCAAAGGCGGTTTCGAACACTTTAACGACAAAAAGAAGTGAAAGATGCCCATATTTGATAGCTCAAATAAGCACTTTTGGGCATCTAACAACTCTCCCCAACTAGATTCTTGCTTGTCCTCAAGCAAAGTATGCCTCTTGAAGGACAAGAGGATTTGCTCAAAGAAAAAGGTTTCTCCGAAGTCGGATAAAACGGCTCAAACACAAGCGAATCAACCAGATACAAATTCCCAATGGTTAGAATAACATAATACACAAGAACTAAAACTTTATAGCAATGCGAAATATGTATCTATCCACAACAATATTATCTTGAATGAATCACCCTATCTCTCCTCTTCGAATAAGGATTGAAAAAATTACGCGTTTGCAACCGCGGGAATAATCTCACTCTCCAACAAACAATGAAGAAATCAATTCAATTCATACAATGTCTAACAATTATAAATGGAAATGCGGAAGCGCGAAGATCACTAAGGACTTTTCCGGTTGTAGCTTGGTTAGGTTTACAAACAAGGGTCATTTCTAAGGCCATTGAAAACGAAATTGCCGATGCAAAAGAGACATTCACTGTACACTATTCACACATCTCAACTTCGTTCCCTTTGTTTCTCATTTGAAACCTTCACAACTCTTATTTCACAACTCAATTTTTGTTTTTCACTATTTTTCTTCCAAGCAAGCATTCATTTTCATTTTCTCTATTTTTTTCTTTTCTTTTCACATCGCATTCACAAAACAAATGTTTCTCTTTTCTAATTTTTTTTTATTTTCAATGCTTGCTCGGTTTTTCAAGAGTTGTGGCACTTACCGATTCTCATTTTTGTTCTCCCCAACTTATTTCTTACTCACCCTAAGTGAATGCTCTTGACTTTTTACGGCAAAAGATCAATTATCAAATTTTTTCGGGTTTCAAGAAAAAAGATTTTTGACATCTCGCTTTATTTCAAGCAGAGATTCAACTGATTAAGCTCAAAGGGGTTAACGAATACTCTCTCTGCTCACGGGTAAGTTGTATTTGGAACTGGTTGTGCTCATAAGAAAACAAGCGCCTTGATCATTTCTAATTGCTTCCACAAATTCACAATAATAAAAGACAAAGCATGAATCAAATGAATCAATAAAGTTTATTAGAATTCAGCATTTAAGTGTACAATGGAGGTTTCCTCACAATTTGTGGTTTTAAGTCCTAGATGAAACATTCATTCAATTATGTTGCAAAAAGAACAATATTCAATTACGAAAAGAGTAAAGTTCTTAATGCATTCTAAAATTCTAACCGGAGGTAACCATGTACCTTAGCATTATTCACTTGTTTATTTTTATCATTGCCATCCAAGCTCGGATGCACCTTCATTGGATACTTCTTTGAGGAGCAACCAATCTAGAAGGTTTGACACTCAACAACCAAAAATTTATTAAACAAAAAGAAATTTAAACCAAACATACAAATTAAAAACATAAACAATACTCATTACTTAAAAATTTTAAAAATGTGCATGGGGGACAAAACACCCCAAAAGTACATAACCAATACCAAAATACAACAAATCTAAAAATACAATAAAATAAAACAAACTTAGCCCTCAAAGGACTCAAAACCCTCATCACTACCGGCTTCAGAACCGGTAGCATCATCGTCATCATCATCGTCATCACCATCATCCTCAGCACCACCAGAAGCACCGGCACCCGCCCCCTCTCCGAAAATAGGCCCGTCCACAGGCCAGCTAGCGTGCTGCAGAAACAGCTCACGCGTCATCATCGAGTGCTCACCGGAGGGGCCACGCACCTGCAACTGTAACAGCTGCATAGAATCATGAATATCAAGCATGGCGCGCTGAGTTGCCGCCATCCAATCCCAATTATAGTTGCAGACAGCCTGTTGGAAAGGATCAGATCCATGAGGAAACGTACCAGGACCATCAGAAGTCCCGGTAACATCAGCAGCTGAACTACTCCTGAAATTCTTCGGTTTGCAGTACTTGGCCACATATCTGTCATCGATGGCTGGCGGGATCCTCACTTGACTCCGGGAGGGTAGTTTCACCCTCGCATGTTGGCACAAAGCCATGATGAGACACGGGAAAGCAAGGGGACAGTTAACTCGTTCCCCCGACTTTAGCCCGCTCTTAATCACGGACTTCAACTCTAAAGTAATTATCCTCGCCACATCAATCTGGATATTCGTGAGAAGACAGTGAACCAAGTGTGCCACTGGGATCGGCACGGTTGAAGTGTGAGACTTGGGTTTTATATTTGTGAGAATCAACATAAGGATCAACTGAGCCAAGGGAATCATGTCTTCCCTATGGTATCTCATCGGAACCCCAGATGGGTTCAACTCAACTGATTTCCCTTCAAATAGCAGGGCAGCAGAAATTGAATCGGTATCTCTGTGTAGCCTCAAATCCCGATGGTAAGTGTCCCTCTCATTTGCTCCCAGATGGAGAGGTTCACCCAGCACCCGGTTGATTGTATCCCGATCGAAAGCAACCGTACGACCAGACACTCTAGTCGTCCATGTGAATGGCTCGTCGTCGTTAGGCAGTGCGTTCGCGTAGAACTCACGCACTGTTTCGATGTCATAGTGCTCAAGGGGAGATATCAACCGGTCCCCCTTATTGCTATGAATCAACCCGACAAATGTACGGTAGGTGCCTTCAGGGTTGATTATAAATCTCTTTTCCGGAAATTTTTTCTCTTTTCTAAAGCCACATAGCGAGCGGCCTGCTTTGCCCCGACAAATTTGTCGGTGTCGAATTGTATGGGCACGGTACGGGAAGTGCTCCCGACCTTTCTCTTTTTCGAAATGCTGGACTTGGATGCCATCTGCAAAGACATAGAGAAGAAACAACACAAACACAAAACAAATTAGAAAGCAAAACAGAAAATCCAACTACTGTCATGGTCGCTGCTGCTTCGCCTAGCGAGGACCTAGCGAAGCTTCGCTACAGGTTCGCCTAGCAAAGTGGCAGCGAATGCTCGCCACTGATTCGCCTAGCGAGATGCTAGCGAATCTTACGGGTTCTGGGTTCTCTCTTCTTAACAGTCCAGTTTCATAAAACCCTAAGTCTACCAGCACCCATTTCAGAAACTAGGTGATTTATCATGAAAGGCATCGTTCTAAGGTACATGCAAATCTACACCCACATGCAAAACCTAATGTACCCATTCCCCCAAATTCACCCTAAATGTCTCATATTCATAAATTCCAACTTGACAGCATAAAGTAAATGAGATAGGACAAATCTGTTGAAAGAGATCGATTGAATTTGAAATGCACAGTGAGGTTTGCAATGCAATGTAACAGTTAGGGTTTGTGTGAGATGGAAAGTGAGAGAGTGATTGTGAGTTCTAGTGAGAATAAGCTTGATACTTTTATCAGACTAAAAAAAACGAAATAACAAGTGTTTGGGCCCAAATGAGTGGCCCTGTGAAACAGAAATAAAGTGCTTCCACGCAGCGCTCGCTACTGCTTCGCCTAGCGAGCAGATAGCGATTCAGCTCGCTACTGCCTTCGCCTAGCGAGCAGCTAGCGAGCATGACAGCAATTTGTTTTTCTTTTACATAACAACAGGTAAAGCACATTCAACAAGGTTTTTCAAATATGACACCAATACAACATAACAGAAAACTGTAAATACTTACAATGTTGGGGTGCCTCCCAACAAGCGCTTGTTTAACGTCGGATAAGCTCGACGGTTCGATGCTCACAGAGGAGCATCCAAGGAAATAGCACAGCTCCCGCGATCCACATGACCGTCGAGATAAACCTTCAAACGTTGGCCATTAACCGTCCAACTCTCCTTCTTGTCCAAGTCTTCAATGACAATAGCTCCATATTCCTTGACTTCTTTGACCCGAAATGGCCCATACCATTTAGATTTCAATTTTCTGAGGAATAGCTTTAACCTGGAATTAAACAATAGGACCAACTGTCCGGGCACAAATTCCTTCTTTCGAAGCTTTTTGTCATGATATTTTTATACTTTTCCTTTGTACAACCAACTCGAGTGATATACGGCATTGCACATCTCTTCCAACTCAAGCAGTTGCACTTTCCTTTTTTCACCGGCCAAATCCTTATCAAAGTTTAATAATTTCAAGGCCCACAATGCTTTGTGCTCCAATTCAACCGGCAAATGGCAAGTTTTACCAAACACCAATTGAAAAGGAGTTAGTCCAATTGGAGCTTTGAAAGCGGTACGGTATGCCCATAACGCTTCATCCAATTTTTGTGACCACTCTTTTTTCGAATTTGACACGGTTTTTTCAAGAATTCTCTTAATCTCATGATTAGAGACTTCGGCTTGACCATTAGCTTGTGGGTGATACGGAGTCGTCACCCTATGTGATACACCGTAATGTTTTAAAACATTTTCTAACAGTGCATTACAAAAGTGTGACCCTCCGTCACTAATCAACACTCGGGGGGTTCCGAAACGGGAAAAGATGTTTTTCTTCAAAAAATTTATTACCATTTTCGCATCCGCCCGAGGTGAGGCAATCGCCTCAACCCACTTAGAAACGTAATCAACCGCCACAAGCATATACTCGTTACCATAAGAGGGTGGGAATGGTCCTACAAAATCGATACCCCAACAATCAAATACTTTAACCTCTTGGATGTTTTGGAGAGGCATCTCGTCTCTCTTACCAATCCCACCACTTCTTTGGCAACTATCACAACCTTGCGCATGGGCATGTGCGTGTTGAAAATAGTGGGCCAATAAAATCCTGACTGAAGGACTTTAGTGGCCGTTCTTACCCCATTATAGTGTCCGCCGTAAGGCGAGTTGTGACAATGCCAGAGAATGCTTTGCACCTCATCGC
This sequence comes from Lathyrus oleraceus, assembly GCF_024323335.1. NCBI lineage: Eukaryota > Viridiplantae > Streptophyta > Magnoliopsida > Fabales > Fabaceae > Lathyrus > Lathyrus oleraceus. The sequence continues at coordinate 176,787,441 of NC_066579.1, forward strand.
CAGTAACACACCTTCTCAAAAGGTTGTCACCACCTAACTTAAACAAATATGGATCATCCCATACGTAGTACCTGGCGTCCGAGAGAAATTTCCTTTTTTGGTTCGAAGTTAGGTCGGGAGGCACCAAACCACTAGCCTTGTGGTTTGCAAAGTCCGCAAACCACGACTTAACTTGAACTTTAAAAAGTTTTTCATCAGGAAACTCTTCTCGGATTTCCTTCTCTAAAGCTGTAACCTCCACATTAACCAGGCGAGATAAATGATCCGCCACCAAATTTTCCGATCCTTTCTTGTCTTTGATTTCAACATCAAATTCTTGTAACAAGAGGATCCAACGGATGAGCCTTTTCTTCGAGTCCGGTTTGGTGAGCAAATATTTAATCGCCGAGTGGTCGGTATACACTACGACTTTGGACCCTATAAGATAAGACCTAAACTTTTCAAGCGCATACACTATCGCAAGTAATTCTTTTTCAGTGGTGGCATAGTTAATTTGAGCCTCATTAAGAACTTTACTTGTGTAATGTATCGCATGAAATTTTTTCTCTTTTCTTTGGCCTAATACCGCTCCGATTGCATAGTCGCTCGCATCACACATGAGCTCAAAATTTAAATTCCAATTTGGAGCGACTATAATTGGAGCGGTAACCAATTTTTCCTTTAAAATCTCAAATGCTTGTAAACACTCATCAGTTAAAAGAAATACCTGGTCCTTAGCTAGCAAATTACTCAAAGGCTTAGCTACCTTTGAGAAGTCTTTGATAAAGCACCGATAGAAACCGGCGTGCCCCAAAAAGCTTCGGATTCCCTTCACATTCACCGGAGGAGGTAACTTTTCAATCACTTCAACTTTAGCACGATCAACTTCAAGCCCTCTTGAAGAGACTTTATGCCCAAGCACGATCCCCTTGGTCACCATGAAGTGGCACTTCTCCCAATTAAGAACAAGGTTTGTCTTCACACATCTTTCAACCACCGTTTCCAAGTTTTCCAAGCATAGACTAAAGGAACCACCAAATACTGAGAAGTCATCCATAAAGACTTCCATTGTTTTCTCGATAAGGTCGGCAAAAATAGCTTGCACACATCTTTGGAAAGTCGCCGGTGCATTGCATAACCCAAAGGGAATTTTACGGTATGCGAAAATTCCAAAGGGACATGTGAAAGCCGTCTTTTCATGATCGGCCGGGTCAACTACGATTTGGTTATACCCGGAATAGCCATCCAAGAAACAATAATATTGTTGCCCCGAAAGTCTTTCTAGCATTTGATCCATGAACGGGAGTGGAAATTAATCTTTTCGAGTTGCAATATTCAACCGCCTATAATCAATACACATACGTCACCCCGTTGCAACTTTGGTCGGGATCAACTCATCTTTTTCATTTTGAATCACGGTAATGCTACCTTTCTTCGGAACCATATGCACAGGACTAACCCATGGGCTATCCAAAATCGGGTAAATCATTCCCGCATCCAACAACTTAACAACTTCCTTCCTAACAACTTCCTTCATAGTAGGATTTAAGCGGCGTTGTGGTTGAGCTACCGGCTTAAAATCCTCTTCCATTAAGATCTTGTGCATGCAATAGGAAGGACTAATTCCCTTGAGATCGGAAAGAGTCCAACCCATGGCTTCTTGATTCTTTTTCAACACATCGATTAAACGGGCTTCTTCATTCTTTGTCAAAAGATTGCTTATGATAACCGGCTTGGCTTCGGTATCGTCGAGGAATGCATACTTCAAAGTAGAAGGTAACATTTTCAATTGAATTGGTGATTTTTCTTCATTAACCTCCTTCTTCAAGTCTTCCTCCTTAACTTCCCACGGTTGTAGTTCGTTTAAACTATCAAGTTCCCTTAAGCATTCATCAAGAGCTTGCTCTTCTTCAATTGTGAAAACTTCAAATGAGTCATCAAGAGCTAACTCCATAGGAGATATCTCATGAATATGCTTAGAAACCTCAAAATTTGCCTCTTCGATCACATCAATGCGAAAGCTATCACTTCTATCCTTTGAATGCTTCATCGCTTCGAATATATCAAAAGTAACTTCTTCATTTTGGACCCTTACCTTCATCAAACCGTCGTCAACGTCTATCATCATGCGTGCGGTTTTCATGAACGGTCGGCCAAGAATGAGCGGAGCATCATCATCCTCTTCCATATCAATCACAATGAAATCGACCGGGAAAAAGAATTTGTCGACTTTAACCAAAACATCTTGGGCTACACCATGCGGATGGGTAGTCGACTTATCGGCCAATTGCAAAGTCATCCGGATGGCCTTCATTTCAATGTTGCCAAGCCTCTTCATAATAGACAATGGTATAAGATTAATGCTTGACCCCAAATCAATTAGTCCCTTTCCGACATAGACATCACCAATTTTAACCGGCAAAGTAACTCGTCCCGGATCAACCTCTTTTTTCGGAAGCGTCCGTTGAATGATTGCACTACAGCTTGCATCTAGGACAATGGTCTCCGGTTCCGTATACCTCCGCTTTTTTGTAAGTATGTCTTTCATGAATTTTGCATACTTAGGCATTTGCTCCAGTGCTTCGACAAACGGAATGTTCACTTGCAGTTGTTTGAAAATATCCATGAACCGAACGTAATGCCGTTCATTCTCCCTTTTAGATGGAGCATATGGATACGGAAGGTTTTGGATTGGAATAGCGCTCACTACCTCCTTTCCTTTAGAAACTCTAGAACTTCTCGCTCTTTTCTTTTTCACTTCCTCCACTATCACTTCATCATTCTTATTTTTCTCAATTTCCACACTTTCTTTATTTTCAACTTCACCATTTTTTTCATCCTCTTCAACTTCTTCCTCACTCCACTCCCCAACTTCACCATCAACACTATCCTCTATTATTTTCTCCTCATCTTTTTTCTCTTCCTCTCTTTTTTCACTCTCATCTCTTTTTTTACTCTCACTAATCAACTCCCTTCCACTTCTCGTCGTTATCGCTTTACAATGCTCTTTAGGATTCGTTTGCGTGTTCGCCGAGAAAGATGGACCGGGTTGTTGTTCCGCTAGTTGTTTAGCAAGTTGTCCGACTTGAGTCTCGAGATTTTTGATTGCCGCATCGTTGGTCTTTTGATTAGCCATCGACATTTGCATAAATTGTGTCAATGTCTCTTCCAACTTTGAAGTCACGACCGACGGTTGTTGAGGTTGGTAGGAATTTTGGGGAGGGTTTTGACGGCTAGAAGAACCACCCCCATAACCTTGGTTATGGTAGTAGTTACTCCTTGGTTGGAACACTTTATTCCCTTGAAAGTGTTGTTGTTGATTTTGAGGATGTGGTTGATACGGTTGTTGTTGTTGTTGTTGCCTCGGTTGGTAGTCTCGTTGGTTCGCCATGTAATTCACTTCTTCGAATCCAGGAGGTGGACAAAATCCGGTGTCATGCTCACCTTTGCAAAGCTCACAACAAGCTATTTGTTTAGCTTTTGAAGGTTCTCTCAACTCTTTTATTTGTTGAGTTAAGAGTTCGACTTGTTGTGAAATGAGTTTGTTTTGGGCAAGAATAACATCGTTTGTCCCAAGTTCAAGCACTCCTGGTTTCTTCAAAGAGTTGCCTCTACTTTGACTTTGGAGGTCATTTAGAGCCATTCGGTTGATGATATCAGTAGCTTCTTCGGCGCTTTTAGACAATAAAGAACCACCCGAGGTAGCATCCGACAAAGTCTTGCAATTCGGTTGGAGGCCATTTTTGAAAATGTGGATTTGCGTCAATTCATCAAAACCGTGCCCTTTGCACTTCCGAAGCATGGATTTGAATCTTTCCCACGCCTCATTCAATGATTCGTTGGTCCCTTGTGAAAACACGGAGATTGCCGTTTTCGATTCCATGAAACGGTTGTGGGAGAAAAATCTTTCAATGAACTTCTCTTCCAACACGTCCCAATCCGTCATGACTGCAGGTGTTTGATCCAAGTACCAATCTTTCGCTTTGCCGAGCAAAGCGTGGGGAAAAAGTCTTTTGAACAACGGTAGCTCTTGAGCTTGATCAACTCCGGCCGCCAATGCTATCTCATAAAATTTGGTGAGAAAAGCAAAGGGATCTTCATGGTCCATTCCGGTGAATGGAATTCCATACAACAAGTTAAGAGTTCCCGTCTTTATCTCGGCTTGCCTTCCCGTGTGGTTGGCAAACTGAGCAGTATTCCTTGGACTGTTGACGCATGGTGTGGAAATGGGCGGTGATTGTGGTGGTTGATCCATGATAAGTATGAAAGGTGGTGGATGTGTTGTAGAAGAACTTTCTCCTTGTTCTTGTCGTTGTCTAGCTTGTTGCCTCCTTCATCTCGTTCTGCTATTCAGTCTCCTTGCGGTTCTTTCAATCTCGGGATCAAAAAGAAGTTCGTCCTCAGGAACCTGCCCTCGCATAAAACGAAAGCTGCACACTAAACCAAACAAATTACAAGCACAGGTCAAAAATTCAAAAGTTAAAAATTAAGCAACTATTGCAATGCTCGCAATATCAATTCACAATCCCCGACAACGGCGCCATTTTGTTGGAAGTAGTTTTAAGTGTCGGGTTTTTGTTATCGTCTCCACAGGGATTGTGAGATATCGCCGCCGTTCGATAGTTGTTTTAATTCTTAACTCGTAGTAACAAGGGGGGTTTTGGTTTTTAGTCACGGTAGCTTGCATAAAAGTGTAAGAAAATGCGATAAAAGTTTTGGTTTTTCTATTTGAGAAATATTGTCAAAGTTAGGGTTCAACGATCACTTTGCATGTATATGTTCGATCAACAAAACTCATAAACTCCTTTAGATGATAAAATATTTCACAAAGTCCTCCCAATGTGTTTATCTCTAACACACATTGTGGGTTTTCCCATTTTGATCCATTGTTTATCTCTAACACAATCTATCAAAATGATAACTTTTTGGTTCAACTTTATGGTGAACAAAATCATTCATTACTATCTCTAGCTAACAAACAAGATTGGATGAAAACCTAGGTAAAGAGTTGGTAAACATCTCTCGATCATAAACCAACATAAAGAGTTATCGATAAAACAAAGTTTTCACCATATATTCATCATTAAAGAGTTTACAAAAGAAGATCATCCGATATACACACAAAGCTTATGATCATCTACATCTAACCTTGACAAAATGAAGAACTTAGCCACTCATTTTCATGGTGGCTTGTACAACAAGTCTTGGTTGAAGGTTGATCAACATCCAAGTCGAAGAATCGAGATTGGATGGGAATCCACCTTCTTTTTGTGGAATATTGTTAAGAGATGAAAAAAAATGAAGAAAAAGTGTTTCTAGGTTACAAAATATCTCTAGAACAATGTTGGAAAATATCTAAGTCTAAAAGAAAGTACATCTCCAAAAAGTAGCCCTTGCTACTTATAGTACTGCTGTCTGAGTTGTCATGCTCGCTAGGCGAGCAGAATGGTTCGCCTAGCGAGCCCCAAAATAGGCCACCAGAAGTGCCTGCGCCCAGAAAATATCTAACTCCAGATTTCATATGTTCGCTAGGCGAAGCCTACGCTTCCACCTTCGCTCCAGCGAGTTTAGGTGGTTTTGCTACTGGAATTGTTCGCTGGAAGATCGCTAGTTGCTCGCCTAGCGAGTAAGTGCTGGCTGTGCTTTTGACCAAGTCTGGGCGTGCTCGCTACCACCTTCGCTAGGCGCTCGCCTAGCGAGTTTGCTGACTTTGCTACTGTAAAATCCTGAGGTTGTTCGTTGGAAGCTCGCTGGGTGCTCGCCTAGCGAGCACTTCGCCACAACACTCGCCTAACGAGCATGCTGATGAATGCATTCTTTTCTTGGTCCCTTTGCCAACTTTCTTGTGCCTTCATTTTCTATTATTTCATGCCTAATTCCTGCACAATAACGCACAAATTAAAGGTACCAAGATCGTTTAACATTGTATTGCAATTCATCTAAAGCAAAGGCGGTTTCGAACACTTTAACGACAAAAAGGAGTGAAAGATGCCCATATTTGATAGCTCAAATAAGCACTTTTGGGCATCTAACAATTAGTCTCTTCATCTCCTCATATTTCTTAAATTTCAAATCTCTCCCCCTTTTCAAAATCTTCTTTGCTTGTGATTTCTAAACTTAGACTTTATTGCAAATTAGAAACTTTGGCCTTATGCCATTGCATTTTAAACTCTTTTCTTAAATCAAACTTGTAAATGAACTTAACCATATTGACATAAAATTTCAAAAGGCAAAAAGAACTAACACTCATTCAAACTCTTTTAGGCCCTTTGTGCCTCCTTTAAACTTAAATTTTTGTTAAAAGCAATCCACTCACTTTGAAATTGTTACCACGAACTATGAGGTTTTGATCCCTCATTTTATGTTGGTACGTAGGCACAAGTCCGAAGGTCTTGTCAAACACAAAAATATAATTAATGAATTATTTTCTCATCCCCACACTCTATTTATTGCGGACATTATTTTATACCAAAAAACACATACACACATAAAAAGAGCTCCCTAGGAGTACCTAGGACACTTTGGGTGCTAACACCTTCCCTCTGTGTAACCAACCCCCTTACCTGTAATCTATGGCATTTTATTAGTTTTGATTTGAAAACTTCTTATCTTTGGGTTTTGTTCGTACTTTTCCCTTTTCCTTTAGAAACAATAAAAGCGCGGTGGAGACTCTGGTTTTATTGACGTGAAGTTTATCCATAACTTAATGGTCATGAATTTACTGCTACATAAATTAAGTGGTGACTCTGTTAGGGAGTAGTCCTCAGTGGGTTTAGCCTACTTTTTTGTGTGTATATTTGTATATTTGATGCTTGTATATTTGTTTGTGTGATATGATCTGTTTGTTGTGCTTGCTGATCTCTGAGTGGTGAGATAAGTTCTAACCCGAACATGAGTGCAATTAATATAGGAGGATGGTATAGTCATGTTCAACTTGTGTGGAGTAGTCCTTAACAAGTTGGATTGAGACCCATCTACTCAGTAGAGACCCTTTTGGAGTTATTGATGTCACACAAGTTATTTGTGGTTAGGCATTGCTTTCTCTGATTTGGGGTCCGAGAAGCTGAGGACTGTAGAACATTTAACTCAACTTGGCCTATTTAGGACACAATGTGGAGACTATTCAAGTATAGACTTGATAAGAGTTGTTACGCGATACTACACTCAGACGAGTTTCTCTTGAGAATATTATGGGTTGATGAGTCAATCATCCTAACCTATAATATCCGATAGATGGAATTAAGACTTTAGGAACTTTTTAGAACATGATTTACAGGTTTTTATCCTTAGTACACTCCTTTGGGATGGTTCTTAACCTGACTCCATGTTCGTGACTCACAACAAACTCTTGATTCTTGGTTGATCCAATCAAGTCTTGTTAGTATCAATGGAACTTGGGTGTTGATAAGGTGAAAACCATAATCCACCAAAATGGATGATTGATCTTGACAATGACTTGATTCATTCCTTGACCTTTGTTTGTTTACCATGTGTGTGATCCCTTATTTTTGATTGTTGCATTCATGCATTCATGCGCATCATAACATTCATCACATGAAAAATAACTTCAAGGAACTGAGGTTTTATTTGCAAATATCTTCAGACCATGGATTATGGACGAAGGAACACTAAGAAGTACAGTTTCAGATGTCCTGATTTGAAAGAGCTAAGGAAGCTATCATCTTTTGTATTGGATCCCTTGGACTTCAAGCAACGCCATAAGAAGCTTTTGTCTGTGTTATCTGCTGATGTAGTTGAAGGACTCTTGAGTGTGTTGGTTCAGTTTTATGACCCTCTCTATCGTTGCTTCACTTTTTCCGATTATCAGCTTATGCCTACGTTAGAGGAGTATGCCCATCTCCTGGGAATAGTTGTTTCTGACAAAGTACCTTTTAGTGGATTGGAGGAGATTCCCAGATCTCATATTATAGCTGAAGCATTTTCACTTGAAAAAGTCTGATATTGAGGCTCATTGGGTGAAGAAAGGAGGAATATTTGGGTTGACTTCTGAGTTTCTCATAGGGAAAGCTACTGACTTTGCTCAAGCAGGTAGTGTGGATGCTTTTGAAGCTATCTTTGTATTGCTCATCTATGGTTTGGCTTTGTTCCCTAACATTGACGGTTTTGTTGATGTTAACGCCATTAGAGTCTTTTTGATTGGGAATATTGTGCCTACTCTATTAGGTGATATGTACTTCTCTTTGCATTTGAGGAATTCTAAAGGTGGTGGAACAATTGTGTGTTGTGTTCCTCTTCTGTACAAGTGGTTTATTTCGCACTTGCCTCAGACGCCTACTTTTGAGGAGAACAAACAATGTCTACGGTGGTCTCAGAGACTCATGTCTCTCACTAATGATGATATAGTTTGGTATGATTCTATGATGAGTAGCTTGGAGATTATCGATGGTTGTGGTGAATTCTCTAATGTGCCTCTCATTAGTACCCAAGGAGGAATCAACTACAACCCTTCTTTGGCTCGTCATCAACTTGGGTTCCCTTTGAGAGACAAACCTAATAACACTCAGTTAAAAGGTCTTTTCTATCAAGAGGGTAAAGATCCCCAACATTTGAAGCAGAGGATGATACACGCTTGGCATAATGTGCATAGGAAAGGAAGATCTGAGCTCGGTCCATGCAAATGTGTAGCTTTGGAGGCTTACACTCTTTGGGTGAAGAAAAGAGCTTTGGAATTGAATATGCCGTATGCTTGTGAGAGACCTATGTCTTTGGTTGTGGATGAGCCATCAACTCTCCCTAACCAAGATGCAGAGGAGTTGGAAGATGCACTCGCCAAGATGAAGCAAGAGAAGAATATATGGGAAGAGCGGTTCCATGCTTTGAGTCGAAAGCATGAGGAGTTGCAACTTGAGTCTAAGGACAAAGATGCACTTATTGAACTTCTTGAAGACCGAGCAGTGAAGAGACAGAGAGAACCAGAGGGTCCATCTTCCTCTAGTATGCCTCAACCTTCCGGTGCTTGGAAGAAGATTGTTGATCAACTTGTCCTTGAGAAGGCTCAGATGAAGACTTCTTTTAAGTCCGAGATCCGACACATCCGAAGGAAGTACGCGCATACAGCCAGATCATCTGACACTATTGTTAGGGGATCCTTAGGATGGTTAGTTTCCTTTTCTTTTGTATTTGTATTTTGGTTTCTGAAACTGTACTCAGTGTAATCCTTCCAAGTTTTATGAATAAAAAAAAGATTTTTATGGTCAATCAAATTGTTATTATTATATATTTGCAGGCAAAATAGTATATTCCTTGAAAAATAAAAAATAATCAAAAACATTGCATTTCATGTATCATTTGTATAAACAGGTTTCTTCTACCAGATGTCTCATTGGTTATTCTTCTGTGCTTCAACCAAGCTGACTCACCGATACAACACTCGCGCTAATCAACCCAGAATCATGGAAAACTTAGAGCAAGAGAACCAAGAACTGAAAGATGATATTGCTCACCCGACCGATATGATGGAGTCTGTCCTAGCCGCTCAGAATCAACCTTCTCCAACTCCTGCAACTCCTCCTCCTCAGAGGACTGTCATCTCAGAGGTTGCTACCTCAACTGTGCCTGCTACTCAACCGAGTCTATCTAAGCCAGCCGGATTCCCATGGGGAATTCCATCGAACTTCATGCCTGAAGGGTTTGCACCCATATTTACTTCTATGCCGGCATCTAGCCCGGTCATGTCTGTGCCATCTCTAGTTGTTCATACCTTGCCTCGTGCTAAGGACACCATCTACCATTCTGAGCCGTCTGAGGGCCCGAATGTCTATGAGAAGATGGATGAAATGAAGGATCAATTCCTTGAGTTGCGAAAGGAATTGAAGACATTGAGAGGAAAAGATCTATTCGGTAAGAGTGCTGTTGAACTTTTCTTAGTGCCAAATGTTAAGATCCCGATGAAGTTCAAAGTCCCTGACTTTGAAAAGTATAAGGGAAATACTTGTCCGCTTAGCCACCTTGTTATATATGCCAGGAAAATGTCAACGCAAACTGATAATGATCAGTTATTAATTCACTACTTCCAAGACAGTCTGATTGGTGTTGCTCTAAGATGGTGGTACATGGGGCTAGATAGTGCAAGTGTTCATACGTTCAACGATTTGGGTGAAGATTTTGTGAAGTAATATAAGTATAATGTGGACATGGTGCCTGATAGAGACCAGCTGAGGTCTATGTCTCAGAGGACAAAGAGACGTTTAAAGAGTATGCCCAGAGGTAGAGAGAGCTTGATGCTCAGATCAACCCTCCGTTGGAAGAGAAGGAGATGACCAAGATTTTCCTTAAGACCCTAAGTTCGTTTTATTACGAGCGCATGATTGCTAGTGCCCTCAGTGATTTTACCGAAATGGTAAACATGGGGATGCGATTAGAAGAAGGAGTCTGAGAGGGATGTTTGTCTAAGGAAAAGGTGTTATCAAGCAAGAAGTATGGAAGCAGTTTCGCCAGAAAGAAGGAAGGTGAAACCAATGCAGTGTCAGTAGGGAGGCAGAGGAGGCCCCATGTCAAAAGAAATCCGCAACCGCGTCAACATCATCACTAAGTTTCATCAGTTATTCCAGTATTTTCAAACAATAAATCAATGCCAGTTCAACAACAACGTCAACAACAACCGCAACAAAGAACAAACAACTACAACAACAACAATGCCAATAATCAACAACAACAACGGAATTTCGAGAGGAAGAAGGTATCTTTTGAACCCATTCCTATGTCGTACGCAAAATTGTATCCATCTCTGGTTCTCAAGAACCTCCTCCAACCAAGAAATCCGCCTCAAATTCCAGAACCACTTCCGTGGTGGTATAAGACCGAACTCTGTTGTGCCTTTCATCAAGGAGCTCCTGGCCAGGATATCAAAAATTGTTACCTGTTGAAATATGAAAAATAGAAGCTTGTAAAGAGTGGGATGGTGTCCTTTGATGACCATGCACCAAATGTGAAAGCCAATCCTTTGCCTGCTCATGGTAATTTCTCTGTTAATATGGTAGATGGTTATCTAGGAAGTTTCTGAGTGTTCGATGTGCGACGAATTTGTCGGTCCTTGGTAGAGATGCATAAGACCCTGTGTACAATCAGTGATTGTGAGCACGACCATGACGGTTGTGCGATTTGCAGTGTAAACCCCCGTGGGTGTTCAATCGTCAAGAGAGATATCCAGAAGTTGATGGATGAGAATGTAATCCAGATTCAACAGTCGAGGGATATATATGATGTCAATGTTATAGTAGCAGTGTTTAAAACCCCTGAGCGGGTAGTGATTCAGTTTGACAGTAGCAATAGTAACAGCGACAATAGATCAGTATCCCCGTTAGTGATACAGTTAGCGGGCCCCGTCCCGTATGCATTCAATAGAGCTGTTCCGTACCAATATAATGCAATAATGGTGGAGAGCGGTCAAGAGGTTCCGTTGCCTACGACCAATTCTGTTGTGAACATTGTTGATGTTATGAAGGTGACCCGTAGCGGTCGTGTCTTTGGACCTGTCTTTCCAAAAGAGAGTGCAGAAGATGTGTTTGAGGGTAAGAAGGTTGATGTGCTTGTGGTGAATCCAGTTAGTGCTCCAATGTGTCATTCTGGTGAATCCAGCAAATTGAAGCCTAATGATGATGACGAGGTACTGAGATTAATAAAGAAAAGTGAATTTAACATGGTGGAGCAGCTGCTCCGGACTCCGTCGAAGATTTCAGTGTTGTCTCTGCTCATGAACTCTGAAGCGCACAGAGAAGAATTACAAAGAGTGTTGGAGAAAGCCTAAGTCGAGCATGACATAACTGTGGATCAGTTGGACCACATTGTGGCTAACATTACTTCCTGCAACAACTTAAGCTTTTGTGATGAAGAACTTCCCGAGGAAGGTAGAAATCACAATCTGGCAGTACACATTTTGATGAACTGTAAGGAGGATGCATTATCAAATGTGTTGGTTGATACTGGTTCTTCTCTGAATGTACTCCCCAAATAAACTCTATCAAGGTTATCCTATCAAGGCGCCCCGATGAGGTATAATGGTGTGATTGTTAAAGCTTTTGATGGATCTCGCAAGACTATTATAGGAGAAGTGGACCTTTCGGTGAAGATAGGTCCGAGTGATTTCCAAATTACTTTTTAAGTAATGGATATCCACCCATCCTATAACTGCTTGTTGGGAAGGCCATGGATCCATGAAGCTGGAGCTGTGACGTTTACTCTGCACCAGAAATTGAAATTTGTAAAGAATGACAAGCTTGTCATTGTGCGTGGAGAGAAGGGACTGTTGGTAAGTCATCTGTCATCTTTCTCATATGTGGAAGTTGAAGAGGGGGTTGGAACTCCGTTCCAAGCTCTATCTATTGCTTAAGTGAAGAAAATAGGGGCACCCATGTCCTCTTTCAAAGATGCGCAGAAAATTACTGAAGATGGCAATACAAATCAGTGGGGCCGCATGGTAGAGGTCGTCGAGAACAAGATTAGAGCTGTATTGGGATTTTAGCAAGGGTCGTCTCATGGTAAAGTTGAAGATATGTAACCGAGTTTCCGTAGCGGAGGGTTCATCCATGGTAACGAACAACACTCAACTGCTGTGATCGAGGGTGATGAAGATGAAGACTGCACCAATTTTGTGACGCATGGAAAGGCTTGCAACAATTGGGTTGTTGTTGATGTTCCTATTATTGTCCATCACTCTAAGTAATTTGTTTTCATTATTTTTAAGAAAAATCCTTCTCCTATGCCTAAGGGAGAAGTGAACATTATTGGGCATTTCTCAATTATCATCAATAAAATGCAATTTTTTATTCATCCACATCTATGATGTTTTTATTTTTACTTTTTGCTTTTCTATAAATGGTAATCACAAAAAACATAAATAAATAATAATTGTCCATCTGCATAATATTTGGTCACAATTCACTTCTCTAAAATCAAAATATCAAATTATTATGCAGGTTGGTTTCTAAACCCATTGAATACAGTGATCCTACTCCTTCTCCAAACATTGAATTCCCTATGTTAAAGGCTGAGGAAGAAAGTGATGAAGAAGTATCTGATGAATTATCTCGTCTACTTGAGCATGAAGAAATATCCATTCAACCATTGGAAGAACAGATTGAGCTAGTCAACTTGGGTTTCGAAGATGAGGTGAAGGAAGTCAAGATTGGGTCTCAAGTGTGTCCATAGGTTAAGAAGGGGTTGATTGATCTTCTCCGAGAGTATTCAGATGTGTTTGCTTGGTCCTATCAAGACATGCCTAGTTTAGATTCGGAGATTGTGGAGCATAGATTGCCGTTGAAGCCAGAATGCCCTCCAGTCAAGCAGAAGTTGAGGATGACTCATCCTGATATGGCAGTAAAGATCAAAGAAGAAGTGCAAAAACAAATTGATGTTAGTTTCCTTATTACCGCTTAGTATCCGCAATGGGTGGCCAATATTGTGCCTGTTTTGAAGAAGGATGGAAAATTCCGCATGTGTGTCGATTACAGAGATTTGAACAAGGTTACTCTGAAAGATGATTTTCTTCTGCCACACATTGATATGTTGGTAGACAATACAACTAAATTCAAAGTCTTTTCGTCTATGGACGAATTTTACGGTTATAATTAAATCAAGATGACACCCGAGGATATGGAGAAGACCACATTCATTACACCCTAGGGAACATTATGTTATAGAGTGATGCCTTTCGTCTAAAGAATGTTAGTGCAACTTACCACAGAGCAATGACCACTCTTTTTCATGATATGATGCATAAAGAGATTGAAGTCTATGTTGATGATATGATTGCTAACTCAAGTGATGAAGAAGAACATGTTTAACATTTGTTGAAACTATTCCAGCATTTGAGGAAGTATAAACATCGCTTGAAGCCCAATAAGTGTACTTTTGGCGTTCGTTCTGGTAAGTTGTTGTGTTTTATCGTCAGCGAGAAGGGTATTGAAGTTGATCCTGCTAAGGTCAAAGCAATACAAGAGATGCCTGCACCCAAGATTGAGAAGCAAGTCAGAGGTTTTCTCGGCCGCTTGAATTATATCTCAAGATTCATATCGCATATGACCCCACATGTGCGCCTATATTCAAGCTTCTTTGGAAAGATCAATCCTTTGATTGGACCGAAGATTTCCAGAAAGCTTTTGATAGTATCAAAGAGTATCTGCTTGAGCCTCTGATTCTGTCTCCACTCGTGGAAGAAAGACCGTTGATCATGTATCTGACTATGCTTGAAGAAAGTATGGGTTGTGTTCTTGGTCAGCAAGACGAAACTGGAAAGAAAGAATATGCAATTTACTACCCCAATAAGAAATTCACCGACTGTGAGACTCAGTATTCTATGCTAGAGAAGACATGCTGCGCATTGGCTTGGGCTGCTAAGCGTCTGCGTCAGTATATGTTGAATCATACTACTTGGTTGATATCTAAAATGGATCCAATCAAGTATATTTTTGAGAAGCCTGCTTTAACCGGGAGAATTGCCCGTTGGCAGATGTTGTTATCTGAGTATGATATTGAATACCGATTTCAAAAAGCAATTAAAGGTAGTGTCTTGGCTGACCATTTGGCTCACCAATCGATTGAAGATTACCAGTCAGTGCAGTATGATTTTCCTGAAGAAGAGATTTTGTACTTGAAGATGAAAGATTGTGATGAACCATTGTTTGAAGAAGGGCCATAACCTGGTTCCCGTTAGGGCATGGTATTTGATGGAGCTATTAATTAGTATGGTAATGGCATTGGGGCAGTGATTATTACTCCTCAAGGCACGCATTTTCCATTTATAGCTAGATTGACTTTCAAGTGTACAAACAATACGGCTGAGTATGAAGCTTGCATTATGGGGCTTGAAGAGGCCATTGATCTCAGAATCAAGTATTTGGATGTCTATGGAGATTCAGCTTTGGTTGGGAATCAAATCAAAGGTGAATGGGAGACAAATCAACCCAGTTTGATACCATATAGAGATTATTCAAGGAGGATTTCAACTTTCTTTACAAAGGTTGAGTTTCATCATATCCCTCCAGATGAAAACCGGATGACAGATGCTCTTGCAACGTTTGCTTCAATGATTGTGGTGAAGTTTTGGAATGAAGTTCCTAATTTGACAGTGATGCGTCTTGATAGGCAAGCTCATGTATTTGCTGTTGAAGATATCAAAGATGAAAAGCCGTGGTATTTTGATATTAAGTGCTTTCTCCAAAGTCAGATTTATCCTCCTGGGGCATCTTTGAAAGATAAGAAGACTTTGAGAAGATTAGCTGGCAACTTCTACCTGAATGGTGATGTGTTGTACAAGAGAAATTTCTATATGGTTATGCTCAGATGCGTGGATAGACACGAAGCCGACTTATTGATGACTGAAGTCCATGAAGGTTCCTTTGGTACTCATTCCAATGGACATGCTATGGTCAAGAAGATGTTAAGAGCATGTTACTATTCACTGACAATGGAATCTGACTATTGCAAGTTTGTGAAGAAATGCCACAAGTGTCAAATCTATGCGGATAAGATTCATGTTCCTCTAACACTTTTGAATGTCATTTCCTCTCCATGTCCCTTCTCCATGTGGAAAATTGATATGATTGGCATGATTGAGCCCAAAGCTTCGAACGGACATCGTTTTATTCTGGTGGCTATTGACTATTTCACAAAGTGGGTTGAAACGGCATCATATGCGGATGTAACCAAGCATGTTTTTGTGAGGTTTATCAAGAATCAGATTATATGCCATTATGGTATGCCAAGTAAGATCATTATTGATAATGGGTCGACCTTGAATAATAATATGGTGGAAGCTCTTTGTAAAGACTTCAATATTGCACATCATAATTCTTCTCCCTATAGGCCTAAGATGAATGGGGTTGTTGAAGCTGCAAACAAGAAAATCAAGAAGATCATTCAAAAGATGGTTGTAAAGTACAAAGATTGGCATGAAATGATCCCATTTGCTTTGCATGGGTACCGTACATCCATCCGCACTTCAATAGGGGTAACTCCTTTCTCACTTGTTTATGGCATGGAAGTTATGCTCCCAATAGAGGTGGAGATCCTGTCACTGTGTGTGTTGATGAAAGCCAAGTTGACAGAAGCTGAATGGTGTCAGACCAGGTATGACCAACTGAATTTGATCAAAGAGAAGAGGATGACTGCCATGTGCCATGGTCAATTATATCAACAAAGAATGAAAAAAGCTTTTGATAAAAAGGTCAGGCCTCGTGTATTCAGAGAAGGTGACTTGGGCTAAAAAAGGTCTTATCTTTCAAACCAGATGCTAAGGACAAATGGACTCCTAATTATGAAGGGCCATATGTTGTTAAAAGAGCCTTTTCAGGCGGCGCTTTGATTCTTACAACTATGGATGGTGAAAAGTTCATGCGTCCTGTGAACGCCGATGCAGTCAAGAAATACTTTGCCTAAAAAGAAAAGAACAACTCGCTAAGTTGAAAACCGAAAGAGCGGCTTAGGTAAAAATGACCGTCTCGGTGGATTGAAAACCCTAAAGGACGATCCAGGCAAGAGTTAGAGACATAAAACAGATAAATCTATCCCGATAAATTGAGTACCGCACCTTGGGGCAATTTATGCAAAAATTAGGGATCATGGCAAGTAACTGCATTCGGTTGGCCTTCAATTTTGAAGACATTCTTGAGCACGTCATTGGGTTTTGATTCGTCATCCTCAACCGAAACCAAGAGCACATGGATATCAAAATTGATAGAAGGATTAGTGATCATTGTATTCAATATAGCCTTTTTCCATATAAATTACCACTTTCCAACTTTTGTAAGGATCCGTGGAGTCTTATCATTTACAGGCTACCATTCTATTAAATAATGTTGAACTTTTTATCCAATTGTTTCTACTCTTATTTATTCAGCAAAATAGAATTAAATTTTATTATGATCATTTTGAAATTAAATAAAAAAAAAATCAAAATCATGTTTTTCTTAAAATAATAAAAGCAATTACTTTTTAAGAGAAATGGATTTCATTAAAGGAACATCAACAACAGTCTGAGGACAAGTAAGTCCTAAAATGCGAAGCATTGTGGGTTTTCCCCTAGCAGTTGGTTCAGTCATCTTTTCTGAACGACAACCCTACATCTCCAGCCGAGTTTTGTTGGTTTTTCCAACTGAGTTTGTAATCGCCTCCCTCGGGTTAAAGGTGCTTTATCTCAACGGTTTGCATAGATTCAGTACATATCTTGTTTCCCTTCAAGTCGTCAGTAGAATTTATGCATGATCCCTGTTAGCATTGATTCTTGAGCAATATTTCTGGTCCTCTACAAGTTTATCTCCCATTTAATTTGGTGCGAACCTAAAATTGCTCGCAGAGTTGACGATGCAGATCATCAGCAATTTATCTTCTTTCCCTAGCCAGGGTCGAACCCTTGAGATGATTCCTGTTCATCCTTAACAACTCTTTTTCTCCAGCAGATTGGCTGAGTGTTGTAACGATGATTCAATATCATTTACATTTGTTTCCTTGTGATTGTTTTGTCAGCATAATCATCATATATACATATACATATACATATACATATACATTCGTTGATTTAATTATTGCATTATTATTGCACTTTGTGATGAATTGTTCTCCGATCCTCTGCTATGGTGGTATCCTTTTACCCTACGCAGATTTGGTGTGTCTGTCTCTCTCAATTGTTGAATGTCAGCCTCTTAAGCAGAAATATTTTAACCTTTCTCATTCCCCACTGAGTTATTTCCTCGTGGATGATCATTATTTCAGCTACCTCCCCAGTTGATTATCTGGATGGAACCACTCTCTTTGAGTTATATCCTCGTTGGGTTGAGTTCTTGATTGACCCTTTCTTTCTAGATCTTGCCTAGATAGATACCTTGGTTCCCTGAGAGTATGTTACCCAGTAAATGGTAATATTCTTTTCGGTTTGTGAGTACTTTACTTTTGCCCAATACCCGGTAAAAGTAATTTACTTCCTTTATTTTTCCCCAGTGGATTCATTTTCCCGTTTCCCAGGAAGTTTATCCTTGATATGTTCATCCTAACCGATGACAGATATTCTTTCTCTTCGGAGTCTATCCTTGATATGTTCATCTTGACCAATGACGAATATTCTCGTTTTGGTATTCAGCCCAGTAAAAGGTAGTTGTAATCCCTATTTCATTCCCCAAAGGGTTTATCCTTGATATGTTCATCCTAATGGATGACATGTTTTCTCCTCTTTGCGGTCTTCTACCTAGTAACCGGTAGTTATAAATCCTGCTTCTCCTTTGCAGAGTCTATCCTTGATATGTTCATCCTAACCGGTGACGGATGTTATCTTTTCGGTATTCTATCCAGTAACTAATAGATGTAATTCCTATTTTCCCCCGGAGTCTATCCTTGATATGTTCATCCTAACCGGTGACAAATATTCTCTTTTCGGTATTCTATCCAGTATCCGATAGATGTAATTCCCGGTTTTTCCCGGTAGTCTATCCTTGATATGCTCATCTTAAATAATGACGGATATTCTTCCCTTTGAGTCTATCCTTGATATGTTCACTTTAACAAGTGACGAATATTCTCCTTCTTTGCGGTCTTCTGCCCAGTAACCGGTAGTTGTAAATCCTATTTGGCTTCTCCCCAGCAGGTTATTCTTACCCAATAGCTGGTAATGAATACACCTTTTGTTGCCCTTAGTGAGTCATCCTTGATATGTTTACCCTAACCGGTAATGCATGTCCCCTCTGTCAGATTATGTTATCTCCTTGCCTAGTGATCGGTAGTGGATAATATACTTCTGTTACTCTTGCGTCGAAGATCTTTTCTTCCCCGGTTGAGTTCGAGTGCGTATTTCCTCAATGAAATCGCCATTTCTTTTTTGGTTCAGGAATTTCAGGTTTGTTCTGATTTACCTGTTTCCCCTGTAGATTTTCCTTTTTATCCCCGATTGAGTCTTTCCATTGATTTATTTTCGTGGAATCCCTTGTGTCCCCCAAAAGTTTTAAGTCGTAGCCTGGCCTATGCACAACCTCCCCCCCCCCCAGAGTCTCTGTCTCCCCCAGTGAGTTTTCCTTACAGAATGCATTATACTCCTATGGACTTTCAGTCTCTCTAGATTCTTTTCCTTTGTGGTAACACTCCCCCCATAGAGATTATGTTTAACATTCATACCATATGCATCATGAGGTCTCTTAGGGACCAAAATTTGTTTCTAGATGTTGTTATTTAAGTCCATTCTACTGAGCCGATACAAAGATTTTAACCTTCATCTCCTCAATTAGAACATTCTTAAATAGGGGCAACTATAAGACCCTAATTTTGACCCTAAGATCCCTCATGCTATCTCATCATATGCATTAGCATTGGATCACAACTTGGCATCCCCCTTACCCCTCATTCATTGGGTTTGCATTGGGAGAGATCACCAAGCACATTTGATTGTATCATACTTCATTTTCTATTATTTACTAACCAAAATACCAAAAAATATGTCAATGTATAGTTTATTGCTTTTGTAGGTAGTGTGTGTGCTCACCCATGCTCTATCAAGCTCATATCTAGGGTTTAAGACCCTTAATACAAGGTGCTCAATAAAGAAATGGTTCACATTGGCTCTAAGTATCATATATGGATCCCTAAGATGTATAATTCAACTTTGATGTTTGTAGGAAGTGCAAATTCAACTTGCAAAGGCATGTGCCAAGAGGAAACATTATAGGTCACTTTGGGCCACTACCATTGAACAAGTGATTTTCCTCAACTTCTAAAATGCATAAATCCTTCATGACAAATCCAAATGAGGTCAAATTTATTACAAAATTTAAGTGGTTTGAAATATCTACAACTTTGATGAAGGAACTTTTCTCATTTGAAGTCCATAGAAAAAGTTTTTCAAGGTGGAAGAAGTGGACATTTGACTTAGGACTTAGAAAATTTTCAAATATGTTTGATTTCCCAAAATTCCACCTCAAAATTCACCATGATCCAAGATTCAAATGAAAAGGTGTTCAACATGAAAATTGTTCCTCTTGATCTCACCTTTCCAAAAAGTCCAAGATCATATTATTTGGATCAAAATTGAGGGACTTGCGCATGGCTTCATTATGGGAAGTGTTTTGGCAAGATTGGATTTCAAGTGATCAAATTCTCTTGCATGCTTCCACATAATGGATTTAGTACACTTTGCACACGAATTGGAAGAGGATTGCATCATTCCTAAGGCACAAATCATTGCCCGTGCATCCATGTAAGGAGGTTTCTAAATTTGGCCAAATTTCAAGTGGTGCAAATATCAAGTGCATTGCCTATTTAAACAAGCTTAAGGCTTCAGATTCATCATCAACACCTTGCCCAAGCTTTTCTAGACGAATTTAAACCCCACTGCCATAGAATTTTTGAAGGTTTCTCTTGAAATCGAGCTTGAACTTCAGCTTCTATTTGGAAGTTCAAACTCCAGAAATTCACTTCCCTTTTCATCTCAATTGGTGTCTGCAAGCAAGAGGAAGAGAAAGCAATCAAATCCAGATCAAGATCAAGTGGAATTAGATCAACTCGAAGGTGATTTTTCAAAAACTTCTCCTCTTCGATTCTCTCTTAATTCTTCACCATTCTTTGTGATTTTTGGTTGTCTGAAGTTCTATCAATGTAGGCAAGATGATTGAGTTGCTTTGAGGTCAAATCGAAGCAACTCAGTTCATGATCCTCAAAATTCAAATCCCTGTATCTTTTTATATACTTGGAATTGGACAAAATTGAGGCCAAATTCGAGCTCCTGAGCATTTTTTCTTTAAATCCATGTCTTGCTTTTTCATTTTGGTGATGGTTGATGATGGACCAGTCCGGTGAGGTCCACCAGAGAAGAAGACCGAAGCTCTGACTCCAGTGATGTGTTGTCATGCATCTCAACCATAGGATCCAGTTTAAATGTTTTAATCTCATGCGTTGCTTTTGATTACCAAGCCTATGTCGCGTTGACTGCAGTGCATCATGGAACGCGCACTTGTCACCATCTGATCTGCCACTTGAATTAATGAGGGAGATCAGATGGATCTCATTTTTTTGAGTTTCTGATTATTTCATTTAATTGCTTATTTTTAATTAATTCATATAAATTTGATTATTAATCTAAAAAATATGGGACTTTCACCAAAATGTTCCAAATATTTTCCGCTTTCATTTTCTGAATTAAAATTATTTTTTGGATTAATCTTGATATTTTTCATGATTTAATTGTTTTTGTGCATATTTTTAATTGTTTAAAAATATTTCTGACTTTTCAAAAATTATGATTTTTTTTGTCTAAGGTCCTTTGACTTTGATTGGCCTAGGATAAATCTCTTGGCCATTTATTTGGTGTTTTGAAGAGGTTTTAGGTTTTTGATCAAACATAATTTAATTAAGATGCATTTTAATTGATTAATTGTGAATAATTTGTGTTGATCCATTTTTATTGACTTGTGAAGTTTGACTATGTGTTCGGACCTTGGTCAAGGTTGATTTGACTTTTGTTGGATTAAAATCATTGGATTTAGGGGATTGATGAAATCTACATTTCATCTCCCAAAATGAATGAATGATTTTAATTTGATAAAAGTCCTCCCATGACCAATTTGTGTTTGTCTCATTTCCCCTCCCTCTTCATCTTTAATCCCATTATATCCCATCCCTTCCATTTGACCAATGATATCTCAATATCCTAAGGCTAATTGGTTCATCAATATTTTATGTTAGATGAACCAATACAAGTATGGATGAGATTAGGTCCATCCTTTGATCATTTTATTTTTGAGTGTGGTATGTTTTAGGAGTGTGGTTCATTATACCATATCTCTAACATGCATTAACACCAAAATTTCTATTGCCCGACCTCTGATAGTTGTGACTTCTAAATAAGTCCAATTACGATTGCTTAACATAGCGCTAAATTTTGACCCAAAAGGCATAGCATTCTAGTAAGTGAGATTGTTAGTCTCCCCCCTTTCATGGTATTTTGTGGAAACTTGACCTTTTTTCCTTCCTTTAGAAGATGTCTTGGTTTAAGGATCCATGCTTGTGAGTAAAGGGTTGAGTGTTCTCCAAAGAATGACTTAATCAATTGAAAAGCAAAACACCATTAACATCTAATCAACTAACATTTGACTAACTTTTATTCTTATTGCTTTTAATTTCAAGTCATTTACTTTTTGTCATTTAAATTCAAGTCACTTACCATTTCATTTGCCATTTACATATCATTTAACTTGTTTATGTTTATGCCATTTTTACTTTGCTCATTTGAGCCATCTATTGTGATTGTATATATTTGTTTGTGTATCTTGTTTGTGTTTGTGGTATTAGGACCTTAAAATACTTAATAAACAATAAAAAAACCCTAAAAAATGTTTGTGTGGACTGTTGGATTTGATCTGAGATTTGGACTTAGAATTAGGCAACATTCCCTATGCAAAAGGACTTGGCCAATGCCAACATTTCTGAAACCAAGTTATTATGATTTGAGCTTTCATCTGATGCAAGTTTTGTGATCCACTTGAGTTAATCTGCTACATGGTCTTGATACGACTGCTATTTTGACCTGTGTCTAATGCCTTATTCTGAGCCATTAAAGGAGTATGTGATCTGATACATGGGAAGATTATGAAGAAGACTATGAAGTTGCTAGCTTGGATGTGACTATCTTTATTTGATGCCTTGCTCTTCATTTTGCCACTTGCTTATTGACATTGCTTGACTCCAAAGTCCAAAGGAAAAATGGGTTTCTATATGACACTCTTGTCTATTGGATTGCATCCTGTAAGACCCCAATTTTGTCCCCAAGATCCCTCATGGCATCATAACATTGCATTGCATAGCCTCAAGGATCATTGAGCATCTTGGCTCCCTTTCCCTTTGGGTAGGGATATCTTGTGAGTGGTTTGAGATCACCAAGCATGCTTGAATTGTATATCATTGCTTTTCTCATTTTATTTACTAACCAAAAGCACAAAAATATGTCATTCACATCTTTTGTTGTAGCTCAAGCAATCACCAGGTTAAGAGCTTCAAGAAGATCCTTTGTGCAAGAGATGAGGTATTTTCTTGGGATGAAGACCACATGATTATCATAAGGAGCTTACATGAGCTAGGGTTTCATTTTGAAGCAATTTCACCAAGTGGTAAAGGCTCAAGCTAATCAAGGCATTTCAAGGTCATCTGAGGACCAAAAGTCAACTGTGCAGTTAACTGAGGGCTATGAGGTGGGGAAATGAGTTGAGACACCTCAATCATGTTCAAATGAGGTCTTTTCATCATTCTAAACTTCCATCTTGAAGATTCAAAGGTCATGGCAAAAGTTACTAAAAATGGAAAATGACCTATAATTCAAAGTTTCCAAATTTGGCAAGTTTTTAGTCCACATTCAACTTGACTTGTCAATGTCAAAGAAGTTTCAAATGGATTTTTGGTGAACATGAAAGTTGTAGATCTTTGTCTCCCCTTTCCAAAAAGTCCTAATTCATGTCCATATGATGAATTGTTGAGAAGTTATGGTCATTTGATCACAAAGTGTACATGGAAATTCAAAATGGCATAACTTTTGATACAATGCTCCAATTTGGTTCATTCTTTTTGCAAAATGCTCCTCATGTTAAAGGCATCACAAAATGACATTATTTGGCTCAATTATGCAAAGGAATCATGACCAAGAGTTCACTAGTTCACACATGTGCAAATTGAAGCAATACTTTATTATTGTTTTTTGGCTTAAGGTGCAAGCAAATGAATCATCAAATCATAGCCATTGGTTGATCTTGAGTGAATTCCAAGCTTAACATGGAGCTATACACGTGGATTATGGGCATGAGAGCCAATTTTTCATTTTTGAATTTTGCTTCATATCTCATTAATCATGATTAGCCAATGGAAAATGTGATTAGCATGGTCATTAGCATGGGATATAAAAGCTGAAACCCTAATCATAACTGCATAACAGAAGCATTTCAGATCAAAATTCAAAAACTCCCTCCAATTTTCTCTCTCTTCGAATTTGGATTTTCTTCACACAAACCACAAATATTCTTGTAGATTCTTGATCCTCATACTTAATTGATCAAGAATCATCCACTGTTTGTTGCAATTGAGCCAGAATTCGAGCAGATCAAGAACACTCTCATGGCAATGGAAGTTGGAAATTGAGGTGGATTCAAGTGGTTTCAATTGATCCTGCTTGCATAAAGCTTCAAGGCAAGTGTATAGGAGTGGATCTGGAGCATTAGAGCTTGAGAGAACACGATTTCAAGAAGCTCCAATTTCAGGTAATGCAAAATTCATCATCTCCTTTTGCTGTTTTTTGATCATAGATGTGAAGATCGTGTTGCATACGTTATGTACATATGTTTAGATTTGAGTTTGGTTGAGTATTGAGGTTGTATGATGAACTGTAAGTTTAGATCTGAAATATGTTTGCCTTCGATCTGAAGAACCTAGGGAGAATTAGATTGAATGGATGTGATATTTGGATTCTATGTTGAAGGACGAGTCGATTGGTATAGGATTTGTCAATTTCTGGAAATTCTCACGGCGGCGCCTCCGCGCGTCTCGCCGGAGAAGACGACCGGAGACTGTAGCTCCGGCGTCTGCATATTATTAGGGTTTGCTTATGTGTTTGCCGTGTGTATTGCTGAGTGGAAGAATGATTGGACACAGTTGCATTGACCTTGCCACGCTAGCGTTGAATTGATGAGTGGCACGCTGACATCGTTTAACGAAACGATGCATTTCATGATTTTAAACGTGGACCGTTGATGCTGATGCGCGCCATATCGTGTGGCTGTGGATTTTCTGGATTTAATTCAAATGTTTTATTTCCCTCCATTTTCCATGTTATTTCATTTATTTTGCTCATTTTAAAAAATTCATTAAAAATGCAAAAATAGTCCAAATTAATCCCAATTTTTTTTCATAGTTTTGTTTTGATCTCTACTATTTTTTGGTGCTGATTTCATGAATTGTTGATGTCTGGATTCTTATTTGTGAATTTTTGAATGAACATTTTGTTAATTTGACCTATTGCATTCATTGCATTGTGAAATTCTCTATGTTGAGCCATTTGATCCAATCTTTTGTATGCTTGACATTCACACATGATATGAATTTTTGATCACTGGTTTGGAATTTTTCTCACATGTTATCATTGTTTTTGACACATAGAGATGAATGTGACAATTTGTGTCACATTTTTGACATTGAATTGTTGCATTTTTGTTCATATATCATTTGAACCTTTCTGAATTTGATCTTTTGAATATTGATTGTTCATGACATGAGGAACTTGTACAAAAAATATTTGCATGCATTTCTGATTTGATGTGAATTTTCTAATTTGGAAGTTCATTTTGTGCATATTTTTTGTCCTTGCATGACATAGATCATTTGAGATACTTGCTTATTGATTTGATGCTGGTCCTTTTGAGGACATTTTGTGGATTGTTTGAATGTGCATTGTGTAAAAGATTGGGTTCTTTTTTGGTCATTTGATTTGGTTTTGAATCTAGTCTTTGCACTAGTGTTTTGTACATAAACTAACTTTGTCTTGTGTTTCAGGTTTGGACATTTAGTATTGATGGTTGATTTGTTCTCACTTGTGAGATGCAAATGCATTTGAGTTCTAATATATGTTTGTTTTGTAGGGTTTAATTGATGTGGTGAACCCATGAGCTCATTTGAGTGCCAAGGCACTTATGCATTGAATTGTAAAACTGTGGAAGAGTTTCACTATTTGTCTATTGGTTTAATAATTGAAATACTGAATGTTTAGTCTTTGTACAGGTACCTTAGTTGCTTGCTTGCTTTAGCTCTTACTTGAGCTTTGGATTGTGGTTGATACACCACTCAGGTAGTTAGCTTCTTACTCCATGTAGTCTGAAGTCCTGTCACCTTTTTGGCAGGCATTTTGCTGGCAAGTCCTCCTTCAGAGGCTCTGTTTGTGTTTGTTTAAAATTGTGCTCAAAGACCTCCAAGAGAGGCATGTGATATTTGATAAGACCTCCAAGAGTTGAGGCAATTGACAGATAAAAGGGATTAGTAGCCAATCCCCCGTTATTCAGTGAGTCGTTCTTTATGCTCGCACTACGTGCTGATGCTTCTGAACATGTGCCCAAGATCTTTGTCCAGAGTTTGTCAAGTGGAATAGGATCCCACTTTCTGGATCCCCACGCTTTCTTTGTCATGAGCTCACCCTGGCCAGGGTTAAGAGCATGAGGTCTCATCCTCATTTCCATTTTGATCAGCTTCACCCTAACGTTCAAATGTTAGTCGTTAAGAGCTACAGATTACCCATTACAGTTTGGCTTGTTTGTCGAGGTTGATATGACCCCTCTTGACTAAAGCCCACCCATTGTTTGAAGCCTCTTGTATGTATATAGTGTGTGATGATTGTTTACTTGTGAACTTTTGATGTGTGTGCTCTTGAACTAGGATTTCCATTTGAGCTTAATTTGAGGATCATTACCATGTTCATCCCAGTGGAAGATACAAGATACATTGAGGATCTCTTATGAGACTTGTTTAATTGCTTATGCTTTGTGCTTGTTTATTCCAAAGGATGGGAACCACTTGGATCATCTATATGATCTCAAGAGAGGAATTCCTAGTGTGTTTTTATTTCTTATCCCTCACCTTTTTGTTTCCTTAGGACTTACCCCTTTTTCTTCATTTCTCCACCCTAACCCAAGCCAAAACCCCTTTTGTGCAAACATTTGACTTGTTTTCAACATTAGAAACCTAAGCCTTATGCTTTTGATTTTCAAACTTTCTTTTCATAACACTCATTTTGAATTGAATCTTTAAGTCAACTTTGACCACTTTTGTATATACTTCTAATTGGTAAATATAACCCATTCAAGTGTGCTTTTTGTGGTTCCAATGTCCACTTTCTTAATCAAAAAATTTCCATAACCTTTAGCTATTAGGTTTGAGTTATCTTTGTGGTAGATGTAATACTCACCTTTATCCTTAGTGATGGACAATGAGTCTTCCATGCTTATTATAGGGTTAACCCCTCACTAGCATGTTGAAGCTATCCTCACATGGTGGATTTGTGGTTTTAGGTTGAGTTTTCTCCCTTTGATAACAAAAGACCTTAAGGCTTTTGGACCAATCAATCCACTCATTTGTTTTGAGATTTTTACCCCGAACTACGAGGTTTTGATCCTAATCTTTTTATAAGAGGGTACGTAGGCAATGGGTTTATCCATCTAAACACAAAATGTAAATAAACTTGTATATTCTCTTCTCATCTCTTCAATCATGTTTCCACAAATAAAATTTTCACAAAAACAATAACCTTCACAAGTATGAAAAGGGCTCCCTAGGAGTACCTAGGATGTTTTGGGTGCCTAACACCTTCCCATTGCATAACCAACCCCCTTACCCAGATCTCTGTTTCTTTTTACTAGTTTTTGTTAAAACTTTCAGGTTTTTGTTCGCTTTCTAACCATTCCTTTGGATAAATAGAAGTGCGGTGGCGACTCGACTTTGTATGATTTACCTTGGATTTAGTCAATATCTCCAATGGTAACGAATACACCGCTACACATCCCACTAGTAAGATCTTTTCAACTCTTAACTTTTAAATTTTTGCTTAGGATTAGTCTCTTCATCTCCTCCCACTTCTTAAATTTCAAATCTCTCCCTCTTTTCAAAATCTTCTTCGCTTGTGATTTC
The DNA here is from genome assembly GCF_024323335.1 of Lathyrus oleraceus. Classification (NCBI taxonomy): domain Eukaryota; kingdom Viridiplantae; phylum Streptophyta; class Magnoliopsida; order Fabales; family Fabaceae; genus Lathyrus; species Lathyrus oleraceus. Next base: position 176,815,062 of record NC_066579.1, read on the forward strand.
TAAACTCATACTTTATTGCAAATTAGAAACCTTGGCCTTATGCCATTGCATTTTTAAACTCTTTTCTTAATAAAACTTGTAAATGAATCTAACCATATTGACTTAAAATTTCAAAAGAGAAAAAGAACTAACACTCATTCAAACTCTTTTAGGCCCTTTGTGCCTCCTTTAAACTTAAATTTTTGTTAAAAGCAAGTCCACTCATTTTGTAATTGTTACCACGAACTACAAGGTTTTGATCCCTCATTTTTATGTTGGTACGTAGGCACATGTTCGAAGGTCTTGTCAAACACAAAAATATAATCAATGAATTCTTTTCTTATCCCCACACTCTATTTTTCTCAAACATCTTATACCAAAACACATACACATATAAAAAGGGCTCCCTAGGAGTACCTAGGACACTTTGGGAGCTAACACCTTCCGTTTGTGTAACCAACCCCCTTACCTGTAATCTCTGGCATTTTATTAGTTTTGATTTGAAAACTTCTTATCTTTGGGTTTTGTTCGTACATTTCCCTTTTCGTTTAGAAACAATAAAAGCACGGTGGCGACTCTGGTTTTATTGACATTAAGTTTATTCATAGCTTAATGATCACGAATTTACCGCTACACGGACACTCTCCTATCCTCGTCTAGATCGACTTAGCGTATGGGGTGTATTCCCCAAATATACAAAGCGTTCACCCTTATTCATAGACTCATGTGATTCTTGTCAATCGACTGTCAAGTCTCTTGTCACTTCATTCTCTTATTTCATTCATCACTCTGTTCATTTCAATTCAACCATTTAATCATTTCTTTTGCCATCAACCATCCTTGTTTTCAGCCCTAGTGGGCTGAACTACGAAAGCTCTGATTTCCTCATTGCACGATGAGGATACGTAGGCAGGAGAATTCAGTTTCTTCGTGAGCTATCTTATTTATCAATCTATCTTAACTATTCCTACCTTATTTATCAATCTACCTTATTTATTAATCCATCATTCTTCGTTCATTAATCAATACCATCTTTTTGAGATCACATATTACTTCTCCTTGGTTTCCATGTTCATCCTTTTAGGACGCCTAATGAATAGTCCACCTTGTGAACCAAGAGCTGTTTGGGTTGTCCCCAAACATTATAATTTGTTGTGACAGGAGTGGGTATGCCTGTTTTCCTCCATATCCTAGTCAATACCTCTTTCGCTCTTCGGTTCAAAGTTTATTCCTTCATGAATCCAAGATATTATTCTACTTTGATTTCGAATTGTTTGAACCCCAGCAAGTGATACATTCTTCCTTGCACCCAACAATACTTTCTTGTGGGTCTCATACTCATCCTTTTAGGACGCCTAATGAACAATCCGCCTTGTGAACCAAGAGTTGTTTATGCTATGCAATCAAACACTTAATTCAATCTTTTTTCGATCGTTCCACCAGTGTTGTAAACCCTCACTTGTTGGTTCGTACCAGTTTTACTCTTGGATTCGAAGCCAGTTATTTTTGTGAGTTCCCTTTATACCATTCTGTTGGTGCAAGTTATACTTTTCATCATTGTATATCTCCCTCTCTATTCTCGTGGTTCCATGAACTACGATTGCTCTGACTTTCTCATTGCACAATGAGAATACGTAGGCACGAGGATGAGAATCCTTGGCGAGCATACTTCTAATTATTCCTCCTTCCGCCTTAGGGCACTATCCATATCTTTCATGATTCATTATCTACCTTCGATCATAAATCGTTCACCCAGTTACATATTATTCCTTTGACCTCGAAATACACTTTCTTTGGAATTCCATATATACCCTTTTAGGATGCCTAATGAATAGTCCGCTTTCGTACCTAGAGTTGTTTGGCTTATTGCCAAACACTTAATTCCTTCTTTTTGGCCAATATGCCTGTTTCCCTCTTGTAGCACCTCAAATTTGCACCTACCTTTTGTACATACATTTACATATTAGGTCATAACATAACATAGTCGACTTCATAACATTGCATTGTCCATTGGCCCAAGTGCAAGTTCAATTGACAAATTAGGTCAAACTGGTCAGGAGATCAGTCAATCAAGCAAGCAAATGCAATTTCCATTGAGACAAGGCCCTAGGGTTGGTCCAACATGTTCACATGACCTAGGGGTCTTTTTGAAGTGTTTTGGTCAAGGATTGGGTGCTCAGAAGTCATCAGTCAATGTGCAGTCCACCAGAAACCCTAGAAAATCAACTATGGTCAACTGTGGTCAACTGTGCCTGATTTTATGGATTTCAAGGTGGGAGATGGTTTGAAAGGGTTCATTCATGTCCATACAAGTCTCATTTGACATTTCAAAGATCAAGATTGAAGAATTTGAAGTCAGACAAAAAGTTTCCAAAAGTGGCAGGTGACCTATAATTTTCAACTGCCAAAAATAGAAAGTTTTTCTCCTCAAATTTACATCATCATACAAGCTTCAAATGAAATTTTGTCCAACATGAAAGTTGAAGATCTTGCTCTCACCTTTCCAAAAAGTCCAAGAACACTCATTTCTAATTTATGGTTGGCAAGTTATGATCAAATCATTCTCAAGAATTTTTGAACTTCAAGGTGGCATATCTTCCAAACCATTTGGCCAAATTGGGTGAGGTTTTTTGCTACAAGTCATATTTAATGTGCTCTATCCAAATCTTTCATCACAATTCACCAAAAACCTACCAAGCAAAATGGCCTTTCTCCAAGTGACTTGAATTAAATTAAGTGAGGTGAAAAAATGAGTTTTCAAATTAATCATTTCCAACATATTCCACCAATTGAAAGTGCTCAGAAATCATGTTTGGAGTTTGTCTAAGGCCCATTTTCGTGCATGTACATGCACCCCCATGCAACTTGAGTGATTTTTAGCAAATGGCAAAAACATTTCATTAAGCTAATTTCCAATTACCACTTCAATTAACCAAGCTTACAAACACTAAACAGAGTATATATTTCACATTTCCATTCTGAAAACCCTAGCCACTTTTTACTAAACAGATCAAAACTCATTTTTCTCTCAAACATTCATCTTCTTCATTTTGAACTGTTGCTGAAATTTCTCAAAGAACTCGTGCTTTCATCCTTTGTGCCATCATTTACCATCATTGTTGGAGCATTTGGAAGCATCATCCCACAACTGCAGCACCATTTTCCAGCACTGTTACATCAAAGCATTTCCATGGCAGCTCGAGTTTAAAGCTGGAATTGAAACAACTGAGCTCTCCATACTTGACCATTCATCACTACAAACTTCATGGTGCATCTGTTTCAACCTTCCACGACCAAACAATCATCATTTCATCACTGCCTTCCAAATCAAGTAAATTTTCGAATCTCTCCATTCTTAAAATCATGCTATGTTTCTTGTAGACCTTTTCATGCTGATTTTGTTGAAACTTAAATCGTGTAAAATGGTTGTGTAATGAGTGAGAAACTTGGTTTTAAAGTTTCATATTCAAATATGTTTCTTCTCGATTCATTCATGATAGCTCGATTTAGTGAAAATGATTGCCAGATTATTGATGAGCATGTTTAGCTGATTCGTTTGGAATATTCACTTGCAAGATCTGAGAAAATTGTTCTTCGTGTTCATGAGCTTGGTACTGTTGCATTAAACCATAAGTTTTCTTGTTGCCCAGAATTCATTTGATCCCTTAAACCCTCGCCCTGCATGTTTTGGATGTTTTTTGGCCATGAAGCAAATAGCCAGTTGCCACGTATTCTAAGTGGAACGCAGCGTTCCATTTAGTGAATGCTATATTACAAGTTTGCCACTGCCGGATTTTTATTTTAATTAATTTATTTTCTTTTTGCAATTTTATTTCATTTTGTGACACCATCTTACAAAAATCATAAGTCACTCATTTTTGATCCAAATTTCATGGGATTTTTTGCAAAATACTCCTCTTGATCTCTAGTGTTTTATCATGATTTTTCCAGATTTTTTGCATGTGTGGATTTTAAAATGTGCTAGGGTTTGTCATATGTGTCCATTTTGTGTATGTCTTACCAAATTGATTGTGAAATGATGATACATTATCCAATGCTTCCCAAATTTTTTATGCCTAAACTTGACACATTCATGGTGATTTTGGTGTAGAGTTTGTGAATTTATCATTGCTGGTTATGGAGTTATGATTTTTTGAATAGGGGTGTGACAATTTGTGTCACACCATTCATGTCCAACTTCTTGATTTTAATTACCTTGCCTAATGAACTCTAAATAGTCTGATTTTTTGCATGAACATACTTGTGCGTGTTTAGAATGTGTGTGAATTTTTCTGGAATTTTTGGGAGCATTTCCTATTTGATTGATAATTTCTCCCCTGTTTGACCAAATTGTTGACTTTTGTGACACATGATGCCATATGATTTGTGAAATTCTCATACATTATTGGATGAACTTGAAATTTGACATGTGCATTGTGAACATCTTGAAGTACATCATGACTTTGATCCCATTCATTTATCATGTATTGGTTCTGTTTTATAATTAATTGAAGTTGGTGCATGTTTTGATGCTTTGAATGAGTATGCTTGAACTTGCCTTGCCTTTCTGAATTTAATTTCCCTACTTCATTTGATCCAAATGAGCTGAAATTTGGTATGCCTATCATGTTGTGAATGATGTTTGATCATGATTTATTTGAGGAATTTTTGAAATGTTTATGATTGGATTTGAGTTGAGTCATTCTGTTGACTTCTTTGAGCTTCTATATGCCATGCTTTGACCTAATTTGCTTATGAAATGATGATGATGATTGATATGAACATGAAACCAATTGAGTTTGTTTCTTGATTGTGTGAACTTGATTTTGGACACTTGTCACTTGCTGTTTTGATTTTCTTATCTCTTTTGGACCCCAGGCTTGTCCTAGTGGTCATGTTGCTCATGTTTAAATTTGTTGTTTCAGGTTAAGCAACAAATACCCAAAGAGATCAATACAAATTGAATGAGCTTGATTGTTTATCATGAACTAACTTGTTTGTTTTTGTAGGTTGCCTGGCTTACATGCTTTGAGCCTTGTGCATTGCACATTTAACTGATTGTGTTGACTGATGATCTCTATCTCATTTTGATTTAACTTTGAATTGTATACTGATGTTGTCTGACTGGTTTCAGGTACCTTTAGTTGCTCATAGTTCTTTAAGAACTTTGCTTTGCTTTGCTTAATAGCAATTTGCATTGAGGTATAACTTCTTATCTTCATGTAGTCTGGAAGACCTGGCCTGTTACTTGGCCAGGCAACTGTCTGAAGTCCTCCTTAAGAGGCAATGTTTGTGACTGTTTACATTTGTCCTTGTATATATTCAAAGACCTCCTAAGTGAAGAGGCAATTGGCAGAACCCAAGGGATATGCAATCTATCCCCTGCTATTCTGTGTGTCATCTGCTTTGCTCACACCACTGTGTTGATGCATTGCAGATACCAACCCAAGATCTTGTACAATTGTACAGTTGAGTCAGTGTCAAATGTGTAGAAGGGTTCCCCCTTTCTGAACCCACACATTCTTGTCTTAAGCTCTCCCAGGCCAGGGATAAGAGCTGTGAAGTCTCATCTTCACTCACCTTTCATCAGCTTCACCCTAACTCTCAATGTTAGGGTTAAGAGCTAACACTACCCAGTTACAGTGGTTTGTTTGTTGAGGTTGATATGACCCCTCGACTAAAACCAAACCTTGTTTGAGCCCATTGCTTGCATATAGTGTGTGCTACTTGTGTTTGTGTGTTTGCTTTAGCTTGCTCCCTGTGCAAGTTAGGTTTAGTTTGGCTTGCTTCCTGTGCAAGTTAGGTTTAGTTTGGCTTGCTTCCTGTGCAAGTCATGTTTAGGATAGGCTTGCTTCCTGTGCAAGTTAGCTAGAAACCTTAACTTAGGGATGAATTTGCATGATAACATCTAGGCTCGAGTCGTAGTCTCCCTAGTTGTGTCTCCCTCTGTTATCTGGTTAAGCTAGTCCTGTGTCCCTCCGTAGGGGAACTACGTCGCCCTGATCCTCATACCAGATGAGGTACGTAGGCAGGAGATTGAGCTGATCTCTCCGGGCGCCTTTTCTTTTCTTTTTAACCTTGGTGTCTCCACACTATTTGTGTTTGTTTGGTTCAGATGCTGATGTAAGTCTAGTGATTGGCATTCAGGCTCCACGTTTGCCTTTGCCTGTGTTTGTTTGTGTGCGTGTTAGCCGAGCTACGAATTCTCTGATTCTCCTTCGTCCAAGGAGATACGTATGCATAGGAGGCGATATCCTAGTGAGCATGTGTCGTTTCCCCAGTCCGAACTACGTCGACTCTGATGTCTATGCCTGATAGACTACGTAGGCCCAGGATGCGATATCCTGTCGAGTTAGTTTCTCTTGTTTTCTTGTGTCTCTTTCAGCCAATGTGTGTGTGTTTGAGCAGCGTTTTAGCAACCATTTTCCTTCCTATTGTGCATGGATCCCGTCGAGTACGACGGATGCGTAGGGGTGCTAATACCTTCCTTTCGCATAACCGACTCCCGATCCCATTCTCTTTGGTCGCGAGACCATGCTTTTTCCAGGTTTACTCTTAGTGTTTCCTTTCCCTCTTTTGGGATAAATAACGCACGGTGGCGGCTCTGTTGTTCTTGTTTTCCCGCCGGTTTTTCGCGTAATGCGACACCTTTATGGTATGAATTTCATTTCTCTTATGGATTCCAATAGACTTTCACCTTTTGGTTTCAAACAATACTTCTTCGGTCACTTATCGCCAAATACTCCATTATGTGACTTTGGTCACTTCACTGCATTCATCTCCATGATGCATTCATACACTATCTTCCTTTGCTTCATGTGATATACCAGTTTTCTTTGAGCGAAATACAATATCTCTTTATGCTCCATCTTGTACCTCTTTGTGAACCAAGAGTTGTTTGTGCTATGAAACCAAACACTTAATTCACTCTTTTTTTGGTTATTCCAATACAGTGTTATAGGCCCTCACTTGTTGGTTCATACAAGTTTTACTCTTGGGTTCACATTTTCACCCCCTTGTTGGAGTTCAAATCATACTATTCTTTGGTTCAGACCATACTTTGATCACTCTTCTTTTCATTTCCCACCATTAGTTCCTTGAACTACAGAGCTCTGAATTCCTCATTGCACTATGAGGATACGTAGGCATGAGGGCCCTTATCCTCACCGAGCACTCTATCTATTTCCTTTCCCCATTCTTTAGCGAGTAATTTTCAGATCACACCTATTCGAGTGAGAACAATCCAAACGGTTCCCATGGAGTACCATGGATGTTTGGGGTGATAATACCTTCCCCTTGCATAACCGACTTCCTTACCCAACATATCTCTTTCCCCCGGGTTTTATCGATGTTTTCCCTTTCCTTTGGGGATAAATAAAGTTCGATGGAGACTCTGTTGTATGTTCGAGTGTGCGATACATTCGAGTATAATTCCACTAGCTCCAGCTGGCGACTTTGCTGGGGATGCTTCGCTACTTGGAGTACTTCCTAGTCGCTAAAAGGAGTCGAGCCTAGTTTAGGTTGTTTTCTCGCTAGTTTTTAGGTGTTTATCTGTATGCCTTATTCACTTTACATTATTCGCTATTTACTTTATTATTGCATTCTGGCATCCTCGATATCTGTATATGGTGATGTTTGGATTGGGTTGATGACACATGAGAGAGGAGCTCTATACCCGAGCTCGAGTACACACACATGATAGTAACATAACTAGAGTCGTGTTTGATCTCCATGGAGTTATTCCGAGATTATGGTTGACACGAGACATCACACCTATAGTAGATCCTTTTGGGAGCATAATTGTCCAACGAGTCACTCGTCCAAGATAATGGTATCTCAAATTGGGTCGTTGACTCTAGGGACCTTTTAGGACCACCCTTTGAGGATAGTACATACATGTGAGGGTAATATGGGTTTTTCTTGCAGGAAACCAAGACCCTTCATACCCGTGTTCTCGTGTATACGTCGAACCTTTGAACTTGCAATAAACAGATTATGCAGTTTATTCAGAGCATGCCAGAATTCTGGTTAAGTGATACCGCCATCATTGCATCGCATAACATCATTACATCATTACATTAACCATTACATGTTACATTTGCATTTTTCAGGGACCTACTATGCCAGTTTCTATTGTCAGTGCAACCATGGATAAGACAGACTGAAGAAAAACTTATCAGTATAAATTGAGAGACTCTAAGGTCGATAAATTGAGAAAGCTCAGCGAGTTTCTGACTAAAGACTACTGAGTGGCCTTCAAGCAAGCCTATGGCAACCTGTTGGGAGTGTTATTTACCAAGGAAGACTCAGGGTTGATGTTCACTTTCACACAGTTTTATGATCCCACTCTACATTGCTTCAGGTTCTAGGACTTCCTTCTAGCCCCCATTCTATAAGAATTCACCCATCTGCTACATTTACCAGTTAAAGACCAGGATCCCTACATGATTGAGGATAATTTCCCAGACTCCACAGATATAGCTCAAGCCTTGTGTATGAAGAAGGATTTAATCGAGTCCATTCTCCGAATCAAGGGTAACACACAAGGCCTACAGTCTATGTTCTTATTCAACAATGCTACTGTGTTTGCCAACAACGGAAGTTGGGACGCCTTTTACGCTAGCTTCACACTACTCATCTATGGATTGGTACTATTCCCGAATGTTGAGGGCTTCGTTGACAAGACCTCCATCACCATATTCATCTCCCAGAAAGCTTCACACTACTCATCTATGGATTGGTACTATTCCCGAATGTTGAGGGCTTCGTTGACAAGACCTCCATCACCATATTCATCTCCCAGAACCCAGTTCCCACCTTGCTAGCTGATGTTTTCTTCTCCTTCCATTGGAGAAACATGAAAAAGGGGGGACTATCAACTATTGCATTCCTTTTCTTTAGAAGTGGATCATGTCCCACCTACCGAAGAAAGGATCGTTTGTTGATAATGTGGGTAATCTGAAATGGTCACACATGTTGATGTCATTAGATGCCGAAGACGTTGTCTGGTTTAGTCTCGACTACTTGAGGGTGGAGCTAATCTTCCGATGTGGGGAGTTCCCAAATGTTCCTCTCGTCAGCATAAAAGGGGGTGTGATCAACTATAATCCCGTTCTTTCATTATGTCAGTTGGGATATCCGCTCAAGGAGAAACCCGAAGACCGGCTATTGGAAGAACTGATGTTAGCTGAAGGGGTTGAGAATCCAGAGCTGATGAAGAAAGTGCATTGAGCTTGGGGAAAGACACAGAGAGTTGGGAAGAGAGAGCTAGGCAAGCAACTGTGTAATGTGACAACTCCTTATGCTGATTGGGTGAAGTCAAGGGCCAAAATGATCAAACCGCCATACCCATGGGGAACCTTCCATTGGTATCAAGACCATCAAACCACCTGTCGCCGTCGTTTCTGAAGTGGATCGCCTTAAAGAAACCATCAAGAAGCTGGAAAAAGAGAACGCCTGTCTCCGTTCCAGCCTGATAAAGTTCACCTCAGAAAAGAACACTCTGAAAGCCAGTCTCAGTCAAAAAAGAGAAAGGTTCAACAAAGCAGATACTAATATTCAGATTGAGCAAAACAAAAGGACCCGGGTAGGAGATGCGTTGAAAGGATATTTTGAGACCATTGCAAACATGAAAAAAGAGTTAGCCGAAACCCAACACCGAGCCTGCAAGAGGGAGATTGACTATCAAGGCCAGATCAATACTCTGCAAGACCAATTTGAGAAATGTCAGAAAGAGTTGAAGGATGAGCAAGCCCATGCCAATAAGCTGGAAGTAACTCTCGCACAACTCCAGAATAACATTGACAAAAGGTTTGAAGAGATACGAGCTTTGAACAGTCAAGCCCATCAGAACTTGGAAGGAAGGAACCAACTTTAAGAGGAAGCCACCCAGTGGGAGGTTCAGAGTCGTCACTTGCAAGTTCTTCTAGACCAGAAAGAAGATTTTATACAGGATATTCTGAGTGGACCTAATCATTCTTTATTGTGCAACATCATCAAGGATGCTCAGTATTGGACTGATAGACATGCCCGCCTAGCCGAATTTGCTAAACTGTCACTCGAAGACCTTCCTGGATTGCTGAGGAGAGCTTATGCTGATATGTTCCCTCACAATACTCTATGGGTTGTCTTCAATTTTATATCTGTATGTAAGGTTGTTATGGCGAGGATCAAGTCTGATTTCCATGCTAGTTCATCAAAATGATCTCGAGTTGTAATAATTTGTACTGTTTGACTTTCAAATGAATAAAAGAGATTTTGTTGAAATACTTCTGTTGTTTTATTCTTACTCATTGTATGACTATACATGCACACTGGCACCCTATAAATAATCCTTTATTTGTTAACATGCATTTACTACATTCATGCATTGCACATAGCTAACCAGAAAACAAAATGCTTACCATCCCCGTCTTTCCACAGCCAAAATGACGACTCGTCATCACTATTTCACACGCGCAAACAAATCAAGGATAATGGCCGATTACGAAGCTAACAATGCTGTTGTTCGCGAACCCTCACCCATGTGCAAGGTGAGATGAACCTCTTCAGAGGCAACATGGAGGTCATCCTGGAACTTCTCCAGACTCAGAGGGCTCCTGCCTCTGCTAACCCTGCTGATGAAAACGCCGCCCGTGCTACTTGGGTGGCCAATCATGCTTTTACTACTGGTGCTACTGTTGAAACTCCGGTGGAGACTGTAGTGCCAACCACTGAAAACCGCTAATTGGTCCCTGCTGACATGAATAGGCTTGCTGCTGCCTATCCTTGGGGAATGCCCCTAAACTTTGCTGCTCACTTTGCCAATGGGGGAGCCTTCTTCCCTCATCCGACTCTCACCGCCACTACTGCTGCTGGAAACCCTACTTTCTTGTGGGGCATCCCTACTGTTCAGACTCCTCCGGTTGATGCTTCTAACCCTAAGGACAATCAAGGTCAGGTTCCCCATGAAACTCCTGACGCTGAAGGTGAATATAGAGGCCCGCGCCTCCACTTTCAGATTCCTGCCCAAGCCGCTCAGCCTACGAGCGCCAATCAAGCTGCTCCCTTCAGTTATCCGGGGGCAAGCTATATACCCATTATGACCTATGCACCCGCCAATCCTGCACTCCAGTATGTGCAGACAGGGGCGCCTCAGGGTCCTAATGCTCAGGCTGGAGGGTAGTATCCTCACATGGTGCATGCCGCTCAAACAGTGCCTCCTGGTTTCTCGTACCCACCACATATATTGTTTTCTCCCTAGAATGTGCTTACTCAGATAGCTCTAGAGGCCTCTCGACCACCTAGTAAGGTCGCCCCTCCCGCTGTTGATCCGACCAGACCCGCAGATTATCAACTGTTCGACGACAGAATAAGGGCCATTGTGGGTTTCTCAGCCTTTGGTATCGACGCTCGAGACCTTTGCCTGGTTTCGAACGTGGTGCTCCCACAAAAATTCAAGGTGCCAGACCTCCCAAAATACAAAGGCTTTAGCTGTCCTCGCAGTCACATCACCATGTACTGCAGGAAAATGGCATCATACATCGACAATGACAACCTACTAATCCATTACTTCTAAGATAATATGTATGGAGCTTCTCTGGATTGGTATATGAGTCTGGAACGCACGAAGATCCGGTCATGGAGGGACCTATCCGAGGCATTCCTGAAACAGTACAATACAACCTTGACATGGCTTCGACAAGGCTTCAGTTATAGAATTAGGCACAAAGATCCAACAAAATCTTTAAAGAGTATGCTCAGCATTGGCGAGAGATGGCATTCAGGGTCCGACCAGCGCTGCCTGATTACGAACTGGTGGATATCTTCATGGGTACGCTTCATGGGTTGTATTATGAGAAGATGATTGGGAGTTCGTCTACAAACTTTGTTGATATGGTAACTATTGGTTAACGAGTAGAGAATGAGCTGAAACCAGGGAAGATTATATATACAACCGTACCGTAGACAACAAACAAGAGGTCGCATGGGGGCTTCGCAAAGAATAAGGAGGGGAGGCAAATGCTATGACGGGAAGTGCCCGCCCCTAATATCAGTTTCCAATGCCCCCTATGCCATACTATCCATATCTGTATGTCGTTGCTACTCAGTATAGACAACTGTCATGCCAGTATCAACCGCAGAAGAGCAATCAACAGCCAACACCTACTCAGAAAAATCAAAATCAACAATACAACCGTGACAATAAAGGACAAGGTCAGGGGCAGAATAACAAAGGAAACTATGGTAAACGCACCCAATACGACAAGATCCCGATACCATATGCTGACTTGGTACCATATCTGATCCATGTGGGGGCTATAGTGCCAAAAGAGATCCCTCGAGCTATGCCACCTTATCATCCTAAGCACAACCCCAATGCCTCATGCGCCTACCATGCCGGGCATGTGGGGCATTCCACTGAAGACGGTTGGTCGTTAAAGAACAAAATATAAGACTTGATTAATAGGGAGATCTTGACCTTCTCGAAGGAAAAACTGAACGTGAAAATGAACCCTCTACCTAATCATGATGGTCCCATGGTCAGTGTCGTCATTGAAGAAGAAACCGCAGAGCCTGTTAGGTGGGTTGATGGTGTGAAGACTCCGTTATCAGTGGTACTCAGAAGACTTGAACAATTTGGGTTCCTAGCAGATGTACATGATGATTGCACAATATGTGAATGTGATCCGGATGATTGTGACGAGTTAAGGGGCTGTGTGCAGAAACTAATGGATCAGGGTTTGATATAGTTCTCCAAGTCTAAAGCAGCCGAAGAAATCACAGTGATCGAACCAATAATAATTGTATATAGGAAGAAGAAGGTTGAAGCTCCTCCTAAGAGGATTCAGCCAATTCATTTTTGTGTACCCAGTCCGTTTCCGTATCAGAACACCAAGGCAGTGCCTTGGAATTATGAGAACACCGTGTATTTGGGTGGAAAAGAAATTCGCATTCCTGACACTGAAATCGTTAATATCGCTGGAGCGGGAGGCATGACTCACAGTGGCCGTGTATTCGCTCCAAAATACACTCATAGGGTGTCTCCAACACCCATAGTTATCCCGCCTAAGGAGAAGGTCATTCCTACTCCGACTCCGCAGACAGAGGCAACTGTACCTGCCACTCCGAACATGACAACTGTCCTAGTGCCGACGAGTGTTATTGGCAATAGAGCTGCAGATTCAGAGTGTCTAAAGGTAAAGGCAATGATTGAGAAAGAACAAGTTGAAGATCACAAGAAGAGCATCACTTTTGAGGAAAGCCAAGAATTCCTCAAATTGATCAAGAAGAGTGATTTCAAAATCGTCGACCAGTTGAACCAGATTCCCTCCAAAATATCCATTTTGTCTTTGTTATTGAGTTCTGAGGCTCACAGCAAAGCATTGCTGAAAGTTCTGAATGTCGTTCATGTGCTGCAAGAAATCATGGTCGACCAGTTTGAGGACGTGGTCGCTAATATCATTGCCAGTAGGTATCTGGGATTTAATGAAGAAGAGTTACCTCCTGATGGAAATGCCCATGATAAAGCACTACACATTTCGGTCATGTGCACTGACTCTCTTCTTTCTCGAGTCCTCATTGACTTTGGTTCTTCACTTAATGTATTGCCAAAATCTACATTAAGTCAATTATAGTTTAAAGGGCCTGAGATGAGGACCGGCGCACTGATTGTCTGAGCTTTTGATGGTTCCCGAAGGCAGGTTATTGGAGAAGTCGGTTTGCCCATCTGCGTTGGACCGCACAAGTTCAACATTACCTTCCAAGTCATGGATATGAACCCGACTTACAGTTGTTTGCTTGTGATCGGTCACCATTTCCATTGAATTCCCGCCGCTAATCCGACATATTTTCATCACCTTGGTAAGATTTATGGTTGTTTTTAGTTGCATTTGAGTCAATTAGCATGTTTTGTTGGTTTGGTATTGCATTGCATTTGATTACGAGTTTATGTCAAAAAGATCTCGTTTATGCTTTGTTCGGTAGTGTTATTGTTACAGGTTTAAAAGCAAGAATGGTGAAGTTCTGGACACTCTGAAGGACAAAAATATGAGAAAATAGCAGGTCACCACGGGCACCCGTGTGCCACAACATTGCCCGTGTTGTTGATCAAGCAGAGCAGAGAGGGAGCAGAAAATAGAGATCAACACGGCCACCCGTGTGCCACCACACGGCCGTGTTGATTAAAACAGTGCATTAACACGGGCACCCGTGTGTAGGGACACGACCCGTGTTGTTGCCACTGTAACTTATGCTGAAAATAATTAATGTTGAAGAACAACACGGCCACCCGTGTGCCACCACACGGCCGTGTTGATTGAACGCAGCTTGGAAAACCTAATTTTTGCTATGTGAACCGATTCTGCTCATTAAGGGTAGTTTGGACCTTTAGCTTGGAAGAGAGTCATCTGAAGCTATAAGAAGGCTTGGAAGAGAAAGAAGAAGACACATTTTTACAGATGAACGAACGCATTGCATTGGAGAAGATAGCGAATACGACGGATTTGAAGACGGCGAGATTCAAGGGTATCGACCATTGAAGATCAAACTCTCCTAATTCATTGTAATGTCTAATCTTTACTTTATGAGTTCTTTAAGTACTATGAGAGGCTAAACCCCCTGATGCTAGGGGGGTGGTCCTGATGTTATCACATGTTATGAATTTGAACCTATGATTTCTTAATTACTAAGTTACGCATTTCAATTCAATTGTGTGATGTTATTACGCTTTTGTATCGGACAAATACAAATTGATCTATGACTTCCAATAACAGGATTGTGATTGGTAGGGTTTTCACACAATTGGGTTTATGAATGCATCATCTAGGACTAGTAACTTTCGTAAATCACCGTAAACCTTGATATTTTGTATGATTAAAACCAATGATTAATTGAATGGACATTTGAGTGAGAATTGGTAGTTTAATAGTTTCTTCCTTAAGGACTTAAGTAAGAACATACCAGAGGTTAGGTGATTGAATGTTTCATATGTATTAAAGAAATCGGGACTGAATTCATAACCGGTTACTTCAACCATTCACCCTAGCATCTTTTATCTAAATCAATTGCTTTTACTATTTCTGTGTTTACGATTATAAATTCCAAAACAACCAAACCATTATCTTTTGTTCTGATAGAATCAAATTAAAATAAGTAATTCCTATGCAATCCTTGAGATCGATACTTGGAAATAAAACTCCTTATTACTACATCGGTAAAAATAGTACACTTGCTATTTTTCCGATCAAGTTTTTGGCGCCGTTGTCGGGGATTGCCAAACTACATATTTTAATTTCTATTCTATCGAAATTTTGTTGCTTGTCAACCAAAGTTTTATCTGTGACAATTTTGTTATTCAATTCTAATCTTTGTCTAACTTGTTTATGCGAGGTAAGGCCCAGCCGATTTTCCTTTTGACGCAAATCCAGAAAGAACTCTTCGCGCTAGACTCAGACAAGCTAAGAGAAAGAAACTGGAATTAGCAGAGAAAGCGGAGGAAGAAGTTATTTCAGTGCACTCAGAGAATTCAGATTCAGACACGGAAACAGTTCCTGAAATCATGGCTGCTAATCCACCACCACCAGAGAGACTCCTCGGTGACTATGGTGGAACCAACACCCCGGGTGGTCGTATGACAATTGTCAACCAACCAGTTACTGTGGAACAATTCCAGCTGCATCCCAGCACCATTAATCAACTCGAAAGAAGGTCCTTATCTGGAAGAGTGAATAAAGATGCCAACAAGCATCTGCAAAGATTTTTAACCATGAGTACAACACTGAAAATGCCAGGACATAGCGAAGAAGCAGTCCGACTTCGTATGTTCCCATTCACTTTAGCAGATGAGGCTGAAGAGTGGTTCTATTCCTTACCTGCTGGTAGTATCACTACATGGGAGCACATGGAAACAACATTCTTGTAGGAGTATTTTCCCGCATCTGTGTCATTGCGGAAAAGATATGAGATCCTAAACTTCAAACAGAAGGAGGGTGAGTCACTAGGAGATGCATACAAACGATTCAAGAGGATCCTAGTGGCTTGTCCTACTCACAACATGGATGAAACTGAACAAATGCAAATGTTTGTCAATGGTCTTCAAATTCAAACAAGACAAATCCTAGATTCAGCAGCTGGTGGCTCAGCCAACTTTGCAACAGCCACCGGTATGAAGAAGATAATTGAAGCTATTGCCTCGAACGAGCATTTAGAGTTATATGACAGGGTATCAAGCAAATCGGCAGTTATTGACTTGAAGCTTGAAACAAATAAACAGGTGAAAATTGAAGAAGTTGTTACTGCAGAGGTAGAGAAAAGGTTGAAAGCACTAAACATAGGTGCTTAGAAAGTGGCTCAAGTGCAACAGGCACCGAGTGAAGTGTGTGACATTTGCAATGGACCACACAATACTGTTCATTGTTTTGCAACACCGCAACAGATCGAAGATATAAAATTTTTAACGCAGAACAATCCCTATTCAAACACATACAATCCGGGGTGGAAAAATCATCCCAACTTTGCATGGAAAGATCAAAGAGGGAACGTGCAACAGCAGGCACAGGGTCAATATCAAAATCAATATCAGCAGCAGCAACAACAGGTACCTAAGAAGGCAGATTGGGAGATCGCAATTGAAAAAATGGCAGCTCACAACATCCAATTCCAAGAGGAGACTCGAAATAATCAGAAAAACACTACAACATCCATCAAAAATCTTGAAATTCAGATGGGTCAAATTGCCCAACACTTAGCTTCAAACTCTCATGCACCTGGCACACTTCCTACTGGGACAATCGTTAATCCCCGTGATCAAAATCACATTAAAGCTGTGGTCACCAGAAAAGGAAAGGCTAAGGAACCACAAGTTGACGAACAGGTTGAAGAAGAGGGATTGTTGGAAGTTGACTTGGAGATTAGAGAAGAGCCAAAACAAACTGAAGAAGTGGTAGTCAAGCCGACAAGCCAGCAAGAGAAACAAAAACCAAAGATCATTCTTCCTTTTCCGACAAGAACAAAGAAGAAAGATCTCAATGATTTTTTTTTTTGAGAAATTCTTATAATTATTCAAGAAGCTCGAGATCAACATACCTTTTGCTGAAGCTCTGGAACAGATGCCAATCTACGCCAAATTCATGAAAGACATCATATCAAAGAAAAGGTCGATCGACAGCGAGCCAGTCATGCTAACTGAAACCTGTAGTGCTATTTTGCAGGGCCTAAAAATTCCGATGAAGAAAAAAGATAGAGGTGCAGTAACTATTCCTTGTAGCATTGGAGATAGATCCTTCAAAAAGGCACTGATCGATTTGGGAGCAAGTGTGAGTCTAATGCCCCTCTCAATCTACAAAAAACTTGAGTTAGGGGAGGTGCAGGATACTCGCATGACACTGCAATTTGCGGATCATTCTATGAAGAGACCCTATGGTATAGCAACAGATGTTCTGGTAAAGATTGATAAATTTGTATTCCCGGTGGATTTTGTGATACTCGAGATGCCGGAAGATGAGGAGATTCCTCTCATACTGGGAAGACCTTTCCTGGAAACCGGAAGATGCATGATCGATATTGAGGAAGGAACCATGACCCTCAAAGTTTATGATGAAAAGCTCAAAATTTATGTGAGGGATACTATGAAATTCAAGGAAGACGAAGGGGCGAGTAAAAGTATTGAAGTGTTAGATACAATTTTTGCTCAATCTATGCAGATTACAACACCCAGGCTTCCTTTGGAGAGAGTTTTGAGTTTATCTATTGTTGAGGATACTGAAGGAATTGATGAGAAAGAATCCGAAGTGGTAGCAATGTTAAAAGAACAACCGCCTTGGGTTCGTTCCCGACCGCAACGGTGGGAGGAGCTTCGACCTGAAACATCTTCAGAATCAAACAGGTTATCAAAAAGGAGACCGAGTTGAAACAATTGCCAGAACATCTCAAATATGTTTTTCTTGACAATGAGGAAAAATGTCCAGCAATCATCAATTCAGGTTTGAGAGAGACCCAAGAAGAAGAGCTAATCAAAGTCCTCAAGAAATACAAGGGTGCTATTGGATGGGCGATGGACGATTTGAAAGGAATCAGCCCGACAATGTGTATGCACAAGATTTTGATGGAGGATGATCAGAAACCGGTCGTCCAACCTCAAAGAAGATTCAATCCGGCTATGAAAGAAGTTGTTCGTAAGGAGGTTGTGAAACTTTTAGATGCGGGGTTAATTTACCCAATATCTGACATTTCGTGGGTGAGCCCAGTCCATGTGGTACCAAAGAAGGGAGGGACAACTGTGATAAAAAATGAGAAAAATGAGTTGATCCCCACCCGTACTGTTACAGGATGGAGAGTTTGCATAAAGTATAGAAGACTAAACACTGCTACAAGGAAGGACCATTTTCCTTTACCTTTTATCGATCAGATGTTGGAAAGATTGGCAGGTCATGATTTCTACTGTTTTCTGGATGGGTACTCAGGGTACAACCAAATTGCGGTGGCACCTGAGGATCAAGGAAAAACAACATTCACATGCCCATACGGAATCTTTGCTTATAGAAGGATGCCATTTGGGTTATGCAACGCACCTGCAACATTTCAGAGGTGCATGACATCCATATTTTCCGATATGCTTGAAAAGCACATGGAAGTGTTTATGGATGATTTTTCGGTTTTTGGATCTTCCTTCGAAAATTGTTTGTATAATCTGTCACTTATGCTAGAAAGGTGTCAACAAACCAATCTAATTCTGAATTGGGAAAAGTGTCACTTCATGGTGAGAGAAGGGATAGTACTAGGTCATAAAATTTCCCATCAGGGGATAGAAGTAGACAAGGCAAAAGTGGAAGTGATCGCCAATCTACCTCACCCTGTGAATGAGAAAGGTATACGGAGTTTCTTGGGACATGCAGGATTCTATCGTAGGTTCATCAAAGATTTCTCCAAGATCGCAAAACCTTTGACTAGCCTGCTTGTGAAGGATACTCCGTTTCTGTTTGACAAAAAGTGCAACGAAGCCTTCGAGATTCTGAAAAATAAATTGGTGTCCGCTCCTATAGTGATCTCGCCTGACTGGTCTCTACCCTTTGAGAAAATGTGCGATGCGAGCGATATAGCAGTAGGGGCAGTCTTGGGAAAAAGAAAAGACAAACGCCTCCACGTCATCTACTATGCTAGCCATGTGTTGAATCCAGCCCAGATGAATTATGCAACCACAGAAAAGGAGTTACTGGCGGTGGTTTATGCCTTTGACAAATTTCGGCAATACTTGTTGGGAACAAAGGTAATTGTTTATACTGACCATGCTGCATTGAAATATCTTTTTTCTTAACAGGACTCGAAGCCAAGACTGCTCAGATGGATCTTGCTGTTGCAAGAATTTGACCTTGAAATTCGAGACAAAAAGGGGTGTGAAAACACCGTTGCTGACCATCTGTCCCGAATGTCTCCGATTGAAGAAACGGAAGAAGAACATCCCATAAAGGACGAGTTTATAGATGAAAGAATCCTCGCGGTGGTGGGTGTTCCTTGGTTTGCAGACTATGCAAACTACCTGGTAGGTGGTATAATTCCTGATGACTTTGATTATAACAAAAAGAAAAAGTTTCTTCATGATTGCATGTTTTATTTGTGGGACGAACCATTCTTGTATAAGAAAGGGGTAGACAGACTAATTCGTCGATGTGTCCCTGAGGAAGAACAAAATGAAGTCTTAAAAGCTTGTCATGACTCAGATTATGGGGGACACTTTAGTGGAGACAGGACAGCCGCAAAAGTCCTCCAATCCGGGTTGTACTGGCCCACGTTGTTTAAGGATGCCCAAGTCGTGGTGAAGGAATGTGACAAATGCCAACGGACAGGAAATATCTCTAGAAAGAATCAGATGCCTCAAAAGGGCATGCTTGAAGTGGAATTATTTGATGTTTCAGGAATAGACTTTATGGGACCATTTCCACCCTCATTTGGGAAAAATTATATTCTGGTGGCTGTGGACTACGTCTTCAAATGGGTGGAAGCCGTAGCTCTCCCCTCTAATGACGCTAGAGCAGTGGTAAGCTTCCTTAAACAAAATATCTTCTCCAGGTTTGGTGTGCCTCGAGCACTTATCAGTGATGAAGGAACACATTTCTTGAATAAGCTCATGGAGAACTTATTAAAGAAATATAATGTGAAGCACAAGATTGCCGCACCATATCATCCCCAGACGAGTGGGCAAGTTGAAGTGTCTAATCGGCAAATTAAAAATATTTTGGAAAAAACAGTCAGTGCTTCACGGAAAGATCGGGCAATCAAATTGGATGACGCGCTATGGGTGTACCGAACCGCTTTCAAAACACCAATTGGCATGTCTCCATATCAGCTGATTTATGGTAAGGCTTGTCATCTTCCTTTGGAATTGGAGCACAAAGCCTTTTGGGCATCCAAGTTCTTAAATTGTGATCTTGCAAAAGCCGGTGAATCCCGAATTCTTCAACTTCACGAGTTAGAAGAATTTCGTAATCAGGCATATGAGAATGCGAAGATGTACAAGGAGAAAACACGGAAGTGGCATGATCAGAGAATCATCAGGAAAGATTTCAGGGAAGGACAACTGGTATTGTTGTTCAATTCGCGGCTCAAGTTGTTTCCTGGGAAATTAAAGTCTAGATGGTCCGGGCCGTTTGTCGTGCATAAGGTTTTTCCACACGGAGCAATAGATATTAAGAACCAAAACAATGGAGATATATTCAAGGTGAATGGCCAGAGGCTGAAGCCATATTACAGAGGCCAACAACCGGGTTTGATTGACCATATGCGCCTCGCCTAATGAGGTGGGCAACCGTCGAGCCATGCGACGTTAAACGAAGCGCTTCGTGGGAGGCAACCCACGTGTTCGATTGCTAACTTATTTTGTTTTTTTTTGTTTGTTTTCTGTATGGGTGTGAAATGTTGTTGCAGGTAAGGAGAAAGGCTACCATAATCATAATCACGTCGCAGTGACAGGATGCCAGACCAAAGAAGCATTTCCGAATTCAGAAAATGTGAAAAACAGGAGCATCCACACGGTCACCCGTGTGCTGACACACGACCGTGTTAATTAAAACAAAAAATTAACACGGGCGCCCGTGTGCTGACACACGGCCGTGTTAATTAAAACAGTGAGTTAACACGGGTACCCGTGTGCTGACACACGGCCGTGTTAATTAAAACAGAAAATTAACACGGGTGCCCGTGTGCAGGAACACGGCCGTGTTATTTGTAACGGGTAAAAATTTCAAAATTTTTGATTTTGGGTATTTTTAATAGTGGGCCCCACTTGCTAGTATATCTCTTCCACACCACTCATTCCCCCTTTTTCTGATTTTGGAAACCTCTTTCTACCTCTTCCTCCATTGTTAACCTAACTTCCATCAAACTAAGCTTCAATTTTCTCCTAGCTCCACTTACTTTCACATCCACTCACCTTCACAAAAAGTGTTCCCCTCGTCGTCCTCTACATAGTGACGGTTGCAGTTTTCACTAACCTTTTCGTTGGATTTTGAGAAATTTTTGTCAGGTACATTATGCCTCCAAAGCGTGCAAGCAAGGAGAAGGAGGTAGCCACGTCTTCTCGACCAAAACAACGGGTTAGACGCTCTACAAACAATCATGGCATTTTGTTTGACCAACCGGAGCATCAAGAAAGTTATGTCATTCTAGCCAAACGTAAGCTTATTCCGACCAGATATATGTGTGATGCCACCCTGGATGAGTTAGGTTTGAAAGAAGAGGTGCACCGCATGTTCCATAACATTGGTATGTTGGAATACATGCAATTTGAGGCACCGACATTCGCTCGGATAACCCTTGAATTTTTGAGTACGGTTGAGTTCAACATGCGGAGAAGGTGGACAGGGTCGGAGTTGGAGTTTTATGGGCAAATTACTTTCCGCATGTTTGATGAAGATCATGAGCTATCGGTTGCAGAACTGGGGAGTATTCTGAAACTCCCGCTATCTGGACCCGGATCCCCTCCGGACACTTTTTCTGCTGCTGATTTCTGGCAAGCTATTACAGGTAAAGCTGGGTATAACCCCAGCTCGGGAAAGGCTTCTGGAATTCACAACCCGTGCTTTAGGTATGCACAAAAAGGGTTAGCATACACCCTGTTCGGACGGGGTGATAGTACCGGGGTGGCGGCAAAGAGAGAATTATATTTTCTGTATTGCATGGCTCACAATGAGCAAATCAATGCAGCGGCTTTCGCCGCCAATCATCTGAATCAGGTTGGCCATGCAACTACTGGGGATATTTCTGTAGGTGGTATGATCACGCAGATTGCGGGCCACTTCGGGTATGATCAACTTCTGATGGAAGAGAATGTAGTAATGGGCAAGAATAGGATTGACATGCACACACTAGTCAATCAACAAATGATTGACATTCGGCCGACTCACTACGCGCTGATGATTCACAATGTGGAAGTGCTCGCACTACCGGCACCTGGGTCCATTAGCATTGCCAATGCTGCTAATTGGTTGTACACAGGTTCAGCCCAAGCGGGAGGGGAAGATGCACAGTTTGACCATGATCTTTCAGGTGAGAACATGGAAGAAGATGAGACCCACGGTATACCGCCCCCACATGATTCGAGCCTACATGGTGAAGGCTCCTCTTTTATGTCGCAGGATCAGTGGGGTTGGATCTAGACGGAGATGGGAACTCTCCGCACCGAGCAGACCAGGCAAGGTACGGAACTTGATAGACAGAGTGTGGAACTGTTCCGGCAAGGGACAGTCATGGATGATATGCAGGCCATGATGCAACGTCTGATGTTGCATTTCCCGCACGATCCTCCGCCTCCTCCTCAACAGTGGGCACTGTAAGTCCCCTTCGTGTTTGAATTTAAACATTGAGGTCAATGTTTAGTTCAAGTGTGGGGGGGTTTTCTCCTTTCATGTTTTATTTTCTTTTAATTTGTTTTGTTTTTGTTATGTTATCATTATATTAGTATGTTTGTTTGTTTTCTGTTCTTTTGGACCTACTGTGTGTACAGGGTGATGAGAAACGGTTGGACGAGCCCGGGGTCAATGGTAGTGGATGAATGACACCCCTCAAACTAAGGTTGATAAGGCACCCCGGAAGTTGATGCAACCTTGAGAAAAGAAGTCGGACACATTTTGGGGACACCGGACCAAGAAAGCGGTATGGAAAGACCAAGTCAGGAAAGAACCACATAACACAAAGAGACTTCAGAGCTTGCAAGCTAACCAACATGGTGAGATCACAAAAAGCCAAACACGAACTATCAACATGAGAGTTCAGCCAGGTATGACTTTATCACTCTGATTTTGCGTATGTTCTGTTGACACGTCACAGCATGACAACACACACTGAGGCAAGTTGTTTGTTTAGCCAGGGCCTTTCTAGCCATCCCTATATGTATGTTTCCCTTCGTAAACCCCGTTGAGCCTTAGCCATTTTATTCATTGTAAACCCCATGTTAACGTTTAAGCATTATTCATCATGAACCCCCTGTTAACTTTTAATCATCCATTTCCTTTTATGTCATAACTCGGTATGATTGTGTGAATTGCAAGATGTGCAATAAAACTAAGTTTGGGGTGGAAATCTTGAAAGGGAAGGCAAGTGCATAAGATGAGATCATACAAAAAAAAAATAGTATGTATTTTCTTTAAAAAGAAAAAAAAAGAAGAAAAAAAGAAAAGAAAAACAAAAGAGAAAAATGCACTTGCCGAGACCGTAGGTTCTAACAGATATAAAATGCTCGGAAAAGTTGAGTAGGAAAAGAATCAAGAGAAGTGAAATTAACCCCCAGAGTATATGTGATGCTCAGAAAAAGAGAAAGAAAAATCACACAACATGACTACCGAGTTCAAAACCCTTTGTTATCCAATTTTTTTGTTTATCCCACCGTACCCAAGCCCCGTTACAACCTAAAAAGACCTCAAAAAAGTGTGTGGAATCTGCTGTGGTAGTGACATTAGAATGTATTCAAAGTTAAGAGTTGGTATTGCATACTGTGCTGTGAGTGTACACACCTAACCCTGAGAGATATTGTGAGCGTGTGAAAAGCTTGCAGGTGAAGAGGTTTCTGATGTGGAAATATGGTAAACTGCCTGAATCGGAGAGACCTGAAACTCGATTGGAAAGGAAGAACACAAAGGGTGAAAAACTAGGTTGCATTGTGGAAAGCGAATTCGGGGGTGACCTTTGTTTGGACTCAATACATCACTTGAGGACAAGCAATGAGACAAGTTTGGGGTTATGATCGGTCACCATTTCCATTGAATTCCCGCCGCTAATCCGACATATTTTCATCACCTTGGTAAGATTTA
This sequence comes from Lathyrus oleraceus, assembly GCF_024323335.1. NCBI lineage: Eukaryota > Viridiplantae > Streptophyta > Magnoliopsida > Fabales > Fabaceae > Lathyrus > Lathyrus oleraceus. The sequence continues at coordinate 176,839,319 of NC_066579.1, forward strand.
TGGTTGTTTTTAGTTGCATTTGAGTCAATTAGCATGTTTTGTTGGTTTGGTATTGTATTGCATTTGATTACGAGTTTATGTCAAAAAGATCTCGTTTATGCTTCGTTCGTTAGTGTTATTGTTACAGGTTTAAAAGCAAGAATGGTGAAGTTCTGGACACTCTGAAGGACAAAAATATGAGAAAACAGCAGGTCAATACGGGCACCCGTGTGCCACAACACTGCCCGTGTTGTTGATCAAGTAGAGCAGAGAGGGAGCAGAAAACAGAGATCAACACGGCCACCCGTGTGCCACCACACGGCCGTGTTGATTAAAACAGTGCATTAACACGGGCACCCGTGTGTAGGGACACGGCCCGTGTTGTTGCCACTGTAACTTCTGCTAAAAATAATTAATGTTGAAGAACAACACGGCCACCCGTGTGCCACCACATGGCCGTGTTGATTGAACGCAGCTTGGAAAACCTAATTTTTGCTATGTGAACCGATTCTGCTCATTAAGGGTAGTTTGGACCTTTAGCTTGGAAGAGAGTCATCTGAAGCTATAAGAAGGCTTGGAAGAGAAAGAAGAAGACACCTTTTTACAGACGAACGAATGCATTGCATTGGAGAAGATAACGAATACGACGGATTTGAAGACGGCGAGATTCAAGGGTATCGACCATTGAAGATCAAACTCTCCTAATTCATTGTAATGTCTAATCTTTACTTTATGAGTTCTTTAAGTACTATGAGAGGCTAAACCCCCTGATGCTAGGGGGGTGGTCCTGATGTTATCACATGTTATGAATTTGAACCTATGATTTCTTAATTACTAAGTTACGCATTTCAATTCAATTGTGTGATGTTATTACGCTTTTGTATCGGACAAATACAAATTGATCTATGACTTCCAATAACAGGATTGTGATTGGTAGGGTTTTCACACAATTGGGTTTATGAATGCATCATCTAGGACTAGTAACTTTCATAAATCACCGTAAACCTTGATATTTTGTATGATTAAAACCAATGATTAATTGAATGGACATTTGAGTGAGAATTGGTAGTTTAATAGTTTCTTCCTTAAGGACTTAAGTAAGAACATACCAGGGGTTAGATGATTGAATGTTTCATATGTATTAAAGAAATCGGGACTGAATTCATAACCGGTTACTTCAACCACTCACCCTAGCATCTTTTATCTAAATCAATTGTTTTTACTATTTCTGTGTTTACGATTATAAATTCCAAAACAACCAAACCATTATCTTTTGTTCTGATAGAATTAAATTAAAATAAGTAATTCCTACGCAATCCTTGATATCGATACTTGGAAATAAAACTCCTTATTACTACATCGCTAAAAATAGTACACTTGCTATTTTTCCGATCAGTAAGAAATGACAAGCAGACATTAGAGAAGGACCCGCTTCCCGTTTGGGGAAAAGTTGTTAACGGGGCAGAGAAGCACGACAGATTTGGCATCGATTATCATCCAGCAGCACGCAAGGCGAGCCCAAAGAAGAAGCAATTCAACCCGATTAAATTCAGCAGCGCTGGCTTTCAAAATGAGCATACTGTGGCAGTTATTGGAGAATCCAGCAGCAGCAAACCAGAGACGCCTAGCCTCATATGCAGATGTCCTCCAGGGTTCAAGCTTCCCAATTGGATGGCTATCGTGATTCCCATAGTGTACTCGGAAAAATAGTAGTGCATTTTGTTTTCGCAATCCCTCGTCCTCACCCGAGACGAGAGGATAGCTTTTAAGAGCCTCCATGTTTAAAAGTATTATGTGAATAAATAAAAAGTACTTTTTTTCATGCAAAACTTGTGTTCCCCTTTCTTTCAGTTATTTTACTTTTCACTAAAAACAACGAAATGGCAAAATATTTCTTTTTCTTTTTCCACTTTTCTAAAAAAAGCATACTAAAATAAGCTCATCATATGCAGGGCAAACAAAAATATTGATTACAACATGGCTAAAATCAATTGTAAATTTGGATTTCCAATCAACCAAGCTGAAGACGACGGTGAGGAAGATTGTGAATTACTAGTTGAACTAGCACGGCTCCTTGAGCACGAAGAAAAGGAGATTCGGCCATACAAAGAACCAGTGGATGTCATTAATTTGGGTTCTGAGACTGATAAAAAGGAAGTGAAAGTTGGGGCATCTCTTACCAAGCATGTACACTCCGAGTTGGTAGAGTTATTGCACGAGTATGTTGACGTGTTCGCTTGGTCGTATCAAGATATGCCAGGGTTAGACACCAGCATCGTCGAACATCACTTACAACTCAAGCCCGAATGTTGTCCCGTCAAGCAAAAGCTCAGAAGGACTAGGCCCGACATGACACTCAAGATCAAAGAAGAGGTTAAGAAGCAGTTTGACGCTGGCTTTTTGTCCATTTCTGAATATCCGCAGTGGGTCGCTAACATCGCTCCAGTTCCTAAGAAAGATGGTAAAGTCAGAATGTGTGTAGATTATCAAGACCATAATAGGGTGAGTCCAAAGGATGACTTCCCTTTGCCTCATATTGATGTTTTGGTTGATAATACAACTCAATTTCTGTCTTTTCTTTCATGGATGGGTTCTCCAGGTATAATCAGATAAAGATGTTGCCAGAAGATATGGAGAAGACAACTTTCATCACACCCTGGGGAACTTAATGCTACAAAGTAATTCCGTTCGGCCTGAAGAATGCAGGGGCAACATATCAACGCGCCATGGTGACCCTCTTTCACGATATGATTCATGAAGAGATTTAGGTTTACGTGGACGACATGACTGCCAAATCCAGAACTGAAGAAGATCACTTGGTGAACCTGAGGGAATTGTTTGTCAGACTCCGAAAGTATAAACTGCGCCTGAATCCAGCTAAATGCACGTTTAGGGTCCGATCTGGTAAACTCCTGGGATTCATAGTCAGTTAGAAGGGCATTGAGGTTGATCCAGACAAAGTTCGAGCCATCCAAGAAATGCCATCTCCCGAACCGAAAAAGAGGTCTAAGGTTTCCTTGGCCGACTCAATTACATCTCCAGATTCATATCACACTTAACGGCTACCTGCGAATCGGTATTCAAACTATTGAGAAAAAATCAATCGATTGTGTGGAACGATGATTGTCAAGCGACATTCAATGAAATAAAAAGTACTTGCAAGAACCAACAATCCTGATACCACCGATTCCTGGTAAGCCTCTCGTTATGTACCTCACAGTACTCGATGAATCTATGGGCTGCATTTTGTGTCAACATGACGACACATGGAAGAAGGAACATGCTATTTACTATCTCAGCAAGAAATTCACTGAATGTGAGACCATATACTCACTTTTGGGGAAAACTTGTTGTGCTTTGACTTGGGTTGCTCGATGCCTGAGACAATATATGATTTTCCATGCCACTTTATTGACATTCAAAATGGATTCGATAAAGTATATCTTCGAAAAGCCTGCTGTTACTGGTAGAATTTCCCGGTGGCAAATGTTGTTGACCGAGTATGATATTCAGTATATGACCCAGAAAGCGATAAATGGGAATGTCCTGTCTAACTAGCTTGTGAAGGTAGAGAAAAACAAGAAAGGGGGTTTGAATTGTTTTGGAAATAAAAACTTTTTAAGAAATCAGACACACACAGAATAAAAAAAGGGAAATGCCACAGAATTTTATACTAGTTCGCTTGAAATTCAAAGCTACTCCAGTTCACCCGGACAAGGTGATTTCGCCTTCAAAAAGGACTTAATCCACTAATCTTGAAAGATTACATAACCAATCGTCTAAGAGAATAATTCCTTAGCTCTCTCAAGTATTCAGACAATACAAAATCACTTGAGGAAGTATTTTAAGCAAAAGTATGAATTGTAATGTAATGTGTTTCTAACAAACAAGCAAGAATTACAGAATTATAAGAACAGTGGCTTTTCACGTAAGAGCAACAACTCATGAAGGATAAGAAAGAATGGTTGAGAGTTTTCATATTCTTGCGTATCTCTGGTGTGTCTCCTTGTGAAGTATTCAGTCCTTTATATAGGCGTTGAGAAGGACCGTTGGAGTGATGACAAGATCTTGGTCATTGAAGAATGTTTATTGTCATTACTCTCCTTGTTTCTTTCTAAAATAGTTTTGTGCGCCTCATTATTTCCTTCTAGAAATACTTTCTTTCGAAAACTAGATTTCTTTTTGGTTACATGTTCTGAACTGGTGAATCTGTATCAAAGTCTTGGTAAATCAGAGTCTAACGTCAGAGGTTGATGATATCTGGCCATATCAGAGTTTCTCTATGCTCTTGATTTCTTCAGATTCAGAGTTTGGATTCAGTCTTCTTTACCAGAGTTTCTGGCTTCTTTTTGTTGCGGTGGTAACTATGTTGATCAGAGTCAGATTCAGAGTTTGGATTCAGTCTTCTTTACCAGAGTTTGGACGCGTTTTGTTTGAGTAGCATCTGATAGTTGAATTATGTATCTGATATGTTTCTCTATCTGATGTTTCATCAGAGTCTTGCACACTACGAGAAAAATTTCATTAGAGTACCATATTTGTTTCATCCTTTGTTATCATCAAAATCTTAGAGATACATTGTAGAACCAACTTTGTTCTTACAATCTCCCCCTTTTTGATGATGATAAAACAATACAGAGAAGAGGTGGAACAATATAGAATTATTTCAGATCAGATAGAAAAGGGGAACTCCCCCTGAGTTAGATAATTGGATTAATCAGAAGTTCTTACCGGACCTTCCTTGGTTTAGTGCTTTAGCTATTTTCCTGCATATCTTAAGTCATTAATTGTAATAATTTTTAATAATGTTTGCAGTGCTTTGAGAAGATTTAGTTATGTTTCCATCAGAGCTGTTTTAGTTCTCCCTCTTTTTGTCAGAATCAAAAAGACATAGCGAAAAGATGATATTAATAAGGATAACAGTTACAGATAAGCAGTACATAGGGGAGATAGCAATTATCATATAGCAGAGAAAGTAATAATAAAAAAAAAACCTAGGTGCCTAAGGGTTTGGAGGCGGAGGCATCCGTTGGAGCAGCTGGGATGACATGTTCTGAATGTTGATGTTGACAGAGTCCGGTTGATCCAGCCTGGCCCGAACTACCTGTTCTTCTTTCTGCAATTCCTCTAGATTCTTCAAGACTAGAGGGACGAACCCAGAGTTGGAGTGCTCCCCCTGAGTCAGTGCATCAGCGTTGGCTTTGGCAGCTGCTTCTTCAGTAATACGAGCTGCTTCTTCAGCATCAGCTTTAGCTTTTTCCTCAGCCTCAGCCGCAGCAGCATCAGCGGCAGCGGCAGCCTTGGCTTCAGCTTCTCTGATTCGCTATAGTTCTTCTTGGCGTTCTTTCTCTTCGGTTTCCTTCCTTGCCCCTTCCTTAGCTTCTTTGGCTAAGCGCTCTTGAAGTCTAATACCAGCGTCTCTGATAAAGTCGTTGCGGACTTGTTCAGAGAGGCCTTTCAGTTTGAAGGCTCCGGAGGTCATCCAACTTATTACTCTGTTCCAGTGGATCCTTACAGCAGAGGGATCATCACTGATGCCAGAATTGATGGTCAGAGACTTGACCTTCTCAACTGAAGACTCTACAAAAACCTGGATTGCTTCTTCAAGGGTAAGAAGGGTAGTTTCTGGTTCAGTGGCAGATGCCAGGGAGGGTGGAGAGGGTGAGTTTGGGGCACTGAGGTTGAGTGTGGGAATGATGGAGGCAGCGGAAGAGATGGGTGGTGGAATGTCAGAGGGTGACTGTGTTACTTGTTCAGGTTCTGGGTGTGGTTCAGATGATGGTTGGGTTGGTTGTGGTTCAGAGTGGATTGGTTGTTGTGCAGGTGGTGGTGTTAGTTCAGATGTGGTGGGATTTGAATGTTCAGGAGATGGGGAAATGACTTCTGGTTCAGGTTCAGAGTGTGATGGCTGTTGAGAGGCCTGAGCACGGGCTTGTAGCTGAGCCAGAGTGGGTGATTGAGGGTCATATGGTTCGGTGTCGGAGGAGAGTTCGTAGTATGGTGGGGATTGCGGAGATGGTGATGATGATGGTGAAGTGGTTTCATTCAGTATTTCTGCTTCTGAAACGGGTAGTGTGGTGGTAGCTAGGTTAAATTTTAGTAAGGGTGGGTTAGAGGTTCTGGTGGTTGAGGGAGGAGTATCAGAGGTGGTGTATATAGGGGTGGTTTGGGGAAGAGAAGAAGCAATAGGTTTTATTTTAACAGAGCGAGAGAGAGGTACAGACTAACTCGGAGAGCCAGCCAGAGGGTCTGGAGGTCTTGACCCAGAGGATTCTCCCAGCCTTGCTTTCTTCGCCTTCTTGGACTTCTCAGAGGGTTCTCGCATCCTCTTCATGAAGTTAGGTGGATGCTCAGGAAGCCAGTTCACTGTGAAGTCAGAGATATCCACCCCTTGATTGGCAAGGTCTTATAGATAGTAGGCTACTACCTCTGGAGTGTCAATCTTGGAGAACAGGTAGAGTCCGTTGGGACTCTCCCTCTAATCTCTGAGTGCTTCCTAGGAGGTATCAAGTGTTGGTTTGGCTCTGACTTGATCAATGATTCCCATGCTCTTTAGATTCCAAGCATTCAGCGGTCGTCCAGTGTCAATGGTGACATTATCCATGAGTCTGAGCTGAATCAGGTGATCCACTAAGCCGCTCTCAATCAATACATCTGATATGAGTCTCCCCAGAGGGATGTAGTTCCTTGTCTTCATGTTGTTTTTGGTGTCTTTGACTAAATCTCTGAGGTACTTGAATAGGAGTGCAGGTAGACACAATTTTCAGACCCTTGTGAATGCAGTACAAGATACACTTCTGATCTGTGTTGATGTACTCATAAGAGTTTGAAGCAAGGCGATGATGAATGGTGCCTAAGATGATCTTCAACCAGACTTGGAGGTTCTGATGTAGCTCGCTGTTCTTGGAATGCTTGCCTTCAGCACTCTGTTGGAAGATGGTAGGGTTGATTTCCTGGGACAAGTATTTTGCCCTAGGGTTTATGTTGTAGATGCATCTGCCTCCTGTCTTCTCCATGTTCATAAGGGAGGTAATAGATTTCTCAGTGATGACTATCTTGACTCCCAGAATGTAGGAGACAATGTAGTGATCATCTGAGTCTGCGAAACGCCAGAACTCCTTCACCTTATTAGTGTATATAGGACCATAGAGGCGTCGAAAGTAGGTTTCCCACCCTTGCATTCTTAATTCTTCAGTAAGGTCGACACCATTTCTCTTCATGTTTTTGAAATCAACTAACGATTCATAGAGAACTTCATGCTTCTCAAAGGGAGTTGCTAAATGGATGTGGGGCTCACGATCAAGGATATGGGGTTCCCTGTAGATTGGGGTTGAGACGACGCTGGTGGTTGCTGTAGTTTGTTGACTAGAAATAGGTATTTGCTCCATTGAGTTCATTTGTTGGGAGAAGTTGTAAACGAATTATTATTGAGAGTCCATGAAGAACAATTGAAAATGATGTTGAAAGATTGAAGAACTTGATGAAAACTGCAGAAATCTTTGAAGGAGATGAAGAACTGAGAGAAGGAGGGTTTTGTGAGGTCGTGAGTGTAAAGTCTGCTAGTGGAGTATGTGAAATGAATTTATACACAATAGGATGCATGCAAAATGATAACAAGATGAGAGTTTAACTTTTAAGAAATTTAATGCAACACGTTAACCAAGTAAGCACGTTTGGAGGAGAATGATTACAACCCATGATGGAGGTCTAATCCCCAAATCAGCACACTGCTCGAGGAGATATCAAGAGTCTGTCTCTTGATTTCTGCTAGAGAGTTGTCTAGAAGTTCCAAGGTCAGACGCAAGATGTACCACTTGTTACTTTATCTGATCTTCAGGAATACCTAAGGGTTGGATCCTGAGGATTTCTGTCTCAGAGGACTTCTAACTAGTAGTAGCATCAAAGTTAGATACAGATTCCAGGTGTTTACTTCAGAGTCTTATTTTGCTATTTCAAAGGCACATTTTATTCTGGACAATTTTGAATGTTTAAATTTTTCAAGATAAAAAAGAATCTATCTTCAGCCAGGGGTTTGGTAAAAATGTCAGCCCATTGATGGTCTCTAATGAAATGATGTTTTATTTCTTTGTGCTTAGCTCTGCAATGCAAAATAAGATTCTTACTTAAACAGATGGCAACAATATTGTCACAGAAAATAGGAACGTTACTCTAAAAAATCAGAAGGTCTTCAAGTTAATTCTTCATCCAGAGCATCTGAGTAGTGCATAGTGATGCTGATATATATTCTGCTTCTGCAGTGGACAAAGCTATGGTTGATTGCCTTTTGCTGGGCCAGGATATCAAATTTTTTCCCAAGAACTTACAGTTCCCAGATGTACTTTTACGTTCCATTCCGTCCCCTGCGTAATCTACATCAAAATAACCAGAAAGTCTATACTCTAATGTTTTCTCATACATCAGGCCCAGGTTAGGGGTTCCTTTCAGATACCTGAGTATTCTTTTAACAACTGTTAAATGAGGTTCTCTAGGATCTGATTGAAATCTGGCACAGAGACATACACTAAACAGAATATCAGGACGTGTAGCAATCAGATAGAGAAGAGAGCCTATCATACCACGATATAGCTTCTGACAAACCTTCTGGCTAATTTCTTCTTTTTCCAGAATGCAGGTTGGATGCATAGGTGTCTTAGCAGGTTTGCATTCAGCCATTTCGAATTTCTTAGAATGTCTTTTATGTATTTACTTTGATAAACGTAGGTAGCTTCTGAAGATTGATTAATTTGAATCCCTAGAAAGAACTTTAGTTCTTGCATTAAGCTCATTTCAAATTCTGCCTGCATTAGCTCAGAGAGTTTTTGACATACAGAAGGGTTAGCTGAACCAAAAATAATGTCATCAACATATATCTGGCATATCATGAGATCATTTCTAATGTTTTTACAGGAGAGTGTAGAGTCAACCTTTCCTCTAATAAAGTCATGTTCTAGAAGGAAGTTACTTAATCTATCATACCAAGCTCTAGGAGCTTGTTTTAAACCATATAGTGATTTCTTGAGTTTAAAGACGTGTTCTGGACATTTAGGGTTTTCAAATCCTGGAGGTTGATTGACATAAACTTCTTCTTATATATAACCATTAAGAAATGCACTCTTGACATCCATTTGATATAGTTTGATAGAATGATTTACAGCAAATGAAACAAGTAAGCGAATAGATTCTAACCTGGCGACTGGGGCAAAGGTTTCGTTGTAGTCAATACCTTCTTGTTGGTTGTACCCTTGTGCCACTAGTCGTGCTTTGTTTCTGACTACTTCTCCCTTTTTGTTCAATTTGTTTCTGAACACCCATCTGGTTCCAATAATATGAGTTCCTTTAGGCTTTAGAACAAGATCCCAGACATCATTCTTTGAGAATTGATCTAGCTCTTCTTTCATAGCTAGAACCCAGTCGTTGTCTTGAAGTTCCTCATCACATGAAGTAGGCTAAGTCAGAGATACTAGTCCTAGAGGAATTTCTTCAGATACTTTGAATGTTGACCTAGTTCTGACAGGTTCATCCTTGTTTCCCAGAATCAAATCTTCAGAGATATTGGGGTGGCATCTTGATTTCTTCTGGATAGTTGAGGCTTCAGTTGCATTTGGAATTTGTTTATCAGATACTTCTTGTGATTTTGTCTTATCGTCAGAGCCTGCAAGAGTAATCTCCAGATCTGCAAGTTTCTCAACTAGCTTTGTCTTTTCAGGGTCAAGCTTATCATTAAATCTAACATGGATTGATTCTTCCATAATTTTGGTTTCTGTGTTGTATACTCTGTAGCCTTTAGAGCATTTTGAGTATCCTAACATAATACCTTTTTGTGCTTTTGAATCAAACTTGTTTAGATGTTCTTTAGTATTGAGAATAAAGCAAGAGCATCCAAAAGGATGAAGATAAGAAATGTTGGGTTTTCTTCCCTTACACAGTTCATAGGGATTCTTTTCCAGAATAGATCTTATAGAGATTCTATTCTGAATATAACATGTTGTATTTATTGCTTCAGCCCAAAAGTGCTTAGCCACATTTGTTTCATTGGTCATGGTCCTGGGCATCTCTTGGAGTGTCCTATTCTTCCTTTCTACAACTCCATTTTGTTGTGGAGTTCTAGGATAGGAAAAATCATGGGATATTCCATTAGAATTAAATAGTTCCTCAAAAAATTTATTTTCAAATTCTCCACCATGATCACTTCTGACTCTGATGATTTTAGAGTCAAATTCGTTTTGCACTTTGTAACAGAAGCTAGTGAATACAGAGTGAGACTCACCCTTGCGCTTTAGGAATTTTACCCATGTCCAGCGACTAAAGTCATCAATAATAACTAGTCCATATTTCTTTCCATTGACTGATGTTGTCTTAACAGGCCCGAACAGGTCAATGTGAAGAAGTTCCAGAGGCTTAGAGGTAGAAACAATATTTTTCTTTTTCAAAGACGTTTTTGAAAATGTACCTTTCTGACATGCCTCACATAGAGCTTCTGAAGAGTACTTCAGTTTAGGTAGGCCTCTGACTAACTCGAGTTTATTTAGGTGAGAGAGTTTTTTCATGCTAATGTGGCCCAAGCGTCTATGCCATACCCATTGCTCTTCATGAGCAGACATCAGACATTTTATATTTTGTTCTTTTAGATCTGAAAGATTAATCTTGTAAATATTGTTTTTCCTCTTGCCAGTGAATATGACTGTTCCATTGTTCTGATTAATTGCTTTAGATGTTTTTTAATTGAAGATTACGTCATAATCGTTATCACTTAATTGACTTATTGATAATAGATTATGCATTAATCCTTCTACATAGAGAACATCAGATATAGAGGGAAGAGTTCCATTACCAATAGTTCTGGAGCCTCTGATCATTCGTTTTTGATTTCCTCGGAAACCTACGAAGCCAACATCTTTAAGTTCTAGGCTTAGGAACATATGCTTTCTTCCCGTCATGTGTCACGAGCCTCCAGAGTCCAGGTACCATGATTGGTGTCTTAGCTCTGCTGCATAAGATATCTACAACATAAGTTATCTTATCCTTTGGTACCCATAATATTTGGGTCCTTTATGATTAGTTTTCCCAGAGTTTCTTAGAACTTTGGGTTTTCTAGCATTATCTAAACGTTGTGCTTGTGTATGTGTGTAGTGATAAGAAAAAGGAGATTTAGGTTTGTCATCTGTGGAAGATTTATCTTCACTGGGGACATACCCTATTCCTCTTTTATTATTCTGACTTACTCCATAAATCATGGATGCTATTCTGCTCCTTTCTATCCCATTTTTCAGAAACTTTTGAAAAGATTTTTCATATTCATATATCATTGTGTTAAAAGTTTATGGGGCTTGAGATAGTGCTTCTTCAAGTTTTAAACATTGTTTATTTGTGGAGTCTCTTTCTTTTATTAAAGTTTGATTTTCATCTTTTAGTTCTGAAGCAGTTATCTTAAGCTTATCACATTTTTTTATTGTTCTTTCAAGAACTCCTTTTAAAGCTTTAAATTTTTGTTTAAGTTTTTGATATGAGGTTAGAGTTTCAGAAAGGCATGATTCAAGGTCAGAGCGAGAAAGATCAGAAAATACCTCTTCAGAGTCAGATTCTCCATCTGATGTATTTCTGGAGGTGATAGCCATGAGTGCAACATTTGCCTGTTCTTTAGAGTCTGATTCGGATGAGTCAGATCCACTGTCGTCCCAGGTGGCCATCAATCCCTTTTTAGTTCTGAATGAACTTTTCTTGAAATTCTCTCTTCTAGAGCTTTCTTTCTTCAACTTGGGACATTTATTTCTGTAATGACCTGTTTCCTTACATTCATAGCATGTTATATCTTTGTTTGAATTACCTTTGGAAGTTGATTTTGAGCGATCCCCCTTGGGTCTTGGTCTTCTGAATTTATTATTCCTTTTTCTCCAGAGTTGTTTTACTCTTCTGGTTAAAAGGGATAATTCTTCTTCGTCGTCAGATTCTTCCTTCTCAAAGTCGTCATTGTCTTCCTCTTCAGCCTGGAAGGCTTTGTTTCTATCTGGTTTGCGTCTTTCGGATTTGGACTTTAGTGCTACATACTTGATCTTCTTTTGAGGCTCATCTTCCTCTAGTTCTATCTCGTCGCTTCTGAGTGAACAGACAAGTTCCTCAAGGCTGATATTGTTCAGATCTTTTGATAACTTTAAAGCTGTGACCATGGGTCTCCATTTCTTTGGCAAGCTTCTAACAATCTTTTTGAAATGATCCGCCGTTGTGTAGCCCTTACCCAACACTTTGAGTCCTATAATTAAAGTTTGAAATCTAGAAAACATTACCTCTACAGCTTCATCGTCCTCCATTTTAAAAGCTTCATATTTCTGAATTAGAGCTAGAGCCTTTGTTTCTTTGATTTGAGAATTTCCTTCGTGAGTCATCCTCAGGGAGTCAAGTATTTCTTTAGTTGTTTCCCTGTTGGTGATCTTTCCATATTCATTGTAGGAAATGGCATTGAGTAGTATCGTTCTGGCTTTGTGATGGTTTTTGAATTCACGCTTCTGATCATCTGACATTCTGCTTCTGGGAATAGCAACGCCAGAGTCTGTCATAGGTGGTGTGTAGCCAATTGTGACAATATCCCATAGATCAACGTCGTAGCCCAGCAAGAAACTTTCAATTCTGTCTTTCCAATAATCAAAATTTTCTCTATCAAAGATTGGAGTTTTAGCATTGTAACTATCTCTTTCATTGGTGTTGGCCATAGTTTTTCTCACGCTGGATCTCTCTACACTGTTAGGTGTTTGATTAGAAAATCAATAACAAAGCCGAAGCTCTGATACCAATTGAAGGTAGAGAAAAACAAGAAAAGGGGTTTGAATTGTTTTGAAAATAAAAACTTTTTAAGAAATCAGACACACACAAAATAAAAAAAGGGAAATGACACATAATTTTATACTGATTCGCTTCAAATTCAAAGCTACTCCAGTCCACCCGTCCAAGGTGATTTCACCTTTAAAAAGGACTTAATACACTAATCTTGAAAGATTACCCAACCAATCATCTAAGAGAATAATTCCTTAGCCCTCTCAAGTATTCAGACTACACAGAGTCACTTGTGGAAGTATTTTAAGCAAAAGTATGAATTGTAATGTAATGTGTTTCTAACAAACAAGTAAGAATTACAGAATTATAAGAACAATGGCTTTTCACGTAAGAGCAACAACTCGTGAAGGATAAGAAAGAATGGTTGAGATTTTTCGTATTCTTGTGTGTCTCTGGTGTGTCTCCTTGTGAAGTATTCAGTCCTTTATATAGGCGTTGAGAAGGACCGTTGGAGTGATGACAGGATCATGGTCATTGAAGAATGTTTATTGTCATTACTCTCCTTGTTTCTTTCTAAAACAGTTTTGTGCGCCTCATTATTTCCTTCTAGAAATACTTTCTTTCCAAAACTAGATTTATTTTTGGTTACATGTTCTGAACTGGTGAATCTGTATCAGAGTCTAACGTCAAAGGTTAATGATATCTGGCCATATCAGAGTTTCTCTATGCTCTTTATTTCTTCAGATTCAGAGTCTAGATTCAGTCTTCTTTACCAGAGTTTCTGGCTTCTTTTTGTTGCGGTGGTAACTACGTTGATCAGAGTCAGAGCCTTCTGGACGCGTTTTGTTTGAGTAGCATCTGATAGTTGAAATCTGTATCTGATGTGTTTCTCTATCTGATGTTTGATCAGAGTCCTACACACTAAGATAAATTTTTTGTTAGGGTACCATTTTTGTTTCATCCTTTGTTATCATCAAAATCTTAGAGATACATTGTAGATCCAACTTTGTTCTTACAACTTGCTCACCTACCTGTCGAAGGTTATCAACCGTTGAGGTTTGACTTTCTAGACGAAGACATTATGTTTATCAGAGACTTCACTATGCTAGGCTTCAAAGCAGGCCCTGAGGAAGGCCCCGAACCAGGATCGCGATAGAAGCTCGTGTTCGACAATGCTTCCAATGCTCGAGGCCATGGCATAGGTGTTGTTATCACTTCTCCAACCGGTTTCCATCTTCTATTTACCGCTAGATTGTGTTTTGTCTGCACCAACAATATGGAAGAATATGAAGCATGTATCTACGGTTTGGAGGCGGCCATCGACCTAAGGATCAAGATTCTTGAGGTATACGGTGATTCAGCTCGGGTAATAAGTCAGGTTAAAGGTGATTGGGAGACTCGGGATAGCAAGTTGATACCTTACAAGGACCATATTAGAAAACTGGTACCCTACTTTGATGAAATCTCTATTCATCATATTCCAAGTAAGGAAAATCAGTTAGCATGTGCTCTAGCCACGTTGGCGTCTATGTTCAAAGTCAAATGGAAGAATGAAGCACCAGCTATCCATATTGACCACTTAGATGAACCATCACATTGTATAGCAATCGAGGCCTATCCTGATGATAAGCCCCGATTCTATGACATAAAGACATTTCTGGAGAAACGGAAATATCCCGAGGGTATATCCATTACCGATAAGAAGGCTCTGAGAAGACTCTCTTCCAAGTTCTTCCTAAACGGTGATGTGTTATACAAGCGAAATTATGATTCTGTACTTCTCAGATGCATGGATAGACATGAAGCTAGTACGATCATAAAATCCATACATGAAGGTTGTGAGGGTGTACATGCAAAGGGTCCTGCTATGGCCAAGAAGATCATTTAGGTTGGGTATTACAGGACGACAATGGAGGTCGACTGTTATAACTTTGTCAAAAGATGTCACAAATGCCAGATATATGGTGACAAGATCTTTATGCCACCAACTCCGTTGAATGTTTTGACTTCTCCATGGCCTTTTTCTATGTGGGGTATTGATATGATTGGGATGATAGAGCCTAAAGCTTCCAACGGTCATCGATTCATCCTTCTCTCCATTGATTACTTCACGAAATGGGTCGTAGATGCTTCATATGCTAATATCATTCGGCAAGTGGTTACTCGGTTTATCAAGAAGGAGATAATCTGCCACTATGGGATACCTAGCAAGATCATCACTGATAATGCCAGTAACCTCAACAACAAGATGATAAAGGAGTTGTGCGAAGAATTTAAGACCGAGCACCACAACTCTTCACCATACCAGCCCAAGATGAACGACGTCGTAAAAGTAGCGAATAAGAATATCAAGAGAATCGTCCAGAAAATGGTCAAGACATACAAAGATTGGCATGATATATTACCCTTCACTCTACATGGTTACAGAACCTCCGTTCGCACATCCACTGAGGCAACTCCATACTCGTTAGTATACAGGATGGAGGTCGTCCTACCGATTAAAGTCGAGATCCCTTCACTCAGAGTCATCATGGAGGCCGACCTAGATGAGGTTGAATGGGTTCAATCACGGTATGACCAACTGAATCTGATAGAAGAAAAGCGTTAGACGACCGTCTGTCATGGTCAGCTATACAAAAGACGTCTCAAACGAGCTTTTGATAAGAAAGTTCTTCCTCGTGAGTATCGCCTAGGGGAACTCGTTCTCAAAAGGTATTCTGCTATTCACTCAGACCCACGAGGCAAATGGACTCCCAACTATGAGGGACCTTTCGTCATCAAGAAGGCCTTCTCAGGTGGGTCTCTAATCCTCATAACAATGGATGGGGAAGACTTGCCATCACTAGTGAACGCATACATAGTAAAAAAGTATTATACCTGAAAAGAAATGATAAAAGCCCGCTAGATTAATCTTCGCAAGATTGATCTAGGCAAAAATTGCTATCCCGGTGGACCAAAAATGAACTGTCCGTGCAAAAGTTAGGGAACAAACTAAATCTCGCTAAGTTGAAAACTCGAAAGGGAGACTCAGACAAAAAGGAGCATCCCGGTGGACAAAAAGAATGAAAATGTCCAGGAAAAAATTAGGGATAAAGGCATTGACTATGATCCTCGAGTCCATTACGCTACAAGCTAGATATCAGATGGTTAAAGATCGATTCGATCATCGTCAGTCGAAGCAAGGTCTCATAATTCAAGTTCTACAGTAGACTACGACCAATGTTGTGATCAATGGAAAATATATACAAAATATTTCCCATTGCCATTTCATTTATTTTTCAATTTTTGCAACATCCTCATCAAGGGTGTTTGCATCTTTGTAAAGTTCTATTCATATTAAATAAAATTCAGCTTCTTTTATCAAGTATTCTATTTTCTTCTATGTTTTGTATGCAAAATAACTAATTCATCTTATTCACATAATACCTTAAAGTTTTGGAGAATAATAAAAGCTACACTAAAGGGAAACACTATGCATTACTGCAAAATCCCGATAAACATGAAAGGTGACCGGTAGCCCCAAAAAATGGTTTCGCTTGAACACCTGTGGCATCCGATTGGCTGCCCCATTGATGGGTGTCATGGTGTTCTCCAGCAGCTAAATGGTTTTGTGATAGCAGCATTGACACCTGGACCCCTCACAACCTCCACCTTCCAACCTTCAATGACGAGTCGGAGTTCCCGTCATAATAAAGAGCCATATTCCCCACAAATGACCTACGTCTAACCAAACAACGAATGTGCATGCATCATGAAAACAAATCATACATCATGCATTAGGCATATCATACATCAAAGACCTGTTCGATCACAGTATAATCACTCGTTCGGGCAAATTCTTGGATACGTTAATATTTAATCCTCTTTTACCTCGAATACCTGAAAAGCGTTCTCAATTCCCGTATTCAAGTTCAAGAAAATTAAATAGGGGCAGCTGTTTGTAAGACCCCAATTTTGACCCTAAGATCCCTCATGTTATTCTCATCATATGCATTAGCATTGGGATCACACCTTAGCATCCTCCTTAGCCCTTTTTCATTGGGTTTGCATTGGGAGAGATCCCCAAGAAAATTTGATTGTATCATACTTCATTTTTTCTTTGTTTACTAACCAAAATACCAAAAATATGTCATTGTATAGTTTAACTCTTTTGTAGGTAGTGCATATGCTCACCTATGCTCTATCAAGTTCATATCTAGGGTTTGAGACCCTCATTGCAAGGAGCTCAATCAAGAATTGGTTTACTATGGCTCTAAAGTATCATATATGAATCCCCATGATCTTCACATATTATTTTGATCAAGAAATTATCAAGAGTTTGGAGTTGGTTTGCCTTGGAAACCCTAATTCATCTGGGTATCTTATGTAACTTCTTCAACAAGTTTCTTCACCAATTGATAAAATATTTCAAGGGATACTTCATATTAAATAATATTATGCATATATGATCCTCCATGACTCCCAAAAGTCAAGAGAATATCAAGATAGCAAGTTGGATCATGGTGGTTGACCAGAGAAAGTCAACTGATCAAAACTGGGGTTCCCTAGACCCTATCTCCTACACTTTCTGTCATATGAAAAATATTACAAGAGAAAAGTTACTCTAAATTACATTCCAAACAACTTTCATGTTAGGGTCAAGAGCTAGTTTTGCTTGGAAAGTCATTTTTATGGTGAACGATTATAGGTCATTTTGTCTAAACCCTAGTTTGGAGGTCAACTTCCCGAGACCATAACTTGCTCAATTTTTATGAGATGAAATCCATTCAAGTTGAATGATCAAATTCAAGATCTATACTTCAACGTTTAGGTTTGTAGGAAGTGCAAATTCAACTTTTAAATGCATGTGATATGAGGAAACATTATAGGTCATTTTGGGCCAAGACTATTGAACAAGTGATACTCCTCAACTTCTAAATTGCATAACTCCTTCATGATAAATCCAAATAAGGTCAAATTTGTGACCAATTTGAAGGCCATTTAGATAGCTACACTTTGATGAAGGAACATTTTGAAGGTGAGAAAATTAAGAAAGGGGGGTTTGAATTGTTTTGGAAAATAAACGCTTTTTCAAAATAAAATCACACAGGATTTTATACTCGTTCGCTTATAACAAAAAGCTACTCCAGTCCACCCGGCCAAGGTGATTTCGCCTTCAACAAGGACTTAATCCACTAATCTTGAAAGATTATTACAACCAACGTCTAAGAGAAAGATCTCTTAGTCCTCTTAAGTATACAGACTGCGAATAATCACTTGAGGAATAAAAAATCAATTTAGGTAAAGACAGAATTTGTAATCTAGAATGCTTCTAGGATAAAGCAAATATTACAGAAATTTGAGCAAGTAAGAAGTTTCACGTTATGAGCAAAAGCTCGTGAAAGATTAAGAGAGAGAGTAGAGTATTTCTGTGCGTTCAGGTGTGTCTCTCAATGAGGTTTGCCGTCCTTTATATAGAGGTGAAAGGACCGTTGTAGTGATGGCAGATATTTTGTCTTGATGAGAGTTTAATGCCATAACTTCTGTTGTTTCTTGCCAAAACAAGTTTGTCTCCCTGAATAACTTCTTTCCAAATATGGTTTCTTTCCCTTTGAAGTTGTAGTTGCTGTTACTCTTTCTGGATAAGGAAATTCTTCGTTAGAGTCTGAATTACTCTATTAGTCTGAGATCTGAGAAATGACATTAGAGCTTCTGATAGTCTTGGTCTTTTAGATCATCAGTGTTGACTTCAGAGGAAGTTGAGAGCTTCTGGTATTCTGATATGCTGTTGCTCAGAGTCAGAACTTCTGGAGCGCGCTTCTTCTTCAGATGCTTCTGATATTCTGATATGTTGTTTTGCTCAGAGTCAGAACTTCTAGAGAGCGTTTCCACTTCAGATGCTTCTGATCTTCTGGTACTTTGTAGCTGATTTTATTCTGTATCTGATAAAGCGATCAGATTCCTTTGTTCTTGTTCAGAGTCCTGCACACTTAGAAATTTTTCGTTAGACTGCCAATTTTGGTTTCATCCTTTTGTTATCATCAAAATCCTGGAGTCTGTTGTAGAACTATTTTTGTTCTTACAATCTCCCCCTTTTTGATGATGACAAAACAAACTTAAATGACTGATGAAACATTCAGATATAAGAGTTTATCAGATCAGATAGAAGTGAGCTCCCCCTGAGATAAACTAGGGAGTTCAGAAGTTCTTACCAGAGCTTCCAAGCAATGAAGTTTTCTAGATACCTTTCTGCATCTTTCTAAGTCAAAGAGTGTTAGATGGATTTTAATTGAATAGTATGTTTGCAGAGTGCTTGAGGAATTAGACAATTTTTCATCAGAGCTGTTTGATTTCTCCCCCTTTTTGTCAGAATCAAAAAGACTTAAAAAAGTAATAAGCAGGAAGAATATATATATATATATATATATATATATATATATATATATATATATATATATATATATCTAGATAAGAGCAAAAACATCAGAGACAAAACAAGCAAAGTAACAAGCAAGAAAAACATCCTAAGTGCCTAAGGGTTGGGAGAAGGAGGCATTCTCTGAAGCAGTTGAGTCAGCAGATTCTGGATGTTGGCGTTGACTGTGTCCTGTTGATCCAATCTGGCTCGGACTTCCTTCTGCTCTTTCTGAAGCTCCTCAAGGGTCTTGAGAACCAGAGGGGCAAAAGTAGAGGACTCCCCCTGAGTCTGAGCATTCTGTTCTTCAGCGGCTTTAGCTTCAACTTCAGTAGCAGCTTTAGCTTCAGCTTCAGCAGCAGCTTTAGCTTGAGCTTCAGCAGCAGCAACAACATCAACTAGAGCTTTGGCTTCAGCTTCCCTTACCCTTTGAAGTTCTTCTTGTCTTGTTCTTTCTTCTACTTCCCTTCTGGCTTCTTCCTCAGCTTCTCTAGCTAAGCGCTCCTGTAGTCTTGCCTCAGCGTCTCTGATAAAGTCGTTTCTGACTTGCTCATAGAGGTTCTTCAGCTTAAAGGCCTCAGAAGTCATCCAGCCAATGACTCTGTTCCAGTGTGTCCTAACAGAGGAAGGGTCATCACTGATGCCAAAGTTTGTGGACAGGGACTTAACCTTTTCCACTGATGCTTCTGCAAACAACATAATTGCCTCTTCTAGGGTTGGCAGGGAGTGGTCAGGTTCAGATGGTAGAGGTGAGGAAGTAGGAGGGCTTAGATTGAGAGTTTGAGGTTCAGCGGAAATGTTTGGAGGGGTAAGGTCAGAGGTGTTGGGGTCAGAGGGTTGGACGTCAGAGGGAATGATGGTTGGTTGTTCTATGGGTGGTGAGGTTACTTCAGGTTCAGGTGGAGGTGGTTGTGGTTGTTGGGAGGCAAGGTTTTGTGTCTGAAGTTGGGCTAGAGTGGAAGAAGCGGGGTCAGAGAATTCTGTGTCAGATGAAATGATACAGTAAGGGGGTGATTCTGGGGCTGAAGATGAGGAGGTGGTTTCATTCATTTGTTCAGCTTCAGATATTGGTAAGGAGGTATTGGCGAGGTTAAATTTTGGGAGTGGTTGAGATGTTCTGGTCGTTGAAGGAGGGGTTTCAGATGGGGTGTATAGAGGTGTTGGTAGAGGGATAGAAGAAGAAAGTTGCTGTACAGAAGGAGTAGGAGAGGCAAACTTACCAGAAGACTCATGCAGAGGTGCTGGAGGTCTTGATTCAGAGGATTCTCCTAGCTTCGCTTTCTTCGCCTGTAAAGTCTTCTCAGATGGACCTCTTTTATGTCTTACGAAGTTGGGAGCTTTATCTGGCAGTTCGCTCAGCCTGAAATCTGAGATATCCACTCCTTCATCCTTCAGACGTTGGAGATAGTGCAGGATTGCCTCTTTGGGTTCTTCCTTGGAGAACAAATATAGACCATGGGGAATTTTCCTCTGATCTTTTAAGGCTTCCCAAGAGGTGTCCAGAGTAGGTCTAACGTTGACCTTCTCTAGAATTCCCATGCTCTTCAGATTCCAGAAGTTCAGAGGCCTTCCAGTGTCGATTGCCATGTCGTCCATAAGCCTGAGCTTTACCAGATGGTCCACGAGACCATTCTCTATCAGTACATCTGAGAGGAGTCTTCCCAAGGGAATGTAAGTTCTGGGCTTCATGTGATATCTGGTTTCTCGTACAGAGTCTCTGAGGTATTTGAAGAGGAGTGCTGGGAGGCATAGCTTCAGACCTTTATGAATACAGTACAAAATACATTTCTGATTTGTATTGATGTAATCTGATGAATTTGACGCTGGGCGATGATGGATTGTTCCCAGAATAATTTTGAGCCAGACCCGGAGGTTCTGATGCAGTTCCTTGTTCTTTGAGAGGTTGCCTTCTGCGTTTAGTTTGAAGATCGTTGGGTTGATTTCTTGAGATATGTATTTCGCCTTGGGATTGATGTTGTAAATCCTTCTTCCTCCATCTTTCTGCTTGTTCAGCAAAGCAGCGATGGACTTTTCAGTTATCACAATTTTTACTCCCAGAACGTAAGAGACGATAAAATGATCGTCAGCATCAGCAAATCTCCAGAATTCCTTAATGAGATTTGGGTAAACTGGACCGTAGAGGCGTTGAAAGTAGTTTCCCCAACCTTGTTGACGAAGTTCTTCAGTGAGGTCTACGCCATTTCTTCTTATGTTATCAAAATCCACCAGGGATTCACATAGCACGTTCAGTTTTTCAAAAGGTGTTGCAAGGTTACTATGGGGTTCACGGTCAAGAATGTGAGGCTCCTTGTAAACTGGTGTTGTAACTACGCCTGTAACCGTTGGAGTAGGGTTGATGGTGCTTTGAGCTGGGTTGCTGGAATCCATTTGCTGAGAGTAGTTGAACACAGATTTTTGTTGAGTATCCATGGTGTTGATGAAGAACTGAGATGAAGATGAACTGTTTGCATAAATGCCTTGAGAGAACTGGGATATAAAGAGTGAGTGAGAGTGAAATGTGTGCAAAGTGAGAAATGAGTGTTTAAATACCCAAAAAAGGGCGCATGCAAAGCGACACGCAAATCAGAGTTTAGCACAAAAACCAAGTTAGCACGTTTAGAGGGAAAAATGATTATAGCTCATAAATGATGTCTAATCCCAACAGTTTGCACACTGCTCGAGGAGATCTCAAGAGTCTGTTCCTTGATTACTGCTGGACAGCTGTCTAGAAGTTTCAAGGTTAGACCCAAGACACTCCACGTGGTTTGATTTATCTGATCTTCAGGAATACCAAGGGATTGGTTCCTGGAGATTTCTAACTCAGATAACATCTAACAGGGTAGAAGTATCAGAGTCAGAGGCAGAATCCATTAGTTTATCTTAAAGTCTCATTTAGCAACCTCAGAGGCACATTTTAATCAGGGCAGTTTTGAATGTTCAGATTTTCTAAGATAAAGAGGAATTTATCTTCAGCTAAGGGTTTAGTGAAGATATCTGCCCATTGATGATCTGTATCAATGAACTTCAATGTTACTATCCCTTTCTGAACATAGTCTCTGATAAAATGATGTTTTATTTCAATGTGCTTAGCTCTGGAGTGCAAGATGGGATTCTTATTTAAACAAATGGCAGCAGTATTATCACAGAAGATAGGAATGTTACTCTCGAAGATTTGCAGATCTTCTAACTGATTCTTCATCCAGAGCATCTGAGTAGTGCACAGTGATGCTGAGATGTATTCTGCTTCTGCAGTGGACAGAGCGATAGTTGATTGCCTTTTGCTTGCCCAGGATATCAGATTGTTTCCCAGGAGCTGACAATTTCCAGATGTGCTTTTTCGTTCCAATCTATCTCCTGCGTAATCTGCATCACAGTAACCAGAAAGTCTATACTCTGATGTTTTCTCATACATCAGGCCCAGGTTAGGAGTTCCTTTCAGATATTTGAGAATTCTCTTAACTGCAGTTAAGTGAGTTTCTCTAGGATCTGATTGGAATCTGGCACAGAGACAGACACTAAAGAGAATATCAGGTCGAGTAGCAGTCAGATAGAGAAGGGAGCCTATCATACCACGATAGAGCTTCTGGCAAACCTTTTTACTGACTTCTTCCTTTTCAAGAATGCATGTTGGATGCATGAGAGTCTTTGCAGAGTTGCATTCAGCCATGTCAAATTTCTTCAGAACATCTTTTATGTATTTGCTTTGATGAACGTACGTGACTTCTGAAGTTTGGTTAATTTGAATTCCCAAAAAGAACTTTAGTTCTTGCATTAAGCTCATTTCAAATTCTGCCTGCATTAACTCAGAGAATTCTTGACAAACAGAGGCGTTAGCTGAACCAAAAATAATATCATCAACGTGTATCTGGCATATCATGAGATCATTGTTAAGGTTTTTACAAAAGAGTGTGGAGTCAACTTTTCCTCTGATGAAATTATGTTCCAGAAGAAAGTTACTTAATCGTTCATACCAAGCTCTGGGAGCTTGTTTAAGTCCATATAAAGATTTTTTAAGTTTAAAAACATGTTTTGGATAATTTGGATTTTCAAAACCTGGAGGTTGGTTGAAATACACTTCTTCTGATATATAACCATTACGGAATGCGCTCTTGACATCCATTTGATACAGTTTGATAGAATGATTTATAGCGAAGGATACAAGAAGACGAATAGATTCTAACCTGGCGACTAGAGCGAAGGTTTCATTGTAGTCAATACCTTCTTGTTGACTGTAACCTTGAGCTACCAGTCGAGCTTTGTTTCTGACGACTTCTCCTTTCTCATTCAGCTTGTTTCTGAATACCCATCTGGTTCCGATAACGTGAGTGCCTATGGGCTTGGGAACAAGATCCCAGACATCGTTCTTTGTGAGTTGATCTAACTCTTCTTGCATGGCTAGAACCCAGTCGTTATCTTGAACTGCCTCATCACAGGACGTAGGCTCGATCAGAGACACTAGTCCCAGAGGAGTCTTTTCAAAGGTCTTGAAGGTAGATCTGGTTCTGACAGGTTCGTCCTTGTTACCCAGAATCAATTCTTCAGATATGTTGAGGTGACTTTTAGCTTTCTTTGGGATTAATGGAAGATTAATTTCCTCAGGATTTTGAATGACAGTTGCTTCTGGAGCTTTGTCAGATCCTGCAAGAGTGATTTCTAAATCTGCAAAATTTTCAACTAGCTTTGACTTTTCAGGGTCAAGCTTATCGTTAAATTTGACATGAATTGATTCTTCCACAATTTTGGTTTCTGTATTGTATACTCTGTAGCCTTTAGAGCGTTCTGAGTATCCTAACATAAAACCTTTCTGTGCTTTGGAATCAAACTTGTTCAGATGTTCTTTAGTGTTTAAAATAAAACAGGAGCATCCAAAAGGATGAAAATATGAAATGTTTGGTTTTCTTCCTTTACACAGTTCATAGGGAGTCTTTTCCAGAATGGGTCTTATAGAGATTCTATTCTGAATATAACACGCTGTATTTACAGCTTCGGCCCAAAAGTGCTTAGCCACGTTTGTTTCATTGATCATAGTTCTTGCCATCTCTTGGAGTGTCCTATTCTTCCTCTCTACAACTCCATTTTGTTGTGGAGTTCTAGGGCAGGAGAAATCATGGGATATTCCATTAGAGTTAAACAATTCCTCAAAAAAATTGTTTTCAAATTCCCCACCATGATCACTTCTGACTCTTACAATTTTAGAGTCAAATTCTTTTTGCACTTTGGAACAGAAGCTAGTGAATACAGAGTGAGACTCGCTCTTGTGCTTTAGGAATTTTACCCATGTCCAGCGACTGAAATCATCAACATTGACTAGTCCATATTTCTTTCCATTGACTGATGCTGTTTTCACAGGACCAAATAAGTCAATGTGAAGAAGTTCCAGAGGCTTAGAGGTAGTAACAATAGTTTTCTTTTTGAAAGATGTTTTTGAAATTTTTCCCTTCTGACATGCTTCACACAGAGCATCTGAAGAGAACTTCAGTTTAGGCAGGCCTCTGACTAACTCGAGTTTATTTAGCTGAGATAAATTCCTCATGCTAATGTGGCCCAAGCGTCTATGCCATACCCATTTCTCTTCGTGAACGGACATCAGACACTTCACATTTTGTTCTTTTAAATCAGACAGATTAATTTTATAAATATTGTTTTTCCTCTTTCCTATGAATAGGACAGAACCATTGTTTTGATTTATGGCTTTACATGTTTTTTGATTAAAGATTACATCATAACCGTTATCACTTAATTGACTTATGGATAACAGGTTATGCATTAATCCTTCTACGTAAAGAACATCAAATATAGAGGGAAGAGTACCATTACCAATAGTTCCGGAGCCTTTGATCCTTCCTTTCTGATCTCCTCCGAAACCTACGAATCCAGCGTCTTTAAGTTCCAGGCTTTGGAACATAGACTTTCTTCCCGTCATGTGTCGCGAGCATCCAGAGTCCAGGTACCATGACTGGTGTTTGAACTTTGCTGCATAAGATATCTGCAACATAAACAATCTTATCTTTTGGTACCCAGAGTCTCTTGGGTCCTTTATGATTAGTTTTTCCAGAGTTTCTGATTACCTTGGGTTTTCTAGCATTATCAAAATTTTGTTCTTGTGTGTGTGTATAGTGATATGAAAATGGGGATTTAGGTTGGTCACTAGTAGAAGTTTTATCTTCCTTAGGATCATACCCAATTCCTCTTCTATTGTTCTGACTGACTCCATAAATCATTGATGCCATTACACTCCTTCCTATCCCATTTTTCAGAAACTTTTGAAAGGCTTTTTCGTACTTATAAATTATCGTGTTTGAAGTTTGTGGAGCTTGAGATAATGCTTCTTCTAGTTTTAAACAATTTTTATTTGCTGCATCTCTTAGTGATGTTAAAACTTTGTTTTCATCTTTTAGTTCTAGAATTGTCATCTCAAGTTTGCCACATTCTTCAAATTTTTCTTCAAGACAACCTTTTATTGCTTTAAATTTTTGTTTTAGTTTCTGATATGAGCTAAGAGTTTCAGACAAGCATGATTCTAGGTCAGATCGAGAGAGTTCAGAAAATACCTCTTCTAATTCAGATTCTTCATCTGAAGTGCTCCTGGATGTGGTAGCCATGAATGCCACATTTGCCTGTTCATCAGAGTCAGATTCTGATGAGTCAGATTCGCTGTCATCCCAGGTGGCCATTAATCCCTTCTTGGTTATGAGGGAGTTTTTCTTGAAGCTATCTTTTCTGGAGTTGTCTTTCTTTAACTTTGGGCATTCGTTCCTGTAGTGACCTGTTTCTTTACATTCATAACAAGTAACATCTTTGTTAGCTTTACCTTTTGAGGTTGATTCTGATCGATCCCCTCTGGGTCTTGGTCTCCTGAAGTTATTGTTCCTCTTTTTCCAGAGTTGTTTAACTCTTCTAGTTAGGAGGGACAATTCTTCTTCATCATCAGAATCTTCCTGTTCAGAGTCATCAGCATCTTTTGTTTCGGCCTGGAAGGCTTTGTTCCTGTCAGGCTTGCGTCTTTCAGATTGGACTTTAATGCTACAGATTTGTTCTTCTTCTGAGGCTCATCTTCCTCCTGTTCTATCTCATGACTTCTGAGTGAACTGACAAGTTCTTCAAGGCTGATGTTGTTCAGATCCTTTGAAAGCTTTAATGCAGTGACCATGGGTCTCCACTTCTTTGGCAAGCTTCTGACTATCTTTTTGACGTGGTCTGCAGTTGTGTATCCTTTGTCTAGTACTTTGAGACCTGCAATAAGAGTTTGGAATCTAGAGAACATTACCTCTACAGCTTCATCATCCTCCATTTTGAAGGCTTCATATTTTTGGATTAGAGCCAGAGCCTTTGTTTCTTTGACCTGAGAGTTTCCTTCATGAGTCATCTTCAGGGAGTCAAGTATATCTTTAGCTGTTTCTCTGTTGGTGATTTTTTCATACTCATTATAGGATATGGCATTGAGAAGTATCGTTCTGGCTTTGTGATGATTCTTGAATTCGCGCTTCTGATCATCTGTCATCTTGCTTCTGGGAACTTCAACTCCAGCATTAGTTACAGGAGGTTTGTATCCATCTGTGACAATGTCCCAGAGATCAGCGTCATAGCCTAGAAAGAAACTTTCAATTCTATCCTTCCAGTAATCGAATTTCTCTCCATCAAAGACAGGAGGCTTAGCATTGTAACTGTCTCTTTCATTTGTCTGAGCCATAGTTTTTCTCGTTCTGGATCTCTCTACACGGTTAAGTGTTTGATTGGAAAATCAATAACAGAGCCGAAGCTCTGATACCAATGGAAGGTGAGAAAAACAAGAAAGGGGGGTTTGAATTGTTTTGGAAAATAAGCGCTTTTGCAAAATAAAATCACACAGGATTTTATACTGGTTCGCTTATAACACAAAGCTACTCCAGTCCACCCGGCCAAGGTGATTTCGCCTTCAACAAGGACTTAATCCACTAATCTTGAAAGATTATTACAACCAACGTCTAAGAGAAAGACCTCTTAGTCCTCTCAAGTATACAGACTGCGCAGAGTCACTTGAGGAATAAAAAATCAATTTAGGTAAAGACAGAATTTGTAATCTAGAATGCTTCTAGGATAAAGCAAATATTACAGAAATTTGAGCAAGTAAGAAGTTTCACGTTATGAGCAAAAGCTCGTGAAAGATTAAGAGAGAGAGTAGAGTATTTCTGTGCGTTCAGGTGTGTCTCTCAATGAGGTTTGCCGTCCTTTATATAGAGGTGAAAGGACCGTTGTAGTGATGGCAAATATTTTGTCTTGATGAGAGTTTAATGCCATAACTTCTGTTGTGTCTTGCCAAAACAAGTTTGTCTCCCTGAATAACTTCTTTCCAAATATGGTTTCTTTCCCTTTGAAGTTGTAGTTGCCGTTACTCTTTCTGGATAAGGAAATTCTTCGTCAGAGTCTGAATTACTCTATTAGTCTGAGATCTAAGAAATGACATTAGAGCTTCTGATAGTCTTGGTCTTTTAGATCATCAGTGTTGACTTCAGAGGAAGTTGAGAGCTTCTGGTATTCTGATATGCTGTTGCTCAGAGTCAGAACTTCTGGAGCGCGCTTCTTCTTCAGATGCTTCTGATATTCTCATATGTTGTTTTGCTCAGAGTCAGAACTTCTAGAGAGCGTTTCCACTTCAGATGCTTCTGATCTTCTGGTACTTTGTAGCTGATTTTATTCTATATCTGATAAAGCGATCAGATTCCTTTGTTCTTGTTCAGAGTCCTGCACACTTAGTAACTTTTCGTTAGAGTGCCAATTTTGGTTTCATCCTTTGTTATCATCAAAATCCTGGAGTCTGTTGTAGAACTATTTTTGTTCTTACACATTTCTCATTTTAAGCCCATAGAAAAAGTTACTCAAGGTGGAAGAAGTGAACCAATGGCTTGGTACTTAATTTTTTTTTTGATATGTTTGACTTTCCAAACTTCCACCTCAAAATTCATCATGATCCAAGATTCAAATGAAAAAGTGTTTGATAAGAAAGTTATTCCTCTTGATCTAACCTTTCCAAAAAGTCCAAATTTATCTCATTTCGATAAAGAATGAATGACTTGCGCATGGCTTAAAGTTGAAGGACCATTTGGAAGATTTGAAGTTCCACTTTCCATACACGAATACATGGCCTTTCCACATGACTTCAACATTCCTTACACTTATTTTTGGACCTGAATGCATCATTTCATGGGCCTATCACACGCCCATGCATCCATGCAAAGGTGATTTTCTATTTTTGAATTTTTGAAGAGGTGTGAAATTATCAATGACCTTGGCTATAAATAGAAGCCCTCTCACTCAGAATTGAGGACCCTTGCGCGCCAGCTTTGAAGCTACAACGCTAAACCTCCACATTCAAAGGATAAGCTTGGTGATTTTCATTGAGAATCGAGTTTGAAATGTCCCACTGTTTTGAGATTCAAACTCCAAGAGTCCTTATTCTTCTTTGATCCATTTCCACTCCATCAAGCATCCAAAGCAAGGCCAAGCACAATTGAGAGCAAGATCGTGTCCATCTGAACCTACAGTGTAGGTTAATTTATGAAATTTTCATCTCTTAGATTCTCACTCAATTTTACACTATTCTTGTTTATTTTTGGTTGTCTGAAGTCCTACCAATATAGGCAACAAGATTGAGTTGCTTAGAGGTCAAATCTAAGCAACTCAGATCATGATCCTCAAAATTCAACTCCCTATATATTTCTATATACTTGAATTTAGGTGAAATTGAGGCCAGATTCGAGCTCTTGAGCATTTTTACTTTAAATTCATGTCCTCCTTTTTTATTTTGGTGACGGTTGAAGGTGGACCAGCCCTGTGAGGTCCACCAGAGAAGAAGACCGGAGCTCTGGCCCCGACGATGTGTTGGCATGTCTCCAGACCACATGATCCTTCTATTTTATTTTAATCTTGAGCGTCCAAATTGATTACCACGCGTGTGGCACATTGACTAAGGTTCACCATGGATAGAGCGCTCTGATCCACTTGACCTGCCACCTCAACTAATGAGGGAGATCAAGTGGTCCACGTTTTTTAGCATTTTTTGATTTTCATTTTAATTGACTTATTTTCATTAATTCATATTAATTTTAATATTGATCCAAAAACTATGGGACTTTCACCAAAAAATTTCAAATATTTTTCTCTTTCATTTTCTAAATTAAAATTATTTTTTAGATCAATATTAATATTTTTCATGATTTAATTGTTTTTGTGCATATTTTTAATTGTTTAAAAATACTTTTAAGTTTCCAAAATTGATGAATTTTTTTCTCCTAGGTCCTTTTACCTTGTTTGATCTATGATAAATCTCTTGACTATTTATTTTGTGTTTTGAAGAGGTTTTAGGATTTTGAAAAACCATATTTTAATTTAATACATTTTTAATTGATTTTTAATTGTTCAATTGTAAATAAATTGTGTTGAGCCATTTGTGTTGACTTGTTGAGTTTGACTATTGTTGTTTAGGCCTTGGTCAAGGTTGATTTGACTTTGTTGAATTAAAATCATTAGAATGATTTTAATTTGATAAAAGTCCTCTCATGGCCAATTTGAGTTTATTTCATTTCCCCTCCCTCTTCATCTTCAATCCCTTTCTATCCCGTCCATTCCATTGACCTATGATATCTCTATATCCTAAGGCTAATTGGTTCATAAACCAATATAAGTATGAATGAGATTAGGTCCACCCTTTTGCCATTTTCTTTTAAGTGTGGTATGTTTTAGGAGTATGATTCATAATACCATATCTCTAACATTCATTAACACTAAAAAATTTATTGCCTGACCTCAGATAGTTGTGACTTCTACATAAGTCCAATTATGATTGCTTAACATAGCGCTAAATTTTGACCCAAAAGCATAAGATTCTAGTAAGTGAGATTGTAAGTCTCCCCCCTTTCATGGTATTGTGTGGAAACCTGGCCTTCTTTCCTTCCTTTGGAAGATGTCTTGGTTCAAGGATTTATGCTTGTGAATAGAGGGTTGAGTGTTCTCCAAACAATGACTTAAACAATTGAAAAGCAAAAGGAATACTAACTTCTAATCAACTAACATTTGACTAACTTTTAATTTCAAGTGATTTACTTTATGCACTTTAAATTCAAGTCTTTATCATTTGCCATTATTCATACCATTTAACTTGTTTATTTTAATGCCATTTTCACTTTGCTCACTTGAGCCATATATTGTGATTATACTTGTTTGTGTACTTTGTTTGTGTTTGTGACCTTTTGACCTTAATGTACATAATAATAACCAAAAACTCTTAAAAATTGTTTGTGTGGACTGTTGAATTTGATCTAAGACTTGGACTTAGAATTAGGCAACATTCCCTATGCAAAAAGGACTTGGCCAATGCCAACTTTTCTGAAGCCAGTCATTGTGAATTGAACTTTCATCTGAAGCAAGTATTGAGATCCCTTTTGAGTTCATATGCAACATGGTCTTGATGCAATTGTTATTTTGAGCCATTCAAAGGATTATTTCATCTGATACATGGGGAAGATTATGGAGAAGATCATAAAGTTGCTAAGTTTGGATGTGGCTATCTTTATTTGATGCCTTGCTCTTCTTGCTATTTGTGTAGTGATATTGCTTGATTCTAAAAGTCCAAGGGAAAATTGGGTTTCTATATGACATTCTTCTCTATTGGATTGCATCCCATTGGTTAGATCTTTTCAACTCTTAACTTTTAAATTTCTGCTTAGGCTTAGTCTCTTCATCTCCTCCCACTTATTAAATTTCAAATCTCTCCCTCCTTTTAAAATCTTCTTTGCGTGTGATTTCTAAACCTAGACTCTTTATTGCAAATTAGAAACTTTGGCCTTATGCCATTGCATTTTTAAACTCTTTTTCATAATCAAATTTGTAAATGAATCTAACCATATTGATATAAAATTTCAAAAGACAAAAAGAACTAACACCCATTCAAACTCTTTTAGGCCTTTGGTGCCTCTTTTAAACTTAAATTTTTGTTAAAAGCAACTCATTCACTTTGAAATTGTTACCATCAACAACGAGGTTTTGATCCCTCATTTTATGTTGGTACGTAGGCATAAGTCTGAAGGTCTTGTAAAACAAAAAAATATAATTAATGAATTCTTTTCTCATCCCCACACTCTATTTATTGCAAACATCATTTTATACCAAAATACATGTACACACAAAAAAGGGCTCCCTAGGAGTATCTATGACACTTTGGGTGCTAACACCTTCCCTTTGTGTAGCCAACCCCCTTACCTGTAATCTCTAGCATTTTATTAGTTTTGATTTGAAAACTTCTTATCTTTGGGTTTTGTTCATACTTTTCCCTTTTCCCTTGGAAACAATAAAAGCGCGGTGCCGACTGTGGTTTTATTGATGTTAAGTTTATCCATAGCTTAATGGTCATGAATTTACCGCTACACTGTTGTACCCCAAAATTTTTCCTCCCCTTTTATTCATATTTCCATTTAACCATTTGACTAGGGTTCATTCGCATGCATTACTAACTCATGCATAAGCATCATTCATGGATTTTAAGTGTTTGGCTTGCAGGGCTTTGATTTGTTCGCGCAATGACTGGAAATGCTTGGTTTGGACTTGTACTTGCCCCAAGGATTCCAAAACCCTAATCTCAGGTGATCTCAGTGTGTCGCACTCATCATCCGATACTTGGTCCGTCCACTTTGTCCCCCTTGGCGCTTGAGTCTTTTGGTCATAACCCAAGTCCTTGGTCTCATAACTTCTATCCACCTTCATTCATGCACTCGACCACCGTGATGCCACTACGCTTGGTCTTTGGGTTCCCGTTTCTCGCCTTTGTATGTCTATTATGAATCTCGGGTTTGATTTATGGTCATGTTCATGTTTTGAGTCAAGTCGTTTTTATTCAATTGGCCAATTTTTTTCACTTTTATCCCTAAAATATTCATTACATACAAAAAAATTGCAAAAAAGGATGTAACATTGCAAAAAAATCATTTTTGGAGGTTTTTAGCCCTGTGAGTTGACTCATGACTCGACGCAAAACCCCCGCGTCCCAACAGGTCGACCCACCGATCGACTCAATTCTGGGAAGCTTGAGTGAGTCGATTCACTCACCCTTTGCATTAACTCATGCTCCTTTTTTCTTTGAACCTGGTTCCCTCGGGTCGGAACAGGTCAACCTACCCGTCGACTCAATTCTGGGGATCATGTTTGAGTCGACTCGCTCATGTCTTTGCATCGACACATTGTCAATTTTCCTTTCAATCATTTTGCCGCGGGTCTGGACAGGTCGACACACCGGTCGACTCAACCCTGAGAAGCACTGCATGAGTCGACTCACTCCCTGCTTGAGTCGACTCATGGCTTGTTCTGCAGGATTTTGCACCACTGTTATGAGAAGAGGACTTTTGGGATAAAACATGATCCTCCATCATTGAGGCTTTCAATTCAGGGCCAATGTACACAAGCATGAACACCGAAAAAAATCGTGAGCATCCGAAGACACTTCAATGTTCGGTACTTCATCACCCTTCAACCAAACACATTGTGAACACATCAAACCTACAGCAAGACAAGTGTAGTAAAATCCATTAACACTTCAACTTGCACAATCATAACCAAGACCAAAATCACATAACTCAACACAACCACTGTTAACCTACAGTTGCAAGTCATGATAAGTTAATTGCATCCAAATTTTCACCTACAATAACCAGTCACAAACAATCACTTGAGCACATTTCCACTAAATTAACTAATTAACTAACTTCCAACTCAGTGAGTTAACTACCTAAACTCACTGAGTCCATTCCAACTAACTCCAAACCTCCTTTAACTAACCCCAAGCCTAATTCTGAACCTCATTAATCCCAAGTCTAATCCCTATAAATTCTCATCTTCACCATTCACTACTCTCTAGCGACACTTTTGCATTCATCATCTTCAATTCTCTGCAACCTTTCTCTGAACCCTCTCCCTCTCACTCAAAGCTCAATTTTCCCAAAACTCCATTGAAGCTTCACATTGAAGCGTCGAGAAGTGTCAGCTAAACCTAATCTTACTATAGTTCTTGTGAAGAAGAAGACTCAAAAAACAAGAGGAAGATAAAAGAAATACTTCATCTTCTTGTACAAGTGATTTTCCGTCATCATCATCTTCTCCGATCAACACTCACCGGAGTAATTCTCAGCTTCGGAGGTAGGTCTTTCTTTCATTACATTTCTGGCTATTATGATGAACATCCCATCATGCTATCAAAAACCCCTATCACGAGGAGCTTCGAATCTTGTTCATGGAGGAGTATTGTAGATCTGAATTTTTAGGGGTTCTTGAGGATGCAGTCGCATTAGTGAATTCAGGATAGGAATTGGAGAAGTTGGAGAGTGGATCCTTATTCGGGAGGCGGAGAATAAGATGGAGGTGTCTCCTCTTTTCATTTCTGGTAGCCACCGCCGCCGAAACCGATTTCCAGCGTGGTGGTCCGTGGTGGAGCTCTGGCACCGGCGACCTGAACTGTCTTGGAAAAAGGCGCGTACATTCAAATTCTTCTGGTATTTTTTCAACACAGCTCCCAATCTTTGGGCTCATTTTCTGATCGGTCTTGTCACACTCTAAGCCCAATACAGTGCTAGTCACACCATTTTTCAGCTGCACCCCCTAACTGAAGAGAACGTTGTTCTACATTGGGCTTTGGCACCTGAAGCCCATGCATATTGGACTCTGTTTTACTCTGTTTTTCTGCACATCGAGACCAAGCCTGCACCTCTGTTTTGCACAAGCTTTCTATTTTATTTGCTTTAGTTGCTGGTTAATTGATTAATTTGGTTGATAGAATCTAGGCTAATTAGATCAATTAGGAATTTAATTAGAATTTTCATTTTTAGATTCGATAATCGTAAAATTTGGCAAAAGACCATCTTACCCTTTAGGGGTAATTTTGGACATTTTGACTCACATAATCACATGCTCCCCTAGGATTTTAACATAGGTTTTCTTAATCAACTATAATTAACCAATGCATGATCCCTTAGGATAGTTCCTAACAATTGCTAACTTCTAGATTAGGACTAACCTAGTTCCCTAAACCAAAATAAACCCATGATTAAATTGATCAAAAATAATTTTGATTAATTAAATCCATTGAACTTGTATAATCCCACAATCTAATTTGAGTGACCAAAAGACCATTGGTCACTTAATAAGACTTTTCTTCTAAGTTGTGGAGCCTAAAGCTTCAAGTCAAGATATGAAAATCAAGGCATCCTCAGTCAAATCAAGCAGCGGATTATACAAGATAAATCAAAGGTTAACACTTGGTAAACACGATTCAAGTTGTACTAAACGAGCCTTAAGCAGAAAGGATTGATCAGATGGAGTCTCTCCTATCCTCATATAGAGCGACTTTACGTATGGGGCGTATGCCCCAAATATTCAAAGTGTTTTCCCTTATTCATAGACTTTAGTACAATACAAATTGATTAAACTACCAAGTCTTCTTCGTACAAGATCATCATCAACGCAAGGATCAACAATGAAGTTTCTTCACCAGCAACTTGTTAGTCAAGAGAAGTATTAGGCACTTTAAGTCTTAGGTGATAGGGAATGACGAGACGGAGTCTCTCATATCCTCGTCTAGATCGACTTTGCGTATGGGGTGTATGCCCCAAATATTCAAAGCATTCTCCCTTATTCATAGACTCATGTGATTCTTATCAATCGACTGTCAAGTCTCTTGTCACTTCATTTTCTTATTTCATTCATCACTCTGTTCATTTCAACTCAACCATTCAATCATTTCTTTTGCCTTCAATCATCCTTGTTTTCAGCCCTAATGGGCTGAACTACGAAAGCTTTGATTTCCTCATTGCACGATTAGGATACGTAGGTAGGAGAATTCAAGTTCTTCGTGAGCTATCTTATTTATCAATCTATCTTAACTATTCCTACCTTATTTATCAATCTACCTGTAAGACCCCAATTTTGACCCTAAGATCCCTCATGCAATTTCATCATATTCACTAGCATTGGGATCATACCTTGTCATCCTCCTTACCCCTTTTCATTGGGTTTGGGAGAGATCACCAAGTACTTTGTGATTGTATCATATTTGTATTTTATCATTTTACTAACCAAAATATCAAAAATATGTCTTTGTATTTGCCTAACTCTTTTGTAGGAAGGGCATGATCTCCATTGATCTATCAAGTTCATATCTAGGGTTTGAGACCCTCATGACAAAGAGAAAAACCATGGATTGATACAAGAATGGTTATAAGTATTATATATGAGTCCTAATGATCTCTACATGTTATATTGATCAAGTTTTCTTCAAGAATTTGAGGGTGATTTACCTTGGAAACCCTAGGTTGACTGGGTATCTTGAGTAACTTATCCAATAAGCTATCTCACCAATTGATCAAATTTATTAAGGGGAACTTCAAATTTCATCAATTTATGCATATATGATCTACCATGAGCCTAGAAAGTCAAGATAATTGAAGGTTAGCAAGTTGGTTGATGGTGGTTGGCCAGATGAATTCATCTGATCAAAACTGGGTCTCCTTAGACTCTATCTCCTACAAATTTCACCATATGAAAATTATTCCAATATAAAACTTACTCTAAATGACATTCCAAACAACTTTCATGTTGAGACCTAGAGCTATGTTTGCTTGGAACATCATTTTCTATGTTGAAACATTATAGGTCATTTTGTCTAAACCCTAATTTGAAAGTCAACTTCCCAAGGCCATAACTTGCTCAATTTTTATGAGATGGAATATTCCCAAGTTGCACAATCATATTAAAGATGTGTACATCAACTTTAATGTTTGTAGTGAGAGCTAATTCAACTTTTTTGAGCATGTGATATGAGGTTACATTATAGGTCACCTTTGACCTATACCATTGATCAAGTGATTTTTCTAAACTTCAAAAATGCATAACTCTATCATTTTAAATCCAAATGACATGAAATTAGGGACTATTTTGAAGGTCTTTTAAATAGATACAACTAGGATGAAGACACTTTTCTCATTTGAAGCCCACATAAAAAGTTAAGCAAGGTGGAATATTGAGACATATGGTTTGACACTTAGAAAAATATTGATATGTCAAAAATTTCCAAACTTCCACCTCAAATTTCTTCATGATACAAACCCCAAATGGAAAAGTGTTGAACATGAAATTTATTCCTTTTGATCTCACCTTTCCAAGAGCTCAAATTCATTCATTTTGGACAAGGAATGCATAGGCTGCGCATGGCATGAACACGGTGTCATCACTTGGCAAGGATCAAATTTCAAATCTTCATGAACACTTGCCTTGCAATCCAAGTTGAATTCAGACTATCTCACACTCATTTGAGGACTTATGGAAATGATTTTATGGGCCTATGCGCGCCCATGCACCCATGCATCATCAATACCAAATTTGGAAAGTGGATTTCAAGTGTGCAAAAAGCAATGGTTTCAGCTATAAATAAAGCCTCATATGCTCAACATTTGTTAGACATTCATGCCAGCTTTGATCCCCTACCTCTAACCCTCACATTGCAAAGGTTTATCCTGAGAAATTCACTTGAATTTGAGTTTGAATTTCCACTGTTTTGAAATTCAAATCTCCAGGGATCCACAACCTTTTGAGCATTTAATCTTTCTTCTGCAAGCATTTGGAGTCAGATCAAGCACGAGCAAAAGCAAGATCAGTTGAATCCAGATCTCCACTGAAGGTATTTTCCATAAATTTTGATCTCTTCGATTCTCTCTAATTATTGCTCAATTCTATTGATTCTTTGGTTGTCTGAAGTCCTACCAATGTAGGCAAGAAGATTGAGTTGCTTTGAGGCCAAATCGAAGCGACTCAGTTCATGTACCTCAAATTTCAACTCCACGTATCTCTCAATATACTTGGAATCAGAGTGAATTGAGGTTAGATTCGAACTCAGTGCAATTTTTACTTTGAAATCATGTCCTTGTTTTTAATTTTGGTGATGGTTGAAGGTGGACCAGTTCGGTGAGGTCCACCGGAGAAGAAGACCGCAGCTACAGCTTCGGTCGTGTGTTGGCACGTTTCCAACCATAGGATCCATCCAATTTGTTTTATTCATGAGCGTTCCTTTTGAATACCAACTGTGCGGCGCGCTGACTCAATTGCACGGTGGAACGCGTGTTTTGATCCACTTGATCTGCCACCTCAATTAATGAGGGAGATCAAGTGGTCCACGTTTTTTCTGATATTTTAATTTTCATTTTAATTGTTTTATTTTCATTAATTCATATTAATTTTAATATTGATCCAAAAAATATGGGAGTTCACCAAAAAAATTTAAATAATTTCCTCTTTCATTTTCTGAATTAAAATTATTATTTGGATCATTATTAATATTTTTCATGATTTAATTGATTTTGCATTTGTTTTAATTGTTTAAAAATATTTTTAAATGTCCAAAAATTATGAAATTTTTTCTCCAAGGTCCTTTGACCTTGTTTGACCTATGATAAAGATCATGGCCATTTCTTTGGTGTTTTTATGAGATTTTAGGAATTGGACAAGCCATATTTAATTTAAATACCTTATTTTAGTAATTTTCATTTGATTAAATGCCAAATAATTTTGTTGATTAATAGTGATGACTTGTTTATGTTTGACTCTTGTTGTTGGGCCTTGGTCAAGGTTGATTTGACTTTGTCAACATAATATCATTGGATTTAGGGGATTGATGGAATGTACATTCCATCTCCCAAAATGAATGGATGATATTAATTTGGTAAAAGTCCTCCTTTGACCAATTTGTGTTTTGATCCATTCCCCTCCCACTTCCTCTTATTCCCCTTCTTCATTCATTCATTCCATTTGGCCTATGATATCTCAAAATCCTAAGGCTAGTTGATTGAAAACTTAACATGAGTATGGATGAGATTAGGCCACACCTTTTGCATATTCTTTTTATGTGTGGTATGTTTCATGAGCATAGTTCATAATACTATGTCTCTAACATGCATTAACACCGCAATTCTATTGCCCGACCTCAAATAGTTGTGACTTCTACATAAGTCCAATTACGATTGCTTAACATAGCGCTAAATTTGTAACATAAAAGGCATAAGCATTCTAGTTAGTTAGACTTTAAGTCTCCCCTCTTTCATCGTATTGTGTAGAAACTTGGCCATTTTTCCTTCCTTTGGAAGATGTCTTGGTTCAAGGATCCATGCTTGTGATAAGTGGGTTGAGTGTTCTCCAAAGAATCTCCTAAGATTAAAAAAGCAAAAGCAAAACAATACTAACTTCTAACCTATTAACTACTAAGTTTTAATTTCAAGCCATTTACTTTAATGTCATTTAATTATAGCTTTATTACATTTGTCATTGTTCATATCATTCTAATTGTTTATGTTAATGCAATTTTCACTTTGTCCATTTGGACCATATTGTGTGATATATTTTGTTTGTGTATACTTTGCTTGTTTGTGTGGTCTTTGACCATTAATGTACAAAATAACAACCAAAAACCCTAAAAAACTTTTGTGTGGACTGTTGGCTTGATCTTGGACAAATGGACTTAGAATCTAGGCAACCTTCCTATGCTAAAGGACTTGGCCAATGCCAACTTATTGAGAAACCAAGTTCTTGTAATTTGAAACTCCATCTGATACATCATTCAAGATCTCTCTAAGTTCATCTGCAACATGATCATTGTGAAGCTGTTATTTTGAACCTGTGACTTGTGGAATTCATTTGTTACATGGGCTACTTTGAAGAAGATCATGGAATGGATAACCTTGGATGTGGCCATATTTATTTGATGCCTTGCTCTTCAAGATAATATAATTGTGCATTTATTTGTTGCTTGATTCTAAAAGTTCAAGGGAATTCTGGGTTTCTATTGACATTCTTGTCTATTGGATTACTACCCACTTGGTCAGATCTTTTCAACTCTGAACTTTTAATTTTTGTACATAGGATAGTCTCTTCATCTTCTCCCCATTTCTTTAATTTTAAAATCTCTCCCTCCTTTTTCAAAACCTTCTTTGATTGAATTTATTTTGATCTAAACTTTGACCATTTTGCAAAAAGATAGAAACTTTGGCCTTATGCCATTGCATTTACAAACTTATTTTCTTAATTGAAATTTGTA
The DNA here is from genome assembly GCF_024323335.1 of Lathyrus oleraceus. Taxonomy (NCBI): domain Eukaryota; kingdom Viridiplantae; phylum Streptophyta; class Magnoliopsida; order Fabales; family Fabaceae; genus Lathyrus; species Lathyrus oleraceus. The sequence continues at coordinate 176,878,555 of NC_066579.1, forward strand.
AATAAACTTAACTATACTTGACTTAAACTTTCAAAAAGCCAAAAAAAGAACTAACTCATTCAAACCATTTTTAGGTCTTTGTGCCTTTCAAACTTAATTTTTGATTAAAAGCAACGCATCCATTTTGAAATTTGTATCACGAACTACGAGGTTTTGATCCCTCATTTTTGTGTTGGTACGTAGGCACAAGACCGAAGGTTTTGTCAAACACAATAATATAGTTAATGAATTCTTTTCTCATCCCCCTATTCTACTTGTTTGTAAACATCACTTTATACCAAGTACATATGCACACAAAAAGGGCTCCCTAGGAGTATCTAGGACACTTTGGGTGCTAACACCTTCCCTTTGTGTAACCAACCCCCTTACCTATAATCTCTGACATTTTATTAGTTTTGATTTGAAAACTTCTTACTTTTGGATTTTGTTCGTACTTTTTTCAATTTTCCCTTGGAAACAATAAAAGTGCGGTGGCGACTCTTATTATTTGATCTCTAGCTTATCCATAGCTTGATGATCATGAATTTACCGCTACAGAAATTAAGTGGCGACTCTGCTGGGGAGTAGTCTCCAGTGGGTTTAACCTACTTTTTGTGTGAATATATTTGTATATATATGATGTTTGTATATATGTATGTGTGATATAATCTGCTTGTTATGCTTGGTGATCTCTGAGTGCGAGATAAGTTCTAACCCGAACTTGAGTGCAATTAATATAGGAGGATGGTATAGTCATGTTCAACTTATGTGGAGTAGTCCATAACAAGTTGGCTTGAGATCCATCCGCTTATTGGAGATTCTTTTGGATTTGGAAATGTCACACAAGTATTTGTGGTTAGGAATTACTATCTCTAGTTGGGTCTGAGAAGCTGAGGACCTTAGAACATTTAACCCATCTTGTCCTATTTAGGACGTAGTGCGGAAACTATTCAAATGTAGACTTGATAACAGTTGTTACGCGATACTACACTCAGACGAGTTTCTCTTGAGAATATTATGGGTCGATGAGTCAGTCATCTTAACTTGTAATATCCGATAGATGGAATTAAGACTATGGGAACTTTTTAGAACACGATCTATAGGTTTTTATCCTTAGTTCACTCCTTTGGGATGGTTCTTATCCAGACTCCATGCTCGTGACTTGCAACAAACCCTTGATTCTTGGTTGATCCAATCAAGTCTTGTCAATATCAATGGAACTTGGGTGTTGATAAGGTGAAAACCATAATCCACCAAAATGGATGATTGGTCTTGACAATGACTTGATTCATCCCTTGACCTTTGTTTGCCTTGTGTGTGATCCCTTATTTGTGATTGTTGTATTCACGCATTCATGCGCACCATAACATTCATCACACGAATATTTCAAGGAACTGAGGTATTATTTGCAAATATTTTCAGACCATGGATTGTGGACGAAGGAACACTAAGTAGTACAGTTTCAAATGTCTCGACTTGAAAGAGTTAAGGAAGCTAACATCGTTTGTATTAGATCCCTTGGATTTCAAACAACGTCATGGGAAGCTTCTGTCTATCTTGTCTGTTGATGTGGTTGAAGGACTCCTGAGTGTGCTAGTGCAGTTCTATGATCCTCTCTATTGTTGTTTCACTTTCCCAGATTTTCAGCTTGTGCCTACCTTGGAGGAGTATTCTCATCTTTTGGGGATACTCGTTTCTAGTAGGGTACCTTTTAATGGATTGGAAGAGATTCCCCGATCTAGTATTATTGCTGAAGCTCTTCACTTGAAGAAGTCTGAGATAGAGGCTCTTTGGGTGAAGAAATGAGGGTTTTTTGGATTGTCATTTGATTTCCTCATCAAGGAAGCTACTTCTTTTGCTCAAGCCGGTAGTGTGGATTCTTTTGAAGCTATCTTTGTGTTGCTCATTTATGGATTAGCTTTCTTCCCTAACATTGACAGTTTTGTTGATTTTAACACCATTAGACTTTTCTTGATTGGGAATCATGTGCCTACTTTTTTGGGTGATATGTACTTCTCTTTGCATCTAAGGAAATCTAAAGGTGGTAAAACGATTGTCTGTTGTATTCCTCTTCTGTACAAGTGGTTTATTTCACACTTGCCTCAGATACATGCTTTTGTGGAGAATAAACAATGTCTAAGGTGGTCTCAGAGACTTATGTCTCTCACTAATGATGATATAGTTTGGTATGACCCATCTTTAAGCAGTTTGGAGATTATTGATAGTTGTGGTGAATTCTCCAATGTGCCTCTCATTGGTACACAAGGAGGAATTAACTACAACCCTGCTTTGGCTCGTCGTCAACTTGGGTTCCCCTTTAGAGACAAACCTAAGAACACTTTGTTAGAAGGTCTTTTCTTTCAAGAGGGTAAAGATCCCCAACATTTGAAGCAGAAGATTGTGCATTCTTGGCATAATGTGAATAGGAAGGGAAGATCTGAGCTTGGTCCATGCAATTGTGTAGCTTTGGAAATTTACACTCTTTGGGTGAGGAAGAGAGCTTTGGAGTTGGAGATGCCTTATCCTTGTGAAAGACCTATATCTATGGTTGAGGTTGAACCATTAACTCTCCCTAACCAAGATGTAGAGGAGTTGGAAGGCGCGCTCTCTAAGATGAAGCAAGAGAAGGGTATGTGGGAAGAGCGTTTCCGTGCTTTGAGCAAGAAGCATGAAGAGTTGCAGTATGATTTTAAGGACAAAGACGCACTTATTGAGCTACTTGAAGACCGAGTGACGAAGAGACAGAGGGAGCCAGAGGTTCCATCTTCTAGCATGCCTCAGCCTTCCGTTGCTTGGAAGAAGATTGTTGATCATCTTGTCCTCGAGAAGACTCAGATGAAGGCTTCTTTTGAGAACGAGACTCGACGCATTCGAAGGAAGTACGCGCCTACAGCCAGATCTACTGACATTGTTGTTAGGGATCCTTAGGATGACTAGTCTCCTTTTCTCTTGTATTTTTGTTTTGGTTTCTGAAATTGTACTCAGTGTAATCCTTCCAATTATAAATAAAAAGAGATTTTTGGTCATATCAAATTATTGCAACTGCCATTTAAATATACATATTTGCAAGTAATATAGTAAGTTCCTTGAAAACAAAAATTAAAACAATCAAGCATTGCATTTTATGCATCATTTGCATAAGCAGGTTTTCGCCAAGTGTTTGATTGGTGTTTCTTCTGTGCTTTAGCCAAGCTGACTCACCGGTACAATACCCGAGCCAATCATCTGAAAATCATGGAGCACTTAGAGCAAGAGAATAAAGAGCTGAAGGACGAAATCGCCCGCCTGACTGCCATGATGGAGTAAGTTCTTGCTGCCCAAAGTCAATCTTCTCCAACGCCTGCAACTCCTCCCGCGGGGACTATTATTTCAGAGGTGGCTACCTCTACCGTACCTGCTGCTGTCGCCCACTTTGCGCCAACTATGCCTGCCGGATTCCCGTGGGGAATGCCGTCCAATTTTGTGCCAGAAGGCTTTGCACCTACCTTTGCTTCCATGCGGACATCTAGCCCGGTCATGTCTGTGCCACCTCCCATTGTGCACACTTTGCCTCGTGTAGAGGACACCATCTATCATTCTGAGCCGCCTGAGGGTCCGAATGGGTATGAGAAGATGGACGAGATGAAAGATCAGTTTCTTGAGTTGCACAAGGAATTGAAGACGTTGAGAGGTAAGGACCTGTTTGGAAAGAGTGTTGCTGAGTTGTGCTTAGTGCCCAACGTCAAGATCCCGGTGAAGTTCAAAGTGCCTGACTTTGAAAAGTATAGGGGGAAATCTTGTCTGCTTAGTCACCTTGTGATGTATGCCCGCAAGATGTGTACTCAGACTGACAATGATCAATTGCTTATCCACTACTTCCAAGATAGTTTGACTGGCGTTGCGCTCCGTTGGTACATGGGATTGGACAGTGCCAGGATTCGCACTTTCAATGACTTGGGGGAGGCTTTTGTTAAGCAATATAAGTATAATGTGGACATGGCGCCTAATAGAGAACAGCTGAGGTCTATGTCTCAGAAAGATAAGGAGACATTTAAAGAGTATGTGCAACGATGGAGGGAGTTGGCTGCCCAAATCACTCCTCCTTTGGAGGAAAAAGAGATGACAAAGATCTTCTTGAAAACTCTGAGTTCATTTTACTATGAACGAATGATTTCTAGTGCCCCCAGTGACTTTACCGAAATGGTAAACATGGGGATGAGGCTTGAGGAAGGAGTCCGAGAGGGACGCTTGTCAAGAGATGAGGCATCAACAAGCAAGAGGTATGGTAGTAGTTTCAGCAAGAAGAAAGATAGTGAGACGAATGTAGTCATCAGTGGGAGGCATAGGAGGCCTCAGATCATAAGGAATCCAATATCCCGTCAACATCATCATCATCAAGTATCCTTGGTAATTCCTGTATTTTCTAATCAACAAACAACACCAATTCAACAACAACAACTTCAACAACAACAACCGCAACAACGAACAAACACCTACAACAACAACAATACTAACAACAATCATCATCAATAGAATTTTGAGAGGAATAAGGTCTTTTTTGTCCCGATTCCTATGTCATATGCAGAGTTGTATCCCTCGTTATTTCTGAAGAACTTAATTCAACCAAGGAACCCACCGCAGATCCCAGAACCACTTCCTTAGTGGTATAAACCTGAACTCCGCTGTGCTTTTCATCAAGGAGCACCCGAACATGACATTGAAAACTGCTATCCATTGAAGTATGAGGTTCATAAGCTTATGAAGAATGGTATGGTGTCCTTCGAGGACCGCGCATCAAATGTGAAAGCAAACCCTTTTCCCGCTCATGGGAAGTCTTCTGTGAATATTGTGGACGGTTGTCCTGGAGAATTCAAAGTTTTTGATGTGCATTTTATCTGAGGATCCTTGGTGCAGATACACAAGGACATTTGTATGGTGAGTGAATGTGTGCACGACCATGATGGTTGTGCTGTTTGTAGTGTTAACCCGAGGGGTTGTGAAGTTGTGAAAAGGGACATCCAACATCTGATGGATGAAGGCATGATCCAAATCGTTCAAACCCGTTATGTAGATGACGACATAAATGTCATAGTACCCATTTTCAAGCAACAAGAGCGGTTGGTAATCCAGTATGACTTCAGTAATAGCAACAGTCAAATATCAGTATCGTTGTTGGTAATACAGTTAGCGGGCCCAGTCACATATTCATCTGATAAAGCTGTGCCGTATCAGTATAATGCTACAATGATGAAGAATGGTCAAGAGGTCCCGTTACCTATGACTAGTTCAGTGGTGAGCATTGCTGACGTTACTAAGGTGACCCGCAGTGGTCGAGTGTTTGGGCTAGTGTTCCCAAAGGATAAAGAGGAAATAATTGTTGGTAAGAAAGTGGATGTGCCTAATGTAGATCTGATTGGTGTTTCAAAAGATAAGTCTTGTGAATCCAGCAACTTGAAACCCAATGATGCCGATGAGGTACTCCGACTAATCAAAAGGAGCAAGTTTAATGTGGTAGAGCAGCTGCTCTAAACCCCCTCGGAATTTTCAGTGTTGTCTCTGCTGATGAATTCCTAAGCGCACAGAGAAGCATTGCAGAGAGTTCTTGAACAAGAATTTGTAGAACATGATGTTACTATGGATCAGTTCAATCACATTGTGGCTAACATCACTTCTTGCAACAATCTTAGCTTCTATGACGAAGAACTCCCTGAGGAGGGAAGAAACCATAATCTGGCTTTGCACATTTTGATGAATTGTAAAGAAGATGCTTTGTCAAACGTGCTTGTTGACACCGGTTTGTCACTAAATGTACTTCCAAATTCAAATTTGTCAAAGCTATCTTATCAAGAAGCACCCATGAGGTATAGTGGGGTAATTGTCAAGGCTTTTGATGGTTCGCGCAAGACAGTCATTGGTGAAGTGGACCTTGCAGTCAAGATAGGTCCGAGTGATTTTCAGATTACTTTTCAAGTAATGGATATCCACCCGACCTACAATTGTTTATTGGGAAGGCCATGGATTCATGAGGCGGGAGCTGTTACTTCCACTTTGCACCAGAAGCTCAAATTTGTCAAGAATGGCAAGCTAGTGATTGTTGGAGGAGAGAAGGCGCTGTTGGTTAGCCAGTTGTCATCTTTCTCTTATGTTGAAGCTGAGGATAAGGTTGGAACTCCATTCTAAGCCTTATCTATTGTTGCTGAGAAGAGAGTTGGGGCACCTATGTCCTCATTAAAAGATGCTCAAAAGATTGTGGAAGAAGGTACTGTTGATCAGTGGGGGCGCATGGTAGAGGTCTCCGACAACAAAGGCAGAACCGATTTGGGGTTCTAGAAAGGTTCATCAATTGCTAGATCATAGGATATGCAACTTAGCTTCCGTAGCGGAGGGTTCATTCATGGCAATGAACAACACTTAGTTGCTGTGCTAGAGGATGACGAAGCGGAAGACTGCACCAATTTTGTGACGCATGGAAAGGCTTGCAACAATTGGACTGCTGTTGATATTCCTGTTATTTTGCATCGATCTAAGTAATTAATTTTATATGTTTTAAAATCCTTCTCCTATGCCTAAGGGAAAAGTGAATATTGTTTAGGCATTTTCAAATTGATCATCAATAAAATTAATTATATTCATCCATATCTATGATGTTTGTTTTTACTTTTTGCTTTATTTTGTAAATGGTAATCACAAAAAACATAAATAAATAATATAATTGTCCATCTGCATAATATTTGGTCACAAATTCACTTCTCTAAAATCAAAATATCAAATCATTATGTAGGTTGGTTCCTAACCCAATTGAATACAATGATCCTTCTCCTTCTCCAAATTTTGAATTCCCTGTGTTTGAGGCCGAGGAGGAAAGTGATGAATTATCTCGTATTCTTGAGCAAGATGAAAAGACCATTCAATCGTTCGAAGAGAGGTTTGAGCTAGTCAACTTGGGTTCCGAGGATGATGTGAAGGAAGTCAAGATTGGTTCTCGACTGTGTCCAGATGTTAAGCAGGGGTTGATTGATCTTCTTCGAGAGTATTTAGATGTGTTTGCTTGGTCCTATCAAGACATGCCTGGGTTGGATTCTGAGATTGTGGAGCATAGATTATCGTTGAAGCCAGAATACCCGCCAGTCAAGCAGAAATTGAGAAGAACTCATCTTGATATGGCTGTGAAGATCAAAGAGGAAGTGCAAAAGCAAATTGATGCCGGTTTCCTTGTGACCGCTGAGTATCCGCAATGGGTGGCCAATATTGTGCCTGTGCCAAAGAAAGATGGAAAAGTCCGCATGTGTGTCGATTATAGATATTTGAATAAAGCCAGTCCGAAAGATGATTTCCCTCTGCCACACATTGATATGTTGGTAAACAATACTGCTAAATTCAAAGTCTTTTCGTTTATGGATGGATTTTCCGGATATAATCAGATCAAAATGGCACCCGAAGATATGGAGAAAACCACATTCATTACACCTTGGGGAACATTCTATTATAGAGTGATGCATTTCGGTCTAAAGAATGCTGGTGCAACTTACCAGAGAGCAATGACTACTCTTTTTTATGATATGATGCATAAAGAGATTGAAGTTTATGTCGATGACATGATTGCTAAATCAATTGATGAAGAGGAACATGTTGAACATTTGCTAAATCTATTCCAGAGTTTGAGGAAGTATAAACTCTGCTTGAATCCTAATAAGTGTAGTTTTGGTGTTCGTTCTGGTAAGTTGTTGGGCTTTATTGTCAGCGAGAAGGGTATTGAAGTTGATCTTGCCAAGGTCAAAGCAATACAAGAGATTCCTGCACCCAAAACTGAGAAGCAAGTCAGAGGTTTTCTCGGCCGCTTAAATTATATTTCCAGGTTCAATTCACACATGACTACCACATGTGCGCCTATTTCAAGCTTCTTCGGAAAGATCAGTCTTGTGATTGGATCGAAGACTGTCAGAAAGCTTTTGACAGTATGAAAGAATATTTGCTTGAACCTCCTATTTTGTCTCCACCTGTTGAAGGAAGACCATTGATCATGTATTTAACTATGCCAGAAGATAGTATGTGTTGTGTTCTAGGTTAGCAAGATGAGACTGGAAAGAAAGAATTTGCAATTTACTACCTCAGTATGAAGTTCATCGGCTGTGAGACTCGGTATTCTATGCTTGAGAAGACTTGTTACGCATTGGCTTGGGCTGCTAAGCGTCTGCGTCAGTATATGTTGAATCATACCACTTGGTTGATATCCAAAATGGATCCAATCAAGTATATATTTGAAAAGCCTTCTTTAACTGGGAGAATTGCCCGTTGGCAGATGTTGTTATCAGAGTATGATATTGAATACCAATCTCAAAAAGCGATCAAAGGTAGTATCTTGGCTGACCATTTGGCTCACCAACCAATTGAAGATTATAAGTCAGTGCAGTATGATTTTCCTGATGAAGAGATTTTATACTTGAAAATGAAAGATTGTGATGAACCATTGCTTGAAGAAGGGCCAGAATCTGGTCCCCGTTGGGGAATGGTATTTGATAGAGCTGTTAATCAATATAAAAATGGAATTGTGGCAATGATTATTACTCCTCAAGGCACGCATCTACCATTTACAGGTAGATTGACTTTCAAGTGTACAAACAACATGGCAGAATATGAAGCTTGTATAATGGGGCTTGAAGAGGCCATGAATCTCAGAATCTAGTATTTGGATGTCTTCAGTGATTCGGCTTTGGTTGTGAATTAAATCAAAGGAGAATGGGAGACAAATTAACCCGGTTTAATACCATATAGAGATTATGCGAGGAGGATTTCAACTTTCTTTACAAAGGTTGAGTTTCATCATATCCCTCGAGATGAGAACCGGATGGCAGATGCTCTTGCAACATTGGCGTCAATGATTGTAGTGAAGTATTAGAATGAAGTTCCCAATTTATCTGTGATGCGTCTTGATAGGTCAGCTCATGTGTTTGCTGTTGAAGAAATCAAAGACGAAAAGTCATGGTATTACGACATCAAATGTTTCCTCCAAAGTCAGATTTACCCACCTGGGCATCTTTGAAATATAAGAAGACTTTGAGAAGATTAGCCAGCAATTTCTAATTGAATGGTGATATACTATACAAGAGAAAATTCGATATGGTTTTGCTCAGATGCGTGGATAGACACGAAGTAGACTTGTTGATGACCGAAGTGCATGAAGGTTCCTTTGGTACTCATTCCAATGGACATGCAATGGCGAAGAAGATGTTGCGAGCAAGTTACTATTGGCTGACAATGGAATCTGACTGTTGCAAATTTGTGAAGAAATGCCACAAGTGTCAAATATGTGTTCCTCCGACACTATTGAATGTTAATTCTTCCCCATGGCCCTTCTCCATGTGGGGAATTGATAAGATTGGGATGATTGAATCCAAAGCTTCGAATGGACATCGTTTCATTTGGGTGGCAATTGACTACTTCACAAAATGGGTCGAAGCGGCATCGTATGCAAATGTAACCAAGCAAGTTGTTGTAAGGTTTATCAAGAACTAGATCATATGCCGTTATGGTGTGCCAAGCAAGATCATTACTGACAATGGATCGAACTTGAATAACAATATGGTGGAAGCTCTTTGCAAAGACTTCAAGATTGCATATCATAATTCTTCTCCCTACAGACCCAAGATGAATGGGGCTTTTGAAGCTGCAAACAAGAACATTAAGAAGATTATTCAGAAGATGGTTGTCACGTACAAGGATTGGCATGAGATGCTCCCATTTGCTTTGCATGGGTATCGTACATCTGTCCGCACTTCAACAGGGGCAACCATTTTCTCTCTTGTATATGGTATGGAAGCAGTTCTCCCTGTAGAGGTTGAGATTCCTTCATTGCATGTGCTTATGGAAGCCAAGTTGACTGAGGCTGAATGGTGTCAGACCAGGTTTGATCAGCTGAATTTGATAGAAGAGAAAAGATTGACTGCCATGTGTCATGGTCAGTTATATCAACAAAGAATGAAGAAAGCTTTTGATAAGAAGGCCAAACCTCGAGTGTTCAGAGAAGGTGACCTTGTGCTCAAGAAGATTTTATAGTTTAAGCCAGATTCTAGAAGAAAATGGACTCCTAATTATGAAGGCCCATATGTTGTTAAGAGAGCCTTTTCAGGCGATGCATTGATTCTTACAACTATGGATGGTGAAGATTTCACTCGTCCTATGAACGCAGATACAGTCAAGAAATATTTTGCCTAAAAAGAAAAGAACAACTCGCTAAGTTGAAAACCTGAAAGGGAGGCTTAGGCAAAAATGAGCGTCTCGGTGGATTGAAAACCCGAAAGGGCGATCCAGGCAAAAATTAGAGACATTAAAAACAGAAAGATATTCCCGATAAGTTGAGTACCTCACCCTGGGGAAACTTATGCAAAAATTAGGGATTATGGCAAGTAACTGCATTCTGCTGATCTTCAGTGTTTTGAAAACTTGGTTGAGCACAAGGGTTAACGTCGATTCATCATCCTAGCAGCGGTCAATAACACAATGGATATTAAGAGTTGGTAGAAGGATTAAGGATCATTTGTATTCAATGTAACCCTTTTCCATGTAAATTACCATTTCAACTTTGTAAAAATATATGGAGTCTTGTCATTTACAGACTACCATTCTATCAAGTAAAGTTGAACTTTTATCCAATCGTTTCTACTCTTATTTACTTCAGCCAATAGTTTAAATTTTACTATGATCATTTTGAAAATTAAATTTTAATCGAACTTAGTTTTTCTTAAATATATAAAAGCAAGAAATTTTCAAAGCAATTAAAAGAAATATCAACATCATTCTGATGGATGGCAAGTCCTTAAGTGCGAAACATCGAAGGTTCCCTAAGCAGTTAACCCTTCGGGTATCCCTGGACGCTTGTGTTGATTCATTTCCTCGGTGGAGTGTGTGTTTCCTCAGCAGTGTTTGATTTTCAGCAGATACGATTGATTTTCCCCAGTAGATTGCATTGGTTTCGCCGCCGATCGCCAATCGACTTGCTCCCAGTCAGAGTTTTCTCCTAGTTTCTGAGCAGCTTTTGTTATGATTGTTCTCTATAGGGTTGTCTCCCATTTTTATGGTGTTGACCTAAAATTCCCCACAGATTTGATATTCTTTCCTTAACAGATCTCCTCCTTCCCCGACTAGGATTGGGCCTTTTTGGATTGTTGATCTCTCTGTTCTCCAACAGTTGTCTCCATATTTTGTGGATTGACCGAGGATTGTACCGATGATTCAATTTCTTTACGACGCCTTTGTATCCTTTGTGATCGGTTTTGTCAGCATAATCATCATATACATTCATTTAATTTCATAATTGCATATTTGCACCAACATATTGATTTATTCGAGATTATTAATTTTTGTTATGGCAATACTTGATCCCCATACAAATTCCGGTGTCTGTCCTCCTTCAATTATAGAGTGTCAGCCCCTTAGGCAGAAAGACTTTAACCTTTCTCCTTTTCCCCACTGAGTTTATTTCCTCGTGGATGATTATTACTTCAGTTTCCTCCCCAGTTAATTATCTGGATGGAATCACTCCCCTTGGGTTATGTCCTCAATGGGTTGAGTCTTGATTGACTGTTTTCTTTCTAGTTCTTACCTAGATAGATGCTTCGAGTCTCCTAAGAGTCTATTGCCCAGTAACTGGTAATATTCTTCTTAGTTTGCAGTTTGTTACTTCTTGCCCAATACCCGACATAAGTACTCCTGTTTTCCCAGCAGTGGAGTCCCTAGTGGATTCATTTTTGTTTCCCCAGGAAGTATATCCTTGAGATGTTCATCCTAACTGGTGACAGATATCTTTCTTTCCCCTACGTGAGTCTATCCTCGATATGTTCATCCTAACCGATGACGGATATTCTCTTCTTGGTATTCTACCCAGTAAAAAGGCAGTTGTAATCCCTATTTTTGTTCCCCAGAGAGTTAATCCTTGATATGTTCATCCTAACCGATGACATGTTTCCTTATCTTTGCGGTCTTCTACCCAGTAACTAGTAGTTGTAAATCCTGCTTTTTGTTCCCTCCGCAAAGTTGATCCTTGATATGTTCACTTTAACCAGTGAAGGATTCTCTCTCTTGGTATTCTATCCAGTAACTGATAGATGTAATTCCTAGTTTATCTCCTCACAGAGTCTATCCTTGATATGTTCATCTTAACCGGTGACGGATTTTCTCTTTGATGATCTTCTATCCAGCATTCGATAGATGTAATTCCTACTTTTTGTTTAGTTGGTTTATCCTTGATATGTTCATCTTAACCGATGACGGGTATCCTCCTTGACAATCCCAGGTAAGTTTATCCTTGATATGTTCATCCTAACCGATGATGGATTTTCTTCCCTGTCGAGTTTATCCTTGATATGTTCACCCTAACAGATGACGGATACTCTCACCTTCGGTCTTCTTCCCAGTAACTGGTAGTTGTAAATCCTATTTTTCGCAGTTTTCCATATCAAGGCTATTCTTACCCAGTAACCGGTAATGAATATTCCCTTCTGATGTTTCCCAGCGAGTCATCCTTGATATGTTCATCCTAACAGATGACAAATGTTTCTCTCTGCCAGATTTTATTATCTCCTTACCCAGTAGCAGGTAGTAGATAATAGATTTTTGCTCCTCCTGTGTTGAAGTTTATTTCTTCCTCAGTTGAGTTAAGTGCGCGTTTCCTTAGTGAAATCGTTTTTCCTTGCATGATTCAAGTACTTCAATTTTATCCTGACTTACTCGTATCTCCTGCATATGTTGTTGTTCCCCGGTTGAGTCTTTCCATTTCATATGGAATCCCTCGAGTCCCCCCAGTAGTTTTATGTCGTATCCTGGCCTACGCATAACTCCTTTTTCCCCCTAGAGTCTCTGTCTCCCTAGTTAGTTTTCGTTGCGGAATGCATTATACTCCTGCGGACCTTTGGTCTCTCTGATTTCTTTTCCTTTGTGGCAATATTTCCTCACAGAGCATTAACTTTTGCATTCATATCATATGCATCATGAGGTCTCTTAGGGACAAAAAATTGTTTATATATGTTATTATTTAAGCCCATTCTACTGAGTCGACATGAAGATTTTAACCTTCTCCTCCTTAGTTAGAATGTCCTTAAATAGGGGCAGCTGTAAGACCCCAATTTTGACCCTAAGATCCCTCGTGCAATTTCATCATATGCACTAGCATTGGGATCATATCTTGGCGTCCTCCTTACCCCTTTTCATTGGGTCTGGGAGATATCACCAAGTACTTTGTGATTGTATCATATTTGTATTTTATCATTTTAATGACCAAAATATCAAAAATATGTCTTTGTATTTGCCTAACTCTTTTGTAGGAAGGGCATGATCTCCATTGATCTATCAAGTTCATATATAGGGTTTGAGACCCTCATGACAAAGAGCACAACCATGGATTGATACAAGAATGGTTATAAGAATTATATATGAGTCCCAATGATCTCTACATGTTATATTGATCAAGTTTTCTTCAAGAATTTGAGGGTGATTTGCCTTGGAAACCCTAGGTTGACTGGGTATCTTGAGTAACTCTCCCACAAGCTATCTGACCAATTGATCAAATTTCTCAAGGGGCACTTCAAATTTCATCATTTTATGCATATATAATCTACCATGAGCCTATAAAATCAATAGAATTGAAGATTAGCAAGTTGGTTGATGGTGGTTGGCCAGATGAATTCATCAGATAAAAACTGGGTCTCCCTAGACCCTATCTCCTACAATGTTCACCATATCAAAATTTTGATCTCTTCGATTCTCTCTAATTATTGCTCAATTCTATTGATTCTTTAGTTGTCTGAAGTCCTACCAATGTAGGAAAGAAGATTGAGTTGCTTTGAGGCCAAATCGAAGCAACTCAGTTCATGTACCTCAAATTTCAACTCCATGTATCTCTCAATATACTTGGAGTCAGAGTGAATTGAGGCTAGATTCGAACTCAGTGCAATTTTTACTTTGAAATCATGTCCTTGTTTTTAATTTTGGGGATGGTTGAAGGTTGACCAGTCCGGTGAGGTCCACCGGAGAAGAAGACCGGAGCTACAGCTCCGGCCGTGTGTTGGCACGTCTCCAACCATAGGATCCATCTAATTTGTTTTAATCCTGAGCGTTCCTTTTGAATACCAACTGTGTGACGCGCTGACTTAAGTGCACGGTGGAACGCGTGTTTTGATCCACTTGATCTGCCACCTCAATTAATGAGGGAGATCAAGTGGTCCACGTTTTTTCTGTTATTTTAATTTTCATTTTAATTGCTTTATTTTCATTAATTCATATTAATTTTAATATTGATCCAAAAAATATGTGAGTTTCACCAAAAAATTTCAAATAATTTCCTCTTTCATTTTCTGAATTAAAATTATTTTTTGGATCATTATTAATATTTTTCATGATTTAATTGATTTTGCATTTGTTTTTAATTGTTTAAAAATATTTTTAAGTGTCCAAAAATTATGAAATTTTTTCTCTAAGGTCCTTTGACCTTGTTTGACCTATGATAAATCTCATGGCCATTTCTTTGGTGTTTTGATGAGATTTTAGGAATTGGACAAACCATATTTAATTTAAATGCCTTATTTTAGTATTTTTAATTTGATTAAATGCCAAATAATTTTGTTGACCAATTGTGATAACTTGTTTATGTTTGACTCTTGTTGTTGGGCCTTGGTCAAGGTTGATTTGACTTTGTCAACTTAATATCATTGGATTTAGGGGATTGATGGAATGTACATTTTATCTCCCAAAATGAATGGATGATATTAATTTGGTAAACGTCCTCCTTTGACCAATTTGTGTTTTGATCCATTCCCCTCCGGCTTCATCTTATTCCCCTTCTTTATTCATTCATTCCATTTGGCCTATGATATCTCAAAATCCTAAGGCTAGTTGATTGAAAAATTAACATGAGTATGGATGAGATTAGACCACACCTTTTGCATATTCTTTTTGTGTGTGATATGTTTCATGAGCAAAGTTCATAATACTATGTCTCTAACATGCATTAACACCAAAATTCTATTGCCCGACCTCAAATAGTTGTGACTTCTAGATAAGTCCAATTATGATTGCTTAACATAGCGGTAAGATTGTGACATAAAAGGCATAAGCATTCTAGTTAGTGAGATTGTAAGTCTCCCCTTTTTCATGGTATTGTGTGGAAACTTGGCCATTTTTCCTTCCTTTGGAAGATGTCTTGGTTCAAGGATCCATGCTTGTGATAAGTGGGTTGAGTGTTCTCCAAATAATGTCGTAAGATTAAAAAAGAAAAAGCAAAACAATACTTACTTCTAACCTATTAACTACTAACTTTTAATTTCAAGCCCTTTACTTTAATGTCATTTAATTCTAGCTTTAGTACATTTGTCGTTGTACATATCATTCTAATTGTTTATGTTAATGCAATTTTCACTTTGTCCATTTGGACCATATTGTGTGATATATTTTGTTTATGTATACTTTGCTTGTTTGTGTGGTCTTTGACCATTAATGTACAAAATAACAACAAAAAACCCTAAAAAACTTTTGTGTGGACTGTTGGCTTGATCTTGGACAAATGGACTTAGAATCTAGGCAACCTTCCTATGCTAAAGGACTTGGCCAATGCCAACTTATTGAGAAACCAAGTTCTTGCAATTTGAAACTCCATCTGATACATCATTCAAGATCTCTCTAAGTTCATCTGCAACATGATCATTGTGAAGCTGTTATTTTGAACCTGTGACTTGTGGAATTCATCTGTTACATGGGCTACTTTGAAGAAGATCATGGAATGGATAAGCTTGGATGTGCCCATCTTTATTCGATGCCTTGCTCTTCAAGATAATATAATTGTGCATTTGTGTGTTGCTTGATTCTAAAAGTCCAAGGGAATTCTGGGTTTCTATTGACATTCTTGTCTATTGGATTGCTACCCACTTGGTCAGATCTTTTCAACTATAAACTTTTAATTTTTGTACATAGGATAGTCTCTTCATCTTTTCCCCATTTCTTTAATTTTAAAATCTCTCCCTCCTTTTTCAAAACCTTCTTTAATTGAACTTATTTTGTTCTAAACTTTGACCATTTTGCAAAAAGATAGAAACTTTGGCCTTATGCCATTGCATTTTCAAACTTATTTTCTTAAATCAAATTTGTAAATAAACTTAACTATACTTGACTTAAACTTTCAAAAAGCCAAAAAAAGAACTAACTAATTCAAACAATTTTAGGCCTTTGTGCCTTTCAAACTTAATTTTTTATTAAAAGTAATGCATCCATTTTGAAATTTGTATCACAAACTACGAGGTTTTGATCCCTCATTTTTATGTTGGTACATAGGCACGAGACCGAAGTTTTTGTCAGACACAAAAATATAATTAATGAATTCTTTTCTCATCCCCCCATTCTACTTGTTTGTAAACATCACTTTATACCAAGTACATATGCACACAAAAAGGGCTCCCTAGGAGTACCTAGGACACTTTGGGTGCTAACACCTTCCCTCTGTGTAACCAACCCCCTTACCTATAATCTATGACATTTTATTAGTTTTGATTTGAAAACTTCTTAATTTTGGGTTTTGTTCGTACTTTTTTCCCTTTTCCCTTGGATACAATAAAAGCGCGGTGGCGACTCTTGTTATTTGATCTCTAGCTTATCCATAGCTTGATGATCATGAATTTACCGCTACACTACCCTATTTATTAATCCATCATTCTTCGTTCATCAAATAATACCATCTTTTTGAGATCGAATATTACTTCTCCTTGGTTTCCATGTTCATCCTTTTAGGACGCCTAATGAATAGTCCTCCTCGTGAACCAAGAGTTGTTTGGATTGTCACCAAACATTATAATTTGTTGTGGCAGTAATGGGTATGCCTGTTTTCCTCCACATCCTAGTCAGTACCTCTTTCGCTCTTCGGTTCAAGGTTTATTCCTTCATGAATCCAAGATATTCTTCTCCTTTGATTTCGAATTGTTTGAACCCTAGCAAGTTATACATTCTTCCTTGCACTCAACAATACTTTCTTGTGGGTCTTAGACTCATCCTTTTAGGACGCCTAATGAACAGTCCACCTTGTGAACCAAGAGTTGTTTGTGCTATGCAATCAAACACTTAATTCAATCTTTTTTCGGTTGTTCCACCAGTGTTGTAAACCCTCACTTGTTGGTTCATACCAGTTTTACTCTTGGATTCAAAGACAATTATTTTTGTGAGTTCCCTTTATACTATTTTGTTGGTGCAAGGTATACTTTTCATCATTGTATATCTCCCTTTCTATTCTCGTGGTTCCATGAACTACGATTGCTCTGACTTTCTCATTGCACAATGAGAATAAGTAGGCACGAGGATACGAATCCTTGGCGATCATACTTCTAATTATTCCTCCTTCCGCCTTAGGGCACCATCCATATCTTTCATGATTCATTATCTACCTTCGATCATAAATCGTTCACCCAGTGACATATTATTCCTTTGACCTCGAAATACACTTTCTTTGGAATTCCATATATACCCTTTTAAGACGCCTAGTGAATAGTCCGCTTTCATACCTAGAGTTGTTTGGCTTATTGCCAGACACTTAATTCCTTCTTTTTGGCCAATATGCATGTTTCCCTCTATGGTATGAATTTCATTTCTCTTATGGATTCCAATACACTTTCACCTTTCGGTTTCAAACAATACTTCTTCGGTCATTTATCACCAAATACTCTATTCTGTGACTTTGGTCACTTCACTCCATTCATCTCCATGATGCATTCATACACTACCTTCCTTCGCTTCATATGATATATCGGTTTTCTTTGAGCCAAATACAGTATCTCTTTGTGCTCCATCTTGTACCTCTTTGTGAACCAAGAGTTGTTTGGGCTATGAAACCAAACACTTAATTCTCTTTTTTCGGTTTTCCAATATAGTGTTGTAGGCCCTCACTTGTTGGTTCATACCAGTTTTACTCTTGGGTTCACATTTTCACCCCCTTGTTGGAGTTCAAATCATACTATTCTTTGGTTCAGACCATACTATGATCACTTTTCTATTCATCTCCCACCATTAGTTCCTTGAACTACGGAGCTCTAAATTCCTCATTGAATTTTGAGGATACGTAGGCATGCGGGCCCTAATCCTCACCGAGCACTCTATCTATTTCCTTTCCCCATTCTTTTGCGAGTAATCTTCAGATCACACCTATTCGAGCGAGAACAATCAAAACAGTTCACATGGAGTACCATGGATGTTTGGGGTGCTAATACCTTTCCCTTGCATAATCGACTTCCTTACCCAACCTATCTCTTTCCCCCGGGTTTTATCGATGTTTTCCATTCCCTTTGGGGATAAATAAAGTTCGATGGCAACTTTGTTGTATGTTCAAACGTGCGATACGTTCGGGTATATTTCCGCTAGCGCCAGTTGCACATGCTTTGTTCATGACCTTAGTCCGGGTAAAGACAAACTTTCTGCCAAAGCTCTCAAATGTATCTTTCTAGCATACTCATGTATACAAAAAGAATATCATTGTTTTTCCCAAATTTTTCTCTCTCATGTCACATTATTTGAAACCTCACCATTTTTATCTGCCTCTGCGTTACCTGATAAGAATGGTACTTCAGATGCTCGAGACATCCCTTCCATAATTCCCACACCCATTGCACCTCCATTTTAGGTCCACCAACAACAAACACCCCATCCATCAGAGGTTAGAGATGATATTGATCCACCAACACCATCTCCTGCTCCAACTGCTCCTCCAAATACGTCACCTACACTTGAACTTTCAATAGCATTATGAAAATTTATTCGATCTCATAATCCTAATCCTAAATATGCTTGTGTTTTAGATTATGCCCATCTCTCTACTTTGTATGTCTCTTTTGTGTCTTCTTTGGATGTGGTGTCTATTCATAAGTCTACAAGTGAAGCTATGACTGATCCCAATTGGCGTCAGGTGATGGTGGAAGAAATGGTTGCATTAAATTCAAATAGCAGTGGGGACATTGTTACTTTACCTCCAAACAAAACTATAGTGTGATTTCGATGGTTTTATACAATGAAGGTTGGACCAGATGGTCAAATCGATCGTTTCAAATCTCAATTGGTAGCCAAAGGATATACACAGTTATTTGGTCTTAATTACGGTGACACTCTTTCTCTTGGTGGCCAAAATTAGTTCAATCTGTCTCTTTCTTGCAATGACTGTTATTCATCATAATCTGTTTCATCAGTTGGAAATTAAAAATGCCTTTTTACATGGATAATTAAAGGAGGAAGTTTATATGAATCAACCTTCAGGTTTTAATATTCCTGGTAATTCTAAACTTGTTTTCCGACTTCTCCGCTCTCTTTATGGGATGAAGCAATCCCCCCGTTCTTTGTTTGGTCGCTTCATCTTTGCCTTGATAAAATTTGATATCACTATATGTTAAGCATATCACTCTATTTTCTTCCTTCATTCCTTCACTGGTCAACATATCTTTCTTGTGGTCGACATTGATGACATTGTTACCACTAGAGATGATACTGAGGGTGTCCAGCAACTCAAAACTCATCTTTTCAAAAACTTTCAGACAAAAGAATTGGGTCCACTCAAATATTTCTTAGGTATTGAAGTTTCTCAATCCTCATCCAACATTACAATCAACCAGCACAAGTACACCTTAGACATACTGAGTGAAACTGATATGCTTGATTGTTGTCTTGTTGATACTCCTATAGATCCCAACACCAAGCTTCTTCCGGGTCAGGGAGAACCATTGAAAGACCAGGGAAGATATCAATGGCTTATGGGAAGCCTCGACTATCTTACAGTCACCAGACCAAATATTACATTTGCGGTGAGCATTATGATCCAATTTCTGAATACTCTTTGTAATGGTCATTGGGATGCAGTCATTCGAATTCATAGATATATAAAGAATGCATTAGGAAAAGGAATATTATATGAAGATAAGGGTAATGCTCAAATCATTTGTTATTTAGATGAAGGATGGACTGGATCACTGTCGAATAGGAGATTCATATCCAGATATTGTGTTCTGATTGGAGGTAATATGATCTCATGGATAAGCAAGAAACAAAATATAGTTGCACTATCTAGTGTTGAAGTTGAATACCGTGCTATGGAAGCAACCTCAAAGGAGCTTGAATGGCTGAAAATTTACTCTCATAACTTAGGATAAGAGATCTTCATAACACAAAACTCATATGCGACGATCAAGCAACACTTCATATTGTATCTAATCCGGTTTTTCATGAACGGACCAAACACATAGAAATAGACTGTCATTATTTAAGGGATAAGGTACTATAAGGATAAATCACCATAGATTTTGTAAAATCCCGAAGTCTAATTAGCTGATATATTTACAAAGTCTCTTCGGGTTCTCGAGTGCATTACATTTGCAAGAAGCTCGACTCATATGACATATATGGTCTAACTTGAGGGGGAGTGTTAAGAATATTTGTTTATAAAATAGTCCAACATCGACTATAGCATGTAATTAGCTGTAATCTCTCTCTATATAATATAGTCTCTGTAGTGCATTTTAAACACATGATTTATTCAATTGTCTCTGACTCTCTTAAACTTCAATAAAAAACTATAGTGATAGTTTTCAAGGATCAAAACGATTGTTTGTTTATTTCTTTTATATAGGAAAAATGTATTTTATAAATTCTTGTTAGAAAAATCAATTTAAATAAAATGGACCGAGGCTATAATCATGAACAAATGTCTTCTTTATAGTATGGAAATCACTAATCCCACCCTAAGTGGTGGAAAAACACTCTATGAAAATATAAATTTTGCCCTCATATTCTAGAGATGCATCTCAGGATGCACCATTCTCTTCAGTCATAACGTTAAAAAATGAGTCACACCTAATATATTTTCCAAAATTTAATCCGGAGATACATTCCTGGAATAATTCAATATAGACCCCCATTCACCCCTCTCTGAAACTCTTTTTTTTACCATAGAGGGTTTTGGAGATGCATCTCCGTATTCACACCAGACAGAATCCAGAGATGCATCTCTATTACTAGACCAGACAATAATTTTAAGTTTATTTTTGTGATACTCGGAAGAAATAGATGATATAGTAAAGTTGTATTGTGATGAATTATACCATAAAACTAATATGCATAAAATGACATACACAAAGTAATAAATCTAGCTTTCTCAGCCTTCATCCGCTCGACTTGTTGAACTATATCATCCAGTTGGACCATATCCCTCAAATAATGGGTATCTAATTTCTTTCTAATGGAATAGTCTAGGCCACCAGCGGCCATTTCAACCAATTCATGCTCTGGGACTTAGGTGAAACACCTCACCTTAAGCAATCTACACCTATTGAGGTATTCGTCTATATACTCAGGAATCTTTCTTTCACATTGTCCAGTTCTTTCAAGCTTATTTTTTATTAGCCCATGTGAAACTGTTCATGAAAGATTTTTTCCAATTGACTCCAAGTGTTTATGAAATTTGGAGGTAGAATCATAAACCATGTAAACAAATTCTTTGTTAGCGACGAGGGGAAATATTTGATTTTCAGGTTCTCGTTATTCACTATATCACCCGCCTCACATTGGTATCTGGCGACATGTATCATTGTGGACTCATTGGTCTCACTAGAGAACTTGGTGAATTTAAGGACTTTACATCCCCTATGCAACTCAGTCTGTCGAATGAACTCTGAAAATGGAGACACGAAAGTGGGTCAATGCAAACCCATATTGAAACCGTTTTGTGCCATAATCGCTTCGACAATGGTAGTTATATTGTTTTGTCCTGCGATATTGTTTCGCTGGAAATTTCTTAGTACATGGCTAACATCGTGATTCCTCTGCACTATAATTGGCCTAGGATAATGTTGAGTTATGTACTCCTCTTCGTCCCTATTTGGCTTTACTTGTCGAAACCCTTGGGGTTGTCCTAGATTTTGGGTTGTTCCTATTTCAGGCGTTTCGACTTGCCTAGCATCCGACATCTGGGGCGTTGGTCGCGTTTGGGCTTGAGGGGCGCCAAAGAAATCGGCTATTCAACCCATCTGGTTCGCCAATGCTTTGTAACTTTGATTAGTATTTGTAATTAAAGGGTTAAATGTTGTTCCCAGTTGTTGGGTTAGAGTATTTACTAACTCATGGTTACTCTCATCCATACGAAGCTAAGGCATCAAATAAATATAGCCATAATATCCAAGCAAGCACTCCAATAGTTAGCAGTCTTCAATGTCTTCCAATGTATCAGATGAAAATATTCTTTAGTCAATAGACAGAATCATCAAACATGAACAATAACAACAACGTAACCAATTGAGCACAGAGATAAAATGGCAGATGAACCAGAAGCACTCAAGGCTTGCATCAGATGAAAGGCATAGTCATGGATAACTCAGTCTCAGATAGTGGCATTGGCCAAGTCCTCGAAGCATAGGGAAGTTGCCTACTTCTAAGTCCAAAAGTTCAAATCAAGTCCAACAATCCACCAACATATTTTTTTAAAGTTTTTGTTGTTATTTAGTATTTTAAGGTCCTAAGACCACAACAAGAATCAAAATCACACAATATATACGATCACAAGATATGGCTCAAGTGAGCAAAGTGAAAAGGGTTGAAATATAAACAAGTTGCAAGAAATGTAAATGGCAATGAATGATAAAGGTACTTGAATTAAAATTGCATTAAGTAAATGACTTGAATGTAAAGAAATGTTAATAAGAAGTTATTCAATTGTTAGTGAAGAGTTGTATTTGTTTAAGTCATTCTTTAGAGAACACTCAACCACTCATTCACAAGTATGAATCCATGAACCAAGACATCATCCATGAGAAGGGATCCAACTTGGATAAATCAACAAGTATGCCACTAGCTCTCATGAAAGGAAAAAGGGTCAAGTTTTCACATAATGCCATGAGAGAAAGTTAGACTTACAATCTCACTTACTAGAATGTTATGCCTTGCGGAACAAATTTAACTCTATGTTAAGCAATCGTAATTGGACTTATGTAGAAGTCACAACTATCTGAGGCTGGGTAATAAAAATATAGGTGTTAATGCATGTTAGAGATTTGGTATAAGAACCAAACTCATAAAACATACCACCGACTAAAAAAAGGGGATGGACCCATCTCATTCAGACTTATGTTGATTCATTTGACAAAAGGTCATTGATGAATCAGCTAGCATTAGACATGAAGAGAATTCATTGGTCAATGATGGATTGGGGAAGAATAGGGATAAAGATAAAGAGGGAAGGGGAAATAGAAACCCAAATTGATCATGGGAGAAAATTATCTGATCAATACTATCCATTCATTTTGGAGGATGAAATGTACATTTCATCAACCCCCTAAATCCAATAGTATTGGTAAAAAAAAATCAAATCAATCATGACCAAGACCAAACAGAAAGTCAAACATCACAAGATCAATTAATTGGCTCAACAATATTTTTAAACAATTAAACAATTAAAAATCAATTTTAAAATTAATTAAAATGCATTTTTAAATGGACCAAACCTCAAATCCCTTTAAATCACCAAATAAATGGCCAATGGGTTTATTTTAGGTCAAACAAGGTCAAAGGACCTTGGACAAACAAAATCATAATTTTTGGAAAGTCATAAGTATTTTAAAATATTTAAAAACAAGTTAAAAATCATTTAATTCATAAAAAATATCAAATTTAATCCAAAAAAAGATTTTAATTCAAAATATGGAAGAGGAAAACATTTAAAGATTTTTGGTGAAAGTCTCATATTTTTTGGATTAAAAATGAATTTAATATGAATTAAACAAAATAAAAGGATTAATAGGAAAATTAGAAAAAGAAATTAGAAACAAAGTCAAAGTTTTCACAAAGAGAGTTTGGCTTGGGTTAGAGTGGAGAGAAGAAGAGAAGGGCTAGTCCTAAAGCATACAAAGATAAGAGAAGAGGATAAAACCCTTGGAGTTCCTTTTCTTGAAATGATAGAGATGATTCAAGATGCTCCTTTCCTTTGGACTTAGCAAGCAACAAGCAATCAAAACAAATATACATTCAAGCTCCTAGGATTTCTATTTGGCTTGTCTCTCTTAACTTGGCTACTCATGACAATGATCCTTCTTATTATATCTCAAGATGGAATCCCTATCACACAAGAACAAACATCAAAAAGTTCACAACACAATAAGAGGAATGGACAAAGAATGAGTTTAGATCAGGGGTCCTTAGAAGTCAACTTTGAGATTTAGCATTATAAAGGCATGAGGCCTAGTTGCTCTTTAACAAGTTTAGCATTCTAAAGGCATGAGGCCTAGTTGCTCTTGAACTCCTTTAAGCATAGGTATTATCCTAATTCTAAGTCATTTCTCCTTTTTGCATTGGGTTCACACAAACAAAGACAAAACAAACACAAGGCAACAATATATTTATATACAATAATGAGGTTAAATGAGCAAAGGAATAATGACATAAACATAAAATATGTGCTCAAGTGAGCAAAGGGAAAAAGCAATATGAATAAATGAGCCAGAAATAAAGTACATTAAAGTAAAAGGCAAGAAATTAAATACTCAAATTAAAGTTAGTAATTAGTATGGTTGTGTTAGTATGTCATAAGACAATTTAGCGCTATGTCAAGCAATCATAAGTGGACTAATGTAGTAGTCACACCTATCTGAGGCCGGTCAATAAAACTATAGGAAAATAAACACAAGTTAGAGATCATGACTAGTAAGCCAAGCTCCTACAACTTGCCATGCCAAAAGAAATGAGGAAAGGCCTTGTAAGGACTTTAGGTTTTTTGCTTGACCAAGAAGCAACTTACCTTGGACACAAAGCAACTCACTTGATCTTAGATCAAGTTGAGTTTGATTTGGATCAAAGAAGATTAAACCTCTCATATGTCAAGACCAACCATAAGACATTAACTCATTGGCCAAAATGAAAAGAGAAGTGAGATGAAGATGAAATGAATAAAAGGAGAATTCAAATGTCAAATACAATTGGTCAAAAGTGAATCAAATCATCATCAACCAATGTAAAACAGAAGAGAAATGAAGATTAGAAGTCAACAAGTCAAATATATTTTTTTTGGTATTTTTGGAATTAAAATAAATGCAAAATTAAAATATACAAAATATGGTCAAACCTCAAATTCAATTCAAATCAACTTCAACAAGTCCAATTAAGTTTTCATAGGTCTAACATGGTCAAACAAAGTTTGACAAAAAATTTCAACAATTTTTGAAACCAGAAACTATTTTAAAACAATTAAAAACAAAGAAAAATAACACAAATGAATTAAAATCTCAAATAAATCTCAAATCAATTAAGAAATTGATGACACCATTTTCATTGACTTATCATGATCCATAAGTGTTAAGAAAATATTTTTGGATTTTTTAGATATAAAAAAGTATTTAAAATGAATTAAAAACTATTAAAAACCAAATAATTCACAAAAAATATTAAATGAAGTCACAAAAATAATTAAAAATCAGAATATGAAACTAGATTTTTCAAGAATTTTTTTGCCATTGGTCTCATATTTTTATGACTTCAAATAAAATATTTATGAATTTTTGAAAATAAAAGGAAATAAATGAAATTAAAACAAAAAATAGAAAATAGCAAAAATCAGCGCCCATTGGATCCGTCTCATTAATTGACGTGGCACCATCACACGGCTCAGAGGCGCGGTCATATCGTGTACGTGAGTCAAGCGCATCACACATGGAATTAAAATAGGTCAAACAAATAAAAGGTTGAGATTAAAACGTTTGCTTCGAATCCAATGGCCTAGAAGCTCCCACGTGGGGATGGTGGTGGAAACCACCATCTTCTCCGGCCAGCTAACAGTTTCCGGCCACCACGCGTAGGTTTTTAAAGCTTAATGAAAATGAAAAAGTAGGTTATCAAAATGAAGCTGGGGTGATGTACATCACCCCTGTAACCTTGGATCTTCCTCAATGTTTCTATTTAATGAGAAATCAGAGCTTGAAAATCAAGGTGCACAAACTAAAATGGCACGATTCATGAAATTAAGATCACCACTGGCCTGCGTCTTGCTCGAGGACTTTAGAAAACAGGTCAAACTCAAGCAATTCACATTGTATTTCAAGATCCAGATTGTAGCGGGGTATTCGTTACCATTAGAGATATTGACTAAATCCAAGGTAAACAATACAAGTCGAGTCGCCACCGTACTTCTATTTATCCAAAGGAATGGTTAGAAAGCGAACAAAAACCTAAAAGTTTTATCGAATCAAAAACTAGTAAAAATGTCAGAGATCTGGGTAAGGGGGTTGGTTATGCAATGGGAAGGTTTTAAGCATCTAAAACGTTCTAGGTACTCCTAGGGAGCCCTTTTCATAAGTGTTGTTCTAGTTTAAAGGGTGTAGGGATATCTAAAGTACTATTTATTAAAAGGAAGGTTAAAAGAAAATGACTCGCAAGGATGTCGCATCCACTGCCTACATATCTCATCTGAGTATGAGAATCAGAGTCTTCGTAGCTCGGCTACCTATGGGTTAAAGAGAAATGTGCTCGGTAAGACGTTGTGTCTTATGCCTACGTATCTCATCTGGAATGAGAATCAGAGAAAAACGTAGTTCGACTAACTAGGGGTTAAGGATTTCCATCTGAACATGGACTTACAAAAGAGGACACCAACTGTGTCAAATGAGGGTGGGCAGTATGTTCAACGTCCTAGCAGTAGGTGTCACAGCTCGCTGAATCGAGTCTTAGGCAGTTACCTCTTTGCAATAGAACGGACTGACATACCACAAGATCGGAGACGCACAGAAGGTCTAAAAGTGGGGAAGCTCTACTCTAGAGTTGTCATGCAATATGGACCTATGTGTTAGGATTTACAAAGGGGAACATCTACCTAATGTTAGCATGCAAAGAATAAGGGAATTCTACCTATGTTATCATACAAAGGGTTCTACCTAATGGGTGTTACCTAAACAAAACAAGAATCGACGGATGGAGCACGGAGAGGAGTTACAGATAAGGGTAGATGGCGATGCCGGAGGCAATCGACTTACAGGTAGATGGAGATGCCTGAGGCAATCGACTTACAAGAGGATGGATGAATGTGTGCTGGTTCTGTTAAGTTTTGAAAATGATTACTCGACGTTGGATCGAGCTTTTGATCTTATTTTGAAATGGTTATCGGATGTTCATTTTAATTCTTGTATTAACAGGTGACTAAAGAAATAGAGAAATAAATATTATACACTTTATGGGAGAGGGGTACATTTGTTATGAATGGGGATTGTTCATGGCAAACAAACAATAAGAATATATGCCTCATACATCATACAAGTAGGCAACAGTTATCAATCAGATCGGATAAATAAACAATATATAATCAAATCAAATTATCAAAGAATGAAATAATGGAACATTAAACAATGCATGGGAGTATGAACATGTTAAACAATCAAGCAATGGAAAGCATGGATGAAAGAAACAAGTATAAAAGATAAAAGATGAATCAAACAGATGAAAATATGCACACGAAGGGTCCACTGAATAATTTAATCAGGAAATGAGGTAAGGACCAAATAAAATCAAGGTAAAATGCCTCTAATACATGGCATATGAGATGAATCAGGGAGGATCAAACGATCTCTTCAATTTCCATAAGCAATCCCTAAGTCAAACATCGATCATAAAGAAGTCAACTGAAAATTCAAGTCAACTTAAAAAATAACAAATAAATAGCAAATTAATCAAGAAAATTATGAAAAATTAAACTAAATAAGGTGGGGTCAGGACATCATCATCCCCCAAAAAGATTTTAAAAATAATGAAAATTGGCACGTGAATTAATTAAAACAAAACATAGGTCAAACCAAAAGTCAATTAATAAGACTAGGTTAGAAATAAATCAAGAATAAATAGTAAATTAATCAAGAAAATTATGAAAAATTAAACTAAATAAGGTGGGGTCAGGACATCATCAACCCCTAAAATGATTTTAAAAATAATGAAAATCGGCACGTGAATTAATTAAAACAAAACATAGGTCAAACTAAAAGTCAATTAATAAGATTAGGTTAGAAATAAATCAAGAATAAATAGTAAATTAATCAATAAAATTATGAAAAATTAAAATAAATAAGGTGGGGTCCGGACATCATCATCCCCCAAAAAGATTTTAAAAATAATAAAAATTGGCACGTAAATTAATTAAAATGAAACAGAAGTCAAATTAAAAGTCAACCAACCAAACTAGGTCAAAAATAAATCCAAAATAAATTGAAAATGTGAAATAAAATTCCAAGAAAAGGTCAGGTTGACCATGAGATAGAGGTCAACCTTCATCCCAAAAATCAAATGCTAACAATAACTTTAAGTCATAAAAATAAAATCAATAAAAAAAGTGTGTTAAAATGGACCATTTAGAATAAATAATTAAAATAAAATATTAATATTAAAAAAATACGAAAATAAAAATTATATAAAATTAAATAAAATGTTAAGAAAAGTGAAAAATATTTTTGGGTAATTTTATGGACGAAGAAAATATTTTAAGTAAGAAAAAGAAATATGAAAATGGAAGGATTAATGGTAA
The DNA here is from genome assembly GCF_024323335.1 of Lathyrus oleraceus. Lineage (NCBI taxonomy): Eukaryota > Viridiplantae > Streptophyta > Magnoliopsida > Fabales > Fabaceae > Lathyrus > Lathyrus oleraceus. The sequence continues at coordinate 176,907,059 of NC_066579.1, forward strand.
TGAACATGGCAAGCAAGCGTAGAGATGATTACCTAATGGAAAATAGAAGTGGAATGGAATCTGATATGTGATGAAGCTTTGCCTCCTTGCCACGAAATTCCAATGCACCTTTAGGGTTAGCGTTTCAGCTTCTTAAATAGGGTGGATTAGGTGTTCTCATGGGCTTTTTAATAAGTGATTTATCCATAAGAATAAAATTGTGAAGTGAGGTGTAAAATGTTGTTATTTTGGGCCAAACTTAAGTGAATGGATGTCCAATGCATGGCCAAAAGAGGTAAAAAATGTGACTGATTGGTGCAGCATGTTTAGAAAATCTGATTGGGCCAGCCAGGCCCAAAATCTGCCTAGAAAATCAAGTCATAGAACCCACTTTAAATGAATGTATTTCTCAAACCATGGATCCAAATGAGATGATTCCAAAAGGATGTGAAAGAGGACATGGCAAGGTACAATTGTTGTGAAGAAACTATTTTCAAATAATGCCTTGAAGTGCAAGAAACCTGGCTAAGAATTCTTGATAAATTTTGAAGATTTTGGACTTAGAAATTTTTCTAAGTGTCCTAAAAAAATGTCTCACTTTGACTAAGCATAACTTTCTCAATTCTAATCCAAATGAAGCAACCTTTATATCTCTAGAAAGCTTGGAACAAGAGGAACAACTTTCTTGTTGTAGAAATTTTCAAATGGAGCTTTTATATTGATCCAAAATGGGCTTAAAGTGAGTGCAACGATCATGAAAACTTGCCCTAAATGAAAGTCAACCATTTCCAAATTAAGTAACTTTTCCAATTCCTGATTAAATGATGAATCCATGATCCAACCTTGATAAAATTTCACATGTAGGATCCCCTAGGCATGGATTTTGAGATTCCACTCTCAAAATGTCAGGAGTTGACTTTTCTGGCCCCACAGTTGACTTTTCTCAAACTATCTGATTCCCGATTCCATTGATCAATTGAAGCACTTCTAGCTCAAATAAAGAGCTGATTTTTTGTATGTAGACCCTTGTTGACATATGGAGGGCCATGGAAAAGAATTTCACCCAAAGAATCAGAAATAAACTGATTTTATACCAAACCCTAGTTTTAGGGCAAAATGATCAGGAACTGATTGCACTAACTGCCAATGGATCTTTTTGAGATAATTGTGAATCTTCCTAGGCCAGAATGCCTCTCTAATCATGACATGGATGAGCTCCTCTACTTCCAACCAAACATTTCCTGTTGCAGGTAGTCATGAAACCCTAATTTCTGATTAAATCCAGATGAACACTCTGATAACTTTGAATCCTTCACTGATGAACTGAGGACCATAATAAGATACCTGGACCCCCTTGAGAACCTTGAGACTTGTGTACTTAGAGAATGAAGTCCAATTCTCAATCCTGCTTTGTGCGGGTTCCTTCTGTTAAGGAGTGATCGATCAAAACCTAATCTCCATGTCACTAATGTAGTATGCAATGAGTATAACCTAATATGATGCTAATGAAGTGTAAAACATAATCCCATGCTTCCAGGAAAAATGAAGGGTAAATTTTGGGGTATTACACAGATCAAATAAGTTTGGTGATATACCTCTGAAATGCAGCTGTGAACAACACGATTTGCTCAAGTTCTTGATCCAATTTTGATCTGGAGATGTGATGATAAAGCAAGGTCAAGGAATTAAGACTTAAAGATCAACTAATGATGTTGAAATTCAATCTTGAAATTGAAAAATGAAAACTGAATCTCCTTTGAGTGAGGTTGGGTTTCCAATTCAGCAGAGTTTCAGATCTCATTCAGGTTGAAATTTGAATGAGGAAGAGCTTCTATTTATAGCTGAGCTTGATGCAAAGTGGTGATTTGCTCGTGTGCATGAAGATTTGACCTTCCATGCATGGGCCTGCACAGGCGCTTGCAAAGCCCAAGGATGAATGGAAATGCATGATGAAGTTAATTTGAAGTGAATTGGACGTGCACAAGGCTTGTCATTTGCTTGCATTTCAAGTTATGATGTGAATTGCCAGAATGCACATAAACATTCATCTCTTCAAAAGTCCCACATGGAGAATCCAAAAATGGTCATGTGAGTAAAGGTTGGAAAGCTCTTGACATAAAGAATAAAAGTTATGTTGGGAAAAAATCCATTTGGAGTTTGGAAATTTATGAAAACTGGCTTTGAAGCTTGGGGTACAAAACATGTCTAGGTCCCCTTTGAATTTTTTTGCCAAAACCAAGCAACTTTAAGCCCTTATGTTTCAATTATTCAAGCCTCAAAGTTGTAAATATTTTCAAGGTGATCAATTTAGACTTAAATTTTGCATCATTTGGATTTTTCATGAGAAAGTTATGGGCACTTGAAGTTGGACATTTTTCAAATTCAATAGCTTTGGTCCAAAGTGACCTATAATGTTTTGTGTTATCACATGTATTTATTTTAGGATTATGAAATTTTGTCCAACATAAAATTTGAATTATACATCTTAAGCTTTCCAATGCAATTGGTATCACCTCAAAATCATAAAAAATACGGAAGTTAGGTCCTTGGGAATTTGACCCAAAATTAGGGTTTCGGTCAAAATGACCTATAATGTTTTGAAATGAATGATGACCTTCCAAGTTTCAAATGGATTTTTGATGAACATGAAAGTTGTTCATATGGTTATTAAGAACATTATTTCTCTTGGGGTCATCTTCATTTGACAAACAAATCAAAAGTTGTGTCTCAGTGATCTCCAGTTTAGCCAGATGACTTGACTGGTCAACTTCTCAAGGCCAAACTTCAAATCTTGATGAATGAATGATTGAGGATACTCACATAAACTTAAATATGCATAAGATAGTGAATGAAATAACTTCCCTTGATTTAATTTGATCATCGGTTGAGGTTGCTTCATGAGCAAGGCACATTCAATGCCTAGTTGAATTAGGGTTTCCTTGGGAAACAATCCTCAAGCCCTTTGGTTTATCTTGATCAAATTGGAAAATTGAGATACTTGGGAGACATATATGATGATTAAGAGATTTGTGGACCATTGTCATGCTTGCTTTCATTTTCATCTAGCCACTTCATTGAGGTTAGGAGCCTCCTAGGAGCATTGGGATCAAATGATCACTTGAGCTTCAAATCAAAAGAGTTAGTGACATATTGTTTTGTGCTTTTGGTTAGTAAACAAAATAAGGAAAGCAATAATATACAATACGAGCATGCTTGGTGGTCTCAAACCACTCACACAAGTCCCACCCAAGGGTTAAGGAGCTACACATGCTATGATCCTTGAGGCAATGCAATGAGAAAATAATATGATGTCATGAGGGATATTAGGGTCTTACAGATGCCCCTATTTAAGGTCATTCTAGTCGAAGATATGAAGGTTAAAATCTTCATCTCGACGAGGTAGAATGGGCTTAAATAATAACAAAGAGACGAATTTTGGTCCCTAAGAGACCTCATGATGCAAATGTATGCATGCAAAAAAAGATCTTCACGGTGAATAATTACTACGAAGGAAAAGAAATCAGGTGAAACTGAAAAGTCCATAGGAGTAACACACTCACTAAGGAGACAGAGACTCTGGGAAAAAATAGGATAAAATGCGTGAGCAGATCACGACTTGAAAACTTGCTGGAAGACACGAGAGGATTCCACGAAAATAAATCGATGGAAAGACTCGAGCTGACGCAAAGATGCATGTATTAAGGAAAATGCCAATAAAGCGAAACTATCCAAAAAGGATACTTCGGATAAAAATTCGGACTCAGACAGGGATGTCCACAAAGGACTCAGCTGAGGAAGAAACAAAGAGATATTACCGGTTACTGGGTAATAAACTCAAAGAGAGACATATTGTCAAATCACCGGTTAATGGGTGAGAGAACAACACACTCAGGGAGAAAGAGTATCTAAGACCGATATAAGGGTGAGAGATATCAATCATCCGAAATATCTGAGGAGGACCCAAAAGGCACATTTCAACTCAGGAAAATCTGACTCCACAGGGGGACAAAAAAAGTCATAATAGGGAGCAGAAGGAAGGAACACCAGGGATACCGGTTACTGAGCATATAATAGGTGACCAACCAGGCGGGAATTGGGAACATATCCAAGACACTCATCATCCGAAAGGAGGGCTAGAAAAGCAAACACGACTTATAGGATGGGCATTCAATTCCAGAAAGAAATACGAATCTTACTCAACTGGGGAAGAAAAAAGACTTCAACTGAAGAGCGAATGAGATATATCATCTATTACTGTCAGAACATAGATAACATGCTCGCATGGAAGATTATCCACAACCGGTTACTGGGTTAATAAAGGATAAATCAACCGAGAAAAGAAGGGACATCGGGGTACCGGATACTGGGTATAAAATGATGACCAATCAGAAGGAGAAACAATCATTACCAAACAAAAAGGGTAAAATGAAAGATGACTCGCGGGGGATAAATTGCTTGACAAAAGCAATCATCCAAGAGATATATCACCGGTTACTGGGTGGTATACTCAAAAGCGGAGGAATATCAATACCGAATATTGGATAAGGATAACCAACAAAGAGGGGATCACATCTACCGATTACTGGGTAGAAATCCACAGAAATAGGACTTACAACTACCAGTTACTGGGTAGAAGGCCAAAAGATCCACTGGGGAAAAGATGGACAATTACTGGTTACTGAGCAATTGAACAACTGAACCACAGGGAACTGCAGGGAAATAATAAGAAAGGAGTCAATCTATGAACAAACTAGAAAGACACAATTAAGCAAGACTCAACCCAATGAGGATATAACTCAGGGGAGTAATTCCATCCAGATACACAACCGGGTAGGAAACTGAAATAATAATCATCCACGAGGACATAACTCAGTGGGGAAGAAAGAAAGAAAGATAGCCACTTTCTACCTATGGGCTAACTCTATATGGAGAGATCAGACACAACATCTGCTTGGGGAAGAATATTTCACCAATAGCAGGAGATAATAAGCAAAGATATATGGCAAAGAATGCATCATGAATATCTGAATGCTATGATTATACATGTATATGCATGGTTTATTTATGATTAATGTTGATAAACAGACATATCTATCACAAACAGGTCCGAGAATCAATGGACGAACATCCAATATAACATCTCAAAATAGGAAAGCCAGGCCCACAGGAGAAATCAATTCTGGTGGGGAGCATCAAATACCAGGAGACACCAATCACCGTTGGGGATATGCAAAGTCTTAGCTGGGGAACATGCGGAGTCACCGCCAGGGATTTGCTGTTGAACAACCATAAGATCCATCGTAGAGGAAACCCTACTGGGGAGCTCAACACGGATAAGATCCGTCGTAGAAGAAACTCTACTAGGGAACTTATCAAGGAATGATATGAAACTTTGTGGGGAACAACCGCCAAAAAGAAGTTTCAACAATCAAAACACTCCCTTTCACCTGCTGGAGAGACATCTTTGATAAGGGGAGAGAGAAAAATTTGCTTCGCTGGGGAAGGACACAACATCTTCACCACCAGCTCAAATTAGAGGAAACTTTCCAATACGGAGTGGAGAACAAATTACCAGGCTCTGATCGGGCAACTCCACTTGGGAGGGACTGTAGGCGACCAAACTAGGGATAACCTGTGAGTAATCCTACTAGGGAAATTGCCTCTGTTGAGGATGTTGTAGACAGATATTTTGTCAATACGTGCCATGCTGGGGATGATAAGGTGAATAGACCCTTCACCTACTGCTCTAGGCAACTACCTGTTGAGGAAACAAATATCTGGAAGGATAGCTCTGCAGGGAACACATGCCTACTCCGCTGGAGATTCCTAATCATGCTGGGGAAAGACAAATTTCCTCACGAATAGATAGCATATCAACTTTTATCAATTTATAAGGGATTTTAGGTCAGTCTACAAAGGGATGACAACCATATAATTGATAAAACACAAATGTCAGTGCCTAATATATAGGTATACACATCTAAAAGATCAAGGCCAAAACTCCAGACTCTCTGGGGAGCTGATAATGTTTTGTTCTTTTTGCGCTCGCTAGGGAGACAACCTGAAAGCTGATGAATAGGATATAAACATGCCAGAAGTATGAACAAATGTCTTACCTTTTGAAGATCGTAGTATCCTTGGGAGAGAACTGAGGACGTTCCAACTATCCTTTCATTCATTATGAATGTTCACTTTATTTAAAACAGTTTATAGAAACTTTATTTGTTTAAAACAATGATATTTTATCAATTAAAAATATGCACACATTTGTTAAATAGAAACAAATAAGAGTGTAAATAATTGGATAAAGGCTCAAATTTATTTGATAGAATGGTAGTCCGCAAATGGCAAGACTCCATGGATCTTTACAAAATTTGAAATTGGTGATATATGTTGGAAAAGGGCTACATTGAACATAATGACCATTTCTCCACAAACTCTAAATCCAATGTATTTGAAGCTTCAGTTGACGATGACTGAACGAGAATCTTTGACAGATGACAATTGAAGAACAAAGTCTTGTCAGGATGCAGTTACTTGTCAAATCCCTAAGTTTTGCCTAGATTGCCCCAGGGTGAGGTACTCAATCTAGCGGGATATATATATTCTTTTTTTTTATGTCTCTAATTTTGGCCTGGACCGCCCTTTCGGGTTTTCAATCCACTGAGACGCTCATTTTTGCCTAAGCCGCCCTTTCGGGTTTTCAACTTAGCGAGCTATTCTGTTTTTATTTTTAGGCGAAGTATTTCTTGACTGCATCTGAATTCACAGGACGAGTGAAATCCTTCCCATCCATAGTTGTAAGTATCAAAGCACCGCCTGAAAAGGCTCTCTTAACAACATATGGACCTTCATAGTTTGGAGTCCACTTGCCCTTGGAATCAGGCGCGAAAGACAATACTTTCTTGAGCATGAGGTCACCTTCTCGGAACACACGAGGCTTGACCTTCTTATCAAATGCTTTCTTCATCCTTTGCTGATATAATTGACCATGACACATGGCAGTTAATCTATTCTCTTCAATCAAGTTCAGTTGGTCATAACGACTCTGGACCCATTCAGCCTCAGTCAACTTAGCTTCCATCAAGAATCTCATTGATGGGATCTCAACCTCCACGGGGAGCACAACCTCCATGCCATATACAAGAGAGAAAGGAAGTTGCCCCTGTTGAAGTGCGAACAGATGTATGATAGCCATGAAAAGAAAATGGCAGCATCTCATGCCAATCTTTGTACGTAACAACCATCTTCTAGATAATCTTCTTGATGTTCTTGTTAGCAGCTTCGACAACCCCATTCATCTTGGGTCTATAGGGAGAAGAATTATGATGTGCAATCTTGAACTCGCTACACAACTCTTTCATCATCTTGTTGTTCAAGTTAGATCCATTATTAGTAATGATTTTGTGTGGCACACCATAACGGCATATGAGTTGATTCTGGATAAACTTCACGACCACCTGCCTGGTCACATTCGCATACGATGTCGCTTCAACCCATTTGGTGAAGTAATCAATTGCTACGAAAATAAAACGGTGACCGTTTGACGCCTTTGGTTCAATCATGCCAATCATGTCAATTCCCCACATGGAGAAAGGCCATGGTGATGAAATAACATTCAGAAGTGTCAGGGGAATATGAATCTTATCCGCATAAATCTAACATTTGTGGCATTTCTTCACATACTTGCAGCAGTCAGACTCCATTGTTAGCCAATAGTAGTCTGCTCTCAACATCTTCTTTGCCATGGCATGTCCATTGGAATGAGTACCAAATGAACCCTCATGGACTTCAGTCATCAACAAGTCTGCTTCGTGTCTATCCATGTTTCTGAGCAAGACCATGTCAAAATTCCTCTTGTAAAACATATCACCATTAAGGTAAAAACTGTCAGATAATCTCCTCAAAGTCTTCTTGTCTTTAACAGATGCCCCAGGCGGGTAATTATGACTCTAGAGAAAGCATTTGATATCATAATACCATGGCTTATCATCTTTCACTTCTTCAACTGCAAACATATGAGCCGGTCTATCCAAGCGCATCACAGTGATATTAGGGACTTCATTCCAATACTTCACCACAATCATTGAAGCAAGTGTAGCAAGAGCATTTGCCATCCGATTCTCATCTCGAGGAATGTGATGGAAGTCAACCTTAGTAAAGAAAGTTGAAATCCTCCTCGCATAATCTTTATATGCGATGAGGCCAGGCTGATTCGTCTCCCATTCACCCTTAATCTGATTAACAGCAAGGGCCGAATCACCATAAACATCAAGATGTTTGATCCTAAGATCAATACATTCTTCCAAACCCATAATACAGGCCTCATACTCCGCCATATTATTCGTGCATTTGAAAGTTAGCCTTGCAGTAAAAGGAAAATGTGTGCCTTGAGGAGTAATAATCACTGCCCCAATACCATTTCCATATTGATTAACAGCGCCATAGAACACCATACCCCATCGGGAACCAGGCTCTGGCCCTTCATCGAGCGTATGCTCATCACAATCTTTCATCTTCAAATACAGAATCTCCTCATCAGGGAAGTCGTACTGCACAGACTGATAATCTTCAATTGGTTGATGCGCCAGGTGGTCAGCCAAGATAGTACCTTTAATAGCTTTCTGAGCTCGATACTCAATATCATACTCAGATAACAACATCTGCCAACGGGCAATCCTCCCAGTTAAAGCAAGCTTCTCAAAGATATACTTGATTGGATCCATTTTGGATATCAACCAAGTCGTATGATTTAACATATACTGGCGTAAACGCTTAGCAGCCCAAGCTAAAGCACAACATGTCTTCTCAAGCATTGAGTACCGAGACTCACAATCAGTGGACTTATTACTCAAGTAATATATGGCATATTCTTTCTTCCATGATTTATCTTGCTGACCAAGGACACAACCCATGGAATCATCAAGCACCGTCAAGTACATAATCAATGGTCTCCCTTCAACAGGCCGAGACAGAATCAGAGGCTCAGACAAATACTCTTTGATACTATCAAAGGCCTTTTGGAAATCCTCAGTCCAATCATGATGCTGATCTTTTTGGAGGAGCTTGAATATAGGCGCACATGTGGGATATAAATCTCGAAATATAATTCAAGCGGCCAAGAAAACCTCGGACTTGCTTCTCAGTTTTGGGCGCAGGCATCTCTTGTATTGCTTTGACCTTGGCAGGATCAACTTCAATACCTCTTTCATTGACAATAAAGCCCAATAACTTGTCGGAAGGGACTCCAAATGTACACTTGTTCGGATTCAGGCGGAGTTTGTACTTCCTCAAACGCTGGAAAAGCTTCAACAAGTGTTCTACATGTTCAATTTCCGTTTTCGACTTCGCAATCATATCATCAACATACACCTCGATCTCCTTGTGCATCATATCATGAAACAAGGTAGTCATAGCTCGTGATACGTGGCTCCGGCGTTCTTCAAACCGAAAGGCATCACTCGATAACAGAATGTTCCCCAAGGTGTGATGAATGTTGTCTTTTCCATATCCTCAGGTGCCATTTTAATCTGGTTATAATCGGAAAATCCGTCCATAAATGTGAAGACATTGAATTTAGCTGTATTATCTACCAACATATCAATGTGCGGTAGAGAAAAATCATCTTTCGGACTAGCTTTATTCAAGTCACAATAGTCCACACACATTCGGACTTTCCATCTTTCTTAGGCACGGGCACAATATAGGCCACCCATTAAGTATATGTAGAAGTCACCAGAAACCCCGCATCAATTTGCTTATGAACTTCTTCTTTAATCTTCACTGCCATATCCGAATGAGTTCTTCTGAGCTTCTGTTTCACAGGCACACACTCAGGTTTCAACGGCAAGAAATGTTGCACGATATCAGTATCTAGACCAGACATGTCTTCATACGACCAGGCAAAAACATCGGCATATTCTCGTAGCAACTCAATCAACCCCTTCTTGACAGACTCTTCCAGGAGTGCCCCAATCTTCACTTCACGAATGCAGTCTTCAGACCCCAAGTTGACTGTTTCCAGATTCTCAAGATGTGGCTGAATGATCTTCTCCTCGTGCTCAAGCAGACGGATAATCTCATCAGGAATCTCTTCAACATCATCTTCTTCTGCCTCAAATACAGGGAACTCAAAGTTGGGAGATGGTGTTGGATCATTATGTTCAATGGGTTTGATCAACCTGCATAATGATTTTGAGTATAAAAGAGATTTTAAAAATTCAAGCAAGGCAAATCATTATGCAGATGAAAATATTGATTTTATTCTCTTTTTAGGGTTTTATGGTGATCACCAATTTCATGCAAAAAAGCAAAAAAAGGGAAAAAAGAATTTGGAAAAACAAACATTTAACATGTGATTATTGAATGAATATCATTGTATTAATCAAAATGTGCCAACAATGTCATCACTTCTCCTTTTGGAATGGGAGAAGAGTTTTCAAACAAAATGAACACATTACGTTGACTTATGGATAACTGTTGGAACATTCACAACGACCCAATTATTGCAGATTCCACCAGGTATGACGAAGTTGCCAAGATCTTCCTCTTCATCATCTTCCACTATGGCAACAACCTCTTGATCTTTGACAATGTGGATAAAACCACCACTCTGGAACAACCCACGCTCATTGGAAACACCGGAAGAGTACCCTATGCCAGCTCAGGATTTATTATCTTCCATCTTGATCATTTTCCCCAAACCAATAAACAAGGTTCTTTCCTTGAAGGCTCAGCAATAAACAAGGCTTGGAACGGAGTCCCAGCCTCGTCCTCAGCATCAATATAGGAAAAGGAAGATAAATGGCTAACCAAGAGAGCCTTCTCTCCCCCTATCACCACCAACTTCTTGTTTTTCACGAACTTCAATTTCTGGTGTAGGGTGGATGTCACGGCGCCTGCCTCGTGAATCCATGGTCTGCCAAGAAAAGAGCTGTATGATGGATGGATATCCATGACCTAGAAAGTGATCTGGAAATCACTAGGTCCAATCTTGATTGGGAGTTCTACTTCACCGATCACAGTTTTCCGCGATCCATCAAAAGCCTTCACAACCACTCCACTCTGCCTCATGGGAGGCCCCCGATAAGAAAGTTTGGCTAGAGTGGATTTTGGCAACACATTAAGCGATGATCCTATGTCCACCAACACATTGGACAAGACATCATCGTTACAGTTCATAGAAATGTGTAGAGCCAAATTGTGGTCTTTTCCCTCCCCGGGAAGATCAACATCATAGAAGCTCAAATTGTTGCAAGTGGTTATGTTTATAACAATGATATCAAACTGCTCAATAGTGACATCGTGATCCACGTATGCCACGTCCAACACCCTCTGCAAAGCTTCGTAGTGTGGCTCAGAATTCATCAACAAAGATAGGACAAATATCTTTGATGGAGTTTGTAGCAGCTGATCAACAACATTGTATTCACTCTTTTTGATAAGCCTCGACATCTCATCACAGTCCTCTTTCAAAATGCCATGCTGGCCAACCAGAACAGGAGGTTTAACAGTTCTATCAACAACAGGGTCAACACCCTTCACAACAGAAGCAAGATTGTTAGAAGCAGAAATCCCCACAGGACCGACATAATTATCAACTGTTCTCTTCACAACGTCTTTAGGGGGTTTCGGCGGAGCCGAGAAAACACAACCACTACGTGTCACGCCACTAACATCGGAAATGCTTACTACAAAAGTTGAGGGCAACGAAACCTCCTTTCCATCTTCTAGCATCACAGCATTGTATCTGTAGGGCACAACTTTGTCAGATACATACGGGACAGGGCCCGCTGGCTTTATCACAAGTGTTAGAGATACCTTCTAATTGCTGCCATCATACTTGACGACAACAGGTTCCGGAATTCTAAATATAGGGGAAAGGAGCTTATGACTGATTTGATCTTGCAATTGTTGCCAGATTGATTCAGTCAATTTGTCCTTAATTTCAATATGAATGATATGGACAAATCTCTTCCTGAACTGCTAGCCATGATAAGAACTACTTAGCAGAATCTGAAGTCAAAAGGGAAGTCCATTCTGATGATCGGAAATGGAAAGAGACAGAACAAAAGACCCACCAAGCAGGGTGATAAAGGGAAAGGCAAGGAAGTTGCCAAACCCAAACCCACTACTCCTGCTTTGAAGCCTAGTGGAGGCATAGCAAAGGAAAGCACCTGCTTCCATTGCGGTAAGACGGGACACTGGAAGAGAAACTGCCCAAAGTACTTGGAAGATAAGAAGAATGAAGTAGAGACTTCAACTTCAGGTATTTTTCTTATTGAAATTAATTTATCTACTTCTGCATCATGGGTATCAGATACTGGATGCGGTTCTCACATTTGTACCAATATGCAGGGGCTAAAAAGGAGTAGAGATTTGGAAAAAGGTGAAGTTGACCTACGAGTTGGCAATGGAGCAAAGGTTGCTGCTTTAGCCCTAGGAACTTATGTATTAACTTTACCTAGTGGTTTAATAATTCAGTTAGAGAACTGTTATTATGTACCTGCAGTTAGCAGGAATATTATTTCTGTTTCTTATTTAGATAAGTTTGGTTTTTCATTTATAATAAAGAACAATTGTTTCTCCATTTATTTGAATGATATATTCTATGCTACTGCACAAATGAACAATGGACTATGTCCTTGATCTTGAAATACCTATTTATAATATTAATACTAAGAGGATGAAACCTAATGAGTTAAATCCAACTTACCTTTGGCATTGTCGATTAGGCCACATAAATGAGAAACACATTTCCAAACTCCATAAAGATGGAGTCTTGGACTCTTTTGATTATGAATCATATGAGACATGCATATCTTGTTTAATTGAAAAGATGATAAAGTCTCCATTCACAGGAAAAGGTGAAAGAGCTAATGATCTTTTGGCCCTCATACATACTGATGTATGTGGACCATTGAACATACCAGCCAGAGGAGGTTTTCAGTACTTCATCACATTTACTGATGATTTCAGTAGATATGGTTATGTGTATTTAATGAAACACAAATCAGAGTCCTTTGAAAAGTTTAAGGAATTCAAGAATGAAGTACAAAACCAACTAGGTAAAAATATTAAAACTCTTCGATCAGATCGAGGTGATGGGTATTTAAGCCTAGAGTTTGATGACCATATGAAAGAGTGTGGGATCCTATCCCAACTTACTCCTCCTTGAACACCCCAATGGAACGGTGTATATGAGAGAAGAAATCGAACCTTGTTAGGCATGGTCCAATCCATGATGAGTCACGCTGATCTTCCAAACTCCTATTGGGGACATCCACTATTGACAACACCTTACACACTTAACCGTGTTGCATCCAAAAGGTTGAGAAGACACCATATGAGATATGGAGTGGTAAGAAACCACATATGTCTTACATGAAGATTTGGGGTTGCGAAGTTTATGTGAAACGACAAATTTCAACTAAGCTTGAGCCCAAATCTGACAGATGCTTATTTGTGGGGCATCCTAAAGAAACAAAAGGGTATTACTTCTACAATCCTTCTGAGGGAAAAGTGTTTGTCGCTCAAACTGGAGTTTTCCTAGAAAAGGATTTTATTTCCAAAGGAATCAGTGGGAGAAAAGTACAGCTTGAAGAAATTCAAGAATCACAAAGCATTGATATGCCTATGGAGGAATTAGAGCAGGAAACACAAGTAGTTGTGGAAGAGCAACCTGCTCAAGTAGAACAAGACCAGCGTAGGTTAAGCAAGATACATCACCTACCTGCGAGATATGGATATCTCATAACTGATCAAGGTGATGTATTACTCATGGATCAAGATGAGCCCGTGACCTACCAAGAGGCCATAACTGGTCCCGAGTCTGAGAAGTGGCTAGAAGCCATGAAATCTGAAATGAATTCCATGTACACAAACTAGGTTTGGACCTTGGTAGAGCCTCCTGTAGGAGTTAACCCTATAGGATTCAAGTGGGTCTTCAAAAAGAAGACTGACATGGATGGTAAGGTACATACCTATAAGGCAAGATTGGTTGCAAAAGGATATAGACAAATTCATGGGGTTAACTATGATGAAACCTTTTCACCAGTTGCAATGCTTAAATCTGTTCGCATTTTACTTGTTATCGCTGCATATCATGATTATGAAATATGGCAGATGGATGTCAAAACTGCTTTCCTTAATGGGAATCTTCTTGAGGATGTGTACATGACACAACCTGAAGGATTTGACATACCAGAAGAAGCCCAAAAGATATGTAAGTTACAAAGATCAATCTATGGATCGAAGCAAGCTTCCAGAAGTTGGAATCTTCATTTTGATGAAACAGTCAAACAATATGGATTCATAAAGAATGAAGATGAGCCTTGTGTCTACAAGAAGGTTAGTAGGGGCATGATCGTCTTCCTAGTATTATATGTAGATGACATATTACTCACTGGAAACGATATCCCTACCCTACGACAAGTAAAGTCTTGGTTGGGGAAATGCTTTTCTATGAAGGACCTAGGTGAAGCAGCCTATATATTAGGAATCAGGATCTATAGAGATAGATCATAAAAAATGCTTGGCCTAAGTCAGAGTACATACATAGACAAAGTGCTGAGACACTTTAATATTCATGATTCCAAGAAAGGATTCATACCTATGCCACATGGCTTGTGTCTTTCAAAAACACAATCCCCTTCGACTAAGGAAGAAAAAGATTGCATGAATAAGATTCCATATGCATCTGCAATAGGATCTATCATGTATGCCATGTTATGTACTCGACTAGATGTCTCGTATGCTTTAAGTGCAACAAGTAGGTACCAATCTGATCCTGATGATGCTTATTGGGTAGCTGTAAAGAATATCCTTCAACATTTGAGAAGGACTAAGGTCTCATTCTTGATATATGGAGGTCAGGAAGAGCTTGTTGTAATTGGATACACCGATGCTAGCTTCCAGACAGATAAGGATAACTTTAGATCGCAATCTGGTTATGTGTTTTTCTTATATGGTGGTGCCGTGAGCTGGAAAAGTTCAAAGCAAGATACAGTTGCTGATTCTACAACTGAGGCCGAGTATATTGTTGCCTCAAGTGTAGCAAAGGAAGTTGTTTGGATCAAAAATTCATTAGTGAACTTGGCATAATTCCTAGCATTGTGGATCCCATTGATATCTATTGTGATAACAATGGTGCTATCACACAAGATAAGGAGCCTAGATCTCACCAACGATCAAAACAAATACTTAGGCGTTATCACCTTATTACAGAGATAATAGATAGAGGAGATGTGAAAATATGCAGAGTACCTACACTTGACAATATTGTTGACCCACTGACAAAGCCTCTTGCACAGCAGAAGCATGATGGCCATACTAGATCTATGGGCATTAGGAGTATGCCTGATTGACTCTAGTTCTAGTGGAGGATTATTGGTGTAAGCCCTAGAGGCCAATACTTTTGGTACTTGTAACGAATTATTTATTAATAATAAAATGCTTTTTCTTTATTATGTTTGTTTAGTAAAGTCCCTAGAATAGCTAGTCCGTTTAATGTATCAAGTGTCACTTAATCATGAGATCCCATTAAACATAAAGAAACTATTCTTAAAGTATTTGTAGTCGAGCTTTGTTGTAAAGTGGGATAACATTAAAGCATTAAGACTATTCTGTATATATATTGATGATCACATCTCATGGATCATGGATAAGGAGTTATCAAGTCTTAAACATAGGTATAAATATTAAGAGTAATATTTATACTGGATTAACCCTCTATGAGAATACTATATAGAATGTTATGCAAAGTATCATAAGTTATTCTCATGGTGATAATGGTGTATACCACCCTTTGACCTGAAACCACTATGGACCCTAGATGTAGAGTCGATTGCCTTATTGCTGATCAAACATTGTCCGTAACTGGATGACCATAAAGACAATTGATGGGTACTCCACGAAGCACACCGAGGGACATGAGTAACCTAGATGGAATTTTCCCATCCTGCGTAACAGGATAAATGTCTAAGGGCCCAATATTAAATTGGACAAGGATGACACAGTCTATGCCTTGTGTTTAATATAGACATAAGGGCAAAAGGGTAATTGTACACATAAGTATTATCACAAAAGAATTTGTCAGATCACATGACATTTTCGTGTCTTGGGTAGCACTAATGTGTTGCTAGATACCGTGCACTGTTTATTATGTTAAATACGTGATTTAATATAACTACCAATGTCGCGAGAACCTACAGGGTCACACACAAAAGGACGGATTGATGAGAGATAGAGTAAATAAGGAACACCGTAAGATACGGTGCACTTAAGTGAATTGTAGAACATTGTAAGGTACAATGCACTTAAGTAGAATAGGAAATATGGTAAGGTACCACATGCTTAAGTGATTTTGGTATATCAGAAGATATGGGCCCCATACACTTAAGTGGACTTTTTAGCTTTCAGCCCACACAAGTGATTATAGAAATAGAACCCTTGTGCAGAAGCATTTGAGCAGATGAAAATTTTGTTTCTCTCTCTCTCTCACTCAAAGCCTTCATTTGTAGCCGCTAGCACTGAGACTGAAGGAATCCGTTCGTGTGGATTGAGTAGAGACGTTGTTACCATTTAACGTTCGTGATCACACTCCTTAGATATGCATCAAAGTTTTGAATCGCCATAAGAGGTAACGATTCTATCACTGATCATGCCCATTCATAAGGATCACTAAAGGAGAAAATTTTTAATTTCCGCTGTGTTTTGGATCGCTATTCTCCTTCAGTTACTGGGTAAGAATGACCTATTGGGGAACATAAACCAAATAGGATTTACAACTACTTGTTACTGGGCAGAAGACCAAAGAAAGAGTATCCGTCACCGGTGAAAGTGAACATATCAAGGATAAACTCAAAGGGAAGAATATCCATCACCAATTAAGATGAACATATCAAGGATATACCACCGAGGAAAAATAGGAATTAGAACTACGGGTTACTAGATAGAATACCACAGAGAGAGTATCCGTCACCGGTTAAAGTGAACATATCAAGGATAAACTCAAAGGGAAGAATATATGTCACTAGTTAAGATGAACATATCAAGGACATACTGTCGGGGAAACGACAAAACGAATCCGCTGGAGAAAACAAAAAAGTAAGTTACCTTTTACTGGTTACTGGGTAAATTAACACAAGTAAAGTACTCAACATCAAGAAGAATATAACCAATTACTGGGTATAAAACTCTTGGGGAACAAAAAGATCCATCAAGGTAAGAACTAGAAAGAAATGGTCAAACCCACTAAGGATATAACTCAAGGGGGGTGGTTCCATCCAGATAATGAACTAGGGAGGAAACTGAAATAATAATCTCCCATGAGGTAATAACTCAGTTGGCAAGGAGAAAAAATAAACTTTTTCTGCTTAAAGGGGATGACACTCTACACTTGAAGGAGGACAAACACACCAAATCTGCGTGGGGAAATAATATCACCAAAGCAGGGGATCAGAAGAAAGGTCAATGTGATAAAAATGCACAATGAAATATTTGATGTTGTGTTTTATGCATTTACATGCATGAATATGTACACGATTATGGTGACAAACGAGCACAAAAGATACAAATGTCGAGAATTTGAATAATCACAACTAGATACTCATCTAATCTCAACAATATGGAAACACCAACTGGAGAACCTGCTAGGGATGAAAATAAATCCTCGAGGATATAAATCCCAACTCAAAATAGTATTCAAATCTACTATGGCTGGGAAAAGTCATGGAAAACATGCGTCCAACCTAAAGTACTGCGGAAAATGAGGGATCTCTTGAGGATCCTTATCAAAGCAACAAGTCATCACTATAGGGAATTTTAAGTCAACACCATGTCAAATGGGGAACAATCGTACAGGGGACACCAACAATACTGCTCAGAACCAAATACTTCCTGAAGGAAGAAGTCTTCTTTCAGAAGATGGAATTTCGCCGAGGTCTCAAGTCACAATAAGAGGTAAAAGCTCTGAGTGGGGAGAACCAGATGTTCTACTGGATATTCTATCCAAAAACATCTCTATGAGGCTTCACTCGGAGGATATAACAATCTTCCAGGACAAATCAAAGGCCACACGAGGATACAAATATCAGCAAAAACTTTCTTTGAAGGAAAGTAATAGTCATCAGATTCTTCTTGGAGATTGAGAAATAAAGCAATTCCAAGGTACCGAAATATCAACCGGATCTGTAGAATCATGCATGGGAGAACCTATCAAGGCTATGCAACAACCAAATAAAGGCTTTGGAGATCTGGAGACCAAATAAAGGTTTCGGGATAATCTAGGGTTGATTCACCGATGCAAAAACAAGAAAGTCTCAGTTGGGGAAAGATGAATTGCATATGGAATAACACATCAGCTCCCCCGGGGATGAAAACCCATCAATCATGTCAAGAATGAACAACAAACTTTTGTGGAGGTAAAGTCACCAAACCACTGCCCGGGGGAGACCAACAATGCTTCTCACATCGAGACTTACCGTCCTTGAGATTGCTGTTGACATTCCTTTTTTTGGTAATTGATCATTATTAAAGTAAATGCCTTATTATTTTAAGAAAAATGATTGTTCATTGATTTATTTATTTCAAAATTATCACCATAAAAATTCAATTTTAAAATAGAAACAAATAAGAATACAAAATAATTGGATAAAAGCTCAACTTTATTTAATAAAATGGTAGTCCGCAAGTGGAGGGACTCCATGGATATTTACAAAGTTTTAAAATGGTAATTTATATGGAAAAAGGCTACATTGAATATAATGGCATTTTCTTTTTCTGCCAACTTCGAAATCCACTGTGCTTGTCTTCGGTTGAGAATGATGAATCATAACCAAATGACTGCTCAAAACTGCTTCAAAGATCAGGACCATCCGAATGCAGTTACTTGCCATAATCCCTAAATTTTGCCTAGATTTCTCCAGGGTGGGGTACTCAATCTACCAGGATGGATTTTTTGTTTTATGTCTCTAACTTTTGCCTGGATCTCCCTTTCGAATTTCCAATGCACCGAGACGCTCATTTTTGCCTAAGCTGACCTTTCAGGTTTTCAACTTAGCGAGGTGTTCTTTTCTTTTTTAGGCAAAGTATTTCTTGACTGCATTGGCATTCAGAAGATGCATGAATTCTTCACCATCAATAGTTGTAAGAATCAAAGCACCGCCTGAAAAGGCTCTCTTAACAACATACATACCTTTATAATTAGGAGTCAATTTTCCCATAGCATCAGGTTTGAAAGATAAAATCTTCTTGATCACGAGGTCACCTTATCTGAACACACGACGTTTGACCTTCTTATCAAAAGCTTTCTTCATTCTCTAATGATATAACTGACCATGACACATGGAAGTCAATCTCTTTTCTTCAATTAAGTTCAGCTGATCATATATGGTCTGACACCATTCAGCTTCTGTGAACTTGGCTTCCATCAATACACGCAAAGATGGGATCTCAACCTCCACGGGGAGCACAACTTCCATGCCATAAACAAGATAGAAAGGAGTTGCCCTTGTTAAAGTGCGGATGGATGTACGATACCCATGAAAAGTAAATGGGAGCATATCATACCCGTCTTTGTATGTCACAACCATCTTCTGAGTGATCTTCTTAATGTTCTTGTTTGCAGCTTCAACAACCCCATTCATCTTAGGTATGTAGGGAGAAGAACTATGATATGAGTCTTGAAATCTTTGCAAAGATCTTCCACCATATTATTATTCAAGTTTGATCCATTATTAGTAATGATCTTACTTGGCATATAATTTGATTCTTGATAAATCGTACCACAACATGCTTGGTCACATTTGCATACAATGCCTGTTCAATCCATTTTGTGAAGTAATAAATAGCCACCCGAATGAAACGATGTCCGTTTGAAGCTTTGGGCTCAATCATGCCAATCATATCAATTCCCCAAATGGAGAAGGGCCATGAGGAGGAAATGTCATTCAACAGTTTTGGAGGAACATGAATCTTATCTGCATAAGTTTGACACTTGTGGCATTTCTTCACAAACTTTCAACAGTCAGATTCTATTGTCAGCCAATAGTAACCTGCTCTCAACATCTTCTTTGCCATAACATGTCCATTGGAATGAGTACCAAAGGAACCTTCATGGACTTTAGTCATAAACAGGTGTGCTTCGTGTCTATCCATGCATCTGAGCAAAACCATATCGAAATTTCTCTTATAAAGCACATCACCATTCAGGTAGAAGTTACCAGCTAATCTTCTCAAAGTCTTCTTATCTTTCAAAGATGCCCCAGACGGGTAAATCTGACTTTGGAGGAAAATTTAATATCATAATACCATGTCTTTTCATCTTTGACTTGTTTAACAACAAACACAAGAGTCGGCCTATCAAGACGCATCACAGTCAAATTGGGAACCTCGTTCCAGAATTTCACCATAATCATCGAAGCTAAAGTTGCAAGAGCATCTGCCATCCGGTTTTCATCTCGAGGGATATGATGAAACTCAAATTTTGTAAAGAAAGTTGAAATTCTCCTTGCATAATCTCTATACGGTATCAAACCGGGTTGATTCATCTCCCATTCACCTTTGATCTGATTCACAACCAAAGTTGAATCTTCATAGCCGTCAAGATATTTAATTCTGAGATCAATGGCTTCTTCAAGCCCCATGATGCAAGCTTAAACTCAACCATATTATTTGTACATTTGAAGATCAATCTAGCTGTAAACGGAAAATGAGTTCCTTGAGGAGTAATAATCAATGCCCCAATGTCATTACCATACGAATTAACAGCTCCATCAAATACCATGCCCTAACGGGAACCAGACTCTGGCCCTTCTTCAAGCAATGGTTCATCGCAATCTTTCATCTTCAAGTACAAAATCTCTTCGTCAGGAAAATCATACTGCACTGACTGATTATCTTCGATAGGTTGATAAGCCTAACGGTCAACCAAGACACTATATTTAATATCTTTTTGAGATCGGTACTCAATATCATACTCGGATAATCACATCTGCCAATGGGAAATCCTCCCAGTTAAAGGAGGCTTCTTAAAAATGTATTTGATTGGATACATTTTGGATATCAACCAAGTAGTATGATTCAACATATACTGGCACAAACGCTTAGCAGCCCAAGCCAATGCGCAACATGTTTTCTTAAGCATAGAATACAGAGTCTGACAGTCGGTGAACTTCTTACTTAGGTAGTAAATTGAATATTCTTTCTTCCCAGATTCGTCTTGCTGACCCAGAAGATAGCCCATACTCTCATAAAGCACAGTCAAATACATAATCAACGGTCTTCCTTCACAGGCTGAGACAAAATCAGAGGCTCAAGCAAATATTATTTGATGCTTTCAAAAGCTTTATGGAAATCTTCTGTCCAATCAAAAGACTGATCTTTTTGAACGAGCTTGAATATAGGCGCACATGTGGCAGTCATATGCGATATAAACATTGAGATATAGTTCAAGCAGCCGAGAAAACATCTGACTTGCTTCTCAGTTTTGGGCGCAAGCATCTCTTGTATTGCTTTGACCTTAGCAAGACCAACTTTAATACCCTTCTCACTGACAATAAAGCTCAGAAACTTACCAGAACGAACACCAAAAGTACACTTATTGGGGTTCAAGCGGAGTTTATATTTCCTCAAACACTGGAATAGCTTCAATATATGCTCAACATGCTCTTCTTAATCTCTTGATTTAGCAATCATATCGTCAATATAAACCTCACCTCTTTATGTATCATATCATAAAAAAAAGTGGTCATAGCTCCTTGGTTTGTTGCACCTACATTTTTTAGACCGAAAGGCATCACTTTATAATAGAATGCTCCCTAGGGTGTAATGAACATGGTCTTCTTCATATCTTCAGGTGCCATCTTGATCTGATTATAATCGGAAAACACGTCCATAAACGAAAAGACTTTGAATTTAGCAGTATTGTCTACCAACATATCAATGTGTGGTAGAGGAAAATCATCTTTCGGACTGGCTTTATTCAAATCTCTATAATCAACACACATACGAACTTTTCCATCCTTCTTAGGAACAGGCACAATATTGGCCACCCATTGCGGATACTCAGAGGTAACAAGGATAAGGATTTTTCTTAAAACAATAAAAAAAATAACTTCACACGGTGCATAACAACAGGAACATCAACAACAACCAATTGATGCAGGTCTGGACGTGTGTTACAAAGTTGGTACATACTTCATCTTCATCATTGTCTTAAATAATTGCAGCTGAGTGTTGATCATCCTTGTGAATGAACCTTCTACTACAGAAAACTTCTTGCATATCCTTGATATTGGCGTTGAATGGCCCTTGATGAAATCCCATCCCTGCTCTATTCTTGTTCTCAATGACTTCCACAATGAGACCCCATCTCTTGGTGCTACCAGCCTGAACAACCTCTTTGGCATCCTTCAGAGAAGATATGGGTGACCCAGCCTTCTTCAATTCGTTAGTAACAGCCAAAGCTTGGAACGTCATTCCAACTTCTTCCTCAGCATCTACATAGGTGAAGGATGACAAATGGCTTACTAACAACACTTTCTCTCCAACAACAACGACAAGCATGTCGTTCTTAACAAACTTCAACTTTTGATACAGAGTAGACGTCACAAAGCCAGCTTCATGGATCCATGACCTTCCCAATAAACAGCTGTAGTTCGGGTGAATATCCATTACTTGAAAAGTAATTTGAAAATTACTCGGACCTATCTTAACCGGATGGTCCACCTCTCTCATGACTGTTTTCCGGGAACCGTCAAACGCTTTAACCACTACACCAATGTACCTCATTGAGGCGCCTTGATAAGATAGCCTTGCCAAAGTAGACTTGGGAAACACATTGGATGATGAACCAGTATCCACCAAAACATTGGACAGAGCATCCTCCTTGCAGTTCATTGAAATGTGAAGCGCCAAGTTGTGATTTCTACCTTCCTCCGAAAGTTCTTCATCACAAAAGCTCAAGTTGTGACAAGAATTAATGTCAGTAACAATGTGTTCAAACTGATCCACAATAATATCATGCTCTAAGTAGGCTTGTTCGGTACTCTCTGCAAAGCCTCCATGTGTGCCTCAAAATTGATCAATAATGACAACATAGAAATCTTTGACGGCATTTGAAGCAATTGATCCACAACATTGAATTCACTTCTTTTAATCAGGCGCTACACCTCATCATCATCGTTAGTCTTCAATCTGCTGGAATCATCAGACTGGCAAGTTAGAGCACTAATTCTATCTACTGCAGGAACTTCGGCCTTCTTACCCACGAAAACCTCTTCCATAAGTTTAGGAAATACCGGGCTGAACACACGACTACTACGGGTCATCTTCACTACATCTGCGATACTCACCACTGAATCTGCAGCTGAAAGAGGAACCTCTTGACCATTCTCAATCATGGTGGCATTATACTTATATGGCACAGCTTTATCTGATGAATAGAGGTCGGGGCCCGCTAACTGTATAACCAACAGCGATACTGATCTGTTTTCTTTCTTGCTGCTGCTACCAAATTGAATAACTACCCGCTCAGGGGTCTTGAACACTGGTATGATGACGTTCATATCATTTCCCATATACCTTGACTTTTGAACCTGAATAAAATTCTCATCCATCAACCTTTGAATATCCCTCTTAACAATTACACACCCTCGAGGGTTAACACTACAAATAACAAAACTATCATGGTCATGTTCACAATGGATTACCAGGCATAAGTCTCTATGAATCTCCACCAAGGACCTACGGATACAATAGACATCAAAGACCCTGAAATTCCCAGGACAACCATCTACCATGTTCACATAAGTGTTGCAATGAGTAGGCAAGAGGTTGGCTTTAACATTTGGTGCTCTGTCTTGAAAGGACACCATACCACTTTTGACCAACTTCTGAATCTCGTACTTCAAGGGATAACAGTTTTCAATATCATGACCTAGAGCTCCCTGGTGAAAAGCACAATGTAGGTCAGGTTTGAACCACCATGGCTATAATTCAGGAATTTATGGAGGATTCCTTAGTTGGATAAGATTTTTGACTACCAAGGAAAGGGTACAATTATGCACATGTCATAAGAATAGGGTCAAAAGATACCTTCTTCCTCTCAAACTTTTGCTGATGATTATTGTTGTTGTAGTTGGTACGTTGTTGCGGTTGTTGTTGATGTTGTTGTTGAATAGGAACTGATTGATTTGTTGAGTTGTTGGTAAAAACGGGAATTACTGATGATACTTGATGTTGATGTTGACGGGACTGGGAATTCTTCTTCACATGAGGCCTCCTCTGCCTCCCTGTTGATACTACATTAGTTTCTCCTTCCTTCTTTTTCGAGAATCTACCACTATACTTCTTGCTCGATGACACTTCATCTTTGGATAAACGTCCCTCTCGGACTCCTTCTTCCAATCTCATCCCCATGTTCACCATCTCGGTGAAATCATTAGGGGCACTTGCGATCATATGTTCATAGTAAAATAAACTCAGCGTCTTCAATAATATCTTAGTCATTTCTTTCTCCTCCCGAGGTGGACTAATCTGAGCAGCTAACTCCCTCCATCTTTGAACATATTCTTTGAATGTCTCTTTCTTCTTCTGAGACATTGAGCTCAACTAATCCCGATCGGGAGCCATATCAATATTGTACTTGTATTTCTTGACAAAGGCCTCGCCCAAGTCATTAAAAGTACGATTATTGGCACTATCCAAGCCCATGTACCATCTAAGTGCACCACCTGTAAGACTTTCTTGGAAGTAGTGAATAAGCAACTGATTATTGTCGGTCTGACTAGACATCTTTCTAGCATACATGACAAAATAACTCAGAGGACAAGTATTCCTCTTATATTGTTCAAAGTCTGGGACCTTGAACTTCACTGGAATCTTGACATTTGGAACTAAACACAACTCAACAACACTTTTACCAAATAAATCCTTTCCTCTTAGGGTCTTCAATTCCTTGCGCAACTCAAGAAACTGATCCTTCATCTTGTCCATCTTCTCATAAATGTAAGGACCTTCAGAAGGCTTAGAATGGTAAATGGTTTCCTCGACACGAGACAGAGTATGCATAATAGGAGGACGCACCAACAGGATCGGGCTAGATGCCGACAGAAAGCAAATGTTGGAGCGTACCATTCAGGCACAAAGTTTGGTGGCATTCCCCACGGGAATCCAGCAGGCATGGCAGGCGCAAACTGGCTAGCTACCATAGACACAAATGATGAAGCAATTTCTGAAATAACAGTCCTCTAAGGAGGAAGAGTTGCAGGAGGCGGAGATGGTTAATTATGAGCAGCGATTACAGACTTCATCAAGGTTGTGAGTCTGGAAATCTCATCCTTTAGTTCTTTGTTCTCTATTTTAAGATGCTTCATTCTTCTAAGTCGATTATAGTATAGAGTCAACTTGGCTTCTACACAGAAGAAAAACTGATAAGACATCTGGCAGAAGAAACCTGTTATGCAAATGATGCATAAAATGCAATGTTTTTTATTGTTTTTAATTTCAAGGAACATATGCAGTCTTATTTGCAAATATTTTCAATTAGTAATAATAATCAATAATAATAATAATTCAATTGACCATAAAATCTCTTTTTATTCATAAATTTGGAAGGATTACACTGAGTATAATTTCAGAAACCAAAATATAAATACAAGAGAAAAGGAAAACATCATCCTAAGGATCCCTAGCAACTGCATCAGATGATTTGGCCAAGGGAATGTACTTCCTTCGGGTGCATCGAATCTCTGATTCAAAGGACGTCTTCATCTGAGCTTTCTCGAGGATAAGCTGATCAACAATCTTATTCCAAACACCAGAAGGCTGAGGCATACTAGAGGAAAATAAATCCTCTGGTTCTCTCTGTCTCTTCACTGCACGCTCGTCAAGAATATCGATAGATGCATCCTTGTCTTTCGACTCGAGTTGCAACTCCTCATGCTTTCGGTTCAATGCATGGAACCGCTCTTCCCACAAGTCTGTCTCTTGTTTCATCTTGGCAAGTGCGTCTTCCAACTCCTCTACATCTTGGTTGGGGAGAGTTGATGGCTCAACCACAACCATAAACATAGGTCTCTCACAAGCGTATGGCATCTTGAGCTCCAAATCTCTCTTCTTCACCCAAATAGTGTAAGCTTCAAAAGCTACACAGTTGCACAGACCAAGCTCGGATCTTCCTTTACTATGCACATTATACCAAGCATGCACCATTCTGTTCTTCAAATCTTGGGGTTCTTTACCCTCCTGATAGAATAGACCCTCTAATTGAACGTTATTAGGTTTATCTCTGAAGGGGAACCCAAGCTGACGACGAGCCAAAGCTGGGTTGTAGTTGATTCCTCATTGTGTACCAATGAGAGGAACGTTAGAGAACTCACCACAATTGTCAATAATATCCACACCATCAAAAGTAGAATTATACCAAACAATATCATCATTAGTGAGAAACATAAGTCTTTGAGACCACCGTATACATTGTCGGTTCTCCAAGAAAGTTGGCGGCTGGCGAAAGTGCGAAATAAACCACTTGCACAGAAGAGGAACACAAAACACAATAGTCCCACCACCTTTGGAATTCCTCAAATGCAAAGAGAAATACATATCACCCAACAGAGTTGGAACATGATTCCACATCAAGAAGATTCTAATGACGTTAACATCAACAAATCCGTCAATGTTAGGGAACAAAGCTAGACCATAGATGAGAAATACAAAGATGGATTCAAAAGCGTCCATGCTACCAGCTTGAGCAAAAACATTAGCTCTACCAATGAGAAAGCCAGAAGTCATCCCTAGAATCCCTCCTTTCTTCACCATGTTGGATACGAGCATACCCAAGATATGGGCATACTCCTCTAACATGGGCATAAGTTGATAGTCAGGAAAAGTGAAGCATCGGTAAAAAGGCTCATAGAACTGCACCAAAACACTCAGAAGTCCTTCAACCACATCAGTAGATAATATAGACAAGAGCTTCCCATGATGTTGCTTGAAGTTCAAGGGATCTAATACAAAGGATGACAACTTCCTTAGCTCTTTCAAATAAGGACATCTGAAACTGTACTTCTTAGTGTTCCTTCGTCCATAATCCATGGTCTGAAAATATTTGCAAACAAGACCTTAGTTCCCTTTAAATTTATTTTCTGTGATGAATGTTATGATGCGCATGTATGCATGAATGCAACAATCACACACAAGGGATCACACACAAGGCAAACACAAAGAAAGGTCAAGGGATGGATCAAGTCATCATCAATATCAATCATCCATTTTGGTGGATTATGGTTTTCACCTTATCAACATCCAAGTTCCATTGATATTGATGAGACTGATCGAATCAATCAAGAATCAAAAGGTTTGTTATGAGTCACGAGCATGGAGGCGGGTTAAGAACTACCCCAAAGGAGTGTACTAAGGACAAAACCTGTAGATCATGTTCTAAAAAGTTCCCAGAGTCTTGATCCCATATATCGGATACTATAGGTTAGGATGACTGACTCATCAACCCATAACATTATCAACAAAAACTCGTCTGAGTGTAATATTACGTAATAATTGTTATCAAGTCTATACTTGAACAGTCTCCGCACTACGTCCTAAATAGGCCAAGTTGGGTTAAATTTTCTATGGTCCTCCACTTCTCGGACCCCCAAATCGGAAAAAGTAATGCATATCCATGACTTACTCGTGTGACATCAGTAATTCCAAAGGGGTCTCCACTGAGTAGATGGGTCTCAAGTCAACTCGTTAAGGACTACCCCGCACGAGTCGAACATGACTATACCATCCTCTTATCTTAATTGCACTAAAGTTCGGGTTAGAACTTATCTCACCACTCAGAGATCACCAAGCACAGCAGATTGAAAATATTAGACAATAATATATACAATCAAACAAACATCAATAATATACAAATATATACACACAAAAAAGTAGGCTAAACCCACTGAGGACTACTCCCTAGTAGAGTTTCCACTTAATTTCTGTAGCGGTAAATTGATGACCATCAAGCTATGGATAAACTTGACATCAATAAAACTAAAGTCGCTACCGCGCTTTTATTGTTTCCAGAGGAAAAGGGAAAAAGTACGGATAGAACCCAAAGATGATAAGTTTTCAAATCCAAACTAATAAAATGTAAGAGATTACAGGTAAGGGGGTTGGTTAAAAAGAGGGAAGATGTTAGCATCCAAAATGTCATAGGTACTCCTAGGGAGCCTTTTTTTATGTGCAAGTGTTTTGTTCAAAATGATGTTTGATAAAAATACAGAGTGAGGGGTGAAAAAATAATTCATTAATTATATTTTTGTGTTTGACAAGACCTTCGGTCTTATGCCTAAGTACCAACATAAAAATGAGGGATCAAAACCCCATAGTTCGTGGTAAAAATTTCTAAGTTGGTGAATTGATTTTAATCAAGAGTTTTAAAAGAAAGGGTACAAAAGGCCAAAGATTAGTTCTTTTTGTCTTTTTGAATTTAAAGGCAATATCGTTAAGTTCATTCACAAGTTTGATTTAAGAAAAAGTTTAAAAATTCAATGGCATAATGCCAAAGTTTCTAATCATTAAAACATGTCTAAGTTGAAAAACACAAACAAAGGAAGTTTTGAAAAGAGGGAGAGTTTTTTGAAATTAAATAAGTGGGAGGAGATGAAGGGACTATCCTGGGCAGAAGTTAAAAGTTAAGAGTTGAAAGATCTGCCAATATGCAATCCAATAGACAAGAATGTCCTTTGAACTTTAGAAAGCAACAAGCATAAGAAATATCCAAGAAACCCATACAAAGGATAAGGCATCAAATAAATATAGCCATAATATCCAAGCAAGCACTCTAATAGCTAGCAGTCTTCAATGTCTTCCAATGTATCCGATGAAAATATTCCTTGGTCAACAAACACAATCATCAAACATGAACAATAATAACAACGTAACCAACTGAGCACAAAGATAAAATGGAAGATGAACCAGAAGCACTCAAGGCTTGCATCATATGAAAGGCACAATCATGGATAGCTCAGTCTTAGATAGTGGCATTAGCCAAGTCCTCGAAGCATAGGGAAGTTGCCTACTTCTAAGTCCAAAAGTTCAGATCATGTCCAACAGTCCACCAACATATTTTTTAATGTTTTTGATGGTATTAAGTATTTTAAGGTACTAAGACCACAAGAAGAATCAAAATCACACAATATATACAATCACAAGATATGGCTCAAGTGAGCAAAGTGAAAAGGGCTGAAACATAAACAAGTTGCATGAAATGTAAATGGAAATGAATAGGAAAGGTGCTTGAATTTAAATTTCATTAAGTAAATGACTTGAAAGTAAAGAAATGTTAATAATAAGTTAGTCAATTATTAGTGTAGTGTTTTAATTGTTTAAGTCATTCTTTGCAGAACAGTTAACCATTCATTCACAAGTATGAATCCATGAACCAAGACATCATTCATGAGAAGGGCTCCAACTTGGATAAATCAACAAGTATGCCACTAGCTCTCATGAAAGGAAAAAAGGTCAAGTTTTAACACAATTCCATGAAGAATAGGAGACTTACAATCTCACTTACTAGAATGTTATGCCTTGCGGGACAAATTTAGCTCAGTGTTAAGCAATCATAATTGGGCTTATGTAGAAGTCACAACTATCTGGGGTCGGGCAATAAAATTGTAGGTGTTATTGCATGTTAGAGATTTGGTATAAAGAATCAAACTCCTAAAACATACCACATACTAATAAAAGGGGAGGGACCTATCTCAGTTAGACTATTGTTGATTCATCTGACAAAAGGTCATTGATGAATCAACTAGCATTAGACATCAAGAGAATTCATTGGTCAATGATGGATTGGGGAAGAATAGGGATGGAGATGAAGAGGGAAGGGGAAATAGAAACCCAAATTGATCTCGGGAGAAAATTCATCTGATCAATACTATCCATTTATTTTGGGGGATGAAATGTACATTTCATCAACCACCTAAATCTAATAGTATTGGTCAACAAAAGTCAAATCAACCATGACTAAGGAAAAACAGAAATTAAAACATCACAAGATCAATTAATTGGCTCAACAATATTTTTAAACAATTAAACAATTAAAAATCGATTTTAAAATGAATTAAAATGCATTTTTAAATGGACCAAACCTCAAATCTCTTTAAATCACCAAATAAATGGCCAAGGGATTTATCCTAGGTCAAACGAGGTCAAACGACCTTAGAATTTTTGTTTCATAATTTTTGGAAAGTCATAAGTATTTTAAAATATTTAAAAACAAGTTAAAAAATATTTAATTTATGAAAAAAAAACAAAATTATTCCAAAAAATATTTTAATTCAAAATATAGAAGAGGAAAATATTTAAAGATTTTTGGCGAAAGTCCCATATTTTTTGGATAGAAAAAGAATTTAATATGAATTAAACAAAATTAAAAATTAAAATAAAAAATCAGAAAATAAAAAGAAATTAGAAAAACCAAGGGCCGTCAGATCTCCCTTATTAATTGAGGTGGCAAATTTGATGTACAATGCACGTTATCCACCAAACGCCTCAGTCAATGCACGCGTAGGGATCGTAAGTAAAAGCAACGAATGAGATTAGAACATGGAGAGATGATATGATGGATAAGACCTTACCACCACACCACCGGAGCTAGGGCTACGGTCATCTTTTCCGGTGGACCTCACCGGACTGGTCCACGACCAACCTCCACTAAAATAAAATTGAGCACACTAATTTAAAGGAAAAATGCTCAGGAACTCGAATCTGGCCTCAATTTCTCCCAATTCTAAGTATACTGAAATATACATGGATTTGAAGTTTGAGGTGCATGATCTGAGTTTCTTCGATTTGGTCTCAAAGCAATTCAATCTTGTTGCCCACATTGGTTGGACTTCAGCCAATCAAAAATTACTTGAAATAATGGAGAATCGAAGAGAGAAAGTTTCACAAAATCCACCTTCTGTTTGCAGTGAAGAAGCTTAATCTCGGTCTCAATTTGCTTTGGCTTGCTTCCACTAGCTTACAGGAGATGAAATGGATACAAAAGGGCTTTGAATTCTTGGAGTTTCAATTCCAAAACATGATGGGAACCAAAGCTGGATTTCAAGAAAACTCTTCAAGAAATTCTATCAATGGAGGGTGAGGGTGTTTGCAGTTCAAAGCTTGGGCAATATCTCCCTCATTCTAAGCAAGAGAGCATGTATTTATAGGCTATTACATCCATTTCTACACACTTCCAATTTTGAACCAAAACTGACAACTCAAGTTGCATGTGTGCATGGGAATGCACTTAGGCCCAAATGATGATTGCATTAAGTCAAAATTCATGCACAAAACATGCCGAGATCATAACATGAAGCCATGCAAAGGTATTTGAAAGTTGAGTTCAAAATTTTCCAAAATAATCCCTGCAAAGTAACCATGTGCAATTCACTCAAAAATGATTCAAATGTCATTATCTTGGATGTTTTGGAAAGATAACGTGAAGGGGAAAAACTTTGTTGTTGGAGACATTTCCATTTGGAACCTGGATCATGATGAATTTTGAAGTGGAAGTTGGAGGAATCAAACATAGTTGAAAAAAATTCTAAGTATAAACTCAAATGACCACTTCTTCCACTTTGAATAACCTTTGCTATGAGCTTCAAATGAAAATGGTTCCTTATTTAAAGTTGTAGATATTTAATTCCCCATAAATTTGGTCACAAATTTGACACCATTTGGATCTTGCATGAGGGAGTTATAGATTTTAGAACTTGAGGAAAAATGCTTGTTCAATGATGATGGCCCAAAATGACCTATAATATTTACTCTTGTTACATGCCCTGGCAAGTTGAATTTGACATTTCTTAAAGAATAACTTTGGAGAAGACATATTTAATTTGATCATGAAACTTGTATGGTATTCTTATCATAAACATTGAGCAAGTTATGATTCATCGAAATTGACCTCCTAACTTGGGCATAGCCAAAATGACCTATAATCGTTTACCATAGAAAGTGACTTTCCAAGAAAAATTAGATCTTTTATGCCAACATGAAAGTTGTTTGGACTAGTTGACTTTGTCTGGTCAACCTCCTAGAACCAATTTGCAAATTTGAAGTTCTCTTGATCTTTGGGGACCATGGAGGATCATATATGCATCAGATGATGTATCATGAAGTATCCCATAATGTATTTGGTCAATTGGTGAAGAAACTTGTAGCGGTAAATGCATGACCATCAAGCTATAGATAAGCTAGACGTCAATAAAATCAGAGTCGCCACCGCGCTTTTATTGTTTCCAAGGGAAAAGGGAAAAGTACGAACAAAACACAAAAATAAGAAGTTTTCAAATCAAAACTAATAAAATGCCAGAGATTACAAGTAAGGGGGTTGGTTACACAGAGGGAAGGTGTTAGCACCCAAAGTGTCCTAGGTACTCCTTGGGAGCCCTTTTTTGTGTGCATATGTGTTTTTGTACAAAAGATGTTTGCAATAAAATAGAATGGAGGGATGAGAAAAGAACTCATTAATTATATTTTTGTGTTTGACAAGACCTTCGGACTTGTGCCTACGTACCAACATCAAAATGAGGGATCAAAACCTCGTAGTTCGTGGTAACAATTTCAAAGTGAGTGCATTGCTTTTAACAAAAATTTAAGTTTAAAAGGCACAAGGGCCTAAAAATGGTTTGAATAAGTGTTAGTTCTTTTCGGATTTTGAAATTTTAGGTCAAGTATAGTTAAGTTTATTCACAAGTTTTATTAAGAAAAGGAGTTTGAAAATGCAATGGCATAAGGTCAAAGTTTCTAATTTGCAATATGGTCAAAATTTAGAAATCAACAAACACAAGCAAAGATGAGTTTAAAAGGAGGGAGATATTTTGAAATTAAAGAAGTGGGGAGGAGATGAAGAGACTAATTCTAAGCATAAATTTAAAACTTGAGAGTTGAAAAGATCTGACCAATGGACAGCAATCCAATAGACAAGAATGTCATATAGAAACCCAAATTTCCCTTGGACTTTAGAATCAAGCAACAAATAATACACATATAGCAAGTTGAAGAGTGAGGCATCAAATAAAGATAGCTACATAGAAGCTTAGCAACTCTATGATCTTCTTCAAAATTTCCCATGTGTCAGATGAATTCAAAGATGGCATAAGTTACAGGTTCAAAATAACACCTTCACAATGATCATGTTTCAGATGAACTCAAATGGATCTTCAAAGTTGTATCAAAGGAATGGTCTTCACAAGTACTTGGTTTCATAAAAGTTGACATTGGCCAAGTTCTTTGCATAGGGAGTTTTGCTTAAATTCTAAGTCCAATAGTCTCAGATCAAACCAACAGTCCACACAAGATGTTTTTTAGGGTTTTTGTTCTTATTATGTACATTAAGGTCAAAAGACCACACAAACAAACAAATATATACCAACACAAAATATCACAAAATATGGTCCAAATGGACAAAGTGAAAATGACATTAAAGTAAACAACTTGAATGGTATGAATAATGTAAATGAATAAGGCTTAAAAATTAAAGTGCATTAAAAGTAAATGACTTGAAATTAAATGTTAGTTATTAGTGAATTAGAAGTTAGTATTGCTTTTGCTTTTCTTTTGTTTAAGTCATTCTTTGGAGAACACTCAACCCACTTATCACAAGCATGGATCCTTGAACCAAGATATCTTCCAAAGGAAGGAAAAAAGGCCAAGTTTCCACACAATACCATGAAAGAGGGGAGACTTACAATCTCACTAACGAGAATGCTATGCCTTTTTGGGTCAAAATTTAGCGCTATGTTAAGCAATCATAATTGGACTTATGTAGAATTCACAACTATTTGAGGTCGGGCAATAGAATTTTGGTGTTAATGCATGTTAGAGACATAGTATAAAGGACTATGCTCATGAAACATACCACACACAAAAAGAATATGCAAAGTGGGGGACCTAATCTCATCCATACTTATGTTGATTTTGCAATCAACTAGCCTTAGGATATAGAGATATCATAGGTCCATGACATGAACGGATAAAGAAGGGTAATGAGATGAAAGAGGGAGGGAGAATGGATCAAACACAAATTGGTCAAAGGAGGACTTTTACCAAATTAAGATCATTAATTCATTTTGGGAGATGGAATGTAAATTCCATCAATCCCCTAAATCCAATGATCTTAACCTATCAAAGTCAAATCAACCTTGACCAAGGCCCAACAACACAAGTCAAACTCACAAAGTCAAATAAAATGGCTCTACACAATTAATTTGGCATTTAAAAAATTAAAAAAAATAAAAATATGCATCAAATTAAATTATGGTTGGTCAAATTCCTAAAACCTCATAAAAATACCAAAGAAATGGTCATGAGATTTATCATAGGTCAAACAAGGTCAAAGGACCTTGGAGAAAAATTTTCAGAATTTTTGGAAACTTAAAAGCATTTTTAAACAATTAAAAATATTTATGAAATCAATTAAATCATGAAAAATATTAATAATGATCCAAAAAATAATTTTAATTCAGAAAATGAAAGAGGATTTTATTTAAATTTTTTTGGTGAAACTCTCATATTTTTTGGATCAATATTAAATTTAATATGAATTAATGAAAATAAAAGAAATAAAATGAAAATCAATTAAATCAAAAAAACATTGACCACTTGATCTCCCTCATTAATTGAGGTGGCAGATCAAGTGGATGAAAACGCACGTTCCATGGTGCACACTAGTCAGCGCGCCACACAATTGGTAATCAAAAACAACACTCAAGATTAAAATGCATTGGCTTGATCATGTGGCTCAGAACTCATCCAGCACATCGCCGGAGCAAACCACCGGTCATCTTCTCTGATGACCCTGGCCGGACTTGTTCCCTCATCACCATCACATATATAAAAAAAGAGGACATGATCTTAAAGAAAAAATGGCATAGATCACGAATATGACCTCAATTCAACCTAACTCCAAGTGTATTGAGAGATACATGGAGTTGAAATTTGAGGTACATGAACTGAATTGCTTCGATTTGACCTCAAAGCAACTCAATCTTCTTGCCTACATTGGTAGGACTTTACACAACCAAGGATCCAAGAGAATTGATGAGGATTGAGAGAGAATCAAAAAGAAGAAAAATATGGAAAAATACCTACAATGTTGTGCAGAACTTGATCTCTCTTGCTTCAATTCATGTTTGATCTTGCTTATGGAGCTTGCAGAAGTAGATTAGGAACGGTACAAGGCTTTGGATCCTAGAGTTTTTGAATCTCCAAACAGTGAGATTCAAACACAAATTTCAAGTGAAATTTCTTAGGTTTTCCTTTCAATTGTGAGGGTTTCAAATGTGGGAGGCAAAGCTGGCGCGCAAGGATCCTCAAAACTGATGCAATGTACCTCTATTTATAGCAAATGCAAGTGATATTTGCACCTTTGAAAATTCTTCCAAATATGGAAATGTGGAGTGCACGCTTGCATGGGCATGTACAGGCCCATGAAGCGACTCAGTTAGGTCCAAATGCAAGTTAGGTTGAGTCTGAATGTGGATTGTGATGCAAGGCAAAAGTGTATTGATGTTTGAAGAATGACTCTTGCCAACTGATACAACCATGTTCAGGCTATGTGCAGACCCCTCAAACATTGTCCAAAATGCATAAATTTGGACTCTTTGGAAAGGTTAGATCAAGAGGAACAACTCTTATGTTGAAAACGTTTCCATTTGGAGCTTGTATCATGATGAATTTTAAGGTGGAAGTTTGGAAATTTCAACATGTCCAAATATTTTCTAAGTGTTAAGCCATATGTTCAATTATTCCACCTTGGGTAACTTTTTATGTGAGCTTCAAATGAGAAAAGTGTCTTCATTAAAGTTATAGAGCTTTCAAAAACCTTCAAAATGAGAATAATGTCTTCATTTGGATTTGGGATGAATGAGTTATGCATTTTTGAAGTTGAGGAAAATCACTTGTTTAATGGTATTGGTCCAAAATGACCTATAATGTATCCTCATATCACATGCTCATAAAAGTTGATTTAGCTCTTCCTCCAAACATAAAAGTTTAAGTTTATACCTTGAATTTGATTTTGAAACTTGTAAATATTTCATCTCATAAAAATTGAGCATGTTATGGCCTAGGGAAGTTGACTTTCAAATTAGGGTTTAGACAAAATGACCTATAATCTTTCAACATAAAAAATGACTTTCCAAGAAAAACTAACTCTAGACCTAAACATGAAAGTTGTTTGGAATGTCATTTGGAGTAACTTTTCTCTTAGAATCATTTTCATATGATGAAAATTGTAGGATATAGGGTCTAGGGGAACCCAGTTTTGATCAGATGAATTCCTCTGGTCAACCACCATCAACCACCTTGCTGAATTGCAATCTTCTTGACTTTTTGGACCCATGGGAGATCATACATGCATAATATGATGAATTTTGAAGTGTACCTTGGAGTATTTGATCAATTGGTGAAGAAGCTTGCTGAAGAAGTTACTCAAGATACCCAGATAAACTAGGGTTTCCAAGGCAAACCAATTCCAAACTCTTGAAGAATGCTTGATAAAAATAACATGTAAATATCATGGGGACTCATATATGATGCCTAAAGCCATTATGGATCATTCCTTGGTTGATCTCTTAGCAATGAGGGTCTTAAACCCTAAATGTGAACTTGATGGATCAAAGGTGATCATGTGCCCTCCCTACAAAAGAGTTAGACAAATACAAAGACATATTTTTTATATTTTGGTTAGTAAGTGATAAAACACAAAGTATGATACAATCACATGGTGCTTGGTGATCTCTCCCAAAATAAACCCAATGAGTAAAAGGGGTAAGGAGGATGCCAATGTATGATCCCATTGCCAATGCATATGATGAGGATAGCATGAGGGATCTTAGGGTCAAAATTGGGGTCTTACAAAACTTGTTGATGAAGTCACACAAGATACCTAGATGAATTAGGGCTTCCAAGGAAAACAAGCTTCAAACTCTTGATAAATTTTGATCAAAATAATAAATAAGGAACATGGGGATCCATATATACTTCTTAGAACCATTGTGAACCTTTCCTTGATTGATCTCTTGTACTGAGGGTCTCAATCCCTAGATATGAGCTTGATAGGGCACAAATGAATGCACACACTACCTACAAAAGAAATGAAACTACACTAGACATAATTTTGGCATTTTGGTTAGTAAACAAAGGAAAATAAAGTATGATAGAATCAAATGTGCTTGGTGATCTCTCCCGATGCAAACCCAATGAATGAGGGGTGAGGAGGATACCAAGGTGTGATCCCAAAGGCAATGCAAGTGATGAGATAACATGAGGGATCTTAGGGTAAAATTTGGGGTCTTACAGCAGTTATGTCACTAGTTGTCGGCATATTTTCTACTATGCACATAAAGTACCAACAAACTACAAAAAGTGAAAATTTAAAGAATTTGTTTTGCAAAAGTTATAAAAGATAGTTGTGAGTCTCATTACATAATTTAAATGATGTATATGTGATTTCTCAGCGTATGTGGATGGATTAGGTGTGAGAATGATGTTGTGTGATTGTTGTTGTTGCATGAATAGATGTTTGAGTTCTACCTTGTAGTTTATACCGTTAAATTATTGATGTGAATTCTCAGTCCATTTGCTTTGATGTTGTCCACCATGGACATCTTGCAGATACTCAGGAGTAGAGTTTCTATTGTGAGTAGGAAATAGCTCGTGGAGTTATTTTCATTAGTTACCATTTTTATTTTGGTCGTTATGCTCTGATTTTATAACAATAAGGCCGAATAATTTATTTTTCTTACATTTGATGTCAACTTGTCTCGTCGAAGTTTAATAACTATTATGTTGCATTGTTTTGAAGTTTTCGAGATTGGGATATTGAAATCTTTTTTTGAAATCATTTTGTGAAAAATTAAGTCTTTATAAGACCCAATTTGAAGTTGATATGTTTTATTACCTTGTTTAATGTGATTCCGCTGCAATGATACGCTAAGTAAAGGTGAACATGCGATGACAAGTGTTGTATGTTATTTATTTTTCCAATGCATGTTTAAAAAAAATTATCCTTTGTTGAAGGATTATCATTGGTGACACCTTAAATTATCGAGTAATCTTTTATTTATAAGTTTCAGGGTTTAGAATATTACAACCTGGGTACCTTTGCTACCTCCTATGCATGGGGTTCCTCATGTACCCCTGTTGCCTCCCATGTCTGGGGTGCCTGAGGTACTTCTGGTGACTCGGATACTTTTTCTACCTCAGATGCCTGAATAGGTAAAACCCGTCGCTTACGGGAAGATGGAGGCGGGGATGCATGAATATGTGACACCTGTCTCCTACAGGAAGAAGAAAGCGGAGATACATGTGTAACACCCAATTTTTTAAATTTATTTATTTAATTGAAGTTGTGTATATTTAATTGTTTAAAATCAATATTCTCTTTGCATTTGGACAGTGTTTAGATGGTTAGTATTGGTATGTGAGGCCTTGGGTTGGTGGAACATAGTTTTAGTTATTTTATTAAATAATAAAATTAATAATATTAGAGAATAACGAAAATTATTATAATTAAAATAATAATAATTTTAATTGATACTTCAAATAAAATAGAAAAGGGCAGTATGGATGGAAAAATAGAAAAGTAGAGAATAAGAGGAGAGTGGAAAAAATTGTAACATAAGTTGGGCCTTAGTGCAATTTTTGAGAGATTAAATAATTAGGTTAAGGATAAATAGTAATTAGTAGAGTTTTTGAGAAAGAGGAGTACATGAAAATAGATTTGGGAGAAAGAGGCAAGGCTAAGGCTTAAGAGAACCACCATTATTAGAGCTTGAAGGTGCTTTTGCTGGAAAATCTAAAGGTAAGGGGGGGGGGGGATTACTCCTAATATGGTGTAGAATACCTGATTGGGTAGAGGAAAGCTACCTCTTGATCATGAGGGTCAAACCGACAAGTTGAATGACTTCAAATAAAGCACTACGTGGGAGGAAACCCGTGGTGTTTCGTACTAAGATATTTGTTTTTTGCACTAATATGTTTAGAAAATAAAATTTAATGCTCATCCCATTAATGAATTAATGAATTTTAATTTTCAATATTGATGATAACAATGATGTTTAATATACTATTCTTTTTC
This sequence comes from Lathyrus oleraceus, assembly GCF_024323335.1. Lineage (NCBI taxonomy): Eukaryota > Viridiplantae > Streptophyta > Magnoliopsida > Fabales > Fabaceae > Lathyrus > Lathyrus oleraceus. The sequence goes on from NC_066579.1 coordinate 176,946,165, forward strand.
AGATGACAACACCAATATTCTTAAAAACCACATCCATTGATCTATGAGACAAATCATTATTATGCATGAATCTTTGGACTCTCTATAACAGATTCATTACCTCTAGTGCTAGGAAACCAAAAATGTTAAAGGCAAATGGTACATAAGCATGTTGATTGTTGAAACACGCTTTCTCATGTTTAAAAATTTACTTAAAGCACCTCTGAGGGTTGTTTGTCCCTCAAATAAACCTTTAGTCCACCGTTCCACCAATGGGGAAACCCTAGTCAAATCCATATATGCATGTTTCCCTCTTTCCCAACCGTACACTAGAACATCTGCTTGCCGAAGTGTCGATCTCCCTTACTCTTGGTCAATGTAGAAATTTGCAATTGTCTCTTTCTTCAGATATACTCAGGTACATAAATATATTAAATATGACATACATAATAAAGTCATGTCAGTGTTCGAAGCCAAGCTCCTTACAATGAATTATGTGTTCCCTAAGTTTATCAAAGCACGTCTTGCGACAATCATGACAAACCCATCAATAAAAAAATAAGGGAATCATAAAGAATTATCTAAGAATATTGCGGTACTCTATCATTGACATGTGTTGGCCTAACCAGTCAATAGAAATAGGAAGGAGAAAATCCTGAGCTTGTGTTATATGCAAATTACCAAAAACTGCTTTGTGTTTTTTTGGTGATTTCAAACTTTACGTCCATGTCCGGAACAATTTTACTAAAAAAGGTACTTGCCAAAATATGTTGTGCTTTAGGCGGACGATGTCCTTGCTAGTTAAATTGTTAAGATCAAAATCTGAAATTATAAATAACACCATCCAAAACTCTGTTGAAATCAAAGTCCACAAAAGTTACAAAAATGTATGGGCCATCCATCCTCTATTGTTGAGTACAGAGTTAGCCCCCAACTCTAATGGATAAAAAAGTCACCCTCCATTTAAGGTCTATGGAAAAAATATTCCACCAACCACAATGTCTTCGATCGTCCTTCACAATCTACACTTTAATATCAATGTTATTTTCATTTTATTTTTATCATAATTTAGTTTATTATTTTTTAATATTTAAACACAACACTAGGCATTCTACTAAATATACCAAATCCTATAAAAACTTTAAGCCCAAGAAAAAAAAGATTATTTGAACAATAACAATAATTGAGGATGCCTCATTAAAAAACTAAACAAATTTTACTTTTAAATCCAAACAATTTTCTTTCTTACAACTCAAACGATTTACTTATAAATTATAAGAGACTGAAAAGTATTTAACAATTAAGATTCCATATTTGATAATTCTTCTACTTTCCAATTTTTACTTTCATTCTTGTTGATTATATTTGGGTTCTATATATGTTCTATACAAATTAAGAATTATATTTCTTGATTGAGAAATTAAAATAAGCCTCTTAATAGGATCATAAACAATAAGAAAAATAATGGTAAAAAAATTCATAAAACCAAAGAAAGATCACAATAATGTTACATAATCCGATTGAAAACCCATGTAAAGTAAGGAATCAATGTGTTACATATTATTATGAATCATAATTTAATACAGAACAACAATATTGTAATTTCATTGTTCATAAATTAAAAAAACAAATCCAAAAACAAGAGCAACAAAGGAAGCAATTATTGTTGGCACAAAAAGAGTTGTAGCATCAGATGTAGGACTTGGAGTTGGTGCTTCTACAGTTGAAACTGTTGATGTTGCCGTCATCATAACCACCACCATAACGACAAAGAATTGATTTATCTTTGATGCCTCCATTTCTAAATTTAATTTGATACTTTCTTAATTTCTTTTGTGGAAAGAAATTGAGAAAGTTGGTATTAAAACAAGGAATGATAGTGGGTGGATATGAAAGGCATGTGTTTGTGACTTTATATAGATGTTGCAAGAGAGGAAATGATAGTGGGTGGACATGAAAGGCATGTGTTTTACTTTTATCATCATTTAATTATTCAACTTTTTAAGGTATGAACTAATTAATAAGCATTCTACCAAATCCTATAAAATATTTACGCACTACGAAAAAAATACAATTTGAACACTAACAATAATTGAGGAACCTCGCTTAAAAACTAAAGAAATTTTATTTCTAAACAGGAACACTTATCTTTCTTACAACTCAAAGATTTTACTTATATCTGATTGAAAAGTATATATCCATTTAAATTCCATGACTCATAATTCTTCTACTTTCTAATCTTACATTTCATTCCTATTGATTATATTTGGATTGTATATATTCTATGCAAATTCATAATGAGATTTTTGATTGGGAAATTAAAATAAGCCTCTTAATATGATCATAAACAATAAGAAAAATAATGGTAAAAAAAATTCATAAAACCAAACAAAGATCACAATAATGTTACATAATCCGATTATAAACCCATGTAAACTAAGGAATCAATGTGTTACATATTATTATGAATCTTAATTTAATACAGAACAACAATATTGCAATTTCATTGTTCAATAATTTAAAAAACAAATCCAAAAACAAGAGCAACAAAGGAAGCAATTATTGTTGGCACAAAGAGGGTTGTAGCATCAGATGTAGGACTTGGAGCTGGTGCTTCTACATCAGCTGAAACAGTTGATGCTGCCATCATCATAACCACCACCATAGCAACAAAGAATTGATTTATCTTTGATGCCTCCATTTCTGAATTTAATTTGATACTTTCTTAATTTCTTTTCTAGAAAGAAATTAAGAAAGTTGGTATTAAAAAACAAAGATTGGTAGTGGATGAATATTAAGAACTTCTCTATGTGACTTTATATAGTTGTTGCAAGAGAGGAAAAGGTTAAAATAAATAAATATTTTGGGCAGGCTAGGCTGTCACCAACTGTTTCTTTGTTAGGATTTCAAGGATGCCAATTGGCATCATGTTTTTTAATGGAAGGGAGAAAGAAAAGGGAAATAGGTTTAGGAAATAGCTATTTTAATTTGTGGTTTATTGTTGAGGAAATAGCTATTTTAATTTGTGGATATTTGAGATTTACTATTTTAGGTCTATATATTATTAAAACTATGAAATATTTATAAGATTAATAACTATGTAGTAACTGTTTAAAATATTTTATAACACGTGTAATTATATTTAATGTCATTTTAGTTGTGTTGTTTCTAAAATATCTTTACAATTATTTATATCGCGAGATTTGATGTAAGAAGAGTTTTACATCCTATATATATATATATATATATATATATATATATATATATATATATATATATATATATATATATATATATATATATATATATATATATATATATATATATATATATATATATATATATAGGTAGTTCTTTTGTTATCGAATTGGTTTTTAATAGTTAACTTGCTCACAAATTACATTTTTATCGATCATTTAATTCATAAATTATAGATAAAAGAGACCCTAAGATATGTTTGCAGTTTTAATACCTTTAAAAATATTAAGAATATTTATATATAAAATAATGTTATCGACTATAGTATGTAATTAATTTTAATTTCTCTCTATAAAATACAATCTATGTAGTGTTTTTTAAATATACATTTTATTCAAACGCCTTTCTCTCTCTCTCTCTCTCTCTCTCTCTCTCTCTCTCTCTCTCTCTCTCCCTTCTCTCTCTCTCTCTTATACTTTAATACAGTATCAGAGCCTCGTTTAAGATCTATTGGCCACCCACCATTTAGTTCAACGCCCCAAACACAAATCCCAAGAGTGAGAGGGGGTGCTAAGACTCCCATATCAGACAATGAATGACATGAACATGTGTTTATAAGTGGGGACAAGCCTCACCCAACAAGCCGGTTTTAACCATATTTTTAAGATGATATCAAAGCTTGTTGCGATTCAACTCTTCATCATGCTTTTTTTTATCCAGTTGACCCACTGTCTTCCGATGAGAATTTTTTTTGGATGACTCATTCCAGTCACCACCATAACGCCTCTTTTTCGGCCACAATCGACACTGTTGCCACTAGCACTGCCGCTCCAGACGTCCTTCCGACGAGATACCTATAATTCCAGAATCTCCTCTTTCAGATCGACGAGTCCTCAAAATCTCACCGTCGTCCGTCTTCCCACACACCATTTCTCCTTCCACGCGTGGACCTCATGCGCCAACCCTCCGACAACGCGTGACAACACGTCTAGAAGCCCCTCCTATCGCGATTTTCATCGTCAGTACCGTCGTCCTGCCCTCTTTCTAGATTTGTACTCAATTTTTAATTTCAAGCCATCAACTCTCATGAGAGACACTAATTCTGTCACATTTTCTAAGGTTTCGCTTATCCCGTGTGAGGGACTAATCAGGACATCCACTAAATCATTTATGCTTGCCTCCCACTACCATGATCGTGGTGAATAAAATGGAGGATGCAATGTCCAACACTATGTTATTCGTTGTAACTTCTGCAATCGTTATGACCATATTGAAGTTGAATGTCATACAAAGGTAAGAGAACAACAACGACAACCTAGGGTTGATGTTGTCGCTCAACAAACTATCACCAAAGAAGTCACTATTCCAGCCGCTGATTATAATGAGTTCCTTCAGTTTAAAGAAACTCATCAACCATCATCTTTTGCCACCATTGCACATTCTGGTAATCATGTAGCCTTTGTCTCTACATCCCCCTCCCTTGGTCCTTTGGTCATTGAGTCTGGTGCCTCAGATCATATAACTGATAATAAATTTATTTTATCTCATCTTGTCTTATTCTGATTCTTTTCCTTTTGTCACTATGGAGGATGAGTCTAAAATCAAAGTTCGAGGCCTTGTTCATGTACACCCACTTCCATACTTGTATTTAGATTATGTGCTCTATATTACTGATTGTCCTTTCAATCTAATATATGTTAAAAGGCTCACTCGTACTCTTCATTTTTCAGTTCTGTTTATTGGTAAATCTGTTTATGTCCAAGATCGACGTACATGATGGACGATTGAAATATGGACTGAGTTTGGAGGATTATATCATCTATCATCATCGGCGACATGTGCTTATATTTTTCTCAAATCCTTACACATCAACATTTAGGTCACCATAGCCTTAATAAAATGCGTCTTTTAGTTCCTAATTTTTCTAAGCTTCCGTAATTTGAGTGTCAGTCATATCAATTAGGCAAACATACTCGTCACACTTATTGTCAACGAGTAAGTAAAAGTGTTGCATCCCCTTTTGCTTTAATTCATTTTGATATTTGGGATCCTAGTCATATTAAGTCAACTTTAGGATATTATTACTTTGTAACCTTTATTGATGATTTTTCATGATGTACTTGGTTATTTTTTATCAAAAACTGTTCAGATGTCTTCCATATATTCCAAGTATTTTATGCTGAAATTAAAAATCAGTTTGACACTTCCATTGAAATTTTACGCACTGATAATGCTCGTGAATATATGTCATCCCAATTTCAATCTTTTTTAACATTACAGGGGATTATTCATCAATCATCATATTCTCACAAACCACAATAAAATGGTGTCACTGAACAGAAGAATTGTCATTTAGTTGAAACTGCACGGACTCTTTTACTTCACCACAATGTCCCTTCTCATTTTTGGGGGTGATGCTCTTCTCACAGTTTGTCACCTTATCAATCGAGTGCCTTCGTCGGTCCTTCAAGATCAAATTCCATACACTATATTGAACCCACAATATGATCTCTACCCCATTCATCTTCGCGTCTTTGGTTGCACATGATTTGTTCATGACCTTAGTCCAGGTAAAGACAAACTTTCTGCCAAATCTCTCAAATGTATCTTTCTAGGCTACTCATGTATACAAAAAGAATATCGTTGTTTTCCCTAATTTTTCTCCCCGATGTCACATTATTTGGAACCTCACCATTTTTCTCTGCCTCTGTGTTACCTGATGAGAATGGTACTTCTGATGCTCGAGACATCCCTTCCATAATTCCCACACCCATTGCACGTCCAGTTTAAGTCCACCAACAACAGACACCCCATCCATCGGAGGTTAGAGATGATATTGATCCACCAACACCATCTCCTGCTCCAACTTCTCCTCCAAATACGTCACCTGCACTTGAACTTCCAATAGCATTATGAAAAGTTATTCGATCTCATCATCCTAATCCTAAATATGCTCATGTTTTAAATTATGCCTATCTTTCTACTGTGTATGTCTTTTTGTGTCTGCTTTGGATGTTGGGTCTATTCATAAGTCTACAAGTGAAGCTATGACTGATCCCAATTTGCGTTAGGTGATGGTGGAAGAAATGGTTGCATTAAATTCAAATAACAGTGGGGACATTGTTACTTTACCTCCAAACAAAACTATAGTGTGATTTCGATGGGTTTATACAACGAAGGTTGGACCAGATGGTCAAATCGATCGTTTCAAAGCTCATTTGGTAGCCAAAGGATATACACAGTTATTTGGTCTTAATTACAATGACACTCTTTCTGTGGTGGCTAAGATTAGTTCAATTTGTCTCTTTCTTGCAATGACTTCTATTCATCATTATCTGTTTCATCAGTTGGACATTAAAAATGCCTTTTTACATGGAGAATTAAATGAGGAAGTTTATATGAATCAACCTTCAGGTTTTAATATTCCTGGAAATTCTAAACTTGTTTTCCGTATTTGCCGTTCTCTTTATGGGATGAAATAGTCCCCACGTTCTTGGTTTGGCCGTTTCATTTATGGCTTGATACAATTCGATATCACTAGATGTTAAACAGATCACTCTATTTTCTTCCTTCATTCCTCCACTAGTCAACGTATCTTTCTTGTGGTGTACGTTGATGACATTGTTATCACTAGTGACAATACTAAGGATGTTCAGCGACTCAAAACTCATCTTTTCAAAAACTTTCAGACAAAAGAATTGGGTCCACTCAGATATTTCTTAGGTATTGAAGTTTCCCAATTCTCATCCAAAATTACAATCAACCAGCACAAGTACACCTTAGACATTCTCCTATAGATCCCAACGCCAAGCTTCTTCCGGGTCAGGGGAGCCATTGAAAAACATGGGAAGATATCAACGACTTGTGGGAAGACTCGACTATCTTACAGTCAACAGACCAAATATTACATTTGCGGTGAGCATTATGATCCAATTTCTGAATACTCTTTGTAATGGTCATTGGGATGCAGTCATTCGAATTCTTAGATATATAAAGAATGCATTAGGAAAAGGAATACTATATGAAGATAAGGGTAATGCTAAAATCATTTTTTATTTAGATGCAGGATGGACCGGATCACTGTTGGATAGGAGATTCATATCCAGATATTGTGTTATGATTGGAGGTATGATCTCATGGATAAGCAAGAAACAAAATACAGTTGCACTATCTAGTGTTGAAGCTGAATACCATGCTATGGAAGCAACCTCAAAGGAGCTTGAATGGATGAAATATTTACACTCATAACTTAGGATAAGAGATCTTCATAACACAAAACACATATGCGACAATTAAGCAACACTCCACATTGTATATAATCCAGTTTTTCATGAACGAACCAAACACATAGAAATAGACTGTCATTATTTAAGGGACAAGGTACTATAAGAAGAAATCACCATGGATTTTGTAAAATCCGAAGTCCAATTAGCTGATATGTTTACAAAGTCTTTTCGGGTTCTTGAGTGGATTACATTTGTAACAAGCTCGACTCATATGACATATATGATCTAACTTGAGGGGGAGTGTTAAGAATATTTGTTTATAAAATAGTCCAACATCGACTATAGCATGTAATTAGCTGTAATCTCTCTCTCTCTAATACAGTCTCCGTAGTGCATTTTAAACACATGGTTTATTCAATTGTCTCTCAGTCTCTTAATCTTCGATAAAAAACTATAGTGATAATGTTCAAGGATCAAAACGATTGTTTGTTTGTCTCTTTTATATAGGAAAAAATTTATTTTCTAAATTCTTGTTAGAAAAAATAAATTTAAATAAAATGGACCGAGGCTATAATCATGAACGAATCTCTTCTTTATAGTATGGAAATTACTAATCCAACCCTAAGTGTTGGAGAAACACTCTATGAAAATCTAAATTTTTCCCTTAGATTCTGGATATGTATCTCAGGATGCACCATTCTCTTTAGTCATAACATTAAAAAATGAGTCACACCGAATATGTTTTCCAAAATTTAATCTGGAGATACATTTCTGGAATAATTCAATATACACCCCCATTCATCCCTCTCTGAAACTCTTCTTTTTACCATAGATGGTTCTGGAGATGCATCTCCGTATTCACACCAGACAGAATTTAGAGATGCATCTCTATTACTAGACCAGACAATAAATTTTAAGTTTATTTTGGTGATACTCAGAAGAAATAAATAATATAGTAAATGTATATTGTGATGAATTATACCATACAACTAATATGCATAAAATGACATATATAAAGTAATAAATCTAGCTTTATCAGCTTTCATCCGCTCGACTTGTCAAACTATATCATCCAGTTGGACCATATCCCTCAAATATTGGGTATCTAATTTCTTTCTAATGGAATAGTCTAGGCCACCAGTGACCATTTCGGCCGATTCATGCTCTAGGACTTAGGTGAAACACCTCACCTTGAGCATTCTAAACCTATTGAGGTATTCGTCTATAGACTCATGAATCTTTCTTTCACATTGGCCGGTTATTTCAAGCTTATCTTTGATTGGCCCATGTGAAACTGTTCATGTAAGATTTTTTCCAATTGACTCCAAGTGTGTATGAAATTTGGAGGTAGAATCATAAACCATGTAAACAAATTCTTTGTTAGTGACGAGGGGAAATATTTAATTTTCAGGTTCTTGTTATTCACTATGTCACCCGCCTCACATTGGTATCTGGCGACATGTATCACTGTGGACTCATTGGTCTCACCAGAGAACCTGGTGAATTTATGGACTTTACATCCCCTATGCAACTCGGTCTGTCGAATGAACTCTGAAAATGGAGACACGAAAGTGGGTCAATGCAAACCCATATTGAACCCGTTTTGTGCCACAATCGCTTCGACAATGGTAGTTATATTGTTTTGTCCTGCGATATTGTTTCGCTGGACATTTCTTAGTACATGGCTAGCATCATGATTCCTCTACACTATAATTGGCCTAGGATTGTGCTGCTTTATGTACTCCTCTTTGTCCCTATTTGGCTCTAGCTTTCGAAACCCTTGGGGTTGTCCTAGATTTTGGGATGTTCCTATTTCAGGCGTTTCGATTTGCCTAGCATCCGACATCTGGGGCATTGGTCGCGTTTGGGCTTGAGGGGCGCCAAAGAAGTTGGCTATTCAACCCTTCTGGTTCGCCAATGCTTTGTAACTTTGATTAGTATTTGTAATTAAAGGGTTAAATATTGTTCCCATTTGGATGGTTAGAGTATTTACTAACTCATAGTTACTCTCATCCATTTACTGCCTCATGGCCATCATGGATGTTGTATTTAATGATGGTGTACCATGAGGAATATAACTGATTCCCCCTGGCCTAAAAACTCCAATTGCGTTCGACACAAAAGCATTATGTCTATTAAATGCTAACCTCCCAGACGCTACGATATCCAAATACGACGGTTTATTGCTATTTAGCCTACCACCATCGATGTAGGCATACCATATGACGTATCTCTACCTAGTGGGGGCATTGTAAATCTTAATTGGAATGGTGATATTAGATATCCACTTCTAATGCCTTCCAAGGGAGTTGGTATAAGGACACTTAGTTGTGGACAGGGAATGACCCCTTGTGATGTAATAGTTAACGCTACACTTGTCAATCCTATAGTGGCAGCTGTAGCGGTAAATTTATGACCATCAAGCTATGGATAAACTTGACGCCAATAAAACCAGAGTCGCCACCACGCTTTTATTGTTTCCAGATGAAAAGGGAAAAAGTACAAACAAAACCCAAAAATGAGAAGTTTTCAAATCAAAACTAATAAAATGCCAGAGATTACAGGTAAGGGGGTTAGTTATACAGAGGGATGGTGTTAGCACCAAAAATGTCCTAGGTACTCCTAGGGAGCCCTTTTTTGTGTGCAATTATTTTAGTCAAAATGGTGTTTGATAAAAATATAGAGTGAGGGTGAGAAAAGAATTCATTAATTATATTTTTGTGTTTGATAAGACCTTCGGTCTTATGCCTATGTACCAACATAAAAATGAGGGATCAAAACCCCGTAATTCGTGGTAAAAATTTCAAAGAAGTTGGTGAATTGATTTTAATCAAGAGTTTTAAACAAAAAGGCATAAAAGGCCAAACATTAGTTCTTTTTGTCTTTTTGAAATTAAAGTCAATATGGTTAAGTTCATTCACAAGTTTGATTTAAGAAAAAGTTTAAAAATTCAATGGCATAAGGCCATTGTTTCTAATCATTAAAACATGTCTAAGTTGAAAAACACAAACAAAGGAAGTTTTGAAAAGAGGGAGAGATTTTTGAAATTAAAGAAGTGGGAGGAGATGAAGGGACTATCCTACACAGAAGTTGAAAGTTAAGAGTTTAAAAGATCTGACCAATTTGATGCAATCCAATAGACAAGAATGTCATATCGAAACCAATTTCCTTTGGACTATAGCAAGTAACAAGCATAAGCAATATCCAAGCATACCATACAAAGGCTAAGGCATCAAATAAACATAGCCATAATATACAAGCAAGCACTCCAATAGTTAGCAGTCTTCAATGTATTCCAATGCATCAGATGAAAATATTCCTTGGTCAACAGACACAATCATCAAACATGAACAATAATAACATCATAACTAATTGAGCACAAAGATAAAATGGAAGATGAACGAGAAGCACTCAAGGCTTACATCAGATGAAAGGCACAATCATGGATAACTCAGTCTCAGATTGTGGCATTCGCCAATTCCTCAAAGCATAAGGTAGTTGCCTACTTCTAAGTCCAAAAGTTCAGATCAAGTCCAACAGTCCACCAACATATTTTTTTAATTTTTTGTTGTTATTAAGTATTTTAAGGTCCTAATACCACAACAAGAATCAAAATCACACAATATATACAATCACGAGATATGACTCAAGTGAGAAAATTCAAAAGGGCTGAAACATAAACAAGTTGCAAGAAATGTAAATGGCAATAAATGATAAAGGTACTTGAATTTAAATTGCATTAAGTAAATGACTTGAAAGTAAAGCAATGTTAATAAGAAGTTAGTCAATTGTTAGTGAAAAGTTTTATTTGTTTAAGTCATTCTTTAGAGAACACTCAACCACTCATTCACAAGTATGAATCCATGAACCAAGACATCATCCATGAGAAGGGCTCCAACTTGGATAAATCAACAAGTATGCCACTAGCTCTGATGAAAGGAAAAAGGGTCAAGTTTTCACATAATTCCATGAGAGAAAGGGAGACTTACAATCTCACTTACTAGAATGTTATGCCTTGCGGAACAGATTTAGCCCTATGTTATGAAATTGTAATTGGACTTATGTAGAAGTCACAACTATCTGAGGCCGGACAATAAAAATATAGGTGTTAATGCATGTTAGAGATTTGGTACAAAGAACCAAACTCCTAAAACATACCACACACTAAAAAAAGGGGATGGACCTATCTCAGTCAGACTTATGTTGATTCATCTAACACAAGGTCATTGATGAGTCAACTAGCATTAGACATGAAGAGAATTTATTGGTCAATGATGGATTGGGGAAGAATAAGGATGAAGATGAAGAGGGAAGGGGAAATAGAAACCCAAATTGATCATGTGAGAAAATTCATCTGATCAATACTATCCATTCATTTTGGGGGATGAAATGTACATTTCATCAACCCCCTAAATCCAATAGTATTGGTAAATCAAAAGTCAAATCAATCATGACCAAGGCCAAATAGAAAGTCAAACATCACAAGATTAATTAATTGGCTCAAGAATATTTTTAAACAATTAAACAATTAAAAATCAATTTTAAAATGAATTAAAATGCATTTTTAAATGGACCAAACCTCAAATCCCTTTAAATCACCAAATAAATGGCCGAGGGGTTTATTCTAGGTCAAACAAGGTCAAAGGACCTTGGAAAAAAAATCATAATTTTTGGAAAGTTAGAAGTATTTTAAAATATTTAAAAACAAGTTAAAAATCATTTAATTCATCAAAAATATCAAATTTAATCCAAAAAAAGATTTTAGTTCAAAATATGGAAGAGGAAAAATTTAAAGATTTTTGGTGAAAGTCCCATATTTTTTGGATTAAAAATGAATTTAATATGAATTAAACAAAATAAAAGGATTAAAAGAAAAATCAGAGAAATAAAAAGAAATTTGAAAAAACAAGGGTCATCGGAGCTCCCTCATTAATTGAGGTGGAAGATCTGATGGCCAACACGCGCTATCCACCAAACGCATCAGTCAACGCATGCGTAGGGATGGTAATTAAAAGCAACGAATGAGATTAGAACATGGAGAGATGATCTGATGGATATGACCATGCCACCACCCCACCGAAGCTAGGGCTCTGGTCATCTTCTCCAGTGGACCTCACCTGACTGGTCCACCATCAACCTCCACTAAAATCAAAAGTGAGCATACTAATTTAAACAAAAAATGCTCAGGAGCTCGAATATGAACTCAATTTCTCCCAATTCCAAGTATATTGAAAGATATGCGGATTTGAAGTTTGAGGTGCATGATCTGAGTTGCTTCGATTTGGCCTCAAAGTAACTCAATCTTGTTGCCTACATTGGTAGGACTTCAATCAACCAATAATTACTTGAAATGATGGAGAATTGAGAGAGAATCGAAGAGAGAAAGTTTCACAAAATTCACCTTCTATTTATAGTGAAGAAGCTTGATCTCGATCTGAATTTGCTTGGGCTTGCTTCCACTAGCTTGGAGGAGATGAAATGGATGCAAAAGGGCTTTGAATTCTTTGAGTTTCAATTCCAAAACAGGATGGGAATTAAAACTCAATTACAAGAGAAATCTTCAAGAAATCCTATCAATGGAGGGTGAGGGTGTTTACAGTTCAAAGCTTGGGCAAGGTCTCCCTCATTCTGAGCAGGAGAGCATGTATTTATATGCTATTGCATTCATTTCTACACACTTCCAATTTTGAACCAAAAATAGCAACTTAAGTTGCATGGGTGCATGTGAATCCATTTAGGCCCAAATGATGATTGCATTAAGTCTAAATTCATGCACAAAACATGTTGAGATCATAACATGAAGCCATGCAAAGGTATTTGAAAATTGAGTTCAAAAGTTTCCAAAACAAGCCAGGCAAAGTAATCACGCGCAAGTCACTCAAAAATGATCCAAATGCCATGATCTTAGAAAGATAACATAAAGGGAACAACTTTGCTGTTGGAGACTTTTCCATTTGAAACTTGGATTATGATGAATTTTGAGGTGGAAGTTGGAGGAGTCATAGTTGAAAAAATTCTAAGTATAAAGTCAAATGACCACTTCTTCCACCTTGAATAACTTTTGCTATGAGCTTCAAATGAAAATGGTTCATTCTTCAAAGTTCTAGCTATTTCATTCCTCTTAAATTTTCTCACAAATTGGACACCATTTGAATCTTGCATGAGGGAGTTATGGATTTTATAACTTGAGTAAAAATGCTTGCTCAATGATGATGGCCCAAAATGACCTATAATGTTTCCTCTTGGTACATGCCCTTGCAAGTTGAATTTGACATTTATGAAAGATGAAAAGTTGGATAAGACATTTTTAATTTGATCATGAAACTTTGATGGTCTTTATATCATAAAAATTGAGCAAGTTATGATTCATGGAAGTTGACCTCCTAACTAGGGCACAAAAAAAATTACCTATAATATTTTACCATAAAAAAGAATTTACAAGCAAAATTAGCTCTTGATGCCAAAATGAAAGTTGTTCGGAATGTCATAAAGAGTAAGTTTTCTATTGGAATCATTTTCATATGACAAAACGTGTAGGAGAGAGGGTCAAGGGAACCCCGGTTTTTACCAGTTGACTTTCTCTGGTCAGCCTCCTTGAACCAACTTGTAAATTTGAAGTTCTCTTGCTCTTTGGGGCCCATGGAGGATCATATATGAATAAGATGATATATCATGAAGTATACCATAATTTATTTGGTAAATTGGTGAAGAAACCTACTAAGGAAGTCACACAAGATACCTAGATGAATTAGGGCTTGCAAGGAAAACAAGCTTCAAACTCTTGATGAACTCTTAATCAAATTGATAAATAAGGAACATGGGGATCCATATATAATGCTTAGAACCGTTGTAAACCTTTCCTTGATTTATCTCTTGTACTAAGGGTCTTAATCCCTAGATATGAGCTTGATAGGGCATAAATGGATGCACACAATACTTACAAAATAAATGAAACTACACTAGACATATTTTTGGCATTTTGGTTAGTAAACAAAGGAAAATAAAGTATGATACAATAAAATGTGCTTGGTCATCTCTCACAATGCAAACCCAATGAATGAGGGGTGAGGAGGATACCAAGGTGTGATCCCAAAGCCAATGTAAATGATGAGATAGCATGAGAGATCTTAGGATCAAAATTGAAGTCTTACAGCTGCCCCTATTTAAGGACATTCCAGCTGAGGATGTGAAGGTTAAAATCTTCGTATCAACTCAGTAGAATGGACTTAAATAACAACATCAAGAAACAAATTTTGATCCCTAAGAGACCTCATGATTCATATGATATGAATGCTAAAATAATCTTTGTGGGGAATATATTGCCAAAAAGGAAAAGAATCTAGAGAGACTGAAAGTCTATAGGAGCATAATGCATTCCTTAAGGAACACTCACTGGGGAGACAAAGACTCTGGGATAAAAGTTATGCGTAGGCCAGGCTACGACTTGAAAACTGCTGGAGACACGAGGGGATTTCCATGAAAATAAATCAATGAAAACACTTGGTTAGGGAAAAAAGGAAATCTGCATGTATTGGGATAATACCAATACAACATGAAACACATGTTGGGGAAACGTGTAAATCAAACGATGCTGAAATACTCTAACATAAAAGGAAATTCGATTTCTCAAAGAAATACGAAACCAAACTCAACTGGGGAAGAAAAAATTCAACACAGGAGTAAAAGAGATATATTCTCTACTACCGGTTAATGGGTAAGAAGATAATACACTCGGATAGAGGGACATCCATTACCAGTTAGGGTAAACATATCAAGGATGACTCGTTGAGCAAAATGAGGCATATTCATTACCGGTTATTGGGTAAGAATAACCTACTGGGGAAAAGAAACCAAATAGGATTTACAACTACCTGTTACTGGACAGAAGACCAAGGAGAGAGTATCTGTCACCGGTTAAAGTGAACATATCAAGGATAAACTCAAAGGGAAGAATATTCGTCACCAATTAAGGTGAACATATCAAGGATAGACTGCCGAGGAAAAATAGGAATTACAATTACCGGTTACTAGGTAGAATACCATAGAGAGAGTATCCGTCATCGGTTAAAGTGAACATATCAAGGATAAACTCAAAGGGAATAATATATGTCACCAGTTAAGATGAACATATCAAGGACAGACTGCCTGGAAAACGACAAAACGAATCCGCTGGAGAAAACAAAGAAGTAAATTAACTTTTACCGATTACTGGGTAAATTAACACAAGTAAAGTACTCAACATCAAGAAGAATATTACCAGTTACTGGGTAATAAACTCTTGGGGGACAAAAAGATCCATCTAGGTAAGAACTATAAAGAAACGGTCAAACCCACTGAGGATATAACTCAAGGGGAGTGGTTCCATCCAGATAATGAACTAGGGAGGAAACTGAAATGATAATCGCCCATGAGGTAATAACTCAGTGGGGAAGGAGAAAAAATAAACTTTTTCTGCTTAAAGGGGTTGACACTCTACACTTGAAGGAGGACAAACACAATAAATATGCGTGGGGAAATAATATCACCAAAGCAGGGGATCAGAAGAAAGGTCAATGTGATAAAAATTCACAATGAAATATCTGATCTTGTGTTTTATGCATATACATGCATGAATATGTATATGACTATGCTGACAAACGAGCGCAAAAGATACAAATGTCGAGGATTTGAATCATCATAACTAGATACTCGGCTAATCTCAACAAGATGGAAACACCAACTAGAGAACCTGTTAGGGATGAAAATAAATCGCCGAAGATATAAATCCCGACTCAAAATAATATTAAAATCAACTATGGCTGGGAAAAGGCGAGGAAAACATGCGTCCAACCTAAAGTACTGCGAAAATGAGGGATCTGCTGAGGATCCTTATCATAACATTAAGTCATCACAGCAGGGAATTTTAAGTCAACACCATGTCAAATTGGAGACAACCCTACATGGGACACCAACAATACTTCTCAGAACCAAATACATCCTGAAGGAAGAAGTCTTCTTTCAGAAGATGGATTTCCGTCGGGGTCTCAAGTCATAATAAGAGGTAAAAGCTCTAAGTGGGGAGAACCAGACGATCTACTAGAGATTCTTTCCAAAAACATCTCTATGGGGCTTCACTGGGAGGATATAACAATCTTCCAAGACAAATCAAATGTCACACAAGGATAAAAAGATCAGCAAAAACTTTCTCAGAAGGAAAATAATAGTCATCAGATTCTTCTTGGAGATTGAGAAATAAACCAATTCCAAGGTACTAGAATATCAACCGGATCTCTAGACTCATTAAGGGGAGAACCTGTTACCGCTATGCAACAACCAAATAAAGGCTTTGGAGATCTGGAGACCAAATAAAGGTTTCAGGATAATCCAGGGTTGATTCACCAATGCAAAAACAAGAAAGTCTCGGATGGGGAAAGATGAATTGCATAGGGAATAACACATCAGCTCCTCCGGGGACGAAAACCCATCTATCATGTCAGGGAAGAACAACAAACTGTTGTGGAGGTAAAGTCACCAAACCACTGCCCGGGGGAGACCAATAATGCTTCGCACATCGAGACTTACCGTCCTTGAGATTGCTATTGACATTTCTTTTTTTGTAATTGATCATTCTTAAAGTAAATGCCTTATTATTTTAAGAAAAATGATTGTTCATTGATTGATTTATTTTAAAATTATCATCATAAAAATTCAATTCTAAAACAAAAACAAATAAGAATACAAAATAATTGGGTAAAAGCTAAACTTTATTTAATAGAATGGTAGTCCGCAAATGGAGGGACTCCATGGATATTTACAAAGTTTTAAAATGGTAATTTACATGGATAAAGGCTACATTAAATATAATGGTATCAACTTTTCCTGCCAACTTCGAAATCCATTGTGTTTGTCTTTGATTGAGAATGATGAATTAGAACCAAATGACTCCTCAAAACTACTTCAAAGATCAGGACTATCCGAATGCAGTTACTTGCCATGATCCCTAATTTTTGCATAAATTTCCCCAGGGTGGGGTACTCAATCTACCAGGATGAATTTTTAGTTTTATGTATCTAACTTTTTCCTGGATCTCCCTTTCGGGTTTTCAATCCACCGAGACGCTCATTTTTGCCTAAGCTGACCTTTCAGGTTTTTAACTTAGCGAGTTGTTCTTTTCTTTTTTAGGCGAAGTATTTCTTGACTGCATTGGCATTCACGGGATACATGAACTCTTCACCATCCATAATTGTAAGAATCAAAGCACCGCCTGAAAATGCTCTCTTAACAACATATAGGCCTTCATAATTAGCTGTCCATTTGCTCCTAGCATCAGGTTTGCAAGATAGAATCTTCTTGAGCACGAGGTCACCTTCTCTGAACACACGAGGTTTGAACTTCTTATCAAAAACTTTCTTCATTCTATGCTGATATAACTGACCATGACACATGGCAGTCAATCTCTTTTCTTCAATCAAGTTCAGTTGATCATATCTAGTCTGACACCATTCAGCTTCTGTGAATTTGGCTTCCATCAATACACGCAAATGTGGGATCTCGACCTCCACGGGGAGCACAACTTCCATGCCATAAACAAGATAGAAAAGGGTTTCCCCCTTTTAAAGTGCGGATGGATGTACGATACCCATGAAAAGTAAATGGAAGCATCCCATGCCAATCTTTGTATGTCAAAACCATCTTCTGAGTGATCTTCTTAATGTTCTTGTTTGCAGCTTCAACAACCCCATTCATCTTAGGTATGTAGGCAGAAGAATTATGATGTGCAATCTTGAAGTCTTTGCAAAGAGCTTCCATCATATTATTATTCAAGTTTGATCCATTATCAGTAATGATCTTACTTGGCATATAATCTGATTCTTGATTAATCGGACCACAACCTGCTTGGTCACATTTTCATACGGTGCCTCTTCAACCCACTTTGATAAGTAATCAATAGCCACAAGAATGAAACGATGTTTGATTGAAGCTTTGGGCTCAATCATGCCAATCGTATCAATTTCCCACATGGAGAAGGGCCATGGGGAGGAAATGACATTTAACAGTTTTGGAGGAACATGAATCTTATCTGCATAAGTTTGACACTTGTGGCATTTCTTCACAAACTTGCAACAATCAGATTCCATTGTCAGCCAATAGTAATCTGCTCTCAACATCATCTTTGCCATAACATGTCCATTGGAATGAGTAACAAAGGAACCTTCATGGACTTCAGACATCAACAGGTGTGCTTCGTGTCTATCCATGCATCTGAGCAAAACCATATCGAAATTTCTCTTATAAAGCACATCACCATTCAGGTAGAAGTTACCATCTAATCTTCTCAAAGTCTTCTTATCTTTCAAAGATGCCCCAGACGGGTAAATCTGACTTTGGAGGAAACATTTGATATCATAATACCATGGCTTTTCATCTTTGACTTGCTTAACAACAAACACATGCGCCGGCCTATCAAGACACATTACAGTCAAATTGGGAACCTCATTCCAGAATTTCACCATAATCATCGAAGCGAAAGTTACAAGAGCATCTGCCATCCGGTTTTCATCTCGAGGGAAATGATGAAACTCAACTTTTATAAAGAAAGTTGAAACTCTCCTTGCATAATCTCTATACGGTATCAAACCGGGTTGATTTATCTCCCATTCACCTTTGATCTGATTCACAACCAAAGTTGATTCTCCATAGACGTCAAGATATTTGATTCTGAGATCAATGGCTTCTTCAAGCCCCATGATGCAAGCTTCATTCTCATCCATATTATTTGTGCATTTGAAGGTCAATCTAGCTGTAAACGGAAAATGAGTTCCTTGAGGAGTAATAATCAATTCCCCAATGCCATTACCATACGAATTAACAGCTCCATCAAATACCATGCCCCAACGGGAACCTGGCTCTGGCCCTTCTTCAAGAAATGGTTCATCGCAATCTTTCATCTTCAAGTACAAAATCTCTTTGTCAGGAAAATCGTACTCCACTGACTGATAATCTTCGATAGGTTGATAAGCCAAATGGTCAGCCAAGACACTATATTTAATATCTTTTTAAGATCGATATTCAATTTCATACTCAAATAACAACATCTGCCAATGGGCGATCCTCCCAGTTAAAGCAGGCTTCTCAAAAATGTATTTGAATGGATCCATTTTGGATATCAACCAAGTAGTATGATTCAACATACACTGGCGCAAACGCTTAGCAGCCTAACCCAATGCGCAACATGTTTTCTTAAGCATAGAATACTGAGTCTCACATTCGGTGAACTTCTTACTGAGGTAGTAAATTGCATATTCTTTCTTCCCAAATTCGTCTTGCTGACCTAGAACATAGCCCATACTCTCATAAAACACAATCAAATACATGATCAACGGTCTTCCTTCCACAAGAGGAGACAAAATCAGAGGCTCAAGAAAATATTCTTTAATGCTGTCAAAAGATTTATGGAAATCTTCGGTCCAATCACAAGACTTATCTTTCTGAAAGAGCTTGAATATAGGCCCACATGTGGCAGTCATATGCGATATAAATATTGAGATATAGTTCAAGTGGCCATGAAAACCTATGACTTGCTTATCAGTTTTGGGCGCAAGCATCTTTTGTATTGTTTTGACCTTGGTAGGATCAACTTTAATACCCTTCTCACTGACAATAAAGCCCAACAACTTACCAGAACAACACCAAAAGTACACTTATTGGGGTTTAAGCGAAGTTTATATTTCCTCAGACGTTGGAATAACTTCAATATATGCTCAACATACTCTTCTTCATCTCTTGATTTAGCAATCATATCGTCAACGTAGACCTCACCCCTTTATGTATCATATCATGAAAAAGAGTGGTCATAGCTCTCTGGTATGTCGCACCTTCATTCTTTAGACTGAAAGGCATCACCTTATAATAGAATGTTCCCCAGGGTGTAATGAACATGGTCTTCTTCATATCTTTGGGTGCCATCTTGATCTGATTATAATCGGAAAACACATCCATAAACGAAAAGGCTTTGAATTTAGCTGTATTATCTACCAAACCTCTTTAGCATCCTTTAGAGAAGACATGGATGACCCAATCTTCTTCAATTTGTCAGCAACATTCAAAGCTTGGAACGGTGTTCCAACTTCTTCCTCAACATCTACATAGGTGAAGGATGAGAAATGGCTTACTAACAACACTTTCTCTCCAACAACAACGACAAGCATGTCGTTCTTAACAAACTTCAACTTCTAATGCAGAGTAGACGTCACAGCGCCAACTTCATGGATCCACGGCCTTCCCAATAAACAGTTGTAGGTCGGGTGAATATCCATTACTTGAAAATTAATTTGAAAATCACTCGGACTTATCTTAACTAGAAGGTCCACTTCACCAATGACAGTTTTTTGGGAACCGTCAAACGCTTTAACCACTACACCATTGTACCTCATTGAGGCGCCTTGATAAGATAACCTTGCCAAAGTAGACTTGGGAAACACATTGAATGATGAACTAGTATCCACTAAAACATTGGACAAAGCGTCCTCCTTGCAGTTTATTGAAATGTGAAGCGTCAAGTTATGATTTCTGCCTTCCTCCGAAAGTTCTTCATCACAAAAGCTCAAGTTGTTATAAGAAGTAATGTTAGCAACAATGTGGTCAAACTGATCCACAGTAACATCATGCTCTACGTAGGCTTGTTCCAGTACTCTCTGCAAAGCCTCCCTGCGTGCCTTAGAAGTCATCAACAATGACAGCACATAAATCTTTGACGGCATTTGAAGCAATTGATCCACAACATTGAATTCACTTCTTTTAATCAGGCGCAACACCTCATCATCATCGTTAGTCTTCAAACTGCAGGAACTTCTTCCTTCTTACCCATGAAAACCTCTTCCCCAACTTTAGGAAATACTGGGTTGAACACACGACCACTACAGGTCATCTTCACTACATCTGCGATACTCACCACTGAATCTGCAACTCAAAGAGGAACCTCTTGACCATTCTCAATCATGGTGGCATTATACTTGTATGGCACAGCTTTATCGGATGAATAGGGGTCGGGCCCCCCTAACCGTATAACCAACACCGATACTGATCTGTTTTCTTTCTTGTTGTTGCTATCAAATTGAATAACTACCCGCTCAGGGGTCTTAAACACTGGTATGATGATATTCACATCATTTCCCATATACCTTTATTCTTGAACCTGAATAACATTCTCATCCATCAACCTTTGAATATCCCTCTTAACAATTACACACCCTCGAGGGTTAACACTACAAATAACACAACTATCATGGTCATGTTCACAATGGCTTACCAGGCACAAGTCTTTGTGAATCTCCACCAAGGACCTACGGATACGACAGACATCAAAGACCCAAAAATTCTCGGGACAGCCGTTTACCATGTTCACATAAGTGTTGCCATGAGTAGGCAACGAGTTGGCTTTAATATTTGGCGCAGTCTTCAAAGGACACCATACTACTTTTGACCAACTTCTTAACCTCGTACTTCAAGGGATAATATTTTTGACTACCAAGGAAGGGTACAATTATGCATATGCCATAGGAATATGGTCAAAAGATACCTTCTTCCTCTCAAAGTTCTGCTGATGATTGTTGTTGTTGTAGTTGGTACGTTGTTGCGGTTGTTGTTGATGTTGTTGCTGAATAGAACTGATTGATTTGTTGAATTGTTGGTAAAAACGAGAACTACTGATGATACTTGACGTTGATGTTGACGGGAATGGGAATTCTTCCTCACATGAGGCCTCCTCTGCCTCCCTACTGATACTGCATTAGTTTCTCCTTCCTTCTTTTTGGAGAATCTACCACCATACTTCTTGCTCACTGACGCTTCATCTTTGGATAATCGTCCCTCTCGGACTCCTTCTACCAATCTCATCCCCATGTTCACCATCTCGATGAAATCATTAGGGGAACTTGCGATCATACATTCATAGTAAAATGAACTCAGCGTCTTCAATAATATCTTAGTTATTTCTTTCTCTTCTAGAGGTGGACTAATCTAAGTAGCTAACTCCCTCCATCTTTGAGCATATTCTTTGAATGTCTCTTTGTCCTTCTGAGACATTGAGCTCAACTAATTCCGATCGGGAGCCATATCAATATTGTACTTGTATTTCTTAACAAAGGCCT
The DNA here is from genome assembly GCF_024323335.1 of Lathyrus oleraceus. Classification (NCBI taxonomy): domain Eukaryota; kingdom Viridiplantae; phylum Streptophyta; class Magnoliopsida; order Fabales; family Fabaceae; genus Lathyrus; species Lathyrus oleraceus. The sequence continues at coordinate 176,968,696 of NC_066579.1, forward strand.
CACCCAAGTCATTAAAAGTATGGATACTGGCATTATCCAAACCCATGTACCATCTAAGTGCAGCACCTGTCAGACTATCTTAGAAGTAGTGAATAAGAAGCTGATTATTGTCGGTCTGACTAGACATCTTTCTAGCATACATGACAAGATGACTCATACGACAAGTATTCCCCTTATATTGTTCAAAGTCTGAGACCTTGAACTTCACTAGAATCTTGACATTTGGAACTAAACACAGCTCAACAACACTTTTACCAAATAAATCCTTTCCTCTTAGGGTCTTCAATTCCTTGCTCAACTCATAAAATTTATCCTTCATCTCGTCCATCTTCTCATAAATGTCAGGACCTTCAGAAGGCTCAGAATGGTAAATGGTTTCCTCGATATGAGGCAGAGTATGCACAATATGAGGAGGCATAGATAGGATTGAGCTAGATGCCGGCAGAGAAGCAAATATTGGACCATACCATTCAGGCACAAAGTTTGGTGGCATTCCCCACGGGAACCCCGCAGGCATGGCAGGCTAGCTAGATAGCATAGACACAGATGATGAAGCAATTTCTAAATAATTGTCTCTGAGGAGGAAGAGTTTCAGGAGGCGGAGATGGTTGATTCTGAGCAGCGATTACAGACTTCATCAAGGTTGTGAGTCTGGAAATCTCATCCTTTAAATCTTTGTTCTCTTATTCAAGATGCTTCATTCTTCTCAGTCGATTAACTCGGGTGTTGTAGTAATGAGTCAACTTGACTTCTACATAGAAGAAAAACTTATAAGACATCTGGCAGAAGAAACATGTTATAGAAATGAAGCATGAATGCAATGTTTTTTATTGTTTTTAAATTCAAGGAACATATGCAGTCTTATTTGCAAATATTTTCAATTAGTAATAATAATCAATAATAACAATTCAATTGACCATAAAATATCTTTTTATTCATAAATTTGGAAGGATTACACTAAGTATAATTTCAGAAACCAAAATATAAATACAAGAGAAAAGGAAAACATCATCCTAAGGATCCTTAGCAACTACGTCAGATGATCTGGCCAAGGGAGTGTACTTCCTTTGGGTGCATCGAATCTCTGATTCAAAGGACGTCTTCATCTGAGCTTTCTCGAGGACAACCTGATCAACAATCTTATTCCAAACACCGGAAGGCTGAGGCATACTAGAGGAAAATAAATCCTCTAGTTCTCTTTGTCTCTTCACTACATGCTCCTTAAGAATCTCGATAAATGCATCCTTGTCTTTCGACTTGATTTGCAACTCCTCATGCTTTCGATTCAAAGTGTAAGACCCTAACTTTGACCCTAAGATCCCTCATGGCATCATATCATTTGCTCATTGCATTGCCTCAAGGATCATAACATCTTGGTTCCTTACCCTAGGATTAGGACTTGTGTGAGTTGGTTTGAGACCACCAAGCATGATTGAATTGTATATTATTGCTTTTCTTGTTTTGTTTACTAACAAAAAGCACAAAAATATGTCACTAACTTGTTTTGTTTTGAAACTCAAGCAATCATGAGATCCCTTGCTCCTAGGAGGCTCCTATGCTCATTGAAGTGGCCAGATGAAGATGAAAGCAAGCATGAAAATGGTTCCCAAAGCTCTCAATCATTATATATGTCTCCCAAGTATCTCAATTTTCGAATTTGACAAAGATAAAACAAAGGGTTTGAGGATTGGTTCCCAAGGAAACCTTAATTCATTTGTGCATTGACTATGCCTAGCTCATGAAGCAACCTCAACCTATGATCAAATTCAATCCAGGGAAGTTATTTCATTCATCATTTTATACATATATGAGCCTATGTGAGTGTCCTCAGTCATTCATTCATCAAGATTTGAAGTTTGGACTTGAGAAGTTGACCAGTCAAGTCATCTGACCAAACTGAGATCCACTGAGACCTAACTTTTTATGTGTTTGTCAAATGAAGATGACCCCAAGAGAAACAATGTTCTTACAAACCATATGAACAACGGTCATGTTCATCAAAAATCCATTTGAAACTTGGAAGGTCATCATTCATTTCAAAACATTATAGGTTATTTTGACTGAAACCCTAATTTTGGGTCAAATTCCCAAGGACCTAACTCCTTCATTTTTTATTATCTTGAGGTGAGATCAAGTTCATTGGAAAAATTAATATGTCTAATTCAAATGTTATGTTGGACAAAATTTCATAATCCTAAAATAAACACATGTGATAATACAAAACATTATAGGTCACTTTGGACCAAAGCCATTGAATCTTGAAAAAGTCCAACTTCAAGTGCCCATAACTTTATCATTAAAAATCCAAATGATGCAAACTTTAAGTCCAAATTTATCATCTTGAAAATATATACAACTTTTATGTTGGAGGGTTTTCCATTTGAGGATTGCATCACTGAAAAAGAAGGGCTTGAGGTTGGTCATTTGTGGCAAATTTTTCAAAGGCATGTTTTGTACCTCAAACTTCATGATCAGTTTTCATAATTTTCCAAACTCCAAATGGATTTTTGTCCAACATATCTTTTGTTCCTTATGTCAAGACCTTTCCAACCATTACTCACATGCCTATGTTTGGGTTTTTTATGTATGACTTTCGAAGAGGGGAACATTTAGGCCCAAATATGGAATTCATATGAAATCTTCATGCACAAGCATTTCCCATTCAAATCACATGTCCATTTCCATTTGGTATGTGTTCAGCATTCATTTCCATCAGCTTTTGGGCCTCACATGTGCCTGTACAGGCCCATGCATGGAGGACCCAAAGCTTCATGCACATGAGTTTGTCACACTTTGCTTGCAGCTGCATCTATAAATACATGTCTTGCTTCATTCAAATATCATCCTTGAATCAAACTAAAGCTTTGCAGAATTGGAAACCCAACCATACCAAAGGAATTTTCATTTTTAATTTCTCATTTCAAGTTTGAATTTCAACAAAATCAGTTGATCTTCAATACTAATTCCTTAGGCTTGCACTCATACCATACCTCAAGATCAAACTGCAAGCAAGAATTTGGTTGGATCGTGCTCATCAAAACTGCACTTCAAAGGTTTACATCTCAACTGTTTTGATCTTAATCTCATCATATATTGTGATTTGCTGGTGTTTGTTTGGTTCTATGAAGTCCTCGTATGAGAGGCAAGCCAATGGTGGCTTTGATTTTGTGAATTGATGCATTTCAGGTTGAAGACCTAGATTTTCCATCTCAGGTTTCTCCTTCCATAGAGATCTTGAGAAAAATCCAAGGTTACAGGGGTGATGTACATCACCCCAGTTTTAATTTGGTATAAAGTACGTGCAATTTGGTTGAGGTTGCAAAACCTGCAATTAGTGGTCGGTTTCTGTTGGCTCACCGGAGAAGACGGTGGTTTCCACCACCGTCCCCACGTGGAACTTCCTTGGCCTTTGGATCTGACTCTTATGATCTAATCTTAGCCTTTGTTCTATTTGACATTTTTTAATTCATGATGTGATGCACTTGACTCATGATCACCATGCGCGCGCGCTTCTGGACCACTTGATGGTCCACGTCAATTAATGAAGCTGAATCATGCGCTCTTGAATTTTTCTATTTTTTTTAATTTCTGTTTTATTTTCTTTAATTCCTTTTATTTTCAAAAATTCATAACTCTTTTATTTGGAATCACAAAAATATGAGACCAATTGCAAAATTTTCCTTTTAAAATCTAGTTTCATAATCTGATTTTTAATTATTTTTGTGATTCCATTTAATTTTTTTGTGAATTTTTTTATTTTTAATAGTTTTTAATTCGTTTTAAATACTTGTTGATATTAAAAAATTCCAAAAATATTTTCTTAACATATTTGGATCATGATAAGTCTATGAAAATATTCTCATCAATTTCTTAATTGATTTGAGATTTATTTGAGATTTTAATTCATTTGTGTGATATTTTAATGCTTTTAATTGATTTTAAAATAGTTTCTGTTTTCAATAAATGTTGAGAAAATTTGTCAAATCTTATTTGACCATGTTAGAGTTATGATGATTCAATTGGACTTATTCAAGTTGATTTGAATTAAATTTGAAGTTTGACCATATTGTGTTCATTTTGTTTTATGTATTATTTTAATTCCAAAAAATACCAAAAATATGTTTGACCTTTCTTGACTTCTAATCTTCATTTCACTTCTGTTTATCATTGATTGATGTTGATTTCATTCACATTTGATCATTGTGTTTTGATTATGTCATTTGAATTCTCATTTTTGCCCATTTCATTTCATCTCCTTTCTTCTTCTTTTTCTTTTGGCCAATGAGTTAATGATTTGTAGTTGGCTTTGACATATGAGACGCTTAATCTTCTTTGATCCAAATCAAATTCAACTTGATCAAAGATCAAGTGAATTGCATTGTGTCCAAGATAGGTTGCTTCTTGGTCAAGCAAAAAACTTAAAATCCATACAAGGCCTTTCCATCTTTTCTTTTGGCATGGCAAGTTTTAGGAGTTTGGCTTACTAGTCATGATCTCTAACTTGTGTTTGTTTGCCTATAGTTTTATTGACCGGCCTTAGATAGGTGTGACTACTACATTAGTCCACTTACGATTACTTAACATAACGCTAAATTGTCTTATGACACACTAACATTAACTACTAACACTAACTTTTAATTCAAGCATTTAATTCTTGCAATTTACTTTAATGCAATTTAATTTCTTGCTGCTTTTTTTCATATTGACTTTTCCCTTTGCTCATTTGAGCTCATGTTTATGTTTATGCTATTTTCCCTTTGCTCACTTGAGCTCATTATTGTGAATAAATATATTGTGGCTTTGTGCTTGTTTTGTGATTGTTTGTGTGAATCCAATGCAAAAAGGAGAAAGAACTTAGAATTAGGACCTTACCTATGCTTAATGGAGTTCAAGAGCAACTAGGCCTCATGCCTTTAGAATGCTAAATTTGTTTAAGAGCAACTAGGCCTCATGCCTTTAGAATGCTAAATCTTGAAAGTTGACTTGAAAGGACCTCTAATTCTAAACTCATTCTTTGTCCATTCCTCTTATTGCATTGTGAACTTTTTGATTGTTTGTTCTTGTGTGATAGGGATTCTAAATTTAGATAGTGAGAAGGACCATTGTCATAAGCATCCAAGTTAAGAGAGACAAGCCAAATGGAGATCCTAAGAGCTTGAATGTTTAATTGTTTTGATTGCTTGTTGCTTGCTAAGTCCAAAGGAAAGGAGCATCTTGAATCATCTCTGTGATCTCAAGAAAGGAACTCCAAGGGTTTTATCTCTTCTCTCATCTTTGCATATTTAGGACTAGCCCTTCTCTTCTTTTCCTCACTCTAACCCAAGCCAAACTCATTTTTGTGCAAACATTGACATTGTTTTCAGAACTAGAAACCTAGGTCATATGCCTTTGATTTTTCAAACTCTTTTCATTTAATACTTATTTTTGAATTGAATCTTAAGTCAACTTTGACTTCATTTTGTGAATACTTATAATTTGTAAATACAACTCACTTCAAGTGATTTTTGTGGTTCCAATGGCCACCCTTGTTAAAAAAAATTCATAAACATTAGCCATAGGTTTGAGTTATCATAGTGGTTGATGTAAACCTCACCTCATCCTTAGTGATTGGACTATAAGTCTTCCATACTTATTATAGGGTGGATCGCTCACTAGTATGTTGAAGATCTCCTCACATGGTGGATTGTTGGTTTAGATTGAGTTTTCTCCCATTGATAACAAAAGACCTTAAGGCTTTTGCTCAAATCAATTCACCAATCTTTTGAGATTTTTACCCCGAACTACGAGGTTTTGATCCTACCTTTGTGATGGTACGTAGGCAATGGGTTTATCCATTCAAACAACAAAATTGTAAATAATTTGTATATTCTTTTCTCATCTCCCCAATCTTGTTTGCACAAATATTTTCATAAATACCAACCTACAATACACTTTGCAAAAAGGGCTTCCTTAGAGTACGAAGGATGTTTTGGGTGCTTAAAACCTTCCCATTGCATAACCAACCCCCTACCCAGATCTCTGACATTTTTATTAGTTTTTTGATTTGAGAAAACTTCTTACTCGGTTGTTGTTCGCTTTCTAACCTTTCCTTTGGATAAATAGAAGTGAGGTGGCGACTCGAATTGTATGATTTAATTTTGATTTAGTCAATAAATCTAAAGGTAACGAATACCCCGCTACACAAAGCATGGAACCACTCTTCCCAAAAGTCTCTCTCTTGCTTCATATTGGCAAGTGCGTCTTCCAACTCCTCCACATCTTGGTTGGGGAGAGTTGGTGGCTCAACCACAACCATAAACATAGGTCTCTCACAACTGTATGGCATCTTGAGCTCCAAATCTCTCTTTTTCACCCAAATAGTGTAAGCTTCAAAATCTACACAGTTGTGCAGGCCAAGCTCGAATCTTCCTTTCCTATGCATATTATACCAAGCATGCACCATTATGTTCTTCAAATGTTGGGGTTCTTTACCCGCCTGATAGAATAAACCCTCTAACTGAACGTTATTAGGTTTATCTCTCAAGGGGAACCCAAGCTGACAACGGGCCAAAGTTGGGTTGTAGTTGATTCCTCCTTGTGTACCAATGAGAGGCAGGTTAGACAACTCACCACAACTGTCAATAACATCCACACCATCAAAAGCAGAATCATACCAAACAATATCATCATTAGTGAGAAACATAAGTCTCTGAGACCACCGTAGACATTGTCGGTTCTCCAAGAATGTTGGCGGTTGAGGAAAGTGCAAAATAAACCACTTGTACAGAAGAGGAACACAAAACACAATAGTACCACCACCTTTGGAATTCCTCAAATGCAAAGAGAAATACATATCACCCAACAGAGTTGGAACATGATTCCCCATTAAGAAGATTCTAATGACGTTAACATCAACAAATCTATCATTGTTAGGGAACAAAGCTAGACCATAGATGAGAAATACAAAGATGCATTCAAAAGTGTCCATGCTACCGGCTTGAGCAAAAACAGTAGCTCTACCAATGAGAAAGTCAGAAGTCATCCCTAGAATCCCTCCTTTCTTCACCATGTTGGTATCAATCTCAGATATCTTCAAATGAAGAGCTTCAGCTATGACGTGAGATCTTAGAATCTCCTCTAATCCACTGAAAGGTATATTGTTGGATACGAGCATACCCAAGATATGCGCATACTACTCTAACATGGGCATAAGTTGATAGTCAGGAAAAGTGAAACACTGACAAAGAAGGTCATAGAACTTCACCAAAACACTCAGAAGTCCTTCAACAACATCAGCAGATAATATAGACAAGAGATTCCCATGATGTTGCTTGAAGTTCAAGAGATCTAATACAAAGGATGACAACTTCCTTATCTAATTCAAATAAGGACATCTTAAACTGTACTTCTTAGTGTTTGAAATTCTGGTATCAAATATGAGATGTCGAAGGTAATGTCACGACACTAGTATCTGAGTAAAACAAACAGGATAAAGATAGAGGATAGTAATGCAAAAGATACGAGCAATTGTTAACCCAGTTCGGTGCAACTCACCTACGTCTAGGGGCTACCAAGCCAGGAAGGAAATCCACTAAATAGAATCAGTTTTAAGACTCTCAGTACACTTCAACAAGTTACAATCTTTCTCACCTAATCTCTACCCATGTGATTTCTACCTAAGCACTCTTAGATATGAGAACCCACTCACTCCCCCTCAATCAAACCTGTGATTTTAAACAACAATTACTTATGAAAAAGAAGACACTCTTCAATAACACACACTTGATCTTACTTAGCAGTTTCAATCAAGTAGACACACACTTGATTTTGCTTAACAGCTTCAATCAAGTAGACAGACACTTGATCTTGCTTAACAACTTCGATCAAGTAGACACACACTCTTGCTTACAAGCTTAGAGTGACAAATTACAACTCACAAATCAGACCAATTTAATCATCTATGGGTGAATTGAATGGCTTAAAAGTCACACGACCAAACAAGACACAAACCCTTATTCTCTCTCAGTATTTCGCTCTGTATTGGTTGTGTATCAAATCAGGTTTTCCATGTCCTATTTATAGAAGCATTCAGCTGGGCTTGGACATCTTGAAAACCCTAAAACTATTTTCCAATTAAATCTTCTCATGGCAGCTGGTTAGATCTCTTTCGAAAATAAGAAAATCAGGTTGTAATTAATGATTGAATGCGATTGCAAATCAGATCTTCAATCATAGATAGATTGCCATTAAATGCGCAATCACATAACACATAACATTCACCCTGGATGTTCTGTGTACAGGATGTCATGAAATCGGGTCTGACATCCTGGAACAATCCTACATAATTCCATTTTAAATATCCAGCAGGTACATAATATCAGATGCCATGACATCGTGTATGACATCCTGAAACAATCCTGTATAATTATTTTTTAAAACTCCAGCAGGTACATAGATATCTTATGTTAAGACATCACATGCAACATCTTGTGAACACTCTTTGTTTTACCAAAATTGCTGCCAACACTTAGAACCAACAAACTCCCCCTTTGGCAAAGTTTGGCTAAAGCATATATCTGTCCATTTTGTTCACAAGAAAAACACATCAGCAGTTAAACAACATAACAACATTTAAGCAGCAGCAGAAGCAAACAGAATTACTAACTATAATAGCAATTAGTAAAACACACATGCACAAGGGTACTTCTTCTCCCCCTAAGTCTACACAACACAGACATCTCCTTTAACAATAACAACACCTGTAATAACAGCACCTGTAACAATCAGAGTCACCCTCTAACATCTGCTTCAACATCACCACTGCACCACATCAGACATCTCCTCTAACATCTGTAAACAGAACAACAATCTGTCTTACATCAACCACATGTTCTTCAATAATAGTTGTTCATCTGTTCATCTATACCAGCACATACATCTCCATACAGCTCCACATATTTAACTGCTCCACATAATCACTTCTCCCCCTTTTTAGTCAAAATATACCAAAGGTGACCCAATTAGACAAAATAAATGTCAATCAGCCTAGCAGAGAATGTCACAATAGATGTTATAACATATAAAATGTTAAAACATAATTGTTAGGAGATACAAACCATAATTATACACAGCTGCAATAGTTGAGATAATTAGAAATCCATGGAACTCATTAAGAGCCCAAATATTACATCAAGCCATCAGTAAGGACTGCCACAAAATTATATACATTTAAAAAAAAACAATAAAACATCCAAGCTTCCAAAACATAACATCATCTAGAACAACATTCAGAACAGGGGGACCAGTCTTCAGCACACAACACACACAGTCTTCATAACAGGGGGAACCATTACCACTCAGTCTGAGGAAGAAGCATCATCTTCACCTTCAGAATCAGAACTGCCACTAGATTGAGCATTGGACATCTCACTTGAGGTATTGGCATCTGAATCCTTGGTCTCACCAGCCTTCTCTATCTCTTCCTTCTCTAAGCTACCAATAAGAACCTCCAAAGCCTCTTTCCTTGCCTTGGCAACCCTAATACCAAGATCCAGCTCCTTAAAAGTTTCCTTCAATTGATCAATCAAGCTACCTTGAGAGGCAGGCTCCTTCCTTGCAGATGTCATGACAACATCATTGACATGGCTTCCTGCAAACAACTTGTAGTGAATGGATAGTGGAGGCTTTCTCCTGCTGGGAATATCACTTGTGTTGAGAATGCTTGGTTGCTAGCTCAAGATAATTCCACAGATGATAGATGGAAAGGCAATGGGCAGCTTTACTGCATTAGTGGAGGCATGTCTGACAATTTGATCAAACATAAACCTTCCAAAATCAAAGTCTAGCCTGGTTCCAATAGCATAAATGATTCTTCCAAGACCATTAGAGATGGTTGAGATATGATTAGTTGGCACCCAGTTGGCTGAACCAATCTTATGCAAGATGGAATATTTGACAGTTAGCTTGCCAGCTGATAGATGCTTCTTACTAGGCCACTCCTTAACTTGGCCAGCAGTAATAGTCCTACAGACTTCATTGTCTGTAGCCTCTAAATTGACACCTCCTTCAGTTCCTCTCCCTAGGAACTTGTTGATTATGGTTGGGGAGAACCTCACACATCTACCTCTTACAAAAACCTTGCAGAATTCCTTGCTGCTCTTTTCAGAAATATCCTTTGGGATATTCACAATAAACTCTTTCACTAACCCTTCAAAACATTTGGGCAAAGCAACAACAATTTTCATCAGACCAACATTATTGATCAAATCCATCACTTCCTTCACTTCTACAACCTCCTTTCCCAGCTCCCTTTCAACAGTTACCCTCCTTTGAATGGCAAACTTCCATTTGGCAGCACCACCTTCTAGATGAAAAGAGATGTTGTCTAAGTGCACAGCTGCAACTTTGCCTGGAGACTTTTTCACAGTCTGCCTTTTTGCAAGAGAGATGTCTGGTACATCATCTTCGACATCATCATCAGAGTCATAACTCTCTTTGACCTTCCTTTTCCTAATCTCAACTTTACTCCATGATTTGGAGGGTCCTACACCAGCAACCTTTTTCCCTCTTCTTGCTGTCATCATTTCAGCCACAGTCTTCCCTTTTCTGGTCGTCAGTTTCTTTGCTATACTTGGTTTCACATGATGGACCAAGGTGTCATCTTCTTCCTCAGAACTTTCTTCCTCCAGATCAATAACGTTCTCAGCAGTTTCATGAGACACATCTGCTGGTTTCTTACTAGGCAAGGATTTACCTAGAGAGCATAATCCCTCAGCAGCCACTTCTTTCTCTGATCTAGATGAATCATCATCTTTCTCAGCTTGGGGTTCCACCTCAGGTGAGGGGTCCCTTCTAGAAAGAGGGGTAGAAACACCCTTGACTGCATGCCCTTCTTTTAGAATCCTAGTTACTAGGTTCCTAATGGCACGATCTGTAAAGTGCATGTCATCTTTATGAGGAGATTTATCAGGAATGTTACCTTGATTACTTCCAGCTGTGGAAGAAGGGCCAGGAACGTCGCCTGGAATAACAGAGAGGGGAATAACCTCCAGAATATCTTCATCCAAAAACTCCATGGAAGGAGTCCTTCCTTTGTGAGTGGATTTTGATCCTAATGATGAGGGATGTTGTAACATTTTGTTGGACTTTTGAAAAAAATCTCTTTTCCCTAGCAGAAGTTTTCTAAGAAGTTGGATGAAGATGGAAATGGTTGTGTTTAGGTAGCGTGTGGAAATGGCATAGATACTAGTTCCAATACTAGGTAATGATTTATCATTAATGTGGCTCTTTCTTTTAAGTGGGCAGACAATATTTTTATTACCTTTTCCACTCCACTTTAATTTCTATATCTTCACAAGAATCAAAATCCCCAATTTCCCTATTAAACATTCAAATTGATTATCATCCAAAACCTTTGCAAATTTGTCAGCTAATTGCATTTCATGCTTTAGAGCTGTGATTTTGTCTTCCACAAATTCTCTAATGGAGTGATGACAAAAATCAATGTGCTTGGTCCAACTGCGCTGAATAGGATTTCTGGACATAGTTGTGGCACTCAGGTTGTCATAGTACAATGTCATGACATCGGGTGTGACATTATACTTAGTCAACATTAGTTTCAACCAACCCTGTTGAGAACAGCTACTTCCAGCTGCTATATATTCAGATTGATATACAACACAAACACCATTTTCATCTTTCAAAGGAACGGGTGTCCTTTCACTCTCCATCCCAATCTGCTTAACATTGTTCTTGGCACATTTGCTTTGAGATAGACACATAGACCCATCTATCTGCTTGACTTGTAGCTCAAGTACAACAAAGTTCTTTCCAACTTCAAACTACATATGACTAGCAACATGTTCAACCATCTGATCCAACCTCCTATCTATTTAAGCCACCATGAGCTTTTCTCCTTTGGAAGTGATGTCAAGTCTGAGTTTCTGGTGTGACATCCTTGTCTGACATTTCCCACAGACTTGTCTTTCATCAATCTTGGGAGTTCCTCTAGCAGATATAATCAGGTTCATCCCTTTTTCTTTAACTAAGGTACACTTTGAGGAATAACCAATTTGAGAGCTCCATATGTAACAATTGTCTTTGGACCTGACTCCCTTCATGATCACTTCACTTTCTTTGTTAGTAATCAGACATTCAGTTTTAGTGAAGTTAACATTTAAACCTTGGTCACATAGTTTACTGATGCTTATTAGATTTGCAGTCAAGCTCTTAACAAGTAGGACCTTGTCAAGTTCAGGAACTCCAAGGAAATCAAGCTTGCCTATCCCCTTGATTTCACCCTTTGCTCCATCACCAAAGGTTATATAGCTTATGGCATGAGGATGAAGTCCAATTAGCAGGTCTTTGTTTCCAGTCATATGTCTGGAGCAACCACTGTCAAAATACCAATCTTCTTAGGCGAAAACTCTAAAGGAAGTGTGAGCTATTAGACTTGTAACATTAGTCTTAGGAACCCATTGCTTTTTGTTGACAGGCCTGTGATGTTTGGGTCTTGGTTGATAGTGAGTCTGATGATGAACAAGGCTAGGATAACCATACAACATATAGTAGAAGGGCTTCAGGTGGCCAAATTTTCCACAGTAGTGGCATCTCCATCTTTGGTGTTTCCCTTTCTACTGTCTTCCCTTCTGATGTTGTGACATCTCAGGTTTGCTTTTAATATGGCTGGACTTGGGTTTGGATTTAGGTTTGCAACCAATGTAACTGCACTCAGGCTTAGATTCATTATACCCAATGCCAGATTTGTCTCCTGTTATTTGTCCAGTTTGGAGATTCTTGTCTAAGGAATCAGATCCATTGTTTAACATTCTTACATACTTGGTCATCTCTTCTAGTTTAGAATTCAAGAGCATAACTTCAGTTTTTAACTCGGAGATGGTTTCCACCTGTTCTGCCTTCTCATTATCCACCTGTACTATCACTTTCTTCTGGTTTTCAACTTGTTGACTTTCATCTATCTTGGCATTCAGAACCACTACTTCTGTTTTTAATTTGGACGTGGTTTCCAAGTGTTCTACCTTCTCATTCCCAAGTTGAGTTATTGTCTTCTTCTGGATTTCAACCTGTTTACACACCTCTGCACTTTTGTGACACAACTTTCTGTAGGTAGTGGCAAACTCTTCAAAGGTAACTTCATCATCACTTCAGTCCTCCTCAGAACCCCATCTTCCAGTCAAGGTAGTCACCAGATTTGTAGACTCTTCTGTTTCACTCTCATCAGACCAAGTGGTAGCAAGACTCATTTTCTGTTTCTTGAGGTAGGTTCCACATTCAGTTCTAATGTGTCCATACCCATCACATTCATAGCATTATACTCTTTTCCTTCTTTGGGCTTATCATCAGACCTTGTTCTTCTTCCAGCATTGTTGGATTTACTGATGTCAGATGAGATGTTCTTGACATTATCCTTAGATCTTACATCCATCTTTTTCAACAGTCAGTTGAATTGTCTTCCCAACATTGCTACATCATTTTCCAGATCTTCATCAACCTCTTGAGTATCTTCCTCCTTTGTGTTTGACATGAAGGCTATGCTTTTGGTTTTCTTGTTAGAACCATCATTCATTCCCATCTCAAATTTTTGGAGGGAACCAATTATCTCATCAACTCTCATGTTGGATATGTCTTGAGACTATTCTATGGCTGTCACCTTCATAACAAATCTCTTAGGGAGTGACCTGAGTATTTTTCTTACTAATTTTTCATCTGACATCTTCTCTCCCGGGGCTCCTGAGGCATTAGCAATTTCAAGGATAATCATATGAAATTCATGAATATTTTCATCTTCTTTCATCCTTAAATTTTCAAACTTAGAGGTGAGCAGCTGTAGTCTAGAAATTTTAACTCTAGAGGTGCCTTCATGAGTGGTTTTGAGAATGTCCCAAGAATCTTTAGCCACCTCACATTTGTTTACCAACCTGAAGATATTCTTGTCTACTCCATTGAATATGGCATTCAATGCTTTAGAATTTCCAAGGGCTAGATCCTCCTCCTCCTTGGACCATTGTTCTTCAGGCTTCTTGTCAGTTGTGGCTTTTCCTTCCTTAGTATTTACTGGATGTACCCAGCCTGTTAACACAGCCTTCCAAGCCATATTATCCATAGATTTTAGGAAAGCTACCATTTGAGGTTTCCAATAGTCATAGTTAGATCCATCTAAAATTGGTGGCCTGTGAACAGATCCTCCATCTCTCTCCAGAGTACCAGAAAGTAATGCCCCTAGATCTCACCCAGAACAAGAGGAGGATGTCTGCTCTGATACCAATTGAAATTCTGGTATCAGATATGAGATGTCGAAGGTAATGTCACGACACTAATATCTGAGTAAAACAAACAGGATAAAGATAAGGGATAGTAACACAAAAGACACAAGCAATTGTTAACCAAGTTCGGTGCAACTCACCTATGTCTGGGGGCTACCAAGCCAGGAAGGAAATCCACTAAATAGAATTAGTTCAAAGACTCTTAGTACACTTCAACAAGTTACAGTCTTTCTCACCTAATCTCTACCCGTGTGATTTATACCTAAGCACTCTTAGATATGAGAACCCACTCACTCCCCCTCAATCACACCTGTGATTTTAAACAACAATTACTTATGAAAAAGAAGACACTCTTCAATAACACACACTTGATCTTACTTAGAAGTTTCAATCAAGTAGACACACACTTGATTTTTCTTAACAACTTCAATCAAGTAGACACACACTTGATCTTGCTTAACAGCTTCGATCAAGTAGACACACACTCTTGCTTAAAAGCTTAGAGTGACAAATTACAACTCATAAATCAGACCAATTCAATCATCTATGGATGAACTGAATTGCTTACAAGTCACACGACCAAACAAGACACAAACCCTTATTCTCTCTCAGTATTTCGCTCTGTATTGGTTGTGTATCAAATCAGGTTTTCCATGTCCTATTTATAGAAGCATTCAGCTGGGCTTGGACATCTTGAAAACCCTAAAACTATTTTCCAATTAAATCTTCACATGACAGCTGGTTAGATCTCTTTGGAAAAAAAGAAAATCAGGTTGTAATTAATGATTGAATGTGATTGCAAATCAGATCTTCAATCATACATAGATTTCCATTAAATGCGCAATCACATAACACATAACATTCACCCTGAATGTTCTGTGTACAGGATGTCATGACATCGGGTCTGACATTCTGGAACAATCCTGCATAATTCCATTTTAAATATCTAGCAGGTACATAATATCAGATGTCATGACATCCTGAAATAATCCTGCATAATTATATTTTTAAACTCTAGCAGGTACATAGATATCTTATGTTAAGACATCACATGCAACATCTTGTGAACACCCTTTGTTTTACCAAAATTGCTGCCAACACTTAGAACCAACAGTGTTCCTTCCTCCACAATCCATGGTCTGAAAATATTTGTAAACAAGACCTTAGTTCCCTTGAAATTTATTTTCTATGATGAATGTTATGATGTGCATGTATACATGAATGCAACAATCACACATAAGGGATCACACACAAGGCAAACACAAATAAAGGTCAAGGGATGGATCAAGTTATCATCAATATCAATCATCCATTTTGGTGGATTATGGTTTTCACCTTATCAACACCCAAGTTCCATTGATATTGATGAGATTGATCGGATCAACCAAGAATCAAAAGGTTTGTTGTGAGTCACGAGCATGGAGTCAGGTTAAGAACCTCCCCAAAGGAGTGTACTAAGGACAAAACTTGTAGATCATGTTCTAAAAAGTTCCAAGAGTCTTGATCCCATATATTGGATACTATAGGTTAGGATGACTGACTCATCAACCCATAACATTCTCAACAGAAACTCGTCTGAGTGTAATATTGCATAATAACTGTTATCAAGTCTATACTTGAATAGTCTCCGCACTACGTCCTAAATAGGCCAAGTTGGGTTAAATTTTCTATGTTCCTCAACTTCTCGGACCCCCAGATCGGAAAAAGTAATGCCTATCCATGACTTACTCGTGTGACATCAGTAATTCCAAAGGGGTCTTCACTGAGTAGATGGGTCTCAAGTCAACTTGTTAAGGACTACTCCACACGAGTCAAACATGACTATACCATCCTCTTATCTTAATAGCACTAAAGTTCGAGTTAGAACTTATCTCACCACTCAGAGATCACCAAGCATAGCAGAAGAGAATATTAGACAATAATATATACAATCAAACAAACATCAATAATATACAAATATATACACACACAAAAGTAGGATAAACCCACTGAGGAATACTCCCTAGTAGAGTCGCCACTTAATTTCTGTAGCGGTAAATTCATGACCATCAAGCTATGGATAAACTTGATGTCAATAAAACTAGAGTCGCTACCGCACTTTTATTGTTTCCAGAAGAAAAGGGCAAAAGTACAGACAAAACCCAAAGATGATAAGTTTTCAAATGAAAACTAATAAAATGTCAGAGATTACAGATTTTCGGGTTGGTTACATAGAGGGAAGGTGTTAGCACCCAAAATGTCATAGGTACTCCTAAGGAGCCCTTTTTTGTGTGCAAGTGTGTTGGTCAAAATGATGTTTGACAAAAATATAGAGTGAGGGGTGAGAAAAGAATTCATTATTATATTTTTGTGTTTGACAAGACCTTCGGTCTTATGCCTACGTACCAACATAAAAATGAGGGATCAAAACCCCGTAGTTCGTGGTAAAAATTTCAAAGCTGGTGAATTGATTTTAATCAAGAGTTTTAAAGGAAAAGGTACAAAAGGTCAAAGGTTAGTGCTTTTTGTCTTTTTGAAAATAAAGTCAATATGGTTAAGTTCATTCACAAGTTTGATATAAGAAAATTTTTAAAAATTCAATGGCATAAGGCCAAAGTTTCTAATCATTAAAACATGTCTAAGTTGAAAAACACAAACAAAGGATGTTTTGAAAAGAGGGAGAGATTTTTTAAATTAAAGAAGTGGGAGGAGATGAAGGGACTATCCTAGGCAGAAGTTAAAAGTTAAGAGTTGAAAGATCTGACCAATAGGATGCAATCCAATAGACAAGAATGTCATATAGAAACCCGTTTTCCTTTGGACTTTAGCAAGCAACAAGCATAAGTAATATCCAAGCAAACCATACAAAAGCTAAGGCATCAAATAAATATAGCCATAATATCCGAGCAAGCACTCCAATAGCTAGCAATCTTCAATGTCTTCCAATGTATCCGCTGAAAATATTCCTTGGTCAACAAACACAATCATCAAACATGAACAATAATAACAACATAACCAATTGAGCACAGAGATAAAACGAAAGATGAACCAGAAGCACTCAAGGCTTGCATCATATGAAAGGCACAATCATGGATAGCTCAGTCTCAGATAGTGGCATTGGCCAAGTCCTCGAAGCATAGGGAAGTTGCCTACTTCTAAGTCCAAAAGTTCAGATCATGTCCAACAGTCCACCATCCTATTTTTTAATGTTTTTGATGGTATTAAGTATTTTAAGGACCTAAGACCACAACAAGAATCAAAAGCACACAATATATACAATCACAAGATATGGGTCAAGTGAGAAAAGTGAAAAGGGCCGAAACATAAACAAGTTGCATGAAATGTAAATGGTAATGAATGATAAAGGTGCTTGAATTTAAATTGCATTAAGTAAATGACTTGAAAGTAAAGAAATGTTAATAAGAAGTTAGCCAATTGTTAGTGAAGAGTTTTAATTGTTTAGCTCTATGTTAAGCAATCGTAATTGGACTTATGTATAAGTCACAACTATCTGGGGTCGGGCAATAAAAATGTAGGTGTTATTGCATGTTAGAGATTTGGTACAAAGAATCAAACTTCTAAAACATACCACACACTAATAAAAGGGGAGGGACTTATCTCAGTTAGACTATTGTTGATTCATCTGACACAAGGTCATTGATGAATCAACTAGCATTAGACATGAAGAGAATTCATTGGTCAATGATGGATTGGGGAAGAATAGGGATGGAGATGAAGAGGGAAGGGGAAATAGAAACCCAAATTGATCATGAGAGGAAATTCATCTGATCAATACTATCCATTCATTTTGGGGGATGAAATGTACATTTCATCAACCACCTAATTCCAATAGTATTGGTCAAACAAAACTCAAATCAACCATGACCAAGGCAAAACAGAAAGTCAAACATCACAAGATCAATTAATTGGCTCAACAATATTTTTAAACAATTAAACAATTAAAAATCGATTTTAAAATAAATTAAAATTCATTTTTAAATGGACCAAACCTCAAATCCCTTTAAATCACCAAATAAATGGCCAAGGGGTTTATCCTAGGTCAAACAAAGTCAAAGGACCTTAGAAAAATATTTCATAATTTTTGGAAAGTGAGAAGTATTTTAAAATATTCAAAAACAAGTTAAAAAATATTTAATTTATGAAAGAATTCAAAATAAAACCAAAAAAATATTTTATTTCAAAATATAGAAGAGAAATATATTTTAAGATTTTTGGCGAAAGTCCCATATTCTTTGGATTAAAATGAATTTAATATGAATTAAACAAAATAAAAAGATTAAAAGAAAAATTAGAAAATAAAAAGAAATTAGAAAGGTCATCCGATCTCCCTCATTAATTGAGGTGGCAGATTTGATGGACAATGTGCGCTATCCACCAAACGCCTCATTCCACGCACGTGTAGGGATAGTAATTAAAAAGCAACGAATGAGATTAGAACATGGAGATATGATCTGATGGATAGGACCTTGCCACCACACCACCGGAGCTAGGGCTTCGATCATCTTTTCCGGTGGACCTCGCCAGACTGGTCCACTACCAATCCACTAAAATAAAAAGTGAGCACACTAAGTTAAAGTAAAAACTCCCAGGAGCTCGAATCTGGCCTCAATTTCTCCCAATTCCAAGTATATTGAAAGATACGTGGATTTGAAGTTTGAGGTGCATGATCTGAGTTTCTTCGATTTGGCCTCAAAGCAACTTAATCCCGTTGCCTACATTGGTAAGACTTCAGCCAATAAAAAATTACATGAAATGATGAAGATTTATGAGAGAATCAAAGAGAGAAAGTTTCATCAAATTCACCTTCTGTTTGCAGTGAAGAAGCTTAATCTCGATCTCGATTTTCTTGGGCTAGCTTCCACTAACTTACAGGAGATGAAATGGATGAAAACGACTTTGAATTCCTGGAGTTTCAATTCCAAAACAGGACGGGAATCAAAACTGGATTTCAAGAAAAATCTTCAAGAAATTCTATCAATGGAGGGTGAGGGTGTTTGCAGTTCAAAGCTTAGGCAAGGTCTCCGTCATTCTAAGTAAGAGAGCATGTATTTATAGGCTATTGCATTCATTTCTATACACTTCCAATTTTGAACCAAAAATAACAACTCAAGTTGTATGTGTGCATGGGAATGCATTTAGACCCAAATGATGATTGCATGAAGTCCAAATTCATGCACAAAACATGTCGAGATCATAACATGAAGCCATGCAAAGGTATTTGAAAATTGAGTTCAAAAGTTTCCAAAACAAGCCATGCACAAGTCACTCAAAAATGATCCAAATGTCATGATCTTGGATATTAATGGGAACAACTTTGTTGTTGGATATGTTTCCATTTGGAACTTGGATCATGATGAATTTTAAGGTGGAAGTTGGAGGAATCAAACATAGTTGAAAAAAAATTCTAAGTATAAAGTCAAATGGCCACTTCTTCTACCTTGAATAACCTTTGCTATGAGCTTCAAATGAAAATTCCTTCTTTAAAGTTATAGATATTTTATTCCCCTTCAATTTGGTAACAAATTTGACACCATTTGGATCTTGCATGAAGGAGTTATGGATTTTAGAACTTGAGGAAAAATGCTTGTTCAATGATGATGGCCCAAAATGACCTATAATATTTACTCTTGGTACATGCCCTTGCAAGTTGAATTTGACATTTATTAAAGAATAAACGTTGGAGAAGACATATTTAATTTGATCATGAAACTTGTATGGTCTTCATATCATAAACATTGAGCAAGTTATGATACATGGAAGTTAACCTCCTAACTAGGGCACAAACAAAATGACCTATAATCGTTTACCATAAAAATTGTCTTTCCAAGCAAAATTAGATCTTTATGCCAACATGAAAGTTGTTTGGAATGTCATAAAGAGTAATGTTTATCTTAGAATCATTTTCATATAACAAAGTATGTAGGAGATAGGGTCTAGGGAACCCCAGTTTTGACTAGTTGACTTTCTCTGGTCAACCTCCTTGAACCAATTTGCAAATTTGAAGTTATCTTGATCTTTGGGGACCATGGAGGATCATATATGCATAAGATGAGGTATCATGAAGTATCCCATAATGTATTTGGTCAATTGGTGAAGAAACTTGTTGAGGAAGTCTCACAAGATACCTAGATGAATTAGGGCTTCCAAGGCAAACAAGCTTCAAACTCTTGATAAATTATTGATCAAAATGATAAATAAGGAACATGGGGATCCATGTATAATTCTTATAACCATTGTGAACCTTTCCTTGATTGATCTCTTATACTGAGGGTCTCAATCCCTAGATATGAGCTTGATAGGGCACAAATGGATGGCACACACTAGCTACAAAGAAAATGAAACTACACTACACATATTTTTGGAATTTTGGTTAGTAAACAAAGGAAAATAAAGTATGATAAAATCAAATATTCTTGGTGATCTCTCCTAATGTAAACCCAATGAATGAGGGGTGAGGAGGATACCAAGGTGTGATCCCAAAGGCAATGTAAATGATGAGATAACATGAGGGGTCTTAGGGTAAAAATTGGGGTCTTACTGCAGTTATGCTACTAGTGGTCGCCATATTTTCTACTATGCACATAAAGCACCAACAAACTACAAAAAGTGAAAATTTGCAAAATTTGTTTTGCAAATGTTATAAAAGATAGTTGCGAGTCTCATTACATGATTTAAATGATGTATATGTGATTGCTCGGCGTATGTGGATGGATTATGTGTGAGAATGATGTTGTACGGTTGTTTTCGTTGCATGAATAGATGTTTGAATTCTACCTTGCACCGTTAAATTATTGATGTGAATTCTCACCCCATTTGCTTTGATGTTTTCCACCATGGACATCTTGTAGATACTCAGGAGTAGAGTTGCTATTGTATGTAGGAAATAGCTTGTGGAGTTATTTTAATTAGTTACCATTTTTATTTTAGTCGCTATGCTCTGAATTTATAACAATGAGGCCGAATAATTTTTTTTATTACATTTGATGTCGAATTGTCTCGTCGAAGTTTAATAACTATTATGTTGCATTATTTTGAAGTTGTCGAGATTGGGATATTGAAATCTTTTTTTGAAATCATTTTGTGAAAAATTAAGTCTTTATAAGACCCAATTTGAAGTTGATATGTTTTATTACCTTGTTTAATGTAATTCCGCTGCAATGATACGCTAAGTGAATGTGAACATACGATGACAAGTGTTGTATGTTATTTACTTTTCCAATGCATGTTTAAAAAAAATTTATCCTTTTTTGAAGGGTTATCATTGGTGACACCTTAATTTATTGAGTAATCCTTTATTTATAAATTTCAGGGTTTAAAATGTTACAACCTGGGTACCTTTGCTACCTCCTATGCATGAGATGCCTCATGTACCTCTGTTGCCTCCCATGCTTGGGGTGCCTGAGGTACTTCTGGTGACACGGGTACCTTTGCTGCCTCAGATGTCTGAATAGGTAAAACCTATCACTTACGGGAAGATGGAGGCGAGGATGCATGAATATGTGACACCCGTCTCCTACAGGAAGAAGAAGGCGGAGATACATGTGTAACCCCCAAATTTTCTAATTTATTTATTTAATTGAATTTGTGTATATTTAATTGCTTAAAATCCATATTCTATTTGCATTTGGATGGTGTTTAGATGGTTAGTATTGGTATGTGAGGCTTTGGGTTGGTGGAACATAGTTTTAGTTATTTTATTAAATAATAAAATTAATAATATTAGAGAATAATGAAAATTATTATAATTAAAATAATAATAATTTTAATTAATACTTCAAATAAAATAGAAAAGTGTAGTATGGATGGAAAAAAAGAAAACTAGAGAATAAGAGGAGAGTGGAAAAAATTGTAACATAAGTTGGGCCTTAGTACAATTTTTGAGAGATTAAATAATTAGAATAATGATAAATAGTAGTTAGTATAGTTTTTGAGAAAGAGGAGTACATGAAAATTGATTTGGGATAAAGAGGCAAGGCTAAGGCTTAAGAGAACCACCATTGTTAGAGGTTGAAGGTGCTTTTGCTGGAAAATCTAAAGGTAAGGGGGGGGGGGGGGGATTACTCCTAATATGGTGTAGAATGCATGATTGGGTAGAGGAAAGCTACCTCTTGATCATGAGGGTCAAACAGTCGAGTTGAATGACTTTAAATAAAGCACTACGTGGGAGGAAACCCGTGGTGTTTCGTTCTAAGATATTTGTTTTTTGCACTAATATGTTTAGAAAATAAAATTTAATGCTCATCCCATTAAAAAATTAATGAATTTTAATTTTCAACATTGATGATAACAATGAACATTATATGTTTAATATACTATTCTTTTTCGGATGACGACACCAATCTTCTTAAAAACCACATCCATTGATCTAGGAGACACATCATTATTATGCATGAACCTTTGGACTCTCTATAACAGATTCATTACCTCTAGTGCTAGGAAACCAAAAATGTTAAAGGAAAATGGTACGGAAGCATGTTGATTGTTGAAACACGCTTTCTCATGTTTGGAGTTTGTTTGCCGTGGAAACCCTAATTCATTTGGGTATCTTGTGTCACTTCTTCAACACGTTTCTTCAACAATTGATCAAATATTTCAAGGGATACTTCATATTTCATCATCTTATGCATATGCGATACTCCATGAGTCTCCAAAGTCAAGAGAATGTCAAGCTAGCAAGAAGGTTCATGGTGGTTGACCAGAGAAAGTCAACTGGTCAAAACTGGGGTTCCCTTGACCCCATCTCCTACAACTTTTGTCATATGAAAATTATTTCAAAATAAACGTTACTCTAAATTCCATTTCAAACAACTTTCATGTTTAAGTCTAGAGCTAGTCTTGTTTGGAAAGTCATTTTTTATGGTGAAAGATTATAGGTCATTTTGTCTGAACCCTAGTTGGAGGTCAACTTCCCAAGACCATAACTTGCTCAAGTTTTATGATATGAAATCAATTCAAATTCCATGATCAATTTCAACATGTTGGGAAGAAGTTCAAATTCAACTTTCAAATGCATGTGCCAAGAGGAAACATTATAGGTCATGTTGGGCCAATACCATTGAACAAGTGATTTTTCTCAACTTCTAAAATGCATAACTCTTTCATGCCATATCCAAATGAGGTCAAATTTGTGACCAAATTGAAGAGGTTTGAAAGACATACAAATTTTATGAAGGAATATTTCTCATTTGAAGTCCATATAAAAACTTATTCAAGGTGGAAGAAGTGAACATTTGACTCGGGACTTAGAAAATTTTCAAATATGTTTGAATTCCCAATCTTCCACCTCAAAATTCATCATGATCCAAGCTTCAAATGAAAAGGTGTTAAAAAGGAAAGTTGTTCCCCTTGATCTCACCTTTTTAAAATGTCCAAGATCATCTCATTTGGCCAAAGTTTGAATGACTTGCGCATGGGTGTAAGTTAAAGGACCATTTGGATGTTTTCCACTTCCACTTTTCATACACATTTGCATGGCCTTCCAACATGAATTCAGCATGATGCACACTCATTTTTGGATCAGAACACATCATTTCATGGGCCTAGGACATGCCCATGCAACCATGCAAAGGGAATTTTGAAATTTTTCCAAAATTGGAAGTGTGTGGAAATCAATATCCTTGGCTATAAATAAGACCCTCTTGGCTCAGAATGAAGGACCTCATGCCCAAGCTTTGAACCTGCAACCCCAAACCCTCACCATTGAAGGATAAACTTGAGGATTTTATTTGAAAATATAGTTTCAATTCTCCATCTGTTTTGAGATTGAAACTCTAAGAGTCCACACCTTTCCTTGATCTATTTCACCTTCATTAAGCATCTGAAGCAAGGCCAAGCATAATTGAAAGCAAGATCGTGCAAATCTGAAGCTCCATTGAAGGTGAATTTTTATAACTTTCGTCTCTTTGATTCTCCCTCAATTCTTCACCATTCTTGTTGATTTTGGTTGTCTGAAGTGCTATCAATGTATGTAAAAAGATTGAGTTATTTTGAGGTCAAATCGAAGAAACTCAGTTCATGATCCTCAAAATTCAAATCCCTGTATCTTTTTATATACTTGGAATTGGACAAAATTAAGGCCAGATTCGTGCTCCTGAGCATTTTTCCTTCAAATTAGTGTATTCACTTTTCATTTTTCATAAGGTTTGAGTTGGACCAGTCCGGTGGTCCTCACCGGAGAAGATGACCGGAGCTAGGGCTCCGGTAGTGCGCTGGATCAATCCAGGCCATCTGATCCATTTGAATTGTTTTAATCTCATACGTCCACACAGATTACCATGCATGCATCGCGTTTGACTCGTGTTAATATGGAACGCGCGTTTCTAGCCATCTGATCGTCCACCTTAATTAATGAGGGAAATCAGATGGCTTTTTTTTTTTTGATTTTCTGTTTATTTCTTTTAATCCCTTATTTTTTATTAATTCATATTAATTTTATTTTTAATCCAAAAAATATGGGACTTTCACCAAAAAAAATTTAATACTTTCCTCTTTCATTTTCTGAATTAAAATTATTTTTGGGATTAATTTTGATATTTTTCATGATTTAATTGTTTTTGTGCATATTTTTAATTATTTAAAAATATTTCTGACTTTTCAGAAATTATGAACTTTTTTGTCTAAGGTCCTTTGACCTTGTTTGACCTAGGATAATTCTTGGCCATTTATTTTGTGTTTTGAAGAGGTTTTGGGTTTTTGATCAAACATAATTTAATTTAAATGCATTTTGATTTGATTTTTAATTGATTAATTGTGTAGAAATTATGTTGAGCTATTTTTATTGACTTGTGAAGTTTGACTATGTGTTTGGGCCTTGGTCAAGGGTGATTTGACTTTTGTTGGATTAAAATAATTAGATTTAGGGGATTGATGAAATGTACATTTCATCTCCCAGAATGAATGAATGATTTTAATTTGATAAAATTCCTCCCATGACCAATTTGTGTTGATCTCATCTCTCCTCCTTCTTCATCTTCAATCCTATTTTATCTCATCTCTTTCATTGACCAATGAGGTCTC
This sequence comes from Lathyrus oleraceus, assembly GCF_024323335.1. Taxonomy (NCBI): domain Eukaryota; kingdom Viridiplantae; phylum Streptophyta; class Magnoliopsida; order Fabales; family Fabaceae; genus Lathyrus; species Lathyrus oleraceus. The sequence goes on from NC_066579.1 coordinate 176,993,973, forward strand.
AATATCCTAAGGCTAATTAGTTCATCAATAACTTTATCTTAGATGAACCAATACAAGTATGGATGAGATTGGTCCATTCTTTGATCTTTTTATTTTTGTGTGTGGTATGTTTTAGAAGTATGGTTCATTATACCGTATCTCTAACATGCTTTAACACCAAAAAATTTATTGTCCGACCTCAGATAGTTGTGACTTCTACATAACTCCAATTATGATTGCTTAACGTAGCGCTAAATTTTGACCCAGAGACATAGCATTCTAGTAAGTTAGATTGTAAGTCTCCACCTTTTCATGGTATTGTGTGGAAAGTTGGCCTTTTTTCCTTCCTTTGGAAGATGTCTTGGTTCAAGGATCCATGCTTGTGAATAGAGGGTTGAGTGTTCTCCAAAGAATGATTTAATCAATTGAAAAGCAAAACATCACTAACATCTAGTCAACTAACATTTGACTAACTTTTATTAATCTTGCTTTTTATTTTCAAGTCATTTACTTTATGCAATTTAAATTCAAGCCATTTACCATTTCATTTTTCATTTACATATCATTTAACTTGTTTATGTTTATGTCATTTTCACTTTGCTCACTTGAGCCACATATTATGATTATGTATAATTGTTTATATATTTTGTTTGTGTTTATGGTCTTAGGACCTTAAAATACTTAATAAACAATAAAAAACCCTAAAAAATGTTTGCGTGGACTGTTGGATTTGATCTGAGATTTGGACTTAGAATTAGGCAACATTCTCTATGCAAAAGGACTTGTCCAATGCCAACGTTTCTGAAACCAAGTTATTGTGAGTTGAGTTTCCATCTGATGCAAGTATGGAGATCCACATGATTTCATCTACTATATGGTCTTTATGCAAATGTTACTTTGAACCTATGCCTAATGCCTTATTCTGAGCTAATCAAGGAGTAGTTCATCTGATGCATGGGAAGATTAAGAAGAAGACTGTGAAGTTGCTTGCTTGGATGTGGCTATCTTTATTTGATGCCTTGCTCTTTATCTTGCTACTTGTTTATTGATATTGCTTGATTCTAAAGTTTAAAGGAAAAGTGGGTTTCTATATGACATTCTTGTCTATTGGATTGTATTCCATTGGTCAGATCTTTTCAACCCTTAACTTTTAAATTTTTGCTTATGGTTAGTCTCTTCATCTCCTCCCATTCTCTTAAATTTAAAAATCTCTCCCCTCTTTTAAAAAATATTCTTTGCTTGTGATTTCTAAACTTAGACTTTATTGAAAATTAGAAACTTTGGCCTTATGCCATTGCAGTTTTAAACTCTTTTCTTAAATCAAACATGTAAATGAAACTAACCATATTGACTTTAAATTTCAAAAGACAAAAAGAACTAACACTCATTCAAATTCTTTTAGGCCTTTTGTGCCTCTTTTAAACTTAAATTTTTGTTAAAAGCAATTCACTCACTTTGAAATTGATACCACAAACTACGAGGTTTTGATCCCTCATTTTTATATTTGTACGTAGGCAGAAGTCTGAAGGTCTTGTCAAACACAAAAATATAATTAACGAATTCTTTTCTCATCCCCACACTCTATTTATTGAAAACATCTTTTATACCAAAAATACATACACACATAAAAAAGGGCTCCCTAGGAGTTCCTAGGACACTTTGGGTGGTAACACCTTCCCTCTGTGTAACCAACACCCTTACCTGTAATCTCTGGCATTTTATCAGTTTTGATTTGAAAACTTCTTATCTTTGGGTTTCGTTCATACTTTTCCCTTTTCCTTTGGAAACAATAAAAGCGCGGTGGCGAATATGGTTTTATTTACGTTAAGTTTATCCATAGCTTAATGGTCATGAATTTACCGCTACAGAAATTAAGTGGCGACTCTGCTGGGGAGTAGTCTCCAGTGGGTTTAGCATACTTTTTTATGTGTATATAATTGTATATTTGATGTTTGAATACTTGTTTGTATGAGATAATCTGCTTGTTGTGCTTGGTGATCTCTGAGTGGTGAGATAAGTTCTAACCCGAACTTGAGTGCAATTAAGATAGGAGGATGGTATAGTCATGTTTGACTTGTGTGGAATAGTCCTTAAAAAGTTGGCTTGAGACTCATCTACTCAGTGGAGACCCTTTTGGAACTATTGATGTCATACAAGTTATTTGTGGTTAGACGTTACTTTCTCTGATTTGGGGTACGAGAAGCTGAGTGTCGTAGAACATTTAACCCAACTTGGCCTATTTAGGATGTATTGCAGAGACTGTTCAAGTGTAGACTTGATAACAGTTGTTACACGATACTACACTCTGACGAGTTTCTCTTGAGAAAATTATGGATTGATGAGTCAGTCATCCTAACCTGTAATATCAGATAGATGGAATTAAGACTCTGGGAACTTTTTAGTACATAATCTACAGGTTTTTATCCTTAGTACACTCCTTTGGGATGGTTCTTAACCTGACTCTATGCTCGTGACACACAACAAACCCTTTATTCTTGGTTGATCCAATCAAGTCTTGTCAATATCAATGGAACTTGGGTGTTGATAAGGTGAAAACCATAATCCTCCAAAATGGATGATTAATCTTGACAATGACTTGATTCATCCCTTGACCTTTGTTTGTTTGCCTTGTGTGTGATCCCTTATTTGTGATTGTTGTATTCAGGCATTCATGTGCATCATGACATACATCACACAAAAAAATGATTTCAAGGAACTGAGGTTTTATTTGCAAATATTTTCAGACCATGGATTGTGGACGAAGGAACACTAAGAAGTACAGTTTCAGATGTCCCGACTTAAAAGAGTTAAGGAAGTTATCATATTTTGTATTAGATCCCTTGGACTTCAAACAACTTCATGGGAATCTTTTATCTGTGTTATCTACTGATGTGGTTGAAGGACTCTTGAGTGTATTTGTTCATTTTTATGACCCTCTCTATCGTTGCTTCACTTTTCCCGATTATCAGATGATGCCTACATTGGAGGAATATGCCCATTTATTGGGAATACCTATTTCTGATAAGGTGCCATTTAGTGGATTGGAGGAGATTCCCAGACCTTATATTATAGCTGAAGCTCTTCATCTGAAGAAGTCTGAGATTGAGGCTCATTGGATGAAGAAAGGAGGAATGTTTGGGTTGACTTCTGAGTTTCTCATTGGTAAAGCCACTGCTTTTGCTCAAGCCAGTAGTGTGGACGCTTTTGAAGCCATCTTCGTATTGCTCATCTATGGTTTGGTTGTGTTCCCTAACAATGATAGTTTTCTTGATGTTAACGCCATTAGAATCTTCTTGATTGGGAATATTATGCCTACAATATTAGGTGATATGTACTTCTCTTTGCATTTGAGGAATTCTAAAGGTGGTGGAACTATTGTGTGTTGTGTTCCTCTTCTGTACAAGTGGTTTATTTCTCACTTGCCTCAGACGCCTGCTTTTGTGGAGAACAAACAATGTCTACGGTGGTCTCAGAGACTTATGTCTCTCACTAATGATGATATAGTTTGGTATGATTCTACATTGAGTAGCTTGGATATTATTGACAATTGTGGTGAATTCTCTAATGTGCCTCTCATTGGTACACAAGGAGGAATCAACTACAACCATGCTTTGGCTCGTCATCAACTACAACCATGCTTTGGCTCATCATCAACTTGGGTTCCCCTTGAGAGACAAACCTAATAACACTCAGTTAGAAGGTATTTTCTTTCAAGAGTGTAAAGATCCCCAACATTTGAAGTAGAAGATGATACATGCTTGGCATAATGTGCATAGGAAAGGAAGATCCGAGCTTGGTCCGCGCAACTATGTAGCTTTGGAAGCTTACACTACTTGGGTGAAGAAGAGAGCGTTAGAGTTGAAGATGCCATATGCCTGTGAAAGACCTATGTCTATAGTTGTGGTTGAGCCATTAACTCTCCCTAACCAAGATGTAGAGGAGTTGGAAGACGCACTCGCAAAGATGAAACATGAGAAGGATATATGGGAAGAGAGGTTCCATGCTTTGAGTCGAAAGTATGAGGCATTACAGCTTGAGTCAAAGGACAAAGATGCGCGTATTGAACTTCTTAAAGACCGAGCAGTGAAGAGGAAGAGAGAACAAGAGGGTCCATCTTCCTCTACTATGCCTCAGCCTTCCGGTGCTTGAAAGAAGATTGTTGACCAGCTTGTCCTTGAGAAGGCTCAAATGAAGACTTATTTTGAGTCCGAGATCCCACGCATCCGAAGGAAGTACGCGCTTTCAGCCAGATCATCTGACATCGTTGCTAAGGGACCCTTAGGATGATTAGTTTCCTTTTCTCTTGTACTTGTACTTTGGTTTCTGAAATTACACTCAGTGTAATCATTCCAAATTATATGAATAAAAAGAGATTTTATGGTCAATCAAATTGTTATTATTGTTATTATATATTTGCAAATAAAGTAGCATGTTCCTCAAAAATAAAAACAAACAAGAATTGCATTTCATGCATCATTTTCATAATAGGTTTTCCTCTGCCACATGTCTTATCGGTTATTCTTCTGTGCTTCAGCCAAGCTGACTCACCGATACAACACTCGCGCCAATCAACCGAGAATCATGGATCACTTAGAGCAAGAGAACCGAGAACTGAAGGATGAAATTGCTCTCCTACCTACTATGATGAAGTCTGTTCTAGCTGCCCAGAATCAGTCTTCTCCAACTCCCGCAACTCCTCCTCCTCAAAGGACTGTTATCTCAGAGGTTTCTACCTCAACTAATCTTGTTGCTGCTACTCAATCTTATCCAACTATGCCTGCTGGATTCCCGTGGGGGATGCCACCATATTTTATTCCTGAAGGGTTTGCACCCACATTTGCTTCTATGTCGGCATCTAGCCCGGTGATGTCTGTGCCTCCTCCAGTTGTTCATACTCTACCTCGTGTTAACAACACCATCCATCATTCTAAGCCGTCTGAGGGCCCTGATGTTTATGAGAAGATGGATGAGATAAATGATCAATTACTTGAGCTTCGAAAGGAATTGAAGACATTGAGAGTAAAAGATTTGTTCAATAAAAGTGTTGTTGAACTCTGCTTGGTACCAAACGTTAAGATCCCGATGAAGTTCAAAGTCCCTGACTTTGAAAAGTATAAGGGAAATACTTGTCCACTTAGACACCTTGTTATGTACGCCATAAAAATGTCAACTCAAATTGATAATGATCAATTATTGATTCACTACTTTCAAGACAGTCTGACTGGTGCTGCTTTGAGATAAAGCTTTTGTACGTTCAACGATTTGGGTGAAGCTTTTGTGAAACAGTATAAGTATAATGTGGACATGGTGCCAGATAGAGACCAGCTGAGGTCTATGTCTCAAATGGACAAAGAGACATTCAAAGAGTACACCCAGAGGTGGAGAGAGCTTGCTGCTCAGATTAATCCTCCGTTGGAAGAAAAGGAGATGACCAAGATTTTCCTAAAGACCCTGAGTTCATTTTATTACGAACGAATGATTGCCAGTTCCCCTAGTGACTTTACCGAGATGGTAAACATGTGGATGAGGTTAGAGGAAGGAGTCCGAGAGAGACGTTTGTCTAAAGAAGAGTTGTCATCAAGCAAGAAATATGGAAGAAGTTTCGCAAGAAAGAAGGAAGGAGAAACCAATACAATATCTGTAGGGAGGCAGAGGAGGCCTCATGGCAAAAGAAATCCGCAACCGCGTCATCATCATCATCAGGTTTCATAAGTTATTCCAGTACTTTCAAACAATTCAAACAATCAATCAATGCCAGTTGAACAACAACGTCAACTACAGTCGCAACAAAGAACCAACAACTACAACAACACCAACAATAATCAACAACAACAACAAAATTTTGAGAGGAAAAAGGTCTCTTTTGACCCTATTCCTATGTCATACGCCGAATTCTACCCATCTTTGGTTCTCAAGAACCTACTCTAGCCAAGGAATTCGCCTCAAATTCCAGAGCCACTTCCATGGTGGTATAAGCCCGGACTCCACTGTGCCTTTCATCAAGGAGCTCCTGACCATGATATCGAGAACTGTTACATGTTGAAGTATGAGGTCCTGAAACTAGTGAAGAGTGGGATCGTGTCCTTTGAGGACCGTGCACCAAATGTGAAAACCAATATGTTGCCCTCTCATGGTAACTCCTCTATCAATATGGTAGATGGTTGTCCAGAAAATTTCCGAGTCTTTGATGTGCGACGTATTCGTAGGCCCTTGGTGGAGATGCATAAGACCCTGTGTACCATCAACGATTGTGAGCACGACCATGATGGTTGTGCAATTTGCAGTGTAAACCCCTCTAGGTGTTTGATCGTCAAGAGAGATATCCAGAAGTTGATGGATGCAAATGTAATCCAGATTCAACAGTCTAGGGATATAGATGATGTGAATGTGATTGTTCCGGTGTTCACGACCCCTGAGCGGGTAGTAACTCAGTTTGATAGTAGAAGCAGCAACAACGTCAATAGATCGGTATCGCCATTAGTGACATGGTTAGCAAGCCCCGTCCTGTATGCATCCGATAGAGCTATTCCGTATCAGTATAATGCTACCATACTGATGAATGGTCAAGAGGTTCCATTGCCTACAACCAATTCTGTTGTGAATATTGTAGATATCACGAAGGTGACCCGTAACGGTCGTGTTTTCGGTCCCCTTTTCCCGAAAAAAGTGATTGAATATGTTTCAGTTGGTAAGAAGGTTGATGTACCTGTAGTAAACCCAGTTAGTGGTCCAATGTGTCAGTCTAGTGAATCCAGCAAATTGAAGCATAACGATGATGATGAGGTACTGAGATTAATTAAGAAAAGTGAGTTTAATATGGTGGAGCAGCTGCTCCAAACTCCTTCGAAGATTTCAGTGTTATCTCTACTAATGAATTCTGAAGCGTACAGAGAAGCATTGCAAAGAGTGCTGGATCAAGCCTACGTTGAGCATGATGTGATTGTGGATCAGTTTGACCACATTGTGGCTAACATTACTTCCAGCCACAACTTGAGCTTTTGTGATGAAGATCTTCCCGAGGAAGGCAGAAATCATAATCTGGCACTACATATATTGATGAATTGCAAGGAGGATGCACTATCAAATGTGCTAGTTGATATGGGTTCTTCTTTAAATGTAATCCCCAAATCAACTCTATCCAGATTATCCTACCAAGGTGCCCCGATGAGATACAGTGGCGTGATCATCAAGGCTTTTGATGGATCTCGCAAGACTGTTATAGGAGAAGTAGACCTTCCAGTGAAGATAGGTTCAAGTGATTTTCAAATTACTTTTCATGTAATGGATATCCACCCGGCCTATAGCTGCTTGTTGGGAAGGCCGTCGATCCATGAGGCTGGAGCTGTAACATCCACTCTGCATCAGAAATTGAAATTTGTGAAGAATGGCAAGTTTGTCATTGTTGGTGGACAGAAAGCGTTGTTGGTTAGCCATCTGTCATCCTTTTCATATGTTGAACCTGAGAAGGAGGTTGGAACTCCGTTCCAAACTCTATCTATTGCTGAAGTAAAGAAAACCGAGGCACCCATGTCTTCTTTCAAAGACGCGCATAAAATTAGTGGGGCCGTATGGGGCAGTACAGATTAGTGGGGCCGTATGGTAGAGATCGCCGAGAACAAGAACAAAGCCGGATTGGGATTCCAACGAGGGCCGTCTAATATCAAATCTGAAGAAGTGCAATCGAATTTCCGTAGCGAAGGGTTCATCCATGGTAATGAACAACACTCAGCTGCTGTGATTGAGGGCGATGAAGATGAAGACAGCGCCAACTTTGTGACGCATGGAAAGACTTGCAACAATTGGGTTGCTGTTGATGTTCCTGTTATTGTCCATCGTTCTAAGTAATTTGCTTTTTCATTATTTTAGAAAATCCTTCTCCTATGCCTAAGGGAGAAGTGAACATTGTTGGGCATTTTTCAAATTATCATCAATAAAATGCAATTCTATTCATCCACATCTATGATGTTTTATTTTTTACTTTTTGCTTTTCTGAAATTGGTAATCACAAAAAAGAATAAATAAATAATAATTGTCCATCTGCATAATATTTGGTCACAATTCATTTCTCTAAAATCAAAACATCAAATCATTATGCAGGTTAGTTTGTAAATCCATTGAATACAATGATCCTACTCCTTCTCCAAACTTTGATTTCCATGTGTTTGAGGCTGAGTAAGAGATTGATGAAGAAGTATCTGATGAGCTATCTCGTCTACTTGAGCACGAGGAAAAAGCCATTCAGTCGTTTGAAGAGCAGATTGAGCTAGTCAACTTGGGTTTCGAGGATGATGTGAAGGAAATCAAGATTGGGTTGCAATTGTGTCCAGAGGTTAAGAAGGGGTTGATTGATCTTCTCCGAGAGTATTCATATGTGTTTGCTTGGTCCTATCAAGACATTCCTGGGCTGGATTCTGAGATTGTGGAGCATAGATTTCCGTTGAAGCCAGAATGCCCGCCAGTCAAGCAGAAATTAAGGAGGACTCACCCTGATATGGCAGTGAAGATCAAAGAAGAAGTGCAAAAGCATATCAATGTTGGTTTCCTTGTTACCACTGAGTATCCATAATGGGTAGCCAATATCGTGCTCGTTCCGAAGAAGGATGGAAAAGTCCATATGTGTGCTGATTATAGATATTTGAACAAAGCTAGTCCAAAAGATGATTTGCCTCTGCCACACATTGATATGTTGGTAGACAATACAACTAAATTCAAAGTCTTTTCATTTATGGAAGGATTTTCCGCTTATAATCAGATCAAGATGGCACCCGAAGATACGGAGAAGACCATATTTGTTGCACCTTGGGGAACATTTTGTTAAAGAGTGATGCCTTTCGGTTTAAGGAATGCTGGTGCAACATACTAGAGAGCTATGACCACTCTTTTTCATGATATGACGCATAAAGAGATCGAAGTCTATGTTGATGATAAGATTTCCAAATCCAATGATGAAGAAGAACATGTCAAACATTTATTGAAGTTATTCCAGTGTTTGAGGAAGTATAAACTCCGTTTGAATCCCAATAAGTGTACATTTGGTGTTCGTTTTGGTAAGTTATTGGGCTTTATCGTCAGTGATAAAGGTATTGAAGTTGATCCTGCCAAGGTCAAAGTAATACAAGGGATGCATGCGCCCAAAACTGAGAAGCAAGTCAGAGGTTTTCTTGGTCGCTTGAATTATATCTCAAGATTCATTTTGCATATGACTTCCACATGTGCGCCTATATTCAAGCTTCTTCGGAAATATCAGTCTTGTAATTGGGCCGAGGATTGCCAGAAAGCTTTTGACAGTATCAAAGAGTATCTGCTTGAACCTCAAATTTTGTCTCTGCCTGTTGAAGGAAGACCTTTGATCATGTATTTGATTGTGTTTGATGAAAGTATGGGTTGTGTTCTTGGTCAGCAAGATGAGACTGGAACTAAAGAATATGCTATTCGTAAGACCCAATTTTTACCCTAAGATCCCTAATGCTATCTCATCATATGCATTGGCATTGGGATCACACCTTGGCATTCTCCTTACCCCTCATTCATTGGGTTTGCATTGGGAGAGATAACCAAGCATAATTTAATTATATCATATTTTATTTATTATTATTTACTAACCAAAATACCAAAAATATGTCAATGTATAGTTTGTTTCTTTTGTAGGTAGTGTGCATGCTCACCTATACCCTATCAAACTCATATCTAGGGTTTAAAACCCTCAATGCAAGGAGCACAATCAATAATTGGTTTACATTGGATCTAAGCATCATATATGGATCCCCATGATCTTCACATGTTATTTTTATCAAGAAATCATCAAGAGTTTGGAGCTTGTTTCCCTTGGAAACCCTAATTCATCTGGGTATCTTGTGTGACTTCTTCTATAAGTTTCTTCAACATTTGATCAAATATTTCAAAGGATACCTAAAATTACATCATCTTATTCATATATTATCCTCCATGAGTCCCAAAAGTCAAGATAATATCAATCTAGCAAGATGGTTCATGGTGGTTGATCAGAGAAAGTCAAGTGTTCAAAACTAGGGTTCCCTAAACCCTATCTCCTACAATTTTTATCATATGAAAATCATTCCAAGAGAAATGTTACTCAAAATGACATTCCAAACAACTTTCATGTTGAGGTCAAGATCTAGTTTATCTTGGAAAGTCATTTTTTATGGTGAAAGATTATAGGTCATTTTGTCTAAACCCTAGTTTCGAGGTCAACTTCCCAAGACCATTACTTGCTCACTTTTTATGATATGGAATACATTAAACTTGAATGATCAAATTCAATATGTCTACTTCAACTTTTATGTTTGGAGGAAGTGCAAATTCAACTTACAAATGCATGTGCCAAGAGGAAACATTATAGGTCATTTTGGGCGAATACCATTGAACAAGTGATTTTCCTCAACCTCTAAAATGCATAACTCCTTCATGAAGAATCCAAATGAGGTCAAATATGTGACCAAATTGAATTTCCTTGAAATATATACAACTTTGATGAAGGAACGTTTCTCATTTAAAGTCCATAGAAAAAGTTATTCAAGATGGAAGAAGTGAACATTTGAATTGGGACTTAGAAAATTTTCAAATATGTTTGATTTCCCAAACTTACACCTCCAAATGCATCAAGATCCAAGAGTCAAATGAAAAAGTGTTCAACATGAAAGTTGTTCCCTTTGATCTCACCTTTCTAAAAAGTCAAAGATAATCTCATTTGGCTAAAGTATGAAGGACTTGTGCATGGGTGTAAGTTAAGGGACCATTTGGATAATTTCAACCTCCATTTTTCACACACATTTGCATGGACTTATAACATGATTTCAGCATGGTGTACACCCAATTATGGATCAGATCACATCATCTCATGGGCTTAGCACACGCCCATGCAACCATGCAAAGGAGAATTTCAAAATGTTCCAAAATTGGAAGTGTGTGGAAATAAATCTCATGGCCTATAAATAAGACCCTCATTGCTCAGAATTAAGGACCTCATGCCCATGCTTTGAACCTGCAACCTCAAACCCTCACCATTGTAGGATAAACTTGAAGATTTTCTTTGAAAATCGAGTTTCAATTCTCCATCTGTTTTGAGATTGAAACTCCAAGAGTTCATCCCTTTCTTTGATCCATTTCTCTTCTACCAAGCATCTGAAGCAAGGCCAAGCATAATTGAAAGTAAGATCATGCCAATGTGAAGCTCCATTGAAGGTGAATTTGCAGAATTTTCATCTCTTGGATTCTCCCTCAATTCTTCACTATTCTTGTTTTTGGTTGTCTGAAGTTCTATCAATGTAGGCAAGAAGATTGAGTTGCTTTGAGGTCAAATCGAAGCAACTGAATTTGTGATCCTCAAAATTTAAATCCCTATATCTTTTTTTATACTTGGAATTGGACAAAATTGAAGTCAGATTCGAGCTCCTGAGCATTTTTTCTTTAAATACATGTCCTTGTTTTTCATTTTGGTGATGGTTAATGATGGACCAGTCCGGTGAGGTCCATCGGAGAAGTGGACAGGAGCCCTAGCTCCGGTGATGTGTTATCACACATCTCAGCCATATGATCCAATTGAAATGTTTTAATCTCGTCCCTTGCTTCTGACTACCACGCGTGTGGGACACTTGGCTGGAGAACATATGGAACGCGCGTTTTCAACCATCTAATATGCCACCTCAATTAATGAGGGAGATCAGATGGCTCTCTTTTTTTTCCAAATTATTTCATTTAATCCATTATTTTTAATTAATTCATATCAATTTCATTTTTAATCCAAAAAATATGGGACTTTCACCAAAAAAATTCAAATATTTTCCTCTTTTATTTTCTAAATAAAAATTATTTTTTGGATTGATTTTGATATTTTTCATGAATTAATTGTTTTTATGCATATTTTTAATTGTTTAAAAATACTTCTGACTTTTCAAAAATAATGATTTTTTTGTCTAAGGTCCTTTGACCTAGTTTGACATAAGATAAATCTCTTGGCCATTTATTTGGTGTTTTGCAGAGATTTTAGGTTTTTGATCAAACATAATTTAATTTAAATGCATTTTAATTTGATCTTTAATTGATTAATTGTGTATAAATTATGTTGAGCCATTTTTATTGACTTGTGAAGTTTGACTATGTGTTTGGGCCTTGGTTAAGATTGATTTGACTTTTGTTGGATTAAAATCATTGGATTTAGGGGATTGATGAAATGTACATTTCATCTCCCAAAATGACAGAATGATTTAAATTTGATAAAATTCCTCCCATGACCAAATTTTGTTTGTCCCATCTCCCCTCCTTCTTCATATTCAATCCCATTCTATCCCATCCCTTTCATTGATCAATGAAGTCTCAATATCCTAAGGCTAATTGGTTCATCAATAACTTCATGTTAGATGAACCAATACAAGTGTGGGTGAGATTAGATCCACCCTTTGATCATTTTCTTTTTGTGTGTGGTATGTTTTAGGTGTATGGTTCATTATACCATACCTCTAACATGCATTAACACCAAAAAATTTATTACCCAGCCTCAAATAGTTGTGACTTCTACATAAGTCCTATTACGATTGCTTAACATAGCGCTAAATTTTGACCCAAAAGCATAGCATTCTAGTAAGTGAGATTGTAAGTCTCCCCCATTTCATGGTATTGTGTGGAAAATTGGCCTTTTTTCATTCCTTTGGAAGATGTCTTGGTTCAAGGATCCATGCTTGTGAATAGAGGGTTGGGTGTTCTCCAAAGAATGACTTAATCAATTAAAAATAAAAACATCACTAACATCTAATCAACTAATATTTGACTAACTTATATTAATCTTGCTTTTATTTTCAAGTCATTTACTTTATGCAATTTAAATTCAAGTCATTTACCATTTCATTTGCCATTTTACATATCATTTAACTTGTTTATGTTTATGCCATTTTAACTTTACTCACTTGAGCCATATATTGTGATTGTGTATCTTTGCTTGTGTATTTATGACTCAAGTGAGAAAGTGAAAATGGCATAAACATAAACAAGTTAAATGGCAAATGGAATGGTAAATGACTTGAACTTAAATTTCATAAAGTAAATGACTTGAAATTAAAAGCATTAATAATAAAAGTTAGTCAAATGTTAGTTGATTAGATGTTAGTGAAGTTTTGTTTTTCAATTGATTAAGTCATTCTTTGGAGAACACTCAACCCTCTTATTCACAAGCATGGATCCTTGAACCAAGACATCTTCCAAAGGAAGGAAAAAAGGCTAAGCTTCCACATAATACCATGAAAGTGGGGAGACTTACAATCTCACTTACTAGAATGCTATGCTTTTGGGTCAAAATTTAGCGATATGTTAAGCAATCGTAATTGGACTTATGTAGAAGTCACAACTATCTGAGGCTGGGAAATAATTTTTTTGGTGTTAATGCATGTTAGAAATATGGTATAATGAACCATACTCCTAAAACATACCACACACAAAAAGAAAATGATAAAAGGGTGGACCTAATCTCACCCACACTTGTATTGGTTCATCTAACATGAAGTTATCGATGAACCAATTAGCCTTAGGATATCGAGACTTCATTGGTCAATGAAAGGGATGGGATATAATACGATTGAAGATGGAGAGGGAGGGGAGATGAGACAAACACAAATTGGTCATGGAAGGAATTTTATCAAATTAAAATCATTCATTCATTTTTGCAAATGAAATGTAAATTTCATCAATCCCCTAAATCCAATGATTTTAATCCAACAAAAGTCAAATCAACCTTGACCAAGGCCCAAACACATAGTCAAACTTCACAAGTCAATAAAAATGGCTCAACATAATTTCTACACAATTAATCAATTAAAACTGAAATTAAAATGCATTTAAATTAAATTATGTTTGATCAAAAACCTAAAACTTCTTCAAAACACCAAATAAATGACCAAGAGATTTACCCTAGGTCAAACAAGGTCAAAGGACGTTAGACAAAAAATTTCATTATTTTTGAAAAGTTAGAAGTATTTTTAAACAATTAAAAATATGCACAAAAACAATGAATTCATGAAAAATATCAAAATTAATCCAAAAAATAATTTTAATTCAGAAAATGAAAGAGGAAAATATTTGAAATTTTTTGGTGAAAGTCCCCTATTTTTTGGATTAAAAATGAAATTGATATGAATTAATTAAAATAATGGATTAAATGAAATAATCAGAAATTCAAAAAAAGGAGAGCCATCTGATCTCCCTCATTAAGTGAGGCAGCATATCAGATGGTTGGAAATGCGCGTTCCACATGTTCTCCAGTCAACTGTCCCACACGGGTGGTAATTAGAAGCAAGGGACGAGATTAAAACATTTGAACTGGATCCTATGGTTGAGATATGTGATAACACATCACTGGAGCTAGGGCTCCGATCTTCTTTTCTGGTGGACCTCACAGGACTGGTCCACCATCAACCATCACCAAAATGAAAAACAAGGACATGGATTTTGTCCAATTCTAAAGGAGAATCGAAGAGATGAAAATTCTGAAAATTCACCTTCAATGGAGCTTCAGTTTGGCACGATCTTGCTTTCAATTATGCTTGGTCTTGCTTCAAATGCTTGATGGAAGGGAAATGGATCAAAGAAAGGGATGAACTCTTGGCGTTTCAATCTCAAAACAGATGGAGAATTGAAACTCGATTTTCAAAGAAAATCTTCAAGTTTATACTTCAATGGTGAGGGTTTGAGGTTGCAGGTTCAAAGCTTGGGCATGACGTCCTCAATTCTGAGCAATGAGGGTCTTATTTATAGGCCATGAGATTGATTTCCACACACTTCCAATTTTGGAAATTTTTGAAATTCTCCCTTGCATGGTTGCATGGGCGTGTTAGGCCCATGAGATAATGTGATCTGACCCATAATTGAGTGTACACCATTCTGAAATCATGTTACAAGTCCATGATAACTTGTGTGAAAAATGGAAGTTGAAATCATCCAAATGATCTTTTAACTTACACCCATGCGCAAGTCCTTCATACTTTGACCAAATGAGATGATCTTGGACTTTTTGGAAATGTGAGATCAAGGGGAATAACTTTCACGTTGAACACTTTTTAATTTTAAGCTTGGATCATGATGAATTTTAAGGTGGAATTTTGGGAAATCAAACATATTTGAAAATTTTATAAGTCCCTAGTCAAATGTTCACTTCTTCCACCTTGAATAAATTTTTCTATGGACTTCAAATGAGAAACGTTATTTCATAAAAGTTGTAGATCTCTCAAACCTCTTAAATTTAATCACAAATTTGACCTCATTTGTATTTGTCATGAAGGAGTTGTGCATTTTAGAAGTTGAGGAAAATCACTTGTTCAATGGTATTGGCCCAAAATGACCTATAATGTTTCCTCTTGGCACATGCATTTGAAAGTTGAATTTGCACTTCGTCCAAACATAAAAGTTGAAGTAGACATATTGAATATGATCATTCAATTTGAATGGATTCCATCTCATAAATATTGATCAAGTTATGATCTTGGGAAGCTGACCTCTAAACTAGCGTTCAGACAAAATGACCTATAATCTTTCACCATAAAAATGACTTTCCAAGCAAAAATAGCACTAGAACTTAACATGAAAGTTGTTTGGAATGTTATTTTGAGTAACTTTTATCTTGGAATAATTTTCATATTACAAATATTGTAGGAGATAGGGTCTAGGGAACCCTAGTTTTGACTAGTTGAGTTTCTCTGGTCAACCACCATGAACCAACTTGCTAGCTTGATATTCTCTTGCCTTTTGGGACACATGGAGGATAATATATGCATAAGATGATGTAATGTGAAGTATCCCTTTAAATATTTGATCAATTGTTGAAGAAACTTGTTGAAGAAGTCATACAAGATACTGTACCGGGGTATTCGTTACCTTTAGATTTATGGACTAAATCAAAAGTAAACCATATAAGTCTAGTCGCCACCGCACTTCTATTTATCCAAATGAAAGGTTAGAACACGAATAAAAACCGAGAAGTTTTATCGAATCAAAAACTAATAAAAATGTCAGAGATCGGGGTAAGGGGGTTGGTTATGCAATGAGAAGGTTTTAAGCATCCAAAACATCCTAGGTACTCCTAGGGATCCCTTTTCACAATTTGTTGTAAGGTAGGTTGATTTTTGTGAAAACTATTTATGCAAAACATGATTGGGGAGATGAGAGGAGAATATACAAGTTATTTACATTTTTTGTGTTTGAATGGATAAACTCATTGCCTACGTACCATCTTAAAAAAGATTAGGATCAAAACCTCGTAGTTCGGGATAAAAATCTCAAAAAAAGTTTGTGAATTGATTGGTCCAAAAGCCTTAAGATCTTTTGTTATCCAAGGGAGAAAACTCAACCTAAAACCACAAATCCACCATGTGAGGGTAGCTTCAACATGCTAGTGAGGGGTTAACCCTATAATAAGCATGGAAGACTCATTGTCCATCACTAAGGATATAGGTGAGTATTATATCTACCTCAAGGATAAATCAAACCTAATAGCTAATGGTTATGAAAAGTTTTGATAAGGAGTGGTCATTGAAACCACAAAAACATTTGAATGAGTTATATTTACCAATTAAAAGTATTTACAAAATATGGTCAAAGTTGACTTAAAGATTCAATTCAAAATAAGTGTTATGAAAAGAAAGTTAGAAAATCAAAATCATAATGCTTAGGTTTCTAATGTTTGAAAATAAATGTTAATGTTTGCACAAAAGTTTTGGCTTGGTTTAGAGTGGAGGGAAGAAGAAGAATGGCTAAGTCCTAAGAATACAAGAGATGAAGGAGAAGAAACAAGACCACAAATGGAGTTCCCTTCTTGAGATCATATTGATGATCCAAGTAGCTCCCATCCTTTGGAATAAGCAAGCAAATAAGTGTATACTCAAGCAATCAATCAATCAAGCAAAGCTCTTAGGAATCCTTCAATGGCTCTTGTATCTCTCACTTTAGATGCACATGACAATGATTCTTCAATTTGACTCAAATAGGAATCCCTAGCACAAAATCACACACATCAAAAAGTTCCATAATGCAAACCAAGAATGGAAAAGAGTGAGTTTAGAAATTGGGTCCTTCCAATCCATCTTCAACATTAAGGCCTTTTTTACTCCATTTTTGCATAGGGAGTGACCTAGAATCTAAGTCCTTTTGTCCATTTTGCATTTGGTTCACAACAATCACAACAAACACAAGCACACTAATATATACACAATTATATGCTCAAGTGAGCAAAAGGAAAATTGCCTTAACATAAATATGTGCTCAAATGAGCAAAGGGAAAAAGCAAATGAATAATATGTACAAGAATAGTAAATTGCATAAATGTAAAGTGCAGGAATTAAATGTTAATGGTTAATGGTTAGTGTTAGTGTGCCATAAAGCAATTTAGCGCTATATTAAGCAATCGTAAGTGGACTAATGTAGTAGTCACACCTATCTGAGGTCGGTCAATAAACATGTAGGCAACAACACAAGTTAGAGATCTTGATTAGTGAATCAAGCTCCTATAACTTGCCATGCCAAAAGAAGATGAGAAATGATCTTGTATTGATTTAGGTTCTTTGCTTGATTAGGAAGCAACCTATCCTTAATGCAAAGCCATTCACTTGATCTATGATCAAGATGAATTAGATTTGAATCAAGGAAGGTTAAACCTCCCATACATCAAGGCTAACCACCAATCTTTAACTCATTGATCAAAAAGAAAAAGATGAAGAAGAAGAAAGATGAATAAGAAAGTGCATTAATGGAAATCAAATGAGTAATCAACATATATTGACCAAAGATAGATGGAATCAAGGTCAAACATTAGTAAACAGAAGCAAGATGAAGTTTAGAAGTCAAGAAACAAATAAAATATTTTTGGTATTTTTCAAAATTAAAATAATACTTGAATT
Source organism: Lathyrus oleraceus (assembly GCF_024323335.1). Classification (NCBI taxonomy): domain Eukaryota; kingdom Viridiplantae; phylum Streptophyta; class Magnoliopsida; order Fabales; family Fabaceae; genus Lathyrus; species Lathyrus oleraceus. Next base: position 177,011,846 of record NC_066579.1, read on the forward strand.
AAAATAAACAATTAAAGGTCAAACTTCAAATCCATTTCAAATCAACTTTGAAAAGTCCAATAATGAATGAGATATGATTTTTTGAAATGAAATAGAATAAAAGAAATAAAATGGAAATTAAAACCAGAAATTAAAAATAAGGAAAAGCGTGAGGCGTTGGATTCAAGCTCATTAATTGAGCTGGCGCATTAGACGGATCACACGCGCGCGTCCACCAAACACTTAAGTCAATGTGTATCATGCAGCCAATAAAAAAGTCATAAGAAAGAAGGATCCAAATTAGATCTGGAAACGAGATCCAACGGCCAGGCTTAATTTGGAAACCAGACGGTGGTGTACACCACCGTCTTCTCCGGCGAGGCCAGAGATTCCGGCGAGAGTTGCAGAGAATAAACCTTCACCAAATGAGGCGATATATACAACAATGGAAAGCTGGGGTGATGTACATCACCCCTGTACCATCTATTTTCACTCTAGACTTCCATGGAAAGAGAAATCAGAGGTTGAAAAATATGGTGTTCAACTGAAACTCAAGGATTTGCAAAATTCAAAGCACAATGAAGTTGCCTCTGATGAGAGGACTTCAGCCAACACAATAAATGCAAGAAATAATCTAGAAACAAAGAGATTCGAAGAAAATAAGTTTGAGCATCCACCTCTGGAATTTGGATCTGAAAGGCACGAATTCTCTTAGCTATTGCTTGCAATATGATCTCAAGATGAAAATGAAGCAAGGTCAAGGAACTATGAGTATGAAAATCAACCAATGAAGTTGAAATTCAGATCTGAAAATTTGAAAAGAAAGAGAGAGTTCCTTTAAGTGAGGCTATGGAGGGATTCTTGCAGCATAACAGGCGCCTTCAGGTTGTCAAATTATGAAGCCTTGCACCCTTATTTATAGCAAATGGCAAAGGTATACATGAGTAATGCATGTGCATGAACGGAGAGGGCCTCCATGCATGGGCCTGTACAGGCGCATGGAGGGCCCAATTCCTCTTGGTTTGGCAAGCTGAGATCATAACATGATGGAATGGTCGTGCAGAAATGATACCATTAGCTTGTGCAATGAGTTTTCAATTAGTTTCCAAAAATGCACTAAAATATCATCCTCTTCGAAAATGCCATCTCTAAAAATAGAACATGGCCTTATGGGTAATGGTCGGAAAGCTCTTGGCATAAGGATCAATTGTTATGTTGAACAAAACTTCATTTGGAATTGGGAAATTGATGAAAATTGATCATGAAGTGCAAGGTGCAAAATATGTGTATGTGAAAATTTCCAAAAATGGTCAACTTCAAGCCCTTTTGTTTCAATGATGAAAGCTCCAAATGGAAAAACCTTAAACATAAAGGTTGTATATATTTTCAAGGAAATATATTTGGACTCAAATTTTGAATCATTTGGACTTTTGATGAGAAAGTTATGGGCACTTGAAGTTGGACTTTTTCACAATTCAATGCCTTTGGTCCAAAATGACCTATAATGTTTTGCATTGTCACATGTATTTATTTTAGGATTATGAAAATTTTCTCAACATAAAAAATTAAGTAGACATCTTAAACTTTCCAATTAATTTTATCCTACCTCAAAATCATGAAAAATGAATGAGTTATGTTCTTGGGAAGTTGACCCAAGATTTCAGTCAAAATGACCTATAATGTTTTGAAATGGATGATGACCTTTCAAGCTTCAAATCAATTTTTGGTGAACATGAAAGTTGTTCATATGGTTCTTAAGAACATGTTTTCTCTTGGGGTCATATCCATTTGACAAACACATCAAAAGTTAGGTCTCAGTGTACTTCAAAATAGTCAGATGAATTGACTGATCAACTTCTCAAATCCATGCCTCAAATCTTGATGAATTAATGATTGAGGACACTCATGTAAGCTCAAATATGCATGAAATGATGAATGGAAGAACTTATCTTTATTTTATTTGATCATGGGTTGAGGTTGCTTCATGAGCAAGGCACAGTTGATAAATAGTTGAATTAGGGTTTCCTTGGGAAACAAGCCTCAAGCCCTTTGGTTTGCTTTGATCAAAATGATGAATTTAGATACTTAGGAGTCATATGTGATGATTGAGAGATTTGGGAACCATTGTAATGCTTTCTTTCACCTTCACTTGGCCATATCAATGAGCATAAGGTCTCCTAGAAGCCTTGGATGTTATGATTGCTCAAGCTACAAAACAGAAGATGTTAGTGACATATTTTTGTGCTTTTGGTTAGTAATCAAAGTAAGGAAAGCAATAATATACAATTCAAGCATGCTTGGTGATCCCAAACCAACTCACAAGTGTTCCCACCCAAAGGTTAGGATCCAAGTTGCTATGATCCTTGAGCCAAGATGCAAATGCAATGTTATGATGCCATGAGGGATCTTAGGGTCAAAATTGGGGTCTTATAGATACCCAGATGAATTAGGGTTTCCAAGGCAAACAAGCTCCAAACTCTTGATGATTTCTTGCTCAAAATAAAATGTGAAAATCATGGGGATCCATATATGATGGTTAGAGCCAATGTAAACCAATTCTTGATTGTGATCCTTGCATTAAGGGTCTTAAACCTTAGATATGAGCTTGATAGACCATAGGTGAGCATACACACTACCTACAAAAGCAATAAACTATACATTGGCATATTTTTGGTATTTTGGTTAGTAAATTATAAAAAAACAAAGTATCATACAATCAAATTGTGCTTGGTGACCTCTCCCAATGAAACCCAATGAATGAGGGGTAAGGAGGATGTCAAGGTGTGATCCCAATGCTAATACATATGATGATATAGCATGAGGGATATTAGGGTCAAAATTGGGGACTTACATTTGCCCCTATTTAAGGGCGTTTTAGCTAGGGAGATGAAGGTTAAAATCTTCATATCGACTTAGTAGAATGGACTTAAATAACAATAATAGAAACATATTTTGGTCCCTAAGAGACCTCATGATGCATATTATATGAATGTTAAAATTAATTTCTGTGGGGAAAATATGGTCACAGAGGAAAAGAATCCGGAGAGACTGAAAGTCCGCAGGAGCATAATGGCTTTCATAAGCAAAACTCTCTGGGGAGACAGAGACTCTAGGGGATAAAAAAGTTGTGTGTAGGCCAGACTACGACTTTAAACTGCTGGGGGACACGAGGGATTCCATGAAAATAAATAAATGGAAGGACTCATCCGGGGATAAAGGGTAAAATTGTAGGGGAAACGGGTAAGTCAGGACAAAACTGAAATACTCGAACCAAACAGGAAATGGAGATTTCACTGAGGAAATACGCACAAACTCAACTAGGGAAGAATTAGCTTCAACACAGGAGTGACAAAAGTATATTATCCATTACCGGTTACTGCGTAATGAGATAACATAATCTGACAGAGAGGACATCCGTTACTAGTTAGGGTAAACATATCAAGGATGACTCACTGAGGAACACATGAGGTGTACTCATTACTAGTTACTGGGTAAGAATAACCAGCTGGGGAAAATCCAAATTGGATTTACAACTACCGATTACTGGGCAGAAGACCGCAAAGAAAGAGAATATTCGTCACTAGTTAAAGTGAACATATCAAGGATAGACTCAAATGGGATAATATCTGTCATCATTTAAGATGAACATATCAAGGATATGTTGTCGGGGAAAAGTAGGAATTACATCTATCAGTTACTGGATAGAATACCGAAAAGAGAATATCCGTCACCGGTTAGGATGAACACATCAAGGATAGACTCCGAGGGGAGAAAGAGGATTTATAACTACTAGTTACTGGGCAGAAGACCGCAAAGAGAAGGAAACCCGTCATCGGTTAGGATGAACATATCAAGGATTAACCCTCTGGGGAATGAAATAGAGATTACAACTACCTTTTATTGGGTAGAATACCAAAACGAGAATATTTGTCATCGGTTAAGATGAACATATCAAGGATAGACTAAAAGGGGAAGAATACCCGTCATCGGTTATGATGAACATATCAAGGATAGACTTCCCGGGAAACATGAAAATGGATCCGCTGGGGAAAATAAGAGGAAGTAGATTACTATTATCGGGTATTGGGTAAGAGTAAAGCACTCGCAAACCGAGAAGAACATTACCATTTACTGGGTAACAGACTCTCAGGGGATTAAGGTATCTATCTAGGCAAGATCTAGAAAGAAAAAACCAATCAAAGACTCAACCCAATTTGGATATAACTCAGAGGGAATGGTTCCATCCAGATAATCAACTAGGGAGGAAGCTGAAATAATGATCATCCACGAGGAATTACCATTGACACTCTATAATTGAAAGAGGACAGACACACCAAATCTGTGTAGGGGAGAGGATACCACCATAGCAGAGGATCAGAAAAAGAATGAATCACAAAATGCAATAATAATGCAATAATGAAATATATGGATGTATATGTATATGTATATATGATGATTATGCTGACAAAACAATCACAGGGATATAAATGTCAATGGTTTGAATCATCGTTACAACACTCGGTCAATCTCAAAAGGATGAAGGCATCAACTAGAGAAAGAGATGTTAAGGATGAACATGAATTATCCGTCTCAAAGGCTCGACCCTGGCTGGGGAAAGAGGACAAATTTGCAAAGGACCTGCACCATCAATTCTGCGGGGAATTTTGGGTTAACACCATATCAAATGGGAGATAACCTTGCAAAGGACCAAAAATATTGCTCAAGAATTAGTGCTAACAGGGATCAGGCACAAACTCTGCTGATGACTCGAGCGGGGTAACAATCTGTGCTGAGTCTATGCAAACCGTTGAGACGATGCGCCTACAACTCAAAGATAGGGAGGCAAATACGAACTCAGTTGGGGATACCAAAAAACTCAGCTGGAAGTTGAGTTGCCGCTCGGAAAAGATGACCGAACCAACTGCTTGGGGAAGACCAACAATGCTTCTCATTTTGGGACTTACTTGTTCTCAGACTGCTGTTGATGTTCCTTTAATGGAAATGATTCCTCTTAAAAAGTAATTGCTTTTATTATTTTAAGAAAAATATGATTGTGATTTTTAAATTCGATTTCTAAATGATCATCATAAAATTTAATTCTATTTAGCTGAATAAATAAGAGTAGAAACAATTGGATAAAAAAACTCAACTTTATTTAATAGAATGGTAGTCTGTAAATGATAAGACTCCATAAATCTTTACAAAAGTTGAAAAATGGTAAATTACATGGAAGAGGGCTACATTGAATACAATGATCACTACTCCTTCTACAAACTTTGATACCCACTGTGCCCTTAGCTTTGGTTGAAGATGAATCAGAACCAAATGACGTGCTCAATAATATCTTCAAGACTGAAGATCACCAGGATGCAGTTACTTTCCATAATCCCTAATTTTTGCATGAATTTCCCCAAGGCGGGGTAATCAATTTATTGGGATAAATCTTTATGTTTTATGTCTCTAACTTTTTCCTGGATTTCCACATCGGGTTTTCAATCCACCGAGACGCACATTTTTGCCTAAGCCGTCCTTTCGAGTTTTCAACTTAGCGAGCTATTCTTTTCTTTTTAGGAGAAGTATTTCTTGACTGCATCGGCATTCACAGTACGCGTGAACTCCGCATCATCCATTCTTGTAAGAATCAAAGCACCAGCTGAAAAGGCTCTCTTAACAACATATAGGCCTTCATAATTAGGAGTCCATTTGCCCTTAGGATCCGGTTTGAAAGATAAAATCTTCTTGAGCACAAGGCCACCTCTTCTGAACACCCGAGGCCTAACCTTCTTATCAAAAGCTTTCTTCATTCTTTGCTGATATAACTGACCATGACACATGGCAATTAACCTCTTCTCTTCAATTAAGTTCAATTGGTCATATCTGGTTTGACACCATTCAGCTTTTGTCAACTTGGCTTCCATCAAGACATGCAATAATGGGATCTCAACTTCTACTGGGAGTACATCTTCCATGCCATAAACAAGTGAGAAAGGGGTTGCCCCTGTTGAAGTGCGGATGGATGTACGATACCCGTGTAAAGAAAATGGGAGCATCTCATGCCAATCCTTGTACGTCACAACCATTTTCTGAATGACCTTCTTGATATTCTTGTTTGCAGCTTCAACAACCCTATTCATCTTGGGTCCATAGGAAGAAGAGTTATGGTGTGCAATCTTGAAGTCTTTGCAAAGAGCTTCCACCATGTTATTATTCATGTTCGATCCATTATCAATATTGATCTTACTTGGCACACCATACCGACATGTAATATGATTCTTGATAAACCATACAACAACTTGCTTGGTTACATTTGCATACGATGCCGCTTCAACCCACTTTGTGAAGTAGTAAATAGCCACCAGAATGAAACGATGTCCATTTGAAGCTTTGGGCTCAATCATATCAATTCCCCACATGGAGAAGGGCCATAGAGAGGAAATGACATTTAACAGTGTCGGTGGAACATGAATCTTATCTGCATATATTTGACACTTTTGGCATTTCTTCACAAACTTGAAACAGTCAGATTCCATTGTCAGCCAATAGTAATATGCTCTCAACATCTTCTTAGCCATAGCGTGTCCATTAGAATGAGTACCAAAGGAACCTTCATGGAATTTAGTCATCAATAAGTCTGCTTCGTGTCTATCCACGCATCTGAGCAAAACCATATCGAAGTTTCTCTTGTAAATCACATCACTATTCAGGTAGAAGTTATTAGCTAATCTCCTCAAAGTCTTCTTATCTTTCAAAGATGCCCCAGACGGGTAAACCTGACTTTGGAGAAAACACTTGATGTCAAAATACCATGTTTTCATCTTTGACTTCTTCAACAGTAAATACATGAGTTGGCCTATCAAGACGCATCACAGTCAAATTGGGAACTTCATTCCAGAATTTTACCATAATCATTGAAGCCAACGTTGCAAGAGCATCTGCCATCCGGTTTTCATCTCGAGGGATATGGTAAAATTTAACCTTTGTAAAGAAAGTTGAAATCCTCCTCGCATAATCTCTATATGGTATTAAATCGGGTTGATTCGTCTCCCATTCACCTTTGATCTGATTTACAACCAAAGTTGAATCTCCATAGACGTTCAGATACTTGATTCTGAGATCAATGGCCTCTTCAAGCCCCATATGCAAGCTTCATACTCAGCCATATTGTTTGTACACTTGAAAGTCAGTCTAGCTGTAAACAGAAAATGAGTGCCTTGAGGAGTAATAATCACTGCCCAAATGTCATTACCATACTGATTAATAGTTCCATCAAATACCATGCCCCAACGGAAACCAGGTTCTTGCCCTTCTTCTAACAATGGTTCATCACAATCCTTCATCTTTAGGTACAATATCTCTTCGTCAGGAAAATCATACCGCACTGACTGATAATCTTCAATAGGTTGGTGAGCCAAATGGTCAGCCAAGACACTACCTTTAATCGCTTTGTGAGATCGGTATTCGATATCATACTCGGATAACAACATCTACCAACGGGGGATCTTCCCTGTTAAAGTAGGCTTCTCAAAAGTATACTTGATTGGATCCATTTTGGATATCAACCAAGTAGTATGATTCCACATATACTGGCGCAGACGCTTAGCAGCCCAAGCCAATGTGCAACAAGTCTTTTCTAGCATAGAATACCGAGTCTCATAGTCGGTGAACTTCTTTCTGAGGTAGTAAATAACATATTATTTCTTTCTAGTTTCATCTTGGTGACCAAGAACACAACCCATACTTTCTTCCAACACAGTCAAATACATGATCAACGATCTTCCTTCAACAGGCGGAGACAAAATCAGAGGCTCAAGCAGATACTCCTTGATTCTGTCAAAAGCTTTCCGAAGAAGCTTGAATATAGGCACATACGTGGCAGTGATATGAGATATGAATCTTGAGATATAAGTCAAACGGCCGAGAAAACCTCTAACTTGCTTCTCAGTTTTGGGCGCAGGCATCTCTTGTATTTCTTTGACCTTGGTAGGATCAACTTCAATACCCTTCTCGCTGACAATAAAGCCCAACAACTTACCAAAGATAACATCAAAAGTACATTTATTGGGATTCAAGCAGATTTTGTACTTCCTCAAACACTGGAATAGCTTCAACAAATGCTCAACATGTTATTCTTCATCACTTGATTTAGTAATCATATCATCAACATAAACTTCGATATCTTTATGCATCATATCATGAAAAAGAATGGTCATTGCTCTCTGGTATGTTGCACCAACATTCTTTAAACTGAAAGGCATCACTCTATAACAGGATGTTCCCCAGGGTGTAATGAATGTGGTCTTCTCCATATCCTCGAATGTCATTTTAATCTGATTATAACCGGAAAATCCGTCCATAAACCAAAAGACTTTGAATTTAGTTGTATTGTCTACCAACATATCAATGTGTGGCGGAGGAAAATCATCTTTCGGACTAGCTTTGTTCAAATCTCTATAATCGACACACATGTGGACTTTTCCATCCTTCTTCGGAATAGGCACGATATTAGCCACCCACTGCGGATACTCAGCGGTAACAAGGTAGTCGAAATCGATCTTCTTTTGTACTTCTTCTTTGATCTTTACTGCCATATCAGGATGAGTTCTTCTCAACTTCTGCTTGACCGGCGGGCATTCTGGATTCAACGACAATCTATGCTCCACAATCTCAGAATCCAAACTAGGCATGTCTTGATAGGACCAAGCAAACACATATGAATATTCTTGAAGAAGATCAACCAACCCCTTCTTAGCTTCTAGACACAGTTGAGACCCAATCCTGACTTCCTTCACATCATCTTCGGAACCCAAGTTGACTAACTCAATCTGCTCTTCGAATGGCTGAATGGCTTTATCCTCGTGCTCAAGTAGACGAGATAATTCATCAGACATTTCTTCATCACTTTCTTCCTCAGTCTCAAACACATGGAATTCAAAGTTTGGAGAAGGAGTATGATCATTGTATTCAATAGGTTCAGAAATCAACCTTCATAATGATTTGATATTTTGATTTTAAAGAAGTGAATTGTGACCAAATATTATGCAGATGGACAATTACTATTTATTTATGTTTTTTGTGATTATCATTTGGGTAATGCTAACTTGTGCCCTAGGGGCACAAGTTAAGAACTAAACATAGAAATAACATCTTGGAAATTGTGCACTGTTTTTAATAAAAATATATAATTAATACCTTTATTGATTTTTTCAATACAAACTTTCTCTAAATGGATTTCTTAACTTGTGCCCCTAGGGCACAAGTTAGCATTAGCCTTACCATTTTTAGAAAAGCAAAAAGTAAAAATAAAAACATCATAGATGTGGATGAATAGAATTGCATTTTATTGATGATAAAATTTGAAAATGCCCAACAATGCTCACTTATCCCTTAGGCATATGAGAAGGATTTTTCTAAAAACAAATGAAAAACAAATTACTTAGAGCGATGGACAATAACAGGAACATCAAGAGCAACCCAATTGTTGCAAGCCTTTCCATGCGTCACAAAATTGGCCCAGTCTTCATCTTCGTCGCCCTCAATCACAACAGTTGAGTGTTGTTCATTACCTTGGATGACCCCTCCTCTATGGAAACTCGGCCGCATATCTTCAGCTTTGACATGAGACGACCCTCGCTGAAATTCCAACTCGGCTTTGTTCTTGTTCTCGGCGACCTCTGCCATACGGCCCCACTGAACTGAACTGCCATCTTCAATAATTTTCTGCGCATCCTTGAAAGAAGACATGGGTGCCCCAGTTTTCTTCACTTCAGCAATAGACAGAGCTTGGAACGGAGTTCCAACCTCCTTCTCAGCTTCAACATACGTGAAAGATGACAGATGGCTCACCAACAACGCTTTCTCTCCACCCACAATGACAAGCTTGTCATTCTTCACAAATTTCAACTTTTGGTGTAGATTAGACGTCACAACTCCAGCCTCATGGATCCATGGCCTTTCCAACAAGTAGCTATAGGCCGGGTGGATATCCATTACTTGAAAAGTAATTTGAAAATCACTCAGACCTATCTTCACTGGAAGGTTCACTTCTCCTATAACAGTCTTGCGAGAACCATCAAAAGCTTTGACGATTACGCCACTATACCTCATCGGGGCGCCTTGGTAGGATAATATGGACAGAGTTAACATGGGGAGTACATTCAAAGAAGAACTGGTATCAACTAGCACATTTGACAATGCATCCTCCTTACAGTTCATCGATATATGTAGTGTCAGATTGTGATTTCTGCCTTCTTCAGGAAGTTCTTCATCACAAAAGTTCAAGTTGTTGCAGGAAGAGATGTTAGCCATAATATGCTCAAATTGATCCACAAAATTCATGAGCAGAGACAACACTGAAATCTTTGAAGGAGTTTGGAGCAGCTGCTTCACCATATTAAATTCGCTTTTCTTAATCAATCTCAACACTTCATCATCATCATTAGGCTTCAATTTGCAGGATTCACCAGACTGACACATTGGAGCACTAATTGGGTTCAGTGCAGGTACATCAACCTTCTTACTAACAGACACATCATCTACCACCTCTTTTGGAAAGACAGGTCCAAAAACACGACCGCTACGGGTCACTTTCACAATATCGATGATATTCACTACAGAATTGGTTGTAGGCAACAGAACCTCTTGACCGTTCTCCACCATGGTAGCATTCTATTGGTAAGGAACAAATCTATCGGATGTATACGGGACGGGACCCGCTAACCGTATTACTAACGGCGATACCGATCTGTTGACGTTGTTATGGCTACTGCTGTCAAACTGAATTACAACCCGCTTAGGGGGCTTGAACACTGGAACAATAACATTCACATCATCTATATCCCTCGACTGTCGAATCTGGATTACATTCTCATCCATCAATTTTTGAATATCTCTCTTGACGATGACGCACCCTCGAGGATTTACACTGCAAATTGCACAAGCATCATGGTCGTGCTCGTAAGCACTAACCAAACATAAAGTCCTATGCATCTCCACCAAGGACCTATGGATACGTCGTACATCGAAGACTCGGAAGCTTCCTGGACAACCATCTACCCTATTAATAGAGGAATTACCATGAGCAGGCAATGGGTTAGCTTTCAGGTTCAGCGCACGGTCCTCAAAGGACACCATCCCACTTTTTACAAGCTTCTGGACCTCATACTTCAATGGGTAACAGTTTTCGATATCATGGCCAGGAGCTCCTTGATGAAAGGCACAACGGGGTCCGGGCTTATACCACCATGGAAGTGGTTCTGGAATTTGCGGAGGATTTCTTGGTTGGAGTAGGTTCTTGAGAACCAAAGACGGATAAAGTTCGGCGTATGACATAGGAATAGGGTCAAAAGAGAACTTCTTCCTCTCGAAGTTTGGTTGTTGTTGATTATTGTTGTTGTTGTAGTTATTTGTTCTTTGTTGCGGCTGTTGTTGACGTTGTTGTTGAACTGGAATTGATTGATTGTTCAAATGGTTTGAAAATACTGGAATAACTAATGAAACTTGGTGATAATGCTGATGCGGTTGCAGATTTATTTTGACATGAGGCCTCATCTTCCTCCCTACAGACACTACATTAGTTTCAGCTTCCTTCTTTCTTGCAAAACTGCTTCCGTACTTCTTGCTTGATGACACCTCTTCCTTAGACAGACGTCCCTCTCGGGCTCCTTCCTCTAATATCATCCCCATGTTTACCATTTCTATAAAGTCACCGGGGGCACTAGCAATCATGCGTTTGTAATAAAATGAACTCAGGGTCTTTAGGAAAATCTTGGTCATCTCCTTTTCTTCAAACAGAGGATTGATTTGAGCGGCAAGCTCTCTCCACCTCTGGGCATACTCTTTGAATGTCTCTTTGTCCTTTTGAGACTTAGACCTCAGCTGGTCTCTATCAGGCGCCATGTCCACGTTGTACTTATACTATTTCACAAAAGCTTCACCCAAATCATTAAATGTGGAACACTTGCACTATCTAGCCCCATGTACCACCTCAAAGCGGCACCAATCAGACTGTCTTAGAAGTAGTGAATCAATAACTGTTCATTATCAATTTGCATTAACATTTTCCTGGCATACATAACAAGATGGCTAAGTGGACAAGTATTTGCCTTATACTTTTCTAAGTCAGGGGCTTTGAACTTCATCGGAATCTTGACATTCGACACTGTCGCATTAGCGAAAAAACCGGCGGGAAAACGAAACAACAGAGCCGCCACCGTGCGTTATTTATCCCAAAGGAGGGAAAGGAAACGCTCGAAGTAAACCTGGAAAAGACATGGTCTCGCGACCAGAGAAAGATGGGATCGGGAGTCGGTTATGCGAAGGGAAGGTATTAGCACCCCTACGCATCCGTCGTACTCGACGGGATCCACGCACAAAAGAAAGGATAAGGTTGCTAAAATCTGATCACAAACTGCACACAAGGCTGGAAGGAACACACAGAAAGACAAGAGAAACAGGACTCGGCAGGATATCGCATCCTGGGCCTACGTAGTCTGTCAGGCACAGACATCAGAGTCGACGTAGTTCGGGACAAGGGGAAACGTGCTCGCTAGGATATCGCATCCTATGCATACGTATCTTCTCTGACTAGAGAAGAATCAGAGCACTCGTAGCTCGGCTAACGCACGCCAAACAAAACCACACAGGAAACCGACTGCCAATCGCTGGACTTACGTCAGACTCCACACAAACAAAGGAGTCGAAAAAGAAAAAAGGGCGCCCGGAGAGATCAGCTCATCTCCTGCCTACGTACCTCATCTGGTATGAGGATCAGGGTAACGTAGTTCCCCTACGCAGGGAAAGAACTTCTATCCTAACCAGAGACAAGGGAGATAACAAGTTACTAGGGAGACTACGACTCGAGCCTAGAAGTTGTCATGCATACGACCCCTACGTTAAGGTTTCTATCTAACTTGCACAGGGCGCAAGCTATCCTAAACAGCACAGTCAAACACATACAAGCACAATAAACAATCACACACACTATATGCAAGCAATTGGGCTCATACAAGGTTAGGCTGCAAAAGCAAGCCAACTGGAATGGGGTGTGGTTAGCTCTTAACCCTAACATTGAGAGTTAGGGTGAAGCAGATGAAATGGGAAGTGAGGATAAGACCTCACAGCTCTTATCCCTGGCCTGGGAGAGCTTGACTCAAAATAGAAGGTGTGGGAGTTCAGAATGTAGGAACTCTTCTCCACAAGTGACTGACACAACATGATCTTGGGTTATTATCCACTATGCATCAACACAAGGTGTGTGAGCAAAGTGAATGACACACTGAGTAGCAGGAGATGGATTACACATCTCTTTTATCTGCCAATTTCCTCTTAAGAGGTCTTTACCTGCTTGGCACAAAAGTAAACATTCACAAGCATTGCCTCTTAAGGAGGGCTTCAGATAGGTGCCTGCCCACATAACAGGACAGGTCTTCTAGACTACATGAAGTTAGAAGAATTATACCTCAGTGGTTAAGCAACCAAGCAAAGCAAAAGCAAGTTCAAAAGAACTCAAAGAAACTTAGGTACCTGTGAAAAATCTAAACTAATCAGTTCAACTATACAGACAAACCAACAACAGTCATCAGGCAATAATAAACAGACAGGAAATGCATCAGGCACCAATGTGCAAGCCATAAGGCAAAACACAAATAAATTGGTATCAACCTACAAAACAATACAATGTTAGCCAATCATCAACCAATTAATCAAACTCAAATGAATGAGCCACTCCAATCATGGCAATGTGCATCTGAACCTGAAATCCACAATCCAAACAGTGAGTCCAAACCACTAGGTCAAAGCCTAGGGTCAAAAGAGGGTCAAACATTCAAAACAGAACTTGAAATTTAACATGAATCATCTTCATTCAATCAGGAACAAATCTCAAAAAGTCCCACATCAAAATCATTAATCATATTCATTTCATGAACAAAACATGGCAAGGCATGCAAATGGTAATCACATTGAGATATCAGAAGAAACAAATGCACATCAAATCAAAAATGACTCAAAAAATCTTGACAAAATTCATGAGTAAACAGGACATACAACATGATCATCCCACAAAAAATCAGAGGCATTGGACATCATTAGGCATGGCAACCACATAGCATAAAACCGACAACCAAATGTGTGACACAAATTGTCACACCAAGTTAGCATGAGCATAAAACAGAGATGGATCATGGTAAAAATCTCAATTCAAAGCCAAAACGTCACTCAACATGTCTAGAAATAGCATGCAAAATTTCAGAAGCATTGGATAAGAAACAAGCATTTTATGATCAAATGAATAAGGCAATAGCACAAATGAACACATGTTCAATCTCCCTAGGGCAAATCAATTTTTTAATCAGGCACAACTTGCAATTCAATAATCATAAAAAAGTAGACATCATGAGGAACACAATGCAAAAAATTGGAGATTATTTGATGCATTTTTCATTTTTAAATGATTTTTTGAAGTTTGGGATAAAAATGAAATCAAAACATGAAGCAAGCATGAAAATGTGAAGGAAATAGTGAGAAAATGCAAGGCGCTTCGAAAGAGTCCCCAGCCAGGTTCGAACCGAGGGACAATTTGAAATCACCAGCGCGCCTAATTCAAAACGCCAACGTTTTGAAATTCAAACCCTAATACGCGCGCTGCATGGATTCGTAGCTAAATCCAAAATGAACATGCGAAATTCGTAGCAAAATCCTAGCTAAACCGTGGCCAAAACTGGAAATGAAGAACACCATGCAAGCACGATGAAGATCATGAAGATCTTCATCTGGAAATTCCAGATCCAACAAAAATGTTCCAGAAATACAAAATAAGCATAGCATTCGAAGCTTTGTTCCACATACATCAAGGATTCATAAACATTTCATGCAAAAACATCAGAACACGCATGGATCAAAGGAATCAAAAATTAACATCCAAACTTCAATTGAACATAACTCCATCAAAACAGCAACAATTCAATCGAATTTTATATCAGCATAATCACTAAACCACGCTCTACATGAATATCACAAGGATTTGCAAAAATGAGGAACTCGAATTCTGACCTGTTGAAGAACATCAATTGGAATCAGCTCGTTTCAATGCTTGTGAAGCTCCAGAATCCTTCTATAATACTTGTGGATGTGATTGGTGATGAATTAGAAGCTCCTATGCACATGAATTCAGTTCAATCTTCAACTGCCATGGATTCTCCAAGCTATGAACATGAACAAGAATGCCACGATTTCCTCTGCTTCCACGTCCAAATGTGCTCAATTATGCTTCATGATGATGAATGGATCAATGAAAAGTGTTCTTGCTTGAAGAATTTTGGAAAAAAACTGAGAGAAAAATTTGGAGAATTTGTGATTCTAGATCTGAAAATGTGTTAATGACCAAAAACAGTTGTGATTAACCATTTATACTCCATGCTAATCATGTTTAGGAACTGTTTAGGCCAAATGCAAATGAGGTTAATCCATTTTGTGGTGTAAGTGCAAAAATGAACTTTTCACTCCATGCACCCCCCATGCACGTGAACAGTGCACATTCTTGGCCCAAAATGCCTTAAAATGAGTCCATGCACATATTAGAATTGGTTTGGTATGCTCATGATCATTCAAAAAGAGTTTATGAAATTTTCTTCCCAAAACTTCATTAATAAACCAAAGGCCATGCAAATGAAATTCATGTCAAATAATGGTATGCTTGGAAAATACATGTTATAAGGATTAAAATGCAAAAAGAACCACCCAAATTGGAGTTTTGGTTTGAAAGTTATGTCCATTTGAAGTCTGAAACACACTTTGCCATGATTGGACCATATCTCCTCAACCACACATGAGAAATTCATGATCTTGGACTTTTTGGAAATGGGAGAGAAAGATATTCAACTTTCATGTTGGACAAAAATTCATTTGAAGATTTCTTGATGATGTAATTTTGAGTTGAAGTTAGTCAAAAATCTTTCCATTTTTGGAAAGTTCAAATTACATGTCACCTGCTATTTTTGGAAAATCTTGATCTGGCCACAAATTCTTCAATGTTGATGTTTGAAATGTCAAATGAGACTTGTTTGAACATGAATGAAGCCTCTCTAACCACTTCCCACCTCCAAATCCATAGTTGACTGTGCAGTTGACTTTTGTAGGCCTCCGATGATTTGCACATGGACTAATGAATTCTGAGCCCTCAACACTTGACCTAGCTACTTCAAAATGATCCTTGAATCATGTGAACTCATGGGAATCACCTTAGGGCTTTCATCTCATGGAAAATGCTCTTGTTGCCTAGCACAGCCGAATCTCCTAACTAGTCCTGCCTGATTAGATGCAATGGACTATGCAATATGAATGCAATGTTAATGACCTAAAAATGAAATGTATATACAAATGGGAGGTGCAAATTTGAGGTGCTATAACTTCCCCTATTCAATCAACTGAGAACCTGAACGGATGAGAGCAACGGCTGTCAGACCTTCAAGGTAAACAGGGATTGAATACCGAAGAACCGTAGAAATTTGCACTCTGCGGGAAATGAACAGGATATTTGCAACAGTAACCAGACAAGACGTTTACCGACGACTCTACTGGGGAGTTTGATTTTTATCAAAGGAAAGATACAGCCAGACGTCAACGGACGAATGGGAAAAACTCAACGTTTATCGACACCAACTGAGAGGTGACCAGACATCAACGGATGAATGGGGAGACTCGACCAAACGTCAACGGACGAATGGGAGAAACTCGACGTTTATCGACACCAACTGAGAGGTGACCAGGCATCAACGGATGAATGGGAAGACTCGACCAGACGTCATCGGACGAACGGGAGAAGCTCAACGTTTATCGACACCAACGGAGAGGTGACCAGACATCAACGGGTGAATGGGGAGACTCGACCAAACATCAACGGACGAACGGGAAAAACTCAACGTTTATCGACACCAACGGAGAGGTGACCAGACATCAACGGATGAATGGGGAGACTCGACCAAACGTCAACGGACGAACGGGAGAAACTCGACGTTTATCGACACCAACGGAGAGGTGACCAGACATCAACGGATGAATGGGAAGACTCGACCAGACGTCAACGGACGAACGGGAGAAGCTCGACGTTTATCGACACCAACGGAGAGGTGACCAGACATCAACGGATGAATTGGGGAAGCTCGACGTTTATCGACACCAACGGAGAGGTGACCAGACATCAACGGATGAATGGGGAGACTCGACCAAACGTCAACGGACGAACGGGAGAAACTCGACGTTTATCGACACCAACGGAGAGGTGACCAGACATCAATGGATGAATGGGAAGACTCAACCAGACGTCAACGGACGAACGAGAGAAGCTCGACGTTTATCAACACCAACGGAGAGGTGACCAGACATCAACGGATGAATTGGGGAAAGAGATATACAACCATACGTCAACGGACGAATGGGAAAAACTTCAACTTTTATGGACACCAACGGAGGGGTGAACACTTCACTGGGGAAGGAAAAAGATATTTGCAACTGGAAACCAGATAGGACGTTTACCGACGACTCTACTGGGGATCTCTGGCTGGGGAACAACTAGACATTTACCGATGACTGGGATGAGACTCGATGTTTACCGACATCGAAAGATGATGTTTACCGACACCAACAAAAGACGACCAGACATTTACCGATGACTGGGAAACAAGATATACAACCAGACGTCAACGGACGAATGGGAAAAACTCAACGTTTATCGACACCAACGGAGAGGTGACCAGACACCAACGGATGACCTGGGGAATGGATAGATGTTACGCACATCGAAAGATGATGTTTACCGACATCAATAAAGGGACGACCAGACACTTACCGATGACTGGGGAAGACTCGATGTTTACCGACATCGAAACAATGGTGTTTACCGACACCAAAAAAGAACACACACGGGTGCAAACATGACACTCACCGGTATCACAAGAATGAAATCTTCAATACGTCAAGGCAAGACTAAACACTTGCTAGGGATCTCACTGGGGAGAATCAAGCTTCCTTTCACGGACGAGTGAGGAAATAAACCTCTCTGGGGAATTACCAATCCTGAATGCTGTCAGGAGCAACTGTAGCAAATGTGTCGTACAGGTGTTGAACAACGATCCGCCTCTGCCGGGGATATGGTCTGATTAGGTTTAACACATGAATGCATATGTTTGAATTTTTTTATGGCGTAATGCTCCATATTGAATGGAAATTCTACGCGATTTGAGGATGCAATGATTACTACATGCAAAATGCAAATGATGCACTCCTGCTGGGGGGCAAACGGGTTAGATTCTCCAACTCTGTGGGGATACACTATCTGAGGAATACTCTGCGGGGATACTCTGTCTGAGGAATACTCTGTGGGGAGTAGCACCGACTTCTCACCCATACTGGGGAATAGCATTGCTGTTGGAGAAAGGATCCCAACGGGGACAACCTTCACCGATTACAATCCACTCGGGGACTCTACTAGGGAAACAGCCAATGGCGACTTTACTGGGGAGAGCTGCCAATCCACAGGTAGGATAAACTCTGGTGGAGATAATTTTCGCCGAACCTGATCCACTCGAGGAACTTGCTGGGGAAAACCATCAACACAACCCTCTGTTAGGGAGATCCGCTAGGGGAAAACATCCACACTCTGATGGGAAAAGGCATAGCTCTGTTGGGGAAGTAACATACCAGACCATGCTGGGGTAGACATCCACGAACCTGCCGGGGAAAAGCATTCACGACCACGCTGGGGGTAGCAGTATTTCAAACCAGACTGCTGGGGAATAAAACTATTCACTGACACCTCCGCTGGGGGATACAACATCTTTCCAACTCGGTGGGGATTAAAAAATCTTCAGACTCAGTGGGGAACTTGGCAGCTTTCAGACTAGCTGGGGATAAACCACTTCCAGGCCTGCTGGGGAGTTAAAAACTTTAGACCTGCCGGGGACAGAACAGCCTTTGGACCTGTTACAGAGGGACACCATTCACAGACGTCTCTGCAGGGGAGAAAAGTTCTGATAACCTTCAGACTTGCTTAGGGAAACATCCTCAATCAAGCTTGCTGGGGAATCCCTGATCTTGACTATGCTGGAGAAACAAGTCCCGAACTTGCTTCACCTGCTGGGGAACATCCCCATCCTCTTGCACTACTGGACAGTGCTGACAACATCCCTGAACGAATCGTGGCTTTTCTGCTTCAACCAAGAATCACATGTAACAACCTGCAAAACAGCACGACATATATGCCCCAGGGGGTTGCATGGACAAGATACGCTCAAGTGTCCTCAACATTCAAAATGATTTCAAATGTTTTATCTTTCTGCACGTTATTGTCTAGCCTTCATGTTTTTATATGCAATGTTTATCAAAAATTCGGACGTTTTTGCAAACAAAACAGTAAAAATAAAACAAGAGAGCAATTTATCTGAATAACGACTTTTATTGATTGAAAATGGGCCTGAAAAGGCGAATACATCGGGAAGCAATTCCTAGGAAGAGGTAACTGCGCACAAAAGGAAAACAAACTATCCTAATGGCAATGTGAATACGGCATCCACTATTTCCCAATTCTGTTATGACTCACAGATCATCAATTTCTCCCCAAATTCCTTGCTTTCTGAGAAGAATGATTGGACCGATCATATCCTTCGAGATGGTAGACACTGAAGCGCGATGAAGTACAGATAACTCAGACTGTAGTCTTCGCTTAATCCCTCTTTTGCCTAGATCGCCCTTTCGGGTTTTCAATCCACCGGGATACCCATTTTTGCCTAAGCCGCCCTTGCGGGTTTTCGACTTACCGGGTGTACAAAATTCTTTTCATTTTTTTATCCCTAACTTTTGCCCGAACCTTTTCTTATTTTTTTGGTTCGCCGGGATGCCCTTTTTTGCCTGGACTCTTTTGTTCTTTTTGTCCAGCGGGTCAATTTACGCGAAGTATTTTTTGACTACATCTGAGTTATCAGGGGACAGAAAATCTTCACCATCCATAGTTGTAAGCATCAAGGCTCCACCGGAGAAAACCTTCTTCACAACATATGGACCTTCGTAATTGGGAGTCCACTTGCCCCTGTTATCTGTACCGGGAGGAAGAATCCTCTTCAAAACTAGATCACTAGTCTGATAGCTTCGAGGACGCACTTTCTGATCAAAGGCTCTCTTCATCCTTCTCTGATACAACTGCCCATGGCACACAGCTGTTAACCGTCTCTCTTCGATAAGACTCAACTCATTAAACCTTGTTCGAATCCACTCAGCTTCATCAAGCTTGACATCCAATAAGACTCTCAGAGAAGGAATCTCCACTTCCACAGGTAGGACTGCTTCCATACCATACACAAGGGAGTACGGGGTTGCCCCGGTCGATGTACGTACTGATGTACGGTACCCATGCAAAGCGAAAGGCAGCATCTCATGCCAATCCTTGTACGTCACGACCATCTTCTGCACAATCTTCTTGATATTCTTGTGTGCCGCCTCTACAGAACCATTCATCTTCGGTCTGTAAGGAGAAGAATTGTGATGTTCAATCTTGAAATCTCTGTAAAGCTCTTTCATCATCTTGTTATTGAGATTCGAACCATTATCAGAAATGATTCACTCAGGAACCCCATAACGACAGATGATTTCCTTCTTGATAAACCGGGCAACCACTTGTTTGGTAACATTAGCATAGGAAGCTGCTTCCACCCACTTAGTGAAGGAATCAATCGCAACCAGGATGAAGCGATGTCCATTAGAAGCAGTAGGCTCAATCTTCCCAATCATATCAATCCCCCACATCGCGAACGGCCAAGGCGAATTCAGGACATTCAGAGGGCTTGGTGGCACATGCACCTTATCAGCATAAATCTGACATTTATGGCACTTCCGAGCGTACTTGAAACAATCGGATTCCATAGTCATCCAGTAATAACCGGCTCTCAACAATTTCTTCGACATTGCATGACCACCAGCATGGGTACCAAAAGATCCTTCATGCACTTCTTGCATCAACATGTCTGCTTCGTGTCTATCCACGCATCTGAGCAGCACCATGTCAAAGTTCCTCTTGTACAACACGTCATCCTGATTCAAATAAAAGCTTCCAACTAGCCTTCTCAGGGTTTTCTTGTCATTCTTTGACGCTCCTTCAGGATACTCCTGACTCTTGAGGAGATTCTTGATATCATAGTACCACGGCTTCTCATCCACAACAGACTCGGCTACAAACACATACGCAGGCCTCTCGAGTCGATTCACAGCGACATGTGGTACATGATTCCACCAATGAACTTTGATCATAGAAGACAAGGTAGCTAAGGCATCAACCATCTGATTTTCATCTCGGGGAACATGATACAACTCCACCTTCTTAAAGAAAGTCAGTATCCTTCTGGTGTAATCTGGATAAGGAATCAAATGCGGCTGATTGGTATTCCAATCTCCATTGACCTGGTTAATCACTAGAGCGGAATCTCCATATATGTCCAGAGTCTTGATCCTCAGATCGATGGCTTCTTCTATCCCCATGATACAAGCCTCATACTCAGCCTCGTTGTTGGTTACATCAAAAGTCAATCTGGCAGAAAAAGGTATATGAGCACCTTTTGGATCGATAAGCACTGCCCCAACACCATTGCCATTCATATTCACAGCCCCATCAAACATCAGTGTCCACTTGTCATCATGATCCGGTCCTTCCTCGACAAGAGGCTCTTCACAATCTTTCATCTTCAGATACATGATGTCTTCATCAGGGAATTCAAACATCATCGGCTGATAATCATCTATCGGTTGCTCGGCAAGGTAGTCTGACAGAATACTACCTTTGATGGCCTTCGGCGACGTGTACTGGATATCATACTCTGTTAAAATGATCTGCCAACGGGCAACACGTCCGGTGAGAGCCGGCTTCTCAAAGATGTACTTCACTGGATCCATCTTAGAAATCAACAAGGTAGTATGGTTCAACATATACTGCCTCAGTCGGCGAGCAGCTCAGGCCAAAACACAACAAGTTTTCTCGAGCTGCGAATATTTGATTTCACAGTCGGTAAACTTTTTGCAAAGGTAGTATATGGCATGCTCTTTTCGACCAGACTCGTCATGCTGTCCCAATACACACCCCATCGAGTTCTCAGTCACTGATAGGTACATTATGAGAGGTCTCCCAGGAATTGGAGGTATGAGGATTGGAGGTTTCTGTAAATACTCTTTTATCTTGTCAAAAGCTTTCTGACAGTCATCATTCCACCTGATTGCTTGATTCTTTCTTAGCAATTTGAATATTGGTTCACACGTGGCAGTTAGGTGAGATACAAACCGTGCAATGTAGTTCAATCTCCCTAAAAATCCACGAACCTGCTTTTCTGTTTTTGGTTCAGGCATTTCTCGAATAGCTTTTACTTTTGCTGGATCAACCTCAATCCCTTTCTCACTGACAATGAAACCTACTAGCTTACCTGATCTCACCCCAAACGTACACTTGTTCGGATTCAGCCTCAGTTTGAACTTTCTCAGTCTGTCAAACAACTTCTGCAAATTTACCAGGTGCTCCTCTTCTGTCTGCGACTTCGCAATCATATCATCCACGTACACTTCAATCTCTTTGTGCATCATGTCATGAAAGAGAGTCGTCACAGCCCTCTGATAGGTAGCACCGACATTCTTCAGCCCAAATGGCATCACCTTATAGCAGAACGTGCCCCAAGGTGTAATGAATGTCGTCTTTTCCATGTCCTCTGGCGCCATCTTAATCTGATTATAACCAGAAAAGCCATCCATGAAAGAGAAAACCGAGGATTGAGCCATATTATCAACCAATACGTCAATGTGAGGTAATGGGAAGTCATCTTTCGGACTCGCTCTGTTCAAATCCCGGTAATCGACACACATTCTGACTTTGCCATCCTTCTTCGGCACGGGAACGATGTTGGCTACCCACGGGGGATAAGTAGTCACTGACAGAAAACCCGCATCCAACTGCTTCTGAACCTCTTCCTTGATTTTAACAACCATGTCATGACTAGTTCTCCGAAGCTTCTGCTTGACTGAAGGACAATCTTCCATGAGAGGTAGCCTGTGCACCACGATATCGGTATCCAACCCAGGCATATCTTGATACGACCAGGCGAATATCTCCACATATTCTCTCAGCATCTCGATCAACCTTCTCTTGACATCTTCTTTCAAAGCAACCCCGATCTTAATATCCTTTATGGCGTCCTCAGTACCCAGGTTGATCACTTCCAACTCCTCCTGATGAGGTTGGATGACCCTCTCCTCCTTCTTCAACAATCTGACCAATTCTTTAGGGAGTTCACAGTCTTCCTCACTCTCCTCTTCAGCTTGGTAGATGGGATTATTGAAATCATACTGAGCCATAACAGAACTATTCGTAGCGGGATCCGTAAGATCACTTCTGCATGTTTAATGCTTTATTTTAGAAAAAAGAGTTCAAGAAAGTCACAAAAACAAAAACATTGCCACTTTTATTTTTGAAAAATGAAAAACAAAAACAGAAAGACAAGGATCACAAAATTGTTTGCAAAACGTCCTTTATTAATGATATCATTGAAAAAACATGATGAGGCCCTACAATGAACCACTACGCCTTGGGCAGAACGTAGGGTTTTGTGCAAAATGAAAAACAAAAGAAAATTACTCTGTTTGAAGAGTAACTTGGACCACTTCTTCTACTGTCCAGTTGTTGATCGTCTCCCCTGGTGCACACGGGCGAACCCAGTTGTCCAGATCACAATCACTGTCACAGTCTTCACTACTGGTTGCAAAGACGTCACCATGATTCATCAGCCCAGCGCTGGTAAAGGTACTCGGCCCTTTCTGCTCACTCTGCTCCGCCTGCAAAGGTTGATAACCAATACCGAATTTATCTTCTTTGACAGGCAAATCCACCATCTTGCCCCAGTCTTCTGAATTACCGGAGTTGACAACCTCTACTGCCTGCTTGTACGATGCAATTGAGGCCCTTGGCTTCTTCTGCTCAGCAAAAGCCACCCTCTCAAGAGCAACAGTCTCGAATTCTTGGCATAAAGTTTCATGGATCTCGCCATCCACCTCTACATACTTGAAAGAGGATAGGTGACTCACCAGAATATCTTCTTCACCGCACACAGTCACAATCTGACCGTTCCAGACATACTTCAACTTTTGGTGGAGAGTTGACGAAACTGCCCCAGCCCCATGAATCCAGGGACGCCCCAAAAGACAACTATATGCTGGCTGAATATCCATCACATAGAAGATAATACTGAACACCTCCGGGCCAATCTTCACTGGCAAAGTGACTTCACCAAAAACAGACCGTTTAGATCCACCAAATGCACGAACAATCAGATCGCTCGGAGTAAGGACAACCCCTTCAACATCAATCTTTCCCAGAGTCTTCTTGGGCAACACATTCAAAGACGAGCCAGTATCCACCAACACATGTGACAATACTGCGCCTTTGCACTCCATGGTGATATGCAGAGCTTTGTTATGGTTGCGACCTTCAGGTGTCAGATCCAAGTCCGTGAACCCCAAACCATGCCTGGTACTCACATTAGCAATAACCCCCTCCAACTGGTTGACCGAGATCTCTTGAGGCACGTAAGCCAAATTCAGCATCTTCAACAAGGCGTTACGGTGTGCCTCAGAGCACAGGAGCAATGAGAGGATAGAGATTTTGGACGGAGTTTGATTCAGCTGATCTACAATCTTGTAGTCACTCTTCTTTATAATCATCATGAACTCCTCCACGTCTTTCTCAAACGAACCCTCAGGTGCTTCCTTCTGAACAGGTTCCTCAACCGCAGCTTGTTTACCCTTCGCCTTGGCAAGAGCCTCGGCATTGTTATCCCTCAACGGTTGCGGAGCAAACAGACGACGGCTTCTTGTAAAACCTCTTGGTCCCCCAACATTGTCCACCACTGGACCGACAGTCACAGGAGCTCTACTCGGCAAACCAATAGTCACTGGAGACTGACTCACTGTTCTGGTCTGATTTTAAGCCCTTCGGTTGTTGCAATAAGCATTATCATACTTCCATGGAACAACCCTATTATTCTCAACAGACCTTCTTCCTGAAGCAACGATAGTAGTGGGAGCACTGACAGTTACTGGAGCAGAAATGGTAACAGGAGTACCAACGATTGCCGGTGCACTGACAATTCTCTGGCCACGTCCTTCTGACGGTTTGAAATAAATGGTGACGGTTGACACCACCCCATGATCTTTCACGGCCCGACTAAATTGTAGACAGCCCTCATCAATCAGACTCTGAATACCAGCCTTCAACTGTACACAAGCATTCTCCAAATGACCACAATCTGAACAGTCTTCATAACAGCCCGAGAATACTCCACCATTCAACAGACGATCCTTCACAACCAACAATGAAGTCTGAACATCTTCAACATCAACTATCAAGTCTTCAGCTTCACCATCTTCCACATTGTTTACCCTTTGTGCACCATGTTGAGGCATAGGATTGTTAACAACATTAGGCACAGGAGCAAAATTGATAGTTTTGGCGTCAAATAAGTCCTGGACCTTATGATGAAAAGCCCGGCAGTTCTCAATATGGTGCCCCGGTGCACCAGAATGGAAATCACAACGAACGTTGGCATCATACCCAGGTGGTACTTTTGTCAACGAAGCCATGGTGCGCAACTCAACAAACCCCAATCTAAGCAGTTCAGGCAACAACTCAGCATAGGTCATTGGCAACGGGTCGAAACTACGATCAGGCATCCTCTGTCTAGGCTGATAAGGACGTTGCTATTGTTGTTGTGGTGGTGGTGGTGGTTGTTGAACCCTCTGTTGTTGCTGTTGACGTGGTTGAGGTGGTGGAATGGTTACAGCAGCAACCTGGCGATATTGCCCTCTGTTCGTATTCCTCCGGTGTTGCACAGCATTGGTTTCACCCTCCCTCCTGCGGGGTGCCCCAGCAAATGGTTTCTTTGAAGATGAGGAACCAGCATCCTGAATCTTCCCAGCTTTAATCAAGCTCTCTGTCCTCTCTCCACAAATTACAACATCTGAAAAACTACCGAACGGGCAGCTACCCATCCGGTCCATGAACACGCCTTGCAACGTTCTGATAAACATATCGGTCAGTTCCCTCTCCAGCATAAGGGGTTGCACTCTTGCGGCCAACTCATGCCATCTATGGGCGTACTCCTTGAAGCTTTCACCGGATTTCTGACATAGACTCTGCAACTGAGTCTGGCTCGGCGCCATGTCCATATTATGTTTGTATTGCCTCAAGAAGGCTTCACCCAGATCTCTCCAACTACGAATGGATTCTCTTTTCAGCTCCATGTACCAATCCAAGGAAGCTCCAGACAAGCTATCCTGGAAGAAATACATCAACATATTTTCCTTGTCTGTGTAGGCAGAGATTTTCCTATAGTAAGCCTGCACATGGGTGCGAGGACAAGAAGTACTATTGTATTTGTCAAATGAGGGTGCTTTGAACTTGTAAGGAATTCTCAACCCTTCCACCAGGCCCATATTTGTAACATCAAAACCCAAAGAGTTCTGACACTCCATGGCTCTGATCTTCTCAGCTAGGGCATCAACCTTCCGATCTCGTTCGTCAGTTCTTCCCACGACTTCATCATCCTCACTGAGCAGTGTGAACATGTCTTCCTGCCTGTCAACCAGCGGAGCAGGATGGCACACGGGAGCACGGGTAGCTCTGGCATTAATAGTCTCTGCAGCAAGAGGCTGTCCATTAATTCGAATACCCCTCAAATCATCTCCCACGGCATAATCATTGGCGGGAGCCACAACAATAGCATTATCATTAACAGGTGCACCCACTGGTGAAGCACGACTAGGTGGTGGGAGCACAGCTTCCTGTCTCTGGGCTAAGGCACGCAACTCCTCTTGCCCTTGAACGACCCCTTGCATCATTGTCATGAATTGCGCCATGTTAGCCCTCATCTCAGCCAACTCTGCTTGAACTTGGTCCATGTTCCTCTAATGATTCAACCTGGTTGCGTAGCGGTGCGGACGTTGATCAGCTATCCTGCCTGACACAGGAATCAAAGTGAGAAGTCTCGATCAAGAACACCTGTAATGCAAAATGATATGTGTATGATGCTTATGATGCGTATGATGCACATGATATGTTCATTTCTCAGGCATTCAAGAGCCTAATTCATCTCTCAAGAAATGGCAACCTACAACAAGAACAACAAAGCAGCAACATACACAAGATAACTGAGCACAAGGTGAAACATCAACAACCAAGTCTATAGATATGAGCAACAAGGATCATACAACAAAGGTTCAAATGATCAGAGTACAACAATGAATCCCATCCAACAAGCCTGGAGGTGATTCTTAACATAAACAACAGATATATGAGCTAAGACAAGTGGCTTCCAGGAATGAGCGTCTTCAGATAATGGCACTGGTCTATCAACAGGTCGCATTCTGAACACTCTGGCAGAGGGGTGAGCTTCTCCTTCAGTTGTCTTCTGAGCTCCACAACTTCTCCTCCAAGTTGGCTCTCTGATGCATGTCTCAAATCTACTTCCTTCTTCAATTGGATGTCTTTGTCTCTGAGTTGCTTCTCCAAGTCCCTTATCTTCTTCTGATAATTGGCTTCAGCTCTCTGCAACCTCAAGCACTCCCGATGTTCTTCATTCAACAAGGCCTCCATCTCCTTATAAGACCTCTTTTTACTTCTCAATCTGCTAGCCTCTTCACCCTGCATGCCTTTGAGTTGATGGGCCAAACTCAACTTGTCAGCTTTGGCTTTGTAAAGCTCCATCTGGGTATCTTGTTCCTTATCTTTCAACCGACGATTCTCCATCAGGGCTTGCTTATATTGCTCAGCGGGTACACTCTCAGCAAGGATCAAAGGTGGTTGCTCTTGCAAAGGCTCCATCCTATCATAGGGTAACAACAAAGTCTCAACTCTATTCCTGACCCAATCACTGTAAGCAGGCATAGCAATGGCAAACTTCTTCCCCAAAACAGCTCCATCCTTGACACCAATGGCCTTCCAAGCTCTTCATACTCGCTCCAAACTAGCAGGGTCACTCCGCTTCTCAAAATACACACTCTCAGCTATCTCAGCATCTAGTGGTCTTCCATTCATCACAAACCCCAATTGGCGAAGAGAAAGAAACGGATTGTAATTGATGCAACCCTTAGTCCCTATGAGTGGCACATTACGAAACTCTCCACAACTCATTATGACATTACGCACATCCATCCGGTAAGATTGCCACCTGATATCATAAGAGGTAAGAGACATAATCCTCTGAGTCCACTTATGAGTTCTCTGAGCATCCACAAAAGGTCCACTGACCGGCAGAAGAGACAAGAACCATCTGAGCAATAAAGGGAGACAACATCTGATAGCTCCACCCTTACCATGCCTACTGTGAATAGCATAGTAAGTGTCAGCTAACAAAGTAGGAACTGGGTTTCCTCCAAGAAAGATAGTGGCTGCAGCATAGTCCACAAAAGTAGGCATACTCGGGAACAACACAATCCCATAAATCATGATAGCCAACTGGGCATGAAATGCTTCCCAATTTCCTTTGTTTGCTTCTTCTCTAGCCATCCTCAACAGGAACTTCAAAGGTAAACCCACAACATCACCACTCGACTTCCAATTGTCACTCACTTCTTTGACACTCAGATGAAGAGCTCTGGCAACAACTCTGAAATCAACATCCTCTGGAACATCCAAGAAAGGAACCTGGTATCTGATCGGGACATTCAGCAGAATGGAGTACTCCTCAACAGTGGGCGCTAACTGATAATCCTGGAAGGTGAAGCAACGAAGCTCTGGATCATAAAACTGTAGAAGAGTCTGCAACGGCACTGGATCTACCACCATCTTCAACAGTGTCAACAAATCCCCATACTGATCAACAAACACCTTCTGATTACTGCCGGTCACAAGGTTGCTCAACTCTATCAACGATGTCAATGGCTCACGGTGAAAACTGTAGGAACACGTCTTCCGCTTTAACTCGGAAACGGATGCCATCTCTCACAGTGATATGCATGAGGATATGCATGAGGATATTAGCTTTTTCTTTTTTCTTTTTTCTTTTTTCTTTTTTCATTTTTTTTTTTGCATTATTTTTTTTTGAAAATAAACATGCTATGATGCAAATGATGCAAACACGACTGGCTGGCTGTGTATCTCGGAGCACAGGTTCAAAGCTTCAGCTTGAATTCGGAACCACAAAATCATCTGAGACCCAAAAAATATCTGAGACCCAATCTGTAGAACCAAGTCACCAACAGGACCCAAGAGTCACCAACAAGTCACCAACAAGTCACCAACGGTACCTGTAATAATGATCATCCCCTCCCCACTCACGGGTGTAATCTAGGCCAGGGTAAGGTCAAGAGAAACGTAGGATAAATAACCCTTTCATAGAATATCATGATGTACACACCAGATGTATGTACCGATAATACCCCATCAGGATCTGAACTGCTCGTGATATCAAGTTCCGCTAAGTGGCGCAATACCACCCGCTTCCCAAGAATCACTTTATTCCTAGGTGTCCTAGAGTCCACTCATAGCCTGGGTATTGGGCCTTTTACCTCATGTAACTCCCACCCCAACAGAGAGAAACAGACAACCAGCCAGCACAGATAAAAATATAATGAATGCAAACATAAATGCAAACATAAATGCAAATAAATGCAATAAATGAAACAGCAAAAGCAACCAAACTCAATCCTAGAGAGCGCTAGGAGAGACTCGCTTAGGGAAGATGGACCAGCAAGAGGTCAACTTCTCAGGTATCCCGTGCAGAGTCACCAGCTGTCGCATTACGCGAAAAAACCGGCGGGAAAACGAAACAACAGAGCCGCCACCGTGCGTTATTTATACCAAAGAAGGGAAAGGAAACGCTCGAAGTAAACCTGGAAAAGACATGGTCTCGCGACCAGAGAAAGATGGGATCGGGAGTCGGTTATGCAAAGGGAAGGCATTAGCACCCCTACGCATCCGTCGTACTCGACGGGATCCACGCACAAAAGAAAGGATAAGGTTGCTAAAAACTGATCACAAACTACACACAAGGCTGGAAGGAACGCACAAAAAGA
This sequence comes from Lathyrus oleraceus, assembly GCF_024323335.1. NCBI lineage: Eukaryota > Viridiplantae > Streptophyta > Magnoliopsida > Fabales > Fabaceae > Lathyrus > Lathyrus oleraceus. Next base: position 177,041,909 of record NC_066579.1, read on the forward strand.
CAAGAGAAACAGGACTCGGCAGGATATCGCATCCTGGGCCTACGTAGTCTGTCAGGCACAGACATCAGAGTCGACGTAGTTCAGGACAAGAGGAAACGTGCTCGCTAGGATGTCGCATCCTATGCATACGTATCTTCTCTGACCAGAGAAGAATCAGAGCACTCGTAGCTCGGCTAACGCACGCCAAACAAAACCACATAGGAAACCGACTGCTAATCGCTGGACTTACGTCAGACTCCACACAAACAAAGGAGTTGAAAAATAAAAAAGGGCGCCCGGAGAGATCAGCTCATCTCCTGCCTACGTACCTCATCTGGTATGAGGATCAGGGCGACGTAGTTCCCCTAAGCAGGGAAAGAACTTCTATCCTAACCAGAGACAAGGGAGATAACAAGTTACTAGGGAGATTACGACTCGAGCCTAGAAGTTGTCATGCACACGACCCCTACGTTAAGGTTTCTATCTAACTTGCACAGGGAGCAAGCTATCCTAAACAGCACAGTCAAACACATACAAGCACAATAAACAATCACACACACTATATGCAAGCAATTGGGCTAATACAAGGTTAGGCTGCAAAAGCAAGCCAACTGGAATGGGGTGTGGTTAGCTCTTAACCCTAACATTGAGAGTTAGGGTGAAGCAGATGAAATGGGAAGTGAGGATAAGACCTCACAACTCTTATCCCTGGCCTGGGAGAGCTTGACTCAAAATAGAAGGTGTGGGAGTTCAGAATGTAGGAACTCTTCTCCACAAGTGACTGACACAACATGATCTTGGGTTATTATCCACTATGCATCAACACAAGGTGTGTGAGCAAAGTGAATGACACATTGAGTAGCAGGAGATGGATTACACATCTCTTTTATCAGCCAATTGCCTCTTAAGAGGTCTTTACCTGCTTGGCACAAAAGTAAACATTCACAAGCATTGCCTCTTAAGGAGGGCTTCAGACAGGTGTCTGCCCATATAACAGGACAGGTCTTCCAGACTACATGAAGTCAGAAGAATTATACCTCAGTGGTTAAGCAACCAAGCAAAGCAAAAGCAAGTTCAAAAGAACTCAAAGCAACTTAGGTACCTGTGAAAAATCTAAACTAATCAGTTCAACTGTACAGACAAACCAACAACAGTCATCAGGCAATAATAAACAGACAGGCAATGCATCAGGCACCAATGTGCAAGCCATAAGGCACAACATAAATAAATTGGTATCAACCTACAAAACAACACAATGTTAGCCAATCATCAACCAATTAATCAAACTCAAATGAATGAGCCACTCCAATCATGGCAATGTGCATATGAACCTGAAATCCACAATCCAAACAGTGAGTCCAAACCACTAGGTCAAAGCCTAGGGTCAAAAGAGGGTCAAACATTCAAAACAGAACTTGGAAATGAAGAACACCATGCAAGCACGATGAAGATCATGAAGATCTTCATCTGGAAATTCCAGATCCAACAAAAATGTTCCAGAAATACAAAATAAGCATAGTATTCGAAGCTTTGTTCCACATACATCAAGGATTCATAAACATTTCATGCAAAAACATCAGAACACGCATGGATCGAAGGAATCAAAAATCAACATCCAAACTTCAATTGAACATAACACCATCAAAACAGCACCAATTCAATCGAATTTTATATCAGCATCATCACTAAACCATGCTCTACATGAATATCACAAGGATTTGCAAAAATGAGGAACTCGAAATCTGACCTGTTGAAGAACAACAATTGGAATCAGCTCGTTTCAATGCTTGTGAAGCTCCAGAATCCTTCTATAATACTTGTGGATGTGATTGGTGATGAATTAGAAGCTCCTATGCACACGAATTCAGTTCAATCTTCAACTGCCATGGATGCTCCAAGCTATGAACATGAACAAGAATGCCACGATTTCCTCTGCTTCCACGTCCAAATGTGCTCAATTATGCTTCATGATGATGAATGAATCAATGAAAATTGTTCTTGCTTGAAGAATTTTGGAAAAAAAGTGAGAGAAAAATTTGGAGAATTTATGATTCTAGATCTGAAAATGTGTTAATGACCAAAAACAGTTGTGATTAACCATTTATACTCCATGCTAATCATGTTTAGGAACTGTTTAGGCCAAATGCAAATGAGGTTAATCCATTTTGTGGTGTAAGTGCAAAAATGAACTTTTCACTCCATGCACCCCCCATGCACGTGAACAGTGCACATTCTTGGCCCAAAATGCCTTAAAATGAGTCCATGCACATATTAGAATTGGTTTGGTATGCTCATGATCATTCAAAAAGAGTTTATGAAATTTTCTTCCCAAAACTTCATGAATAAACCAAAGGCCATGCAAATAAAATTCATGTCACATAATGGTATGCTTGGAAAATACATGTTATAAGGATTAAAATGCAAAAAGAACCACCCAAATTGGAGTTTTGGTTTGAAAGTTATGTCCATTTGAAGTTTGAAACACACTCTGCCATGATTGGACCATATCTCCTCAACCACACATGAGAAATTCATGATCTTGGACTTTTTGGAAATGGGAGAGATATATCTTCAACTTTCATGTTGGACACAAATTCATTTGAAGCTTTCTTGATGATGTAATCTTGAGTTGAAGTTAGTCAAAAATCTTTCCATTTTTGGAAAGTTCAAATTATAGGTCACCTGCTATTTTTGGAAAATCTTGATCTGGCCTCAAATTCTTCAATGTTGATGTTTGAAATGTCAAATGAGACTTGTTTGAACATGAATGAAGCCTCTCTAACCACTTCCCACCTCCAAATCCATAGTTGACTGTGCAGTTGACTTCTGTTGACTTTTGTAGGCCTCAGATGATTTGCACATGGACTGATGAATTTTGAGCCCTCAACACTTGACCTAGCTACTTCAAAATGATTCTTGAATCATGTGAACTCATGGGAATCACCCTAGGGCTTTGATCTCATGGCAAATGCTCTTGTTGCCTTGCACAACTGAATCTCCTAACCAGTCCTGCCTGATTAGATGCAATGGACTATGCAATATGAATGCAATGTTAATGACCTAAAAATGAAATGTATATACAAATGGGAGGTGCAAATTTGAGGTGCTACAGACACTAAGCAAAGTTCAGCAACACTTTTACCGAACAAGTCCTTTCCTCTTAGTGTCTTCAATTCCTTTCGCAGCTCAAGGAACTGATCCTTCATTTCATCCATCTTCTCATAAACATCAGGGCCCTCAGACGACTCAGAATGGTAGATGGTGTTCTCATCATGACGCAGAGTATGGACGACTAGAGGCGACACAGACTCGGCTAGATGCCGACATGGAAGTAAAGGTGGGAGAAAACCCTTCAGGCATGAAATTTGGTGGAATTCCGCACGGAAATCCAGCAGGCATAGTTGGACTTGATTGAGTACCAGCCACAGGCACAGTCGAGGCAGCAACCTCTGAGATGACAATCCTCTGAGGAAGAGGAGTTGCAAGAGTTGGAGAAGACTAATTCTGGGTAGCTAGAACAAACTTCATCATAGCAGTCCGGCGAGAAATATCATCTTTTAGTTCTCGGTTCTCTTGCTCTAAGTGCTCCATGATTTTCAGTTGATTGGCGCAAGTGTTGTATCGGTGAGTCAGCTTGGCTGAAGCACATAAGAATAACCGATAAGACATCTGGGGGAAAAAACCTGCTATGCAAATGATGTATGAAATGCAATGTGTTATTTATTTTTGTTTTCAAGGAACATACTATTTTATTTGCAAATATATAATAAAAATAATAACAATTTGATTGACCATAAAAGATCTCTTTTATTCATATAATCTAGAAGGATTACACTGAGTACAATTTCAGAAACCAAAATACAAATTCAAGAGAAAAGGAAACTAATCATCCTAAGGATCCCCTAAGAACAGTGTCAGATGATGTGGCTGTAGGCACATACTTCCTTTGGATGCGTCGAATCTCGGTCTCAAAAGATGTCTTCATTTGAGCCTTCTCAAGGAAAAACTGATCAAGAATCTTCTTCCAAGCGCCGGAAGACTGAGGCATACTAGAGGAAGATGGACCCTCTGGATCTCTCTTTCTCTTTATTGATCGGTCTTCAAGAAAGTCAATAAGCGCATCTTTGTCCTTAGACTCAAGTTGCAACTCCTTATGGTTTCGACTCAAGGCATGGAACCGCTCTTCCCACATATCCTTCTCTTGCTTCATCTTGGCAAGTGCGTCTTCCAACTCCTCTATATATTGGTTAGGGAGAGTTAATGGCTCAGCCACAACTATAGACATAAGTCTCTCACAAGCATAAGCCATCTTAAACACCAAAGCTATACAGTTGCATGGACCAAGCTCAGATCTTCCTTTCCTATGCACATTATGCCAAGCATGTATCATCTTCTGCTTCAAATGTTAGGGATCTTTACCCTCTTGATAGAAAAGACCTTCTAACTGGGTGTTATTAGGCTTATCTCTCAAGGGGAACCCAAGTTGACGACGAGCCAGAGCAAGGTTGTAGTTGATTCCTCCTTGTGTACCAATGAGAGGCACATTAGAGAACTCACCACAACTATCAATAATATCCAATCTACTCAATTAAGAATCATACCAAACAATATCATCATTAGTGAGAGACATGCGTCTCTGAGACCACCGTAGACAATGTTTGTTTTCCATAAAAGCAGGCGTCTGAGGCAAGTGCGAAATAAACCACTTGTACAGAAGAGGAACACAATGCACAATAGTTCCACCACATTTAGAATTCCTCAAATACAAAGAGAAGTACATATCACCTAACAAAGTAGGCACATGATTCCCAATCAATAAGATTCTAATAGCGTTAACATCAACAAAACCGTCAATGTTAGGGAACAAGGCTAAACCATAGATGAGGAACACAAAGATAGTTTCAAACGCATCCACACTACCGGCTTGAGAAAAGGCAGTAACTTTCCTAATAAGGAACTCAGAAGTTAACCCAAATATTCCTCCTTTCTTCATCCAATGATCCTCAATCTTATACTTCTTCAGATGAAGAGCTTCAACTATAATATGAGATTTGAGAATCTCCTCCAATCCACTAAAAGGAACTTTGACAGAAATAGGTATTGCCAAGAGATGAGCATACTCCTCTAACGTATACATAAGCTGATAATCGGGAAAAGTGAAGCAACGGTAGAGAGGATCATAAAACTGAACCAACACACTCAAGAGTCCTTCAACCACATCAGCAGATAATACAGACAGAAGCTTTCCATGACGTTACTTACAGTCCAAGGGATCTAATACAAAAGATGATAGCTTCCTTAGCTCTTTCAAATCAGGACATCTGAATAGACAAGAATGTCATATAGAAACCCACTTTTCCTTTGGACTTTAAATCAAGCAATATCAATAAGCATCTAGAAAAATGAAGAGCAAGGCGTCAAATAAAGATAGCCACATCCAAGCTAGCAACTTCCTAGTCTTCTTCTTAATCTTCCCATGTATCATATGACATACTCCTTGAATGGCTCAGAATAAGGCAGTAGACACAGGTTCAAAGTAACATTTGCATCAAGACCATGTAGCATATGAACTCAAGTGGATCCCAATACTTGTATTAGATGAAAGCTCAAATCACAATCACTTGGTTTTAGAAATGTTGGCATTGGCCAAGTCCTTTTGCATAGGGAATGTTGCCTAATTCTAAGTCCAAAGATCAGATCAAATCCAACAGTCCATACAAACATTTTTTAGGGTTTTTGTTGTTTATTAGGTATTTTAAGGTCCTAAGACCACAAACAGAAACAAGATACACAAACAAATATGTACAATCACAATAAATGGCTGAAGTAAGCAAAGTGAAAATGGCACAAACATAAACAAGTGAAATGATATGTAAAATGAAAATGGAATGGTAAATGACTTAAACTTAAATTGCATAAAGTAAATGACTTGAAATTAAAAGCAATAATAATAAAAGTTAGTCAGATGTTAGTTTATTAGATGTTAGTGATGTTTTATTTTTCAATTGATTAAGTCATTCTTTTGAGAATACTCAACCCTCTTATTCACAAGCATGGATCCTTGAACCAAGACATCTTCCAAAGGAAGGAAAAAAGGCCAAGTGTCCACACAATACCATGAAAGAGGGGAAACTTACAATCTCACTTACTAGAATACTACTCTTTTGGGTCTAAGGTTAATGCTATGTTAAGCAATCGTAATTGGACTTATGTAGAAGTCACAACTTTCTAAGGTCGGGCATTAAATTTTTTGGTGTTAATGCATGTTAGAGATATGGTATAATGAACCATACTCCTAAAACATACCACACACAGAAAGAAAATGATCAAAGGGTGTACCTAATCTCATCTACACTTGTAAGTGATAGCTCAGCTGGAGAATGAAAAGGGGGAACATGAGGAAACCATCTCCAAGTTGAAAACTAAAGTTGTACTCTTGAATTCCAAACTAGATGAGATGACCAAGTATGTAAGAATGCTTAACAATGGATCTGACATCTTAGACAAGATTCTCCAGACTGGTCAAACAACAGGAGACAAATCTGGCATTGGGTTTAATGAATCTAAGGCTGATTGCAGTTACATAAATGGCAAACCTAAATCCAAACCTAAGTGCAGCCATATTGATAACAAACCTGCAATGTCACATCACATGTCACAACATCAGAAGGGAAGACAACAGAAAGGGAAACACCAAAGATGGAGTTGCCATTACTATGGAAAATTTGGCCACCTGAAGCCCTTCTGCTATAAGCTATATGGTTATCCTAGCCTTGTTCATCATCAGACTCACTATCAACCAAGACCCAAACATCACAGGCCTGTCAAAAAGAAGTTATGGGTCCCTAAGACTAATATTTCAAGTCTAATAGCTCACACTTCCTTTAGAGTTTCAGCCAAAGAAGATTGGTATTTTGACAGTGGTTGCTCCAGACACATGACTGGAAACAAAAACCTGCTAACTGACCTTTATCCCCATGCCACAAGTTATGTAACCTTTGGTGATGGAGCAAAGGGTGAAATCAAGGGAATTGGTAAGCTTGATTTCCCTGGAGTTCCTGACCTTGACAATGTCCTATTTGTTAAGGGATTAACTGCTAATCTAATAAGCATCAGTCAACTGTGTGATCATGGTCTAAATGTAAACTTCACTAGAGCTGAATGTCTGATTACTAACTAGGAAAATGAAGTGATCATGAAAGGAGTTAGGTCTAAAGACAACTGCTACATGTGGAGTTCTCAAGAAGATGGTTACTCTTCAATGTGTACCTTGGCCAAAGAGGAAGAAGTGAAGATATGGTATCAAATATTGCGCCATCTGCATCTTCAAGGTGTGAAGAGGATCATATCTGTTGAAGTTGTTAAAGGAATTCCCAACTTGAATATTCATGAAGGAAAAATCTGTGGAGAATGTCAGATTGGAAAACAAACAAGGATGTCACACTAGAAGCTCAGACATGACACAACTACCAAAGTTTTGGAACTCCTCCATATGGATTTGATGGGACCCATGCAAGTAGAAAGCCTTGGGGGGAAGAAATATGCATATGTAGTGGTGGATGACTTCTCCAGATACACCTGGATCAATTTTATAAGAGAAAAATCTGATGTTTTTGAAGTCTTTAAGGAGTTTTGTCTAAAACTTCAAAGAGAAAAGGAAAGTCCTGTTGTCAAAATTAGAAGTGATCATGGGATGGAATTTGAGAACAACAAATTTGCTGAATTTTGTTCTTCAGAAGGAATTCATCATGAGTTCTCATCTCTCATTACTCCCCAGCAAATTGATGTGGTGGAAAGAAAAAATAGAACCCTTCAAGAATCAGCTAGAGCTATGATTCATGCTAAGAAACTGCCCTACCATTTTTGGGTTGAAGCCATGAACACAGCCTGCTATGTTCACAATAGAGTGACATTGAAGAAAGGAACTCCTACAACTCTGTATGAAGTCTGGAAAGGAAGAAGACCTACAGTCAAATACTTCCATGTATTTGGTAGTAAATGCTATATCTTGACTGATCGTGAACAAAGAAGGAAGTTGGATCCCAAAAGTGATGAGGGAATATTTCTGGGCTACTCAACAAACAACAGAGCTTATATAGTCTTTAATTCCAGAACTAATGTATTGATGGAATCTATTAATGTTGTGGTTGATGACCAACAGACTGATGTCACAGACGATGTCGAGACATCTCTGAATGATTCCCCAGCTGACTTCTCAGACAAAAATGAGAAAATTGAACCTCCTCAAGCTGAACCTGAAGATGACACAATCAACAAGGGACCCTCCATCAGAGTTCAGAAGGATCATCCCAAAGATCTCATTATAGGAGATCCAAATAAAGGGGTCACTACTAGAGCAAGGGAAGTGATCTCACATGGCTGCTTTGTGTCAAAGATTGAACCTAGGAATGTCAAGGAAGCCTTGACTGATGAGTTCTGGATCAATGCCACGCAGGAGGAGTTAGATCAATTCAAGAGGAATGAAGTACGGGAACTGGTTCCTAGACCTGAAGGAGTAAATGTCATAGGTACAAAGTGGGTATATAAGAATAAATCTGATGAACAAGGGGTTGCTACTAAAAACAAAGCAAGATTAGTAGCACAAGGATATACGCAAGTTGAAGGAGTGGCGTTTGATGATACATTTTCTCCTGTAGCTCGCCTAGAGTCCATTAGATTATTGCTTGGAGTGGCTTGTATTCTAAAATTCAAACTATTCCAAATGGATGTAAAAAGTGCCTTCTTGAATGGCTACTTAAATGAAGAAGTATATGTTGAACAACCTAAAGGATTCACATATCCAAATCATCCAAAGCCTGTGTACAGATTGAAGAAATCCCTATATGGGTTGAAGCAAGCTCCCAGGGCTTGGTATGAGAGACTCACAATGTTCCTCACTAACAATGGATACAGGAAGTGGGGTATTGACAAAACTCTATTTGTGAAGAATGAAGAAGGGAAGGTCATGGTGGCACAAATATATGTAGATGACATTGTGTTTGGTGGGATGTCGGATCTGATGGTTGAACATTTTGTTAGACAAATGCAGTCTGAGTTTGAGATGAACCTTGTTGGAGAACTGACCTACTTTCTTGGGCTACAAGTCAAGCAGATGGAAGATTCTATCTTTCTATCTCAAAGCAAGTATGCCAAGAACATTGTTAAGAAGTTTGGCATGGAGAATGCAAGTCATAAAAGGACGCCTGCTCCTACACATGTGAAAATCTCCAAAGATGAAAATGGTGTTAGTGTAGATCAAAGTCTATACAGAAGCATGATAGGTAGTCTGCTATATCTCACAGCAAGCAGACCTGACATTGCATTTGCTGTAGGTGTTTGTGCTAGATATCAAGTGTAACACCTCAAAATTTGCCCTCCTCTCTTAGGGACTAGCTTAACATATTACATAACATTTTTAGGTCATTATGCATTGCATGTTGCATATCATGTGGTTACATTGTGCAAGTCATCCTCACAAGTCTTGATCAGAAGATGAGGAAGTCAAAGTGCAAGATAGGGTTTTATTGGACTGGTCATTGATTATCTGAGGATGTGGAGGTCCAAATTAGGGTTTCATGATTCTCAAAGGATGTTGGTCTTCATCTTGATTGCAATGATTCATCATCATCATCATCATGGTTTGTCATCATCAAGTGTTGAAGCAGATTCCTTGAGATTAGGGTTTTGACCACTGGTCAACCCTAATCAGTGGCATTGGGCCAATCAGGGCATGATCAGGAGATGGGGTCTGTGATGGATATGGGGATCATCCCATGGTTTTATTGAGATTATTGAGGCTAGGGTTTCACCCTTGAGCCATTTCATCAGAAGATTGGGGCTCAGATTGATCAGTGCATGGCCAAATTCATCTATCAGTTGAAAAAGTCAACTGTGGTCAACTGTGCATGATTTTATGGATTTGGAGGTGGGATTGAGTTGGATACACTCCATTCATGTTGGAACAAGTGTTATTTGACATGTCAAAGCTCAAGAATGGAGAAAATCAAGTCAGACAAGAAACTGCCAAAAATAGAAAGTGACTTGTAATGGAAGTTTCCAAAAATGGAAAGTTTTGACCACAAAATTACGTGTCCAAAAATGCTTCAAATGGAAATTTGTTCAACATGAAAGTTGTAGATCTTGGTCTCACCTTTCCAAAAAGTCCAAGAACTTGAAAATCCCATGTATGGTTGGCAAGTTATGGTCCATTCAATTTCAAAAATGACCCATAATCAGAGGGGCATAACTTCCACCTGGAGTGTCCAAATTGAGTGATCTTGTTATGTGCAAACTCCATTTGGCATGTACTTTCATGGTGCATAATTGGAATTCATCAAAAATGGTCAATGCAAAAAGTCAAATTTCAAGTGTACAGTTAAAAGATCCAGGGGCAAAATGGTCCAACTTGAGAAATAATGAGAATTTTGGAATGGGGATTTTTGCAACACCTCACAAATGCAATTTGAAAATTGTTTGAATGGTCATAACATGTTGAGGTTCATTATTTGGTTAATTCATTTTTGAACTTGCACTTGAAAATGAACAAAGTGCCATGGCATGGTGAAAATCAAAATTACATGGCCAATGAAGATGGGACAAGTTGCAACAGCTCATGACAGATATTTAGAGCATGTGTGAGCTGGCAATGAGCTGTCACAGAGCCCATATGAAAATACCATTTTGCCCTTGCCTTTGAAAGTGACATTTTGCTAATCATATTTCATTTTGCTAATTAAGGTGATTAAGGCTTGATTAATTGGAGATATATATTCCTAATCATAACAAACTTCTAACAGAATCATCAATCACAAGAAATCACAACCTCTTTTCCCTCCAATTTCCCAAATTCTCTCAAGAACACATCAAGCAAAATTCCAAAAATCTCTTCCAATTCTTGATCATTTGGCAAATTTCTTTTTCATTCGATCTTCATTCATCTCATCCTTGGACTGTTTTGGTTATTCATCATCAAAGGATCTCAAATTCACAACTGTCCAAGTGATGTGCATCCATGGCTTTTGAAGAATTCGTGCATTAGAAGCAAATTCAATCAAACCTGAGCACTTCATTCAACTTCTTGAAGTTCATGCTACATCTGTTTTGGATCAAGGAGCTTCAAAAGCACACGAATCATCACTGCAATCTCAAGGTACTTCAAAATCGAATCTCATGAATTGATGAATTGCTATATGCCTTTTGTAGACTGTTTAACATAGAATGCAATGCTAGTTGTGGTTTGTGGAATGGTGGAACGTAGGATGAGTTATTGTGAATTTAAGATTTGAGATCAAAACCTAATTTGCTCGATCTAGGAAATGTAGGAAGAATTAGACAAAGTCATGATGATATTCGTACTCTACGTACTCAGACCTTTCCAACGCATATTCATTTGTGAATTTTCATTGAGATTTGTTGTTCTTCGTGTTCATGCGAATTCTGGAATTGTTTGAGTGAGAATGATGATGAAAGCCGTGTTTGATCCATTGTTTTGCCAAGCCAGTTCGAATTTGTGTTTAGCGCGAAATCTAGCCAATCACGTGCCTCCACCGAGAAAATGAAACGCAGTGTTTTGGGTGTTCTGAGCGAAAATTACAAGTTTGCCATTAAAAACATTTAATTAATTAACACATTCAATAATTATTTAACAATTCATTTAAATCTTAGAAAAATCATAAAAAATATTGGTTAATCAGAAAATTATGAGGTTTTTTTTTATAGCTCCCATTTTTCCTCTAGTTTTTTTATGAGCATGATTTTACAAGTTGTGCATGATGAAATGTTGACTTTGCCTCGGGATGTTTGACTTGTGTGTATTTTTTACATGTTTTGCCATTTTCATTGTGAAATGCTCATACCATAAAAGAAATGTCTGAAATTTTTTGAGCTTATTATAGACATGTTGATGGTGATTTACATATAAAGTTTGTGGTTTTTGGATACCTGTGGAGTGAGATATGATTTTTTGAACCTAGGTGTGACAATTTGTGTCACACCTAGCTAGGTTAACTTCATGAATATTTTTGCCTGGCCTATGATTGTTGAAATGGAGTGAAATTTTGCATGAATGATTATTGATATGTTGAGATACCTTGTGAATTTTTCTGGATTTTTCCATTGCATTTTCAATTTGATTGATATTTTTCATCTCTGTTGGTTAATTGTGCAAGCTTGTGTGACACATGTTGGTAAATCTTGTGTGAAATTCTCATATGGTTTTAGATAAATGTGAAATTCGGTGTGCTGATTGTAGACACATTTTAGGACATCCCTGTTTTGGTCCCATTCATTTCTTAATTGATTTCATTGATTTATGAATTTTTGAAGTGAATGCATATGTTGATGCTATGGTTTGGCTTGCATAATCTTGTCTGGATTTCTTGATTTTTATTGGCCTAGTTCCTTTTGTCCAATTGAGCTGAAAATTGACATGCTATACCTTGAATATGTCCTGTTTAGGTGTGAATTATTTGAGGATTTTTGGAATTGTTTTGGTATGCTTTTGATTGAAGTTATTCTGTTTGGACATTGGATGTTGCATTTGACCTAGTTTGACTTGTTTTGGTCATGAAATGAATATGGTGAATGATATAAACATGGGATCAATTGCATTTGCTTTCTATTTGCATTAATTTGATTTTGGTTGAGAATTTCTTGCTGTTTAGAATTTTTTCTCCCTTTTGGACCCTAGGCTTGGCCTAGTGGTCCAGTTTCTCACATTTGGTTTGACTTTTCAGGATGAAATGCACAAAGCTTAAGGAGAATGACTCAAGTCAATAAAATTGAATTTGTTTGATGTGGAGAACTAACATAACTTTGTTTTGTAGGTTGTGAAGCTTGAGCTTGAGCTTGTAGCTTGCATTTATGTGCTTGTGTTGTTTGTATAGTCTGACTGATTAACATTTGCTGTTTATTGTTGTCTGTCTGAGTACTGATGATACTTGATTGTTTTCAGGTACATTTAGTTGCTTACAGTTCTTTAAGAACTTGCTTGCTGCTGCTTGGTTTTTAAACCACTTGAGGTAGGACTTCTATTCTTCATGTAGTCTGGAAGACCTGGCCTGTTACTTGGCCAGGCAACTGTCTGAAGTCCTCCTTAAGAGGCGATGTTTGTGGATGTTTACATTTGTGCCAAGCAGGTAAAGACCTCTATGAGGCAATTGGTGGAAGCCAAGGGATATGCAATCTATCCCCCACTATTCTGTGAGTCGTCCCTCTGCTCACACGGCTGTGTGTTGATGCATTGGGACACAAACCCAAGATCTTGTGCTGTTGCACAATCGAGTCAGAGTCTTTGAGCGTAGAAGGGTCCCTCCATTCTGGACCCACGCTCCTTTGTCTAAAAGCTCTCCCTGGTCAGGGATAAGAGCTGTGAGGTCTCATCCTCACTTCACCTTTTCATCTGCTTCACCTTAGCCTCGTAATGGCAAGGTTAAGAGCGAATAATACCCGTGTACAGATGAATTGCTTCGGCAGTTAAACCCATTGTTTGAGCCCACTCGACTGGTTATAGTGTGTGCTTTGTGAATATTTGTTTGACATGTTTGTTTGAAATGCTTGTTTTGATGCCTGTATGCTTGTATGCTTGCTTCTTTCCTGGATAGGATTAGCTTGCAGTTGTGCAAGTAGGTAAAAACCTGAACATAGGGTAATGATGCATGACAACACTAGGCTCGAGTCCAGCTCCCTGGTAGTGTGTCTTCCCTTGGTTTCTGGCTAGTTTTTCTTTCCCTTGAGGGGGAACTACATCGCCCTGATCCTTGTTCCAGACGAGGTATGTAGGCAGGTGGTCGTGCGAGACCACTCCAGGCAACCTTTTTCTTTTTTGTGTGTGTTTACTTGTCATCTGATTGTGTGTTTTGGTTCGGATGCCGACGTAAGTCCAGTGATTGGCAGTCGGGCTCCACGTTTGCCGTTTTGTGCGTGTTTTGGTTCGGATGCTGACGTAATTCCATCGAGTGGTTGTCGGGCTCCATGTTTGCCACCCTTGTGCGTTTATTTGTTTTGTGTTGTTTGGCGTGCGTAAGCCGAACTACAGTGGCTCTGATTCTCGTTCCAGACGAGATATGTAGGCACAGGATGCGATGTCCTATCGAGCTCCCTTCTCTTAACCCCACCTGCGTTTCCCTGTGTGCGTGTGATGTTTAGCAACCTTTTCTTATTTTAGAACGTGGATCCCGTCGAGTACGACGGACGTGAGGGGTGCTAATACCTTCCCCTTGCGTAACCGACTCCCTTACCCTTTCTCTTTGGTCGCGAGACCATTTCCTTTCCAGGTTTCTCTGAGCGTTTCCTTTCCCTGTCTTGGGATAAATAACGCGCAGTGGCGGCTCTGTGTTGTTTTTGTTTGAGTCCCCGCCGGTTGTTTTTCGCGGATGCGACAGCTGGCGACTCTGCTGGGGACATAGATGTTGACCTGTGCTGGTCCATCTTCCCTAAGCGAGTCCTTCCTAGCGTTTTAGAATAGTTTAGGTTGCTTGTGATGCTTGATTTATTGCATTTATTATTCTAACAGTGTGTATATTTGCATAAATATTTGCATGCATCATATTATCATGTTGTTGCCGTCCTCTGTGCAGGTGGTTCCTCCGTGTTGGGGTGGGTGTTCTGAGTGGGGCTAAAACCCAGGCCCGAGTATACACCTAGGATTAGTGTGGTCTCATGTTGCCTCCTTCATGTTAGGTCAATATGTGCCTGGCAGCATGATGTACCACAAGCCGGACGAGGTTCATTTGATAGTGCTTGCCTCTATGGGTATTCCACTTTGGTTGAGTTACTTCATCTGAACTGTTGACTCTGGTGACCGATCATTTCCCGGATCTTTGGTTTAGACGATCTTAAGGGAGCTACAGTGGCACACCCGAAAGGGCAAACCCATTGAGTATCTCCGCCCGATTGTCAAGACTATTATCCGCCTTAGGGTGACCTGTTTAGAATTTACCTGTGAGGGGAGGGTGATTCTTTCAGATGCATGTTCAGATGTATGATCAGATGGTGATTAATTGGTTCCGTTGATCAGAATCCTATTTATAAGTCGGATTTATGGTCATTTATTGCCGTGACGCCGGAGTGCTGTCCGTAGTATTTATCAGTGGGGATCCATTTATTTCAGGATTCCCCGGGCCGAGTTATTTATCAGTGGGGATCCGTTTATTTCAGGATTCCCTGGGCCGATTCTGAGATCATTGTGGGTATCTGCTCAGAGATTGTCAGATGATGATGATGACGTATCTGTCTTCCGTTTATTTCGGAACCCTTGAGTTGGATTTGTGGTTACATGTTCCTTCAGATGGTTGTGATCAGTTCAGAGATCAGAGGCTTCTGTACAGTTGATGATCAGATGACTTGGAGGATGGCCCAGTACATTGCATTACATCTGCATCATTCTCATTTTGCATTCATCTGCATCAAACCTACGTCTGACCATATGGGGAGCATTATTGATTGAGAATCTGGTTGAGAGACATCTTGAATTTCAGAATATGGATGTCAAAATGTTATCTGTCTCGATGAAACCAGAATCAAAGGACAAAATCTTCCTCATGTGGATAGACGTTGCATTCATGCATATTAACCTGTTTGCTGTTTTGCAGGAATCATTGCTCGTGCTCGCAGAGCTGTACCTTTGCACTCAACCCGTCCTCACAGATACTTCACCAGACGCAATACTCCCAGACTGATGGATCTTCCGAACACAGATATCCTCGAGCTGAAGGACAAGATGACTGAGCTGATCAACATCATGCAGGGTTTTGCAGTTGGTCAGAAAGCTTTGGCTGATAAGGTTGAGAAGCTCGAGCGGGCTTCAGCAGCGAACAGTGGGGTTAATCTGGATGGTGTCTCCAACCAGGGGCTCGGTGGATCCAGAGACGGTGAAAAGAGAGCAACCGTAGGTATGGTGAATAACAATGCTGGTGGATTTGGTGCTGCTACTGGCGGTGGGCCCGGTCTGGGGCATAATCTGAAGGATAATCTGTTCCCGCCTTTCTTTGGGGTCGATGATGACAGAGAGGAGGACAGAGAGGCTGATCAATTCTCCATGCACAACGAGCCTTTTGGTCAGTACAGTGCTCCGCCACAGAATAAGGAGATTCAGTTGCTGGCTGAGAAAATCAGGGCTCTTGAAAGCTATGCCACTCCCGGGGTCGTAAATATGTCGAATATGGGGCTGGTTGAGGGGATTGTGATCCCACAGAAATTTAAGGCGCCCTCATTTGATAAATATAAGGGGAGTTCCTGCCCAGAGACTCATCTGCAAGCCTTTGTCCGCAAGATCTCTGCATACACTACAGATCAAAAGCTTTGGATGTACTTCTTCCAAGACAGTCTGTCTGGAGGATCCTTGGAATGGTATACCAAGCTGAAATCTTCTGATATCAAGAGCTGGCAAGATCTTGGCGATGCCTTCTTTAAACAGTACCAATTCAATGCTGACATGGCTCCGAGTCGTACCCAACTGCAGGGTATGTCTCAGAAGTCAAGCGAGGGGTTTAAAGAGTATGCTCAGAGGTGGAGGGAGTTGGCTGCCAGAGTGCAACCTCCATTGGTTGACAGAGAGATGTCTGATCTCTTTATGAGTACCTTGCAAGGGGTTTTTGCTGAAAGGATGGTGGGTTGTCCGGTAACCAACTTTGCTGACATTGTGGTGGCCGGAGAAAGAATTGAAAGTTGGCTACGAATGGGGAAGATCCAGGGTGGTAATGCTTCATCATCAGGATCAAAGAAGCCATTCGGGAATGGTCAGCGCAAGAATGAGGGAGAATCGAGTGCTGTGTATGCCCAGAGAGGATACAGTGGGGATCGTGACTACCAGCACACTGCTGCTGTAATCATCCCTGCTGGTAATCAGTCAGTACGACAGCAACGTCAGCCACCTCAACAGAGAGTTGGGAATCAGGTGAGGGGAAAAGGGGTTGATCGCCATTTTGACAGGCCACCCGTGACATATGCTGTTCTGTTTAAGAAATTGATGGATCTTGGGTTGGTTCAGCCGAGGGCGATGGTTCCGATGAGATCAGATCAGAGGCCACCCAATTATGATGAGAATGCCCAGTGTGAATTTCATTCTGGAACACCGGGACATAACATTGAGGGTTGTAGATCATTCAAGAATGTTGTCCAGGATCTGGTAGACTCCAAGGCTATTAATTTTGCACCGTCACCGAATGTTAATGCTAATCCCATGCCGGCGCATGGTCAGGCGATGGTGAGTGCAATTGCTGAAGATTCGGATCACGCCTGTGGGATAGGTGAAGAAATTGACAGTGACTGCGAGTTTGATGGTGGGATAAAGCCGTGCGTACCAGGAAGCTGGAAGGCCTAAAAAAGATCAGCACGGTCACTCTACCCGAAGAGTAATAATTTCTGTTTTCAGTTTTATTTGCATGAAAGCCATACGTGTTGCCCGACACGTAATGGTTCATTGTAAGGGCCACCTCATGTTTACATTTGCAACATTTCTGCATCATTAATAAATGGATGTTTTTCAATTAAAAGCGGTGTTCCCTGTTTTTCATTTATTTTTGCAGTTTAAAAACAAATAAAAATGGCAATGTTTATTTTCATTTTTTGGTTTTTTGATTTGTCTCGTCACAACTTCAAAAAAAATAATTCTCCGGATCTCATTGATAACAATTTGGTTACCCCTCATATGACTTCGACAATCCGATCTATCTTGCTGAAGAAGAAGACGAAGATGATTGTGATCTGCTGGAATTAGCCAGGTTGTTGAAACAAGAGGAGAAGGTGATTCAGCCGCATGAGAAGCGAGTTGAGATTGTTATTTCAAGCACCGCCGAGGGCAGGAAGGAAGTGAAATTAGGGCCGCTTCAGAGGCAAGTCGAGAGCAGAATGGTAGCCTTGTTAAAGGAGTATGTGAGTACCTTCACCTGGTCGTGTCAGGATATGCCAGGGTCGGATACCGATGTCGTTATGCACAAGCTGCCATGGAGAGAAGACTATCCTCTAGAGAAGCGGAACGCCGGTGCTACTTATCAGAGAGCTATGGTGACTTTGTTTCATGATATGATTCATCATGAAATCAAATGCTATGACATGATAGCAAAGTCCCAAACAGAAGAGGGGCATCTGGCAGACCGGGGCAGGTCGTTTGACCGGTTGAGACAATTCAAACTGAGGTTGAATTCGAATAAGTGCACTATCAGAGTGTGGTCCGGTAAGATGTTGGGGTTCATTGTAAGAGAGGAATCGAGGTCGATCCTGCAAAAAAAAAAAAAAAAAAAAAAAAAAAGAGAAAAATGCCTGAACCGAGAACAGAAAAGAGAGGTTCTAGGTTTCTTAGATCGATTGAACTACATGTCATGGTTCACATCTTATCTAGCAGCTACGTGTGAACCCATATTCCAGATGAAAAAAGATCAAACGGTCAGGTGAAATAATGATTGCCAAGGGGCATTGAAAATAAAGAATAATTGGCAGGAGCCTCTGATTCTGTTGCCTCCTTATGGAAAGAGACTGTCAATCTGTACTTGACGGGCCTCGAGGGGTCTATGAGGTGTGTATTGGGTCAGCATGACGAGTCTGGTCGAAAAGAGCATGCAATTTACCTTAGCAAAAAGTTTACCGACTGTGAAACAATACATTCACTGTTCGAGAAAACTTGTTGTACTTTGGCATAGGCTGCTCGCCGACTGAGACAGTGTATGCAGGTTCATAACACTTTGTGGATTTCCGAGATGGATCCGATCAAGTATGGGTTTGAGAAGCCAGCAATGACCGGACGGGTTGCGAGAAGAGCAAAAGAATGTTGACTGATTTGTGATACTCTCAGAAAGCAATAAAGGGGTGTATTGTCTGATTACATCGCTCAGCAACCTATTGATGATTATCAACCGATGAAGTTTGATTTCCCTGATGAGGACATCTAGAGGTGCTCTAATCGAAAGATTGAGAGTAACCGATCCCGGAGGAGGGGCCTGACCCTGAATCCGAACGGATTCTGATGTCTGATGGGGAGGTTGAGGTGAATAAGCTTCGGTTGCCCGGATAACGTTTGAATGCACCGACGGTGTGATTGGGTAGGAAGCTGGTATCCTGGGTATCGAACCTCGGTGCGCCTACTGGGGCAACTCCTTTCTCATTGGTATATGGAATGGAAGCAGTATTACCTGTTGAGGTTCAGATTCCCTCTTTGAGAGTCCTGATGGACCTGCAATTGCAAGAGGCGGAATGTGTAAGGACCCGGTACGAAGAGCTGAGCCTAATTAGGGAAAAGAGGCTAGCAGCCATCTGTCATGGGCAGTTGTATCAGCAAAGGATGAAGCGTGCTTTTGACAAGAAGGTGCGACCTCAGGTATATCATGTGGGTGATATGGTGCTGAAAAGGATCCTTCCTCCTCAAAACGATCGAAGGGGCAAATGGACACCGAATTATGAAGGTCCATTCGTGGTCAAGAAGGTCTTCTCTGGTGGAGCCTTGTTGTTAACGACCATGGATGGCGAGGATTTTCCATCCCCTGTGAATGCGGACGCAATTAAAAAATACTTCGTATAAGAGACCCGCTGGACGAAAAGAATAAAATAGTCCAGGCAAAAAGGGGCATCCCGGCGAACCAAAAAAAAAACAGAAAAAAAAAGGTTCGGGCAAAAATTAGGGATAGAATGAAAAACTGTACACCCGGCAAGTCGAAAACCTGGAAAGGCGACTTGGGCAAAAAAGGGTATCCTGGTGGACTGAAAACCCGAAAGGGCGGTCCAGGCAAAAGAGGGATTGAAACGAACAACTGCGTCTAGCATGATCGTTTGCGCTTTGGTTAAAGCATCATGGATAATACCCGGTGGGGATCAATCAGAAACGTCTTGTTCAGAAGGCAGAAAGCACTGAGAGTCTGAGGACATATGGGGTGTAACCGAGTTGGAACTCGATGAGATCACGGGTTTCACATTGCCATTAGGATAGATTTTTCCTTTTGTGCGCAATTACCTCTTTTCAGGAATTGCTTCCTTTTGTATTGCTCAATTTGAGCCACACTTTTCCATCAATAAAATGCATATTCAGTCAAATAATTTTGTTTTTTGTTTTTCATTACCGCTTTGATTGCAAAAACATCCAGATTATTTTGGTAAAGAATTTTGCATTTTAAGACATACAGGTCCCTTCCAATGCATGTTTATAAGATTGAAAGCTTGAAATCTTGTTTGGAAGGTTGAGTGACCCAAGTGTTGAAATCTTGACACGCCTGGGGCACGATTTTATCTAACGATCTCTTTTGCAGGTGCTGTTAGGTATTTTCACTCACTTGCAGGTTGTGATGTGGAAGTTGTTGATAAAGCAAATCCCCATGGGAGTCCCATCAAGGACGAATGAATGAAAGAATGGCGAAGTGACGTTGAGACGTACGATGATCCTTGATGATAATCAAGAAGACTCTTCAAAATCGGAAGATTGGAAAGTCTGTAGAAATTCCCCGCAGGGTCCAATCAGGGACGAATGATGGGTAGAAAAGTGATGAGAAGACGTCGAGACGTCCGACGACCTTTGGAATTAATCAAGAAGACTCTTCAAAGTCGGAAAATTGGAATTTCTGTATAAGTCCCAGGAGTTCGCATTCCGTCGAGCACGGAGCGACTTGGAATACAAGATGATGGAGCAGAAAAGGTCCAGACGGGTCTGGGAATTCTCAAAAGTGGAAAGTCGGTACGAGATGGGGAGGTGGATACCATGGTTCGATGAGTCGATGGGTGTTCTGTACCTACTTTTCTCATTTCCCAGCTAGGTCCCCAAGCAGAATTAGAGGGCCAAATCCCCAGCAGATCCAAAGTCTATGGATCCCAGCCGAGTCGAGATGGTTATCCCCGGCAGGTTTAACACAGTGTTTCCTCAGCAGCCAGGCCTGAAGGTTGCTATTCCCCGAGTGGAGCGGGTTCAAAGAAATATATCTCCAGCAGTTCCCCGAGTGGAGCGGGTTTCAATGAAATATATCTCCAGCAGTGTTCATCCTACCAGTGGATTGGATGAGTTTCCGTAGCAGACGGATTTTTGCATCCCCAGCTGAGTTGATTCTACCTATGGATTGCATGGGTTGTCCCCAGCGGAGTAGCATTCGTTTCCCTAGCAGGGTCAGGATGGTTATCCCCAGCAGGTGTCAGATCGGTGCTTCCCCAGTTGCCAGGCCTAGAGGTTGCTGTTTCCCAGCAGAGTGTTTGTGAAGCACTTCCCCAGTAAAGTCGTCAGGTATCTATGAGGGTTTCCCAAAGCAGAGTCGGGATTGATATCCCCAGCAAGTCAAAGATTGTTGTATCCCCACAGAGTGTTGGTGGTTCGTATCCTCAGCAATTTCCCGAGCGGATTGGGTGCAAAGGAGGTTTCCTCAGCAAGGGTTGCCTTTCCCCAGCAGCAGTGCTATTCCCCAGCAGGGTGGAGTTGGAGCAATGGCGAGTTCCTCAGCAGAGTGTCTCGTGCTTCCCAGAAGAGTCCCTTGAGGGGGATGCTTTTTATGCATTCATCATGTAGAGTAAGCATAGCATATTGCATAGAAAAAATAATAAATCGCGTAGCATTTCCATAATTATGGAGCATTACGCAGAAAAAGATCATGCATCATTGTTGCAAGCATATAGCTAGTCTCAAGCCGTGGTTACCGTTTGAGAGGTGGTTGTGCCAGAAAGCGAAGATGTTACTCTGTGGAGTTTAGCATCATGACGTCAGATCAGCAATGTTCCCCAGTAGTGCGATATTGGAGGAAATGTTTCCGTCAGACAGGGATGGAAATAATATCAGAAGACGTTACGCGATCAGCGCGATTCCGGGGTTCAAGAAAAACAAGAAAGAAGATAATCCCCAGCTAAACGCGAAGTGTTTGTCTGCCAGGGTTGAATAGAGAGCATTCGGCTCAGGGCTTGTCATCCTCAGCATGAGTCGTTGCGGCAATCCGGCCAGTTTCCGATTTCCAGATCGAAGAGGTTCTCAACAGTCAGGACGAAGAACTTGTGGCATTCCGGCCAGTTTCCGATTTCCAGATCGAAGAGGTTCTCAACAGTCAGGACGAAGAACTTGTGGCATTCCGGCCAATTTCCGATTTCCAGATCGAAGAGGTTCTCAACAGTCAGGACGAAGAACTTGTGGCATTCCGGCCAGTTTCCGATTTCCAGATCGAAGAGGTTCTCAACAGTCAGGACGAAGAACTTGTGGCATTCCGGCCAGTTTCCGATTTCCAGATCGAAGAGGTTCTCAACAGTCAGGACGAAGAACTTGTGGCAATCCGGCCAATTTCCGATTTCCAGATCGAAGAGGTTCTCAACAGTCAGGACGAAGAACTTGTGGCATTCCGGCCAGTTTCCGATTTCCAGATCGAAGAGGTTCTCAACAGTCAGGACGAAGAACTTGTGGCAATCCGGCCAATTTCCGATTTCCAGATCGAAGAGGTTCTCAACAGTCAGGACGAAGAACTTGTGGCACTCCGGCCAGTTTCCGATTTCCAGATCGAAGAGGTTCTCAACAGTCAGGACGAAGAACTTGTGGCACTCCGGCCAGTTCCGATTTCCAGATCGAAGAAGCTCACGATGATTAGATCGATGCAGCTTGCGGCAATCCGGCCAGTTTCCCGGTATCCAGACCGAAGTGGTATCCAGACCGAAGAGGTGTTCAGACCAAAGTGGTGTTTAGGCCAAGAAAATGAAAAAAGCAGAAAAATTTCGGGGTTCAAGAAAAGAAGAAAAAGAATAATAATCCCGAGCGGATGGGTGGTGTTCAGGCCATAGTTATCCCTGCGTTACCATTTATTTTGGTATCCGGGTCGACGTTGCTGTTTCGGTGATCAGGCCGACTTTCTCCGTACCAGATGGGTTTTTGTTTCAGGATTGTGTTTCTTTGCTGATTCTGACAGGCGTTGTTAATTATTTTCCCATCAGAGTGCAAATTGTTCGTCTGTTCTTGGTATTCAATCACTCTTCATCCTGATCATCTGAAAGCCGAGGCTATTCATATCGACAGGTTCACAGTGGATTGAATAGGGGCAGTTGTAACACCTCAAAATTTGCCCTCCTCTCTTAGGGACTAGCTTAACATATTACATAACATTTTTAGGTCATTAGGCATTGCATGTTGCATATCATGTGGTTACATTGTGCAAGTCATCCTCACAAGTCTTGATCAGAAGATGAGGAAGTCAAAGTGCAAGATAGGGTTTTATTGGACTGGTCATTGATTATCTGAGGATGTGGAGGTCCAAATTAGGGTTTCATGATTCTCAAAGGATGTTGGTCTTCATCTTTATTGCAATGATTCATCATCATCATCATGGTTTGTCATCATCAAGTGTTGAAGCAGATTCCTTGAGATTAGGGTTTTGACCACTGGTCAACCCTAATCAGTGGCATTGGGCCAATCAGGGCATGATCAGGAGATGGGGTCTGTGATGGATATGGGGATCATCCCATGGTTTTATTGAGATTATTGAGGCTAGGGTTTCACCCTTGAGCCATTTCATCAGAAGATTGGGGCTCAGATTGATCAGTGCATGGCCAAATTCATCTATCAGTTGAAAAAGTCAACTGTGGTCAACTGTGCATGATTTTATGGATTTGGAGGTGGGATTGAGTTGGATACACTCCATTCATGTTGGAACAAGTGTTATTTGACATGTCAAAGCTCAAGAATGGAGAAAATCAAGTCAGACAAGAAACTGCCAAAAATAGAAAGTGACTTGTAATGGAAGTTTCCAAAAATGGAAAGTTTTGACCACAAAATTACGTGTCCAAAAATGCTTCAAATGGAAATTTGTTCAACATGAAAGTTGTAGATCTTGGTCTCACCTTTCCAAAAAGTCCAAGAACTTGAAAATCCCATGTATGGTTGGCAAGTTATGGTCCATTCAATTTCAAAAATGACCCATAATCAGAGGGGCATAACTTCCACCTGGAGTGTCCAAATTGAGTGATCTTGTTATGTGCAAACTCCATTTGGCATGTACTTTCATGGTGCATAATTGGAATTCATCAAAAATGGTCAATGCAAAAAGTCAAATTTCAAGTGTACAGTTAAAAGATCCAGGGGCAAAATGGTCCAACTTGAGAAATAATGAGAATTTTGGAATGGGGATTTTTGCAACACCTCACAAATGCAATTTGAAAATTGTTTGAATGGTCATAACATGTTGAGGTTCATTATTTGGTTAATTCATTTTTGAACTTGCACTTGAAAATGAACAAAGTGCCATGGCATGGTGAAAATCAAAATTACATGGCCAATGAAGATGGGACAAGTTGCAACAGCTCATGACAGATATTTAGAGCATGTGTGAGCTGGCAATGAGCTGTCACAGAGCCCATATGAAAATACCATTTTGCCCTTGCCTTTGAAAGTGAC
The DNA here is from genome assembly GCF_024323335.1 of Lathyrus oleraceus. Classification (NCBI taxonomy): domain Eukaryota; kingdom Viridiplantae; phylum Streptophyta; class Magnoliopsida; order Fabales; family Fabaceae; genus Lathyrus; species Lathyrus oleraceus. Next base: position 177,066,210 of record NC_066579.1, read on the forward strand.
ATTTTGCTAATCATATTTCATTTTGCTAATTAAGGTGATTAAGGCTTGATTAATTGGAGATATATATTCCTAATCATAACAAACTTCTAACAGAATCATCAATCACAAGAAATCACAACCTCTTTTCCCTCCAATTTCCCAAATTCTCTCAAGAACACATCAAGCAAAATTCCAAAAATCTCTTCCAATTCTTGATCATTTGGCAAATTTCTTTTTCATTCGATCTTCATTCATCTCATCCTTGGACTGTTTTGGTTATTCATCATCAAAGGATCTCAAATTCACAACTGTCCAAGTGATGTGCATCCATGGCTTTTGAAGAATTCGTGCATTAGAAGCAAATTCAATCAAACCTGAGCACTTCATTCAACTTCTTGAAGTTCATGCTACATCTGTTTTGGATCAAGGAGCTTCAAAAGCACACGAATCATCACTGCAATCTCAAGGTACTTCAAAATCGAATCTCATGAATTGATGAATTGCTATATGCCTTTTGTAGACTGTTTAACATAGAATGCAATGCTAGTTGTGGTTTGTGGAATGGTGGAACGTAGGATGAGTTATTGTGAATTTAAGATTTGAGATCAAAACCTAATTTGCTCGATCTAGGAAATGTAGGAAGAATTAGACAAAGTCATGATGATATTCGTACTCTACGTACTCAGACCTTTCCAACGCATATTCATTTGTGATTTTTCATTGAGATTTGTTGTTCTTCGTGTTCATGCGAATTCTGGAATTGTTTGAGTGAGAATGATGATGAAAGCCGTGTTTGATCCATTGTTTTGCCAAGCCAGTTCGAATTTGTGTTTAGCGCGAAATCTAGCCAATCACGTGCCTCCACCGAGAAAATGAAACGCAGTGTTTTGGGTGTTCTGAGCGAAAATTACAGGTTTGCCATTAAAAAACATTTAATTAATTAACACATTCAATAATTATTTAACAATTCATTTAAATCTTAGAAAAATCATAAAAAATATTGGTTAATCAGAAAATTATGAGGTTTTTTTTTATAGCTCCCATTTTTCCTCTAGTTTTTTTATGAGCATGATTTTACAAGTTGTGCATGATGAAATGTTGACTTTGCCTAGGGATGTTTGACTTGTGTGTATTTTTCACATGTTTTGCCATTTTCATTGTGAAATGCTCATACCATAAAAGAAATGTCTGAAATTTTTTGAGCTTATTATAGACATGTTGATGGTGATTTACATATAAAGTTTGTGGTTTTTGGATACCTGTGGAGTGAGATATGATTTTTTGAACCTAGGTGTGACAATTTGTGTCACACCTAGCTAGGTTAACTTCATGAATATTTTTGCCTGGCCTATGATTGTTTAAATGGAGTGAAATTTTGCATGAATGATTATTGATATGTTGAGATATCTTGTGAATTTTTCTCGATTTTTCCATGGCATTTTCAATTTGATTGATATTTTTCATCTCTGTTGGTTAATTGTGCAAGCTTGTGTGACACATGTTGGTAAATCTTGTGTGAAATTCTCATATGGTTTTGGATAAATGTGAAATTCGGTGTGCTGATTGTAGACACATTTTAGGACATCCCTGTTTTGGTCCCATTCATTTCTTAATTGATTTCATTGATTTATGAATTTTTGAAGTGAATGCATGTGTTGATGCTATGGTTTGGCTTGCATAATCTTGTCTGGATTTCTTGATTTTTATTGGCCTAGTTCCTTTTGTCCAATTGAGCTGAAAATTGACATGCTATACCTTGAATATGTCCTGTTTAGGTGTGAATTATTTGAGGATTTTTGGAATTGTTTTGGTATGCTTTTGATTGAAGTTATTCTGTTTGGACATTGGATGTTGCATTTGACCTAGTTTGACTTGTTTTGGTCATGAAATGAATATGGTGAATGATATAAACATGGGATCAATTGCATTTGCTTTCTATTTGCATTAATTTGATTTTGGTTGAGAATTTCTTGCTGTTTAGAATTTTTTCTCCCTTTTGGACCCTAGGCTTGGCCTAGTGGTCCAGTTTCTCACATTTGGTTTGACTTTTCAGGATGAAATGCACAAAGCTTAAGGAGAATGACTCAAGTCAATAAAATTGAATTTGTTTGATGTGGAGAACTAACATAACTTTGTTTTGTAGGTTGTGAAGCTTGAGCTTGAGCTTGTAGCTTGCATTTATGTGCTTGTGTTGTTTGTATAGTCTGACTGATTAACATTTGCTGTTTATTGTTGTCTGTCTGAGTACTGATGATACTTGATTGTTTTCAGGTACATTTAGTTGCTTACAGTTCTTTAAGAACTTGCTTGCTGCTGCTTGGTTTTTAAACCACTTGAGGTAGGACTTCTATTCTTCATGTAGTCTGGAAGACCTGGCCTGTTACTTGGCCAGGCAACTGTCTGAAGCCCTCCTTAAGAGGCGATGTTTGTGGATGTTTACATTTGTGCCAAGCAGGTAAAGACCTCTATGAGGCAATTGGTGGAAGCCAAGGGATATGCAATCTATCCCCCACTATTCTGTGAGTCGTCCCTCTGCTCACACGACTGTGTGTTGATGCATTGGGACACAAACCCAAGATCTTGTGCTGTTGCACAATCGAGTCAGAGTCTTTGAGCGTAGAAGGGTCCCTCCATTCTGGACCCACGCTCCTTTGTCTAAAAGCTCTCCCTGGTCAGGGATAAGAGCTGTGAGGTCTCATCCTCACTTCACCTTTTCATCTGCTTCACCTTAGCCTCGTAATGGCAAGGTTAAGAGCGAATAATACCCGTGTACAGATGAATTGCTTCGGCAGTTAAACCCATTGTTTGAGCCCACTCGACTGGTTATAGTGTGTGCTTTGTGAATATTTGTTTGACATGTTTGTTTGAAATGCTTGTTTTGATGCCTGTATGCTTGTATGCTTGCTTCTTTCCTGGATAGGATTAGCTTGCAGTTGTGCAAGTAGGTAAAAACCTGAACATAGGGTAATGATGCATGACAACACTAGGCTCGAGTCCAGCTCCCTGGTAGTGTGTCTTCCCTTGGTTTCTGGCTAGTTTTTCTTTCCCTTGAGGGGGAACTACATCGCCCTGATCCTTGTTCCAGACGAGGTATGTAGGCAGGTGGTCGTGCGAGACCACTCCGGGCAACCTTTTTCTTTTTTGTGTGTGTTTACTTGTCATCTGATTGTGTGTTTTGGTTCGGATGCCGGCGTAAGTCCAGTGATTGGCAGTCGGGCTCCACGTTTGCCGTTTTGTGCGTGTTTTGGTTCGGATGCTGACGTAATTCCATCGAGTGGTTGTCGGGCTCCATGTTTGCCACCCTTGTGCGTTTATTTGTTTTGTGTTGTTTGGCGTGCGTAAGCCGAACTACAGTGGCTCTGATTCTCGTTCCAGACGAGATATGTAGGCACAGGATGCGATGTCCTATCGAGCTCCCTTCTCTTAACCCCACCTGCGTTTCCCTGTGTGCGTGTGATGTTTAGCAACCTTTTCTTATTTTAGAACGTGGATCCCGTCGAGTACGACGGACGTGAGGGGTGCTAATACCTTCCCCTTGCGTAACCGACTCCCTTACCCTTTCTCTTTGGTCGCGAGACCATTTCCTTTCCAGGTTTCTCTGAGCGTTTCCTTTCCCTGTCTTGGGATAAATAACGCGCAGTGGCGGCTCTGTGTTGTGTTTTTGTTTGAGTCCCGCCGGTTGTTTTTCGCGGATGCGACATCAAGCTGAACCAAAAGTCAGTCACATAAACCAAGTAAAGAGAATACTGAAATGTTTCAATGGCACCAGTGACTATGGGATGTTATATACTCATGGATCTGGATCTATGTTGACTGGTTACTATGATGTTGACTAGGCTGGAAGTGCTGACGATAGGAAAAGCACATCAGGAGGATGTTTTTTCTTGGGGAACAATCTGATATCATGGTTTAGCAAGAAACAAAATTGTGTATCTCTATCCACTGCTGAAGCTGAATACATAGCAGGTGGGAGTAGTTATTTTCAACTGGTTTGGATGAAACAAATGTTGACTGAATACAACGTCACACAAGAAGTCATGACATTGTACTGTGACAACCTGAGTGCTATAAATATTTCCAAAAATCCTATTCAGCACAGCAGGACAAAGCACATTGATATTCATCATCACTTCATTAGAGAACTTGTGGAAGAGAAGATCATAACACTGGAGCATGTCTCTACTGAAGAACAATTAGCTGACATATTCACAAAAGCTTTGGATGCTAATCAATTTGAACGCTTAAGAGGGAAATTGGGGATTTGTATTCATGAGAATCTATAGCAGTCAAAGGAGTTTGTGGTTAACATCCCAGAGGATATTTCTAACAAAAATAGTAAGGATCTAAGCAAGGTGAGTAGTGAAGTTCCCCCTGTTATGAAGACTGCGTGTGCTGTTATGAAGACTGGTCCCCCTGGTGGTTTGGCTGTTTTGGATGCTGAAGAATTTGTTTTTTTTTACATGTGTGTAATTTTGTGGCAGTCCTTACTGATGCCTTGATGTAATATTTGGGCTCTTAATGAGTTCCATGGATTTCTAATTATCTCAGCTATTGCAGCTGTGAATAATTATGGTTTGTATCTCCTAACAATTATGTTTTAACATTTTATATGTTATAACATCTGTTGTGACATTCTCTGCTAGGCTGATTGACATTTATTTTGTCTAATTGGTCACCTTTGGTCAATTTTGAATAAAAAGGGGGAGAAGTGATTATGTGGAGCAGATAAATATGTGAAGCTGTGTGGAGATGTATGTGATGGTATAGCTGAACAGATGAACAACTATTGTTGAAGGAGATGTGGTTGATGTAAGACAGAATGATGTTCTGTTTACAGATGTTGGAGGAGATGTCTGATGTGGTGCACAGGTGATGTTGAAGCAGATGTTCGAGGGTGACTCTCATTGTTACAGGTGCTATTATTACAGGTGCTGTTATTGTTAAAGGAGATGTCTGTGTTGTACAGACTTAGGGGGAGAAGAAGTACACATGTGCATGTGTGTTTTTACTAGTTTCTACTATAGCTAGTAATTCTGTTTGCTTTTGCTGCTACTTAAACGTTGTTATGTTGTTTAACTGCTGATGTGTTTTTCTTGTGAACAAAATGGACAGATATATGTTTTAGCCAAAATTTGCCAAAGGGGGAGTTTGTTGGTTCTAAGTGTTGGCAGCAATTTTGGTAAAACAAAGAGTGTTCACAAGATGTTGCATGTGATCTCTTAACATAAGATATCTATGTACCTGCTGGAGTTTAAAAATATAATTATGCAGGATTGTTTCAGAATGTCATACACGATGTCATGGCATCTGATATTATGTACCTGTTGGATATTTAAAATGGAATTATGCAGGATTGTTCCAGAATGTCAGACCCGATGTCATGACATCCTGTACACAGAACATTCAGGGTGAATGTTATGTGTTATGTGATTGCGCATTTAATGGCAATCTATGTATGATTGAAGATCCTATTTGCAATCGCATTCAATCATTAATTACAACCTGATTTTATTATTTTCTAAAGAGATCTAACCAACTATCATGAGAAGATTTAATTGGAAAATAGTTTTAGGGTTTTCAAGATGTCAAAGCCCAACTGAATGCTTCTATAAATAGGACATGGAAAACCAAATTTGATACACAACCAATACAAAGTGAAATACTGAGAGAGAATAAGGGTTTGTGTCTTGTTTGGTTGTGTGACTTGTAAGCCATTCAACTCATCCATAGATGATTGAATTGGTCTGATTTGTGAGTTGTAACTTGTCTCTCTAAGCTTGTAAGCAAGAGTGTGTGTCTACTTGATCGAAGATGTTAAGCAAGATCAAGTGTGTGTCTACTTGATTGAAGTTGTTAAGCAAAATCAAGTGTGTGTCTACTTGATTGAAACTGCTAAGTAAGATCAAGTGTGTGTTATTGAAGAGTGTCTTCTTTTTCATAAGTAATTGTTGTTTAAAATCACAGGTGTGATTGAGGGGGAGTGAGTGGGTTCTCATATCTAACAGTGCTTAGGTAGAAATCACACGGGTAGAGATTAGGTGAGAAAGACTGTAACTTGTTGAAGTGTACTGAGAGTCTTTGAACTAATTCTATTTAGTGGATTTTCTTCCTGGCTTGGTAGCCCCCAGACGTAGGTGAGTTGCACCAAACTGGGTTAACAATTGCTTGTGTCTTTTGCATTACTATTCTTTATCTTTATCCTGTTTGTTTTACTCAGATATTAGTGTCGTGACCTTACCTTCGACATCTCATATCTGATACCAGAATTTCATTGATAGTTGTGGTGAATTCTCTAATGTGCCTCTCATTGGTACACAAGGGGGAATCACTACAACCCTGCTTTGTCTCGTCGTCAACTTGGGTTCCCCTTGAGAGACAAACCTAGTAACACTCAGTTAAAAGGTCTTATCTATCAAGAGGGTAAAGATCCCTAACATTTTAAGCAGAAGATGATACATGCTTGGCATTATGTGCATAGGAAAGGAAGATCTAAGCTTGGTCCGTTCAACTGTGTAGCTTTGGAGGCTTACATTACTTGGGTGAAGAAGAGAGCTTTGGAGTTAAAGATGCGTTATGCGTGTGAGAGACCTATGTCTATGGTTGGGGCTGAGCCATTAACTCTCCCTAACCAAGATGTAGAGGAGTTGGAAGACGCACTCGCCAAGATGAAGCAAGAGAAGGATATGTTGGAAGAGCGGTTCCATGCTTTGAGCCAAAAGCATAAGGAGTTGCAGCTTGAGTCTAAGGACAAAGACGCGCTTATTGAACTTCTTGAAGACCGAGCGGTGAAGATACAGGGAGAGCCAGAGGGTCCATATTCCTCTAGTATGCCTCAGCCTTCCGGTGCTTGGAAGAAGATTGTTGATCAACTTGTCCTCGAGAAGGCTCAGATGAAGACATCTTTTGATACCGAGATTCGACGCATCCGAAGGAAGTACGCACCTGCAACCAAATCATATGACACTGTTGTTAGGGGATCCTTAGGATGATTAGTTTCCTTTTCTCTTGTATTTGTATGTTGGTTTCTAAAATTGTACTCAGTGTAATCCTTCCAGATTATATGAATAAAAGAGATTTTTTATGGTCAATCAAATTGTTATTATTGTTATTATATATATGTTCCTTGAAAACAAAAATAAATGACACATTGCATTTCATGCATCATTTGCATAGCAGGTTTTTTCTACCAGATGTCTTATCGGTTATTCTTTTGTGCTTCAGTTAAGCTAACTCACCTATATAAAACTCGCACCATTCAACCCAGGATCATGGAGCACTTAGAGCAAGAGAACCGAGAATTGACAGATGAGATTTCTCGCCTTACTGCTATGATGGAGTTTGTTCTAGCTACCCAAAATCAGTCTTCTCCAACTCCCACAACTCCTCCTCCTTAGAGTACTGTCATCTCAAAGGTTGCTGCCTCGACTGTGCCTGTGGCTGCTACTCAATCCGGTCCAACTATGCCTGATAGATTCCTGTGAGGAATGCCACTAAATTTCATACCTGAAGGGTTTGCACCCACCTTTGCTTCCATGCCGACATCTAGCCCAGTCATGTCTGTGCCGCCTCCAGTCGTTCACACTCTGCCTCATGTTGAGGACACCATTTACCATTCCGAGACGTCTGAGGGTCCGGATCTTCATGAGAAGATGGACGAGATGTAGGATCAGTTCCTTGAGCTGCGAAAGGAATTGAAGACATTGATAGGAAAGGACTTGTTCGGTAAGAGTGCAGCTAAACTTTGCTTAGTGTCGAATGTCAAGATCCCGATGAAGTTCAAAGTCCCTAACTTTGAAAAGTATAAGGGAAATACTTGTCCACTTAGCCATCTTGTTATGTATGCCAAAAAAATGTCAACGCAAACTGATAATGATCAGTTATTGATTCACTACTTCCAAGACAGTCTGACTGGTGCTGCTTTGAGGTGGTACATGGGGCTAGATAGTGCAAGTGTTTGCACATTTAATGATTTGGGTGAAGCTTTTATGAAACAGTATAAGTACAACGTGGACAGGGCGCCTGATAGAGACCAGCTGAGGTCTACGTCTCAGAAGGACAAAGAGACATTCAAAGAATATGCCCAGAGGTGGAGAGAGATTTCCGCTCAGATCAATCCTCCGTTGGAAGAAAAGGAGATGACCAAGATTTTCCTTAAGACCCTGAGTTTGTTTTATTATGAACGAATGATTGCTAGTGCCCCTAGTGACTTTACCGAAATGGTAAACATAGGGATGAGGTTGGAAGAAGGAGTCCGAGAGGAACAATTGTCTAAGGAAGAGGTGTCATCGAGCAAGAAGTATTGATTCACTACTTCTAGAGTCACCCTCTAACATCTGCTTCAACATCACCTGTGCGCCACATCAGACATCTCCTCCAACATCTGTAAACAGAACAACATTCTTTCTTTCATCAACCACATCTCCTTTAACAATAGTTGTTCATCTGTTCATTTATACCAGTACATACATCTCCACACAGCTCCACATATTTAACTGCTCCACATAATCACTTCTCCCCCTTTTTAGTCAAAATAGACCAAAGGTGACCAATTAGACAAAATAAATGTCAATCAACCTAGCAGAGAATGTCACAACAGATGTGATAACATATAAAATATTAAAACATAATTGTTAGGAGATACAAACCATAATTATACACAGCTGCAATAGCTGAGATAGTTAGAAATCCATGGAACTCATTAAGAGCCCAAATATTACATCAAGCGATCAGTAAGGACTGCCACAAAATTACACACGTTTAAGAAAAAACAATAAAACATCCAAGCTTCCAAAACATAACATCATCTAGAACAACATTCACAACAGGGGGGCAGTCTTCAGCACACTCACACACAGTCTTCATAATAGGGGGAACCATTACCACTCAGTCTGAGGAAGAAGCATTATTTTCACCTTCAGAATCAGAATTGTCACTAGATTGAGCATTGGACCTCTCACTTGAGGTATTGGCATTTGAATCCTTGGTCTCACCAGCCTTCTTCATCTTTTCCTTCTCTAAGCTACCAATAAGAACCTCCAAAGCCTCTTTCCTTGCCTTGGCAACCCTAATACCAGTATCTAGCTCCTTAAAAATTTCCTTCAATTGATCAATCAAGCTACCTTGAGAGGAAGGCTCCTTCCTTGCAGATGTCATGACAACATCATTGACATGGCTTCCTTCAAACAACTTGTAGTGAATGGATAGTGGAGGCTTTCTCCTGCTGGGAATATCACTTGTGTTAAGAATGCTTGGTTGCTGGCTCAAGATAATTCCATACATGATAGATGGAAAGGCAATGGGCAACTTTACTGCATTAGTGGAGGCATGTCTGACAATTTGATCAAACATAAACCTCCCAAAATCAAAGTTTAGCCTGGTTCCAATAGCATAAATGATTCTTCCAAGACCATTAGAGATGGTTGAGATATGATTAGTTGGCACCCAGTTGGCTGAACCAATCTTATGCAAGATGGAATATTTGACAGTTAGCTTGCCAACTAATAAATGCTTCTTACTAGGCCACTCCTTAACTTGGCCAGTAGTAATAGTCCTACAGACTTCATTGTCTGTACCCTCTAAATCCACTCCTCCTTCAGTTCCTCTCCCTAGGAACTTGTTGATTATGGTTGGGGAGAACCTCACACATCTACCTCTTACAAAAACCTTGCAGAATTCCTTGCTGCTCTTTTCAGAAATATCCTATTGGATATTCACAACAAACTCTTTCACTAACCCTTCAAAATATTGGGGCAAAGCAACAACAGTTTTCATCAGACCAACATTATTGATCAAATTCATCACTTCCTTCACTTCTACAGCCTCTTTTCCCAGCTCCGTTTCAACAGCTACCCTCCTTTGAATGACAAACTTCCATTTGGCAGCACCATCTTCTAGATGAAAAGAGATGTTGTCTAAGTGCACAACTGCAACTTTGCCTGGAGACTTTTTCACAGTCTGCCTTTTTGCAGGAGAGATGTTTGGGACATCGTCTTCGACATCATCATCAGAGTCAGAACTCTCTCTGACCTTCCTTTTCCTAACCTCAACTTTACTCCAAGATTTGGAGGGTCCTACACCAGCAACCTTTTTCCCTCTTCTTGCTATCATCATTTCAGTCACAGTCTTCCCTTTTCTGGTCCTCTGTTTCTTTGCTACACTTGGTTTCACATGATGGACCAAGGTGTCATCTTCTTCCTTAGATCTTTCTTCCTCCAGATCAATAACATTCTCAACAGTTTCATGAGACACATCTGCTGGTTTCTTACTAGGCAAGGATTTACCTAGAGAGCATAATCCCTCAGCAGCCATTTCTTTCTCTGATATAGATGAATCATCATCTTTCTCAGCTTGGGGTTCCACCTCAGGTGAGGGGTCCGTTCTAAACAGAGGGGTAGAAACATCCTTGACTGCATGCCCTTCTTTTAGAATCCTAGTTACTAGGTTCCTAATGGCACGATCTGTAAAGTACATGTCATCTTTATGAGGAGATTTATCAAGAATGTTACCTTGATTACTTCCAACTGTGGAAGAAGGGCCAGGAACGTCGCCTGGAATAACAGAGAGGGGAATAACCTCCAGAATATCTTCATCCAAAAACACCATGGAAGGAGTCCTTCCATTGTGAGTGGGTTTTGATCTTGATGATGAGGGATGTTATGACATTTTGTTGGACTTTTGAAAAAAATCTCTTTGCCCTAGCAGAAGTTTTCTAAGAAGTTGGATGAAGATGGAAATGGTTGTGTTTAGGTAGCGTGTGGAAATGGCATAGATACTAGTTCCAATACTAGGTAATGATTTATCATTAATGTGGCTCTTTCTTTTAAATGGGCAAACAATATTTTTATTACCTTTTCCACTCCACTTTAATTGCTATAACTTCACAAGAATCAAAATCCCCATTTTCCCTCTTAAACATTCAAACTGATTATCATCCAAAACCTTTGCAAATTTGTCTTCCACAAATTCTCTAATGGAGTGATGACAAAAATCAATGTGCTTGGTCCAACTGTGCTGAATAGGATTTCTGGACATAGTTGTGGCACTGAGGTTGTCATAGTACAATGTCATGACATCAGGTGTGACATTATACTCAGTCAACATTAGTTTCAACCAACCCTATTGAGAACAACTACTTCCAGCTGCTATATATTCAGATTGATATACAGCACAAACACCATTTTCATCTTTCAAAGGAGCAGGTGTCCTTTCACTCTCCAATTTGAGAGCTCCATATGTAACAATTGTCTTTGGACCTGACTCCCTTCATGATCACTTCACTTTCTTTGTTAGTAATCAGATATTCAGTTTTAGTGAAGTTAACATTTAGACCTTGGTCACATAGTTGACTGATGCTTATTAGATTTGCAATCAAGCTCTTAACAAGTAGGACCTTGTCAAGTTCAGGAACTCCAAGGCAATCAAGCTTGCATATCCCCTTGATTTCACCCTTTGCTCCATCACCAAAGGTTACAGAGCCTATGGCATGAGGATGAAGTCCAGTTAGCAGGTCTTTGTTTCCAGTCATATGTCTGGAGCAACCACTGTCAAAATACCAATCTTCTTTGGCTAAAACTCTGAAGGAAGTGTGAGCTATTAGACTTGTAAAATTAGTCTTAGGAACCCATTGCTTCTTGTTGACAGGCATGTGATGTTTGGGTCTTGGTTGATAGTGAGTCTGATGATGAACAGGGCTAGGATAACCATACAACATATAGTAGAAGGGCTTCAGGTGGCCAAATTTTCCACAGTAGTGGCATCTCCATCTTTGGTGTTTCCCTTTTTGTTGTCTTCCCTTCTGATGTTGTGACATCTCAGGTTTGCTTTTAATATGGCTGCATTTGGGTTTGGATTTAGGTTTGCAACGAGTGTAACTGCACTCAGGCTTAGATTCATTATACCCAATGCCAGTTTGTCTCCTGTTATTTGTCAAGTTTGGAGAATCTTGTCTAAGGAGTCAGATCCATTGTTTAACATTCTTACATACTTGGTCATCTTTTCTAGTTTAGAATTCAAGAGCATAGCTTTAGTTTTTAACTTGGAGATGGTTTCCACATGTTCTGCCTTCTCATTCTCCACCTGTACTATCACTTTCTTCTGGTTTTCAACTTGTTGACTTTCATCTAGCTTGGCATTCAGAACCACTGCTTCTGTTTTTAATTTGGAGATGGTTTTCAAGTGTTCTACCTTCTCATTCTCAAGTTGAGTTATTATCTTCTTCTGGCTTTCAACCTATTTACACACCTCTGCACTTTTGTGACACAACTTTCTATAGGTAGTGGCCAACTCTTCAAAGGTAACTTCATCATCACTTCAGTCCTCCTCAGAACCCCATCTTCCAGTCAAGGCAGTCACTAGATTTCTAGACTCTTCTGTTTCACTCTCATCAGACCAAGTGGCAGCAGGACTCATCTTTTGTTTCTTGAGGTAGGTTCCACATTCAGTTCTAATGTGTCCATACCCATCACATTCATAGCATTGTACTTCTTTTCCTTCTTTGGGCTTATCATATGACCTTGTTCTTCTTCCAGTATTGTTGGATTTACTGATGTCAGATGAGATGTTCTTGACATTAGCCTTAGATCTTACATCCATCTTTTTCAACAGTCGGTTGAACTATCTTCCCAGCATTGCTACATCATTTGCCAGATCTTCATCAACCTCCTGACTATCTTCCTCCTTTGTGTTTGACATGAAGGCTATGCTTTTGGTTTTCTTGTCAGAACCATCATTCATTCCCATCTCAAATGTTTGGAGGGAACCAATTATCTCATTAACTCTCATGTTGGAGATGTCTTGAGACTATTCTATGGTTGTCACCTTCATAGCAAATCTCTTAGGGAGTGACCTGAGTATTTTTCTTACTAATTTTTCATCTGACATCTTCTCTCCCAGGTCTCCTGAGGCATTAGCAATTTCAAGGATACTCATATGAAATTCATGAATATTTTCATCTTCTTTCATCCTTAAATTTTCAAACTTGGAGGTGAGCAGCTGTAGTCTAGACATTTTAACTCTAGAGGTGCCTTCATGAGTGGTTTTGAGAATGTCCCAAGCATCTTTAGCCACCTCACAGTTGTTTACCAACCTGAAGATAATCTTGTCTACTCCATTGAATATGGCATTCAATGCTTTAGAATTTCCAAGGGCTAGATCATCCTCCTCCTTGGACCATTGTTCTTCAGGCTTCTTGTCAGTTGTGGCTTCTCCTTCCGTAGTATTTACTGGATGTACCCAGCCTGTTAACACAGCCTTCCAAGCCTTATTATCCAGAGATTTTAGGAAAGCTACAATTTGAGGTTTCCAATAGTCATAGTTAGATCCATTCAAAATTGGTGGCCTGTGAACAGATCCTCCATCTCTCTCCATAGTACCAGAAAGTATTGTCCTTAGATCTCACCCAGAACCAGAGCAGGATGTCTGCTCTGATACCAATTGAAATTCTGGTATCAGATATGAGATGTCGAAGGTAATGTCACGACACTAATATCTGAGTAAAACAAACAGGATAAAGATAAAGGATAATAATGCAAAAGACACAAGCAATTGTTAACCAAGTTCGGTGCAACTCACCTACGTCTGGGGGCTACCAAGCCAGGAAGGAAATCCACTAAATAGAATCAGTTCAAAGACTCTCAGTACACTTCAACAAGTTACAGTCTTTCTCACCTAATCTCTACCCGTGTGATTTCTACCTAAGCACTCTTAGATATGAGAACCCACTCACTCCCCCTCAATCACACCTGTGATTTTAAACAACAATTACTTATTGTAAGACCCTAATTTTGTCCCTAATATCCCTCATGGCATCATAACATTGCATTTGCATTGCCTCATGGATCATAAGCATCTTGGTTCCTCTTACCTTTGGGTAGGATCTCTTGTGAGTGGTTTGAGATCACCAAGCATGCTTGAATGCTACATCATTGCTTTTCTTATTTTTTTTACTAACCAAAATCACAAAAATATGTCACTAACATCTTTTGTTTGTAGCTTGAGCAAGCACAAGGTCCAAAGCTTCTAGGAGATCTTTTGTGCAATGATAAGGTCAAGAGGAGATAAAAGCAAGCATGGCAATGGTTCCCAAAGCTCTCCTCCATCAAATATTCCTCCCTAGCATCTCAATTCATCATTTTGATCAAAGCAAGTCAAAGGGTTTGAGGTTTGTCCCCCAAAGAAACCCTAATTCATCTGTGCACCACATTGCCTTGCTCTTGAAGCAACCTCAGCCCATGATCAAATACAATCAAGGGAAGTTCTTTAATTCTTCATTTCATGCATATTTGAACTTATTTTAGTGTCCTCAATCATCAATTCATCAGGATATGAGTTGTAGACTTGAGAAGTTGATCAGTCAATTCATCTGACTATTTTGAAATGCATTGAGACATAACTTTTTATGTGTTGGTCAAATAGAGATGATCCCAAAAGAAACAATGTTCTTAAGGACAATATTCACAACTTTCATGTTCATCAAAAATTAATTTGAAGCTTGGAAGGTCATCTCCCATTCCAATACATTATAGGTCATTTTGACTGAAACCTTAATTTTAGGTCAACTTCCCAAGAACATAACTCATTCATTTTTTATGATTTTGAGGTGGGATCAAATGAATTGGAAATATTAAGATGTCTAATTCAAATGTTATGTTGAACAAAATTTCAAAATCTCAAAGGAAATACATGCGATAATGCAAAACATTATAGGTCACTTTGGACCAAATGCATTGAAAGGCAAAAAAGTCCAACTTAAAGTGCCCATAACTCTTTCATCAAAAATCCAAATGATGCTAAATATAAGTCCATTTTGATTTTCTTGAAGAGATCTATAACTTTGATGTTGGAGGTTTTTTCATTTGGGGCTTGCATCATCAAAACAGAAGGGCTTGAACATTGGCCAAATTTAGAAACTTTGCCTTTACATGTTTTGCACCTTGCACTTTAAACTCAAATTTCACCAATTTCCACACTTCAAATGGATTTTCGCCCAACAGAACAATTGTTCCTTACATCAAAAACTTTCCAACCATTACTCACACGCTCATCTTTGGATTTGGCAATTGGCATTTTCTAAGAGGAGAAGTTTTAGGCATGATTATGCATAACATGTTGGAACTCATTATACAAGCTTGTGTATTGCCAATTCCACGACCTTTTCAGCTCAATTATGCTTCAGAGTGCATTTGGCATTGAATTTGGGCCTTTTGAATGATCATGCAAGCCCATGCAATGAATATCCAATTCCATGCACACGGCTTTGATCACACTTACCTTGTCTTTCCATCTATAAATAAGAGCCTCACTCCATTCAAATTTGATCCATGAATTAACCTGAAGTGCTGCAGATATCAAAACCGAGCCACGCCTAAAGGAACTATTTCAATTTTCTTCAATTTCTCATATCTGAAATTCAACTAAAATCAGGTTGAATTTCTAGATCTAAAGTTCCTAGACCCCACTCTCATACTCCATTGATCTTCTGTTTGGCCAAAGGAAGCAAGGAAGCAAGCTCTGATCTCCAGAATTCAAGGTTGTTCTTCAACTAGTTTTCTCTTCGAAACTCACCATTTATTGATCTATTTGCTTGGATTTTGTGTTGGCTAAAGTCCTCTCAATAGAGGCATCATTACTGTGCATTTAATTTTTGAAATTAATCAAGTTCATGATGAACACCATCATGCTTCCATCTTTGATTTCTCCATTTATAGGAATCTAGAGTGGAAGTGAGTGGTATAGGAGTGATGTACATCACTTCCTCTTTCGATTGATGCCTGGATCGCGTGTTTTGGCGCACATTTGCTCTTCTAAAAATTTGAGCTCTCACCGGAGCTAGCCGGAGAAGACGGTGGCGCTGGTGTCGCAACCTGAAAAATGGAATGCGAAAAAAAACAATCGACGAAGAAAGACAGGAGAGTCGCCACCGTGCGTTATTTATCCCAAAGGAGGGAAAGGAAACGCTCGAAGTAAACCTGGAAAAAGGAAACGACAAGACAGGGTCTCGCAACCAAATCTTGGGTTCGGGAGTCGATTATGCGAAGGGAAGGTATTAGCACCCATACGCATCCGTAGTACTCTATGGGATCCACTTTTATAGTTCTTGTCTAAAGGGTGTGGGTTTATCTAATAGGTTATTTACTAAAAAAAGGGGTCAAAAGAAAATGACTCGCAACGGATGTCGCATCCACTGCATACGTATCTCATCTGAATATGAGAATCAGAGTCTTCGTAGCTCGGCTACCTAGGGGTTAAGGGTAATTGTGCTCGGTAAGACATCGCGTCTTATACCTACGTATCTCATCTGGAATGAGAATTAGAGCAAGCCGTAGTTCAGCTAACTACGGGGTTATGGATTGGGTTTTGGACGAACGACGTTACTACGCAATCTACCGGATGCTCGACCTTTGGAGACTTACTCGCCTGTAGTAGAAGGAGTTAACGTGTTCTTAGGAGTATAAAAATCAATGAGTTGGTAGGGTTAGGGATGCTCATGCAAAAGGAGTCCTGGACGAAGGAACCTGTAAAAAAAAAAATAAACACACAAAAACATTGCCTCCTATCGAGGTCTTCCAGCTAGGAAAGCAGTAAATTGCGGGAAAAATGTAAAAGTACCACTCGGATAAAGATCCGAAGTAACAGCAATTAGAGGAATGGGAAACCCAGAGATCCTTCCAAGCTAAACACCATCAAAGAAAGTGAGTCAGTACAGGTAATCGGAATAAACCTCCAGGTGGTATCCCACAAATAAAGTGGAACACCAGGCAAGTTATCCCTGCAAGAGTATGTGAGGCTTCACAAAAACTCAACAAAAGGGTTAGTGAAACACGATAAGCATTTTTTTCATGGATAACAGTATGGTTTCAGAAACCTCAAACCCTGTGGCATACACTTCATAAATTAAACGATTAAGCATTCAAGGCATTATTTATACATTCATACATAATTATGAACCTGTGGGCAAAAACCTAATGAAATTCATCCATCATACCTCAAACATTCAGAGTATTCAACTTCAAAGCACAAAGGTAATGGGAATAAGGGCAAACCTGATTGGAGAGATCAGTTGAAATCAAATGGCACGGCTGGATTTGCAAACCAATGTTAGGGTTTGCTTGAGCTGAAAGTGTGTGAGTCAGAATGAACATTTCAGAGTTGCCTGGAGGTTGCTGCAGATTAATTCTCACTCTCTCAGTCTAGGTTTCTCTCCAGGTTTTGTCCAGGGTTTTGTTCCAAAGAAACCTCAGAGTGTTTTGCTTCTCTTCATTTTTCTGTCTGTTTTCCCTCTTTTATAACTTGATTTTCATGGCTTTATGGGCTCAAATGAGAGAGGTCCAAGTCTGAGATTTTTTCTTTTATTTATTTATTTATTTATTATTTATTTATTTTTTGTTTTTTCGTTTTTTTTCGTTTTACGTTTTTTTTTCTTTTTCGTTTTTTTTTTGCATAACACGTGGGTTTCGCCTAGCGAGCATGACAGCTCATGAACAAACCTTTGCTCCTTCAAGATTAACGTTTTGACTGACGAATAGACCCCTGTTGGAAGTAACTCAAGTCTTTCCCTTGTGTTGATTGATCATCTAAATAGAACCCACAAAGTGTCCTGGATGATGTTCAAGCTTCTTGGAGCTAATCCCGATTGACATGATGAAATGCAATGTATCTAATGTTAAATGACCTAAAAATGAATGCGTGAATAAGGAGGGAAAATTTTGGGGTGTTACAGCTGCCCCTATCCAGTCATCAACTAACCCGAGCAGGATGAAAGCGAACAGCTTATTAGACAAACAGGGTGAGCTGTGATTGAATACCAAAGACAGACCGAAAATTTGCGCTCCGAGAACACCACAAAAATGCTGAAATACACCGCGCTGTTTATTTCTCTTCCGATCCTCTGGCTGAATCTGAATCAGTCTTCTATCTTAATCTTGAGTTTCGATCCTCTGGCTGAATCTTTACTCAATTTAGTCCTCTGGTTGGATGTTAATTTTGATCCTCGGGCTGGATACGGTTTCAATCTTCTGGCTAGATCTTCTTCGATCTTCTGGCTAGATCTCCTTTGTTTCGATTCTCTGGCTGAATCTATTTTCTTTGATTCTCTGGCTAAATCTACTTTGATCTTTTGGCTAGATCTGAATTGTTTCGATTCTCTGGCTGAATCTATTTCCGGTCTTCGGGCTAGACCTGAATTCGATCTTCTGGCTAGATCTTCTTCGATCTTCTGGCTAGATCTGAATTGTTTCGATTCTCTGGCTGAATCTATTTTCTTTGATTCTCTGGCTGAATCTATCTATTTTTCGGTATTCGGGCTAGACCTGACTTTGATCTTCTTGCTAGATCTGGATTGTTTTGATGATAAATTCCCATCATCAGCATCTCGCATCTGGGGCATGTGCTGGTTGACCCTCTTTCGGAATCTATAGTCTTCATGTTAGATATGCAACTTCGAGAATATCCCACTTTTGGGCTTCATACATATTCTTCAGGCTAGAACATGTTATAACGACTCTTCGATTAGACTTTGTTTTTTAAATGCGATCAGCGGGCTGGATCCTCTTGTAGGTTGATTTTCTGTTGAGCTATCCATCTATTCCTCCAGCTGGCTTGCTGGGGAAATAACGTTCGTAGTCGAATCTCTGGATGAATCTTCGAAATGACCCTCAGGCTGGATCTTTGGACAACGATTCTCAGGCTGAATCTTCGAAATGACCCTCATGCTGGGTCACACACACACTTGATCCTCTGGACGAATCTCATGACTTTGGTTGTGAAGTAATTTTTCAGTCTGCTTTGAAGAACCTGTTTATCAGCTTATGTGTATGTTTGATATGCATGCAAATGCAAATGCAAATGTTATGCATGGTGCAAAAGAAAAAAGAAGTCTGCTTGGGGAAGCAACTCTGGCAGGGAGCGGATCGCTGTATCAATCCTTGAATGCTCTGTGGGGAACGATCCGTCTGCCGGGACCGGGGAGCCACCGAAAATAAATCGGCCTTTTTTGAAAAGTTGACCTTGTTGGGGAAGTATCAACTATGGAAACTTTTCTTGGCGAGGCTCTGTGAGGAGAGTCTGTGAGGAAAGCACTTCCTAGGGAAATGTCGTAGGAATCGACCTTTGCTGGGGATATGAACTTGCTAATCGTCCTCAGGCTGGGGATTAAAACAAATCTGTTAAAAAAGATAATCTGCTAGGGACGAGATGAACATTGGGAATACCACCCTCTTGTCTGTTGGGTATGCGACTACTCCGCTGTTGCTGGGAAGATACAGTCTGGATACTGTCAACTCTACTGGGGAACCTGCTCTGCAGAGGAGAGGCTTTGTCAACCGCTTGGGGGTGAGGATTCATAACTTGGCATCCGGTTCCTGTGACCTGTAACCAAAAAATACACGTATGCCCCGGGGAATTACTCGGTTTGAATTCACCGTCCAGGATTAAGCACATTCAAAGCAATTTTGACTGTTTTCCTGCGCAAGTCATCTGCAAAAGCCACCATTACATTCAGATGCAATATGTTTCCTCAAGAATTCAGACATCTTTTGCAAACAAACTGATAAATGAAAAGTAAAGAGGCTTTTTAACTGAATTATTCGACTTTTGTTGGTTGAAAAATTTGTGCCAGGAATAGGCGAGTACATTAGGAAGCTGATCCCTGGAAAGAGGCGATCGCTATAAATTGAACAAGAGAAACTATCCTAATGGCAATGTGGAAACGGGGTCCCACCGAGTTTCGACTCTGCTATGGCTCGTATGTCCTCAAGACGCTCTGCTCATCTTGCTTTCTGAAGTGGATGATTAGTCAATCTTTTACCTTCAAAGATTGCCGGATTGAATGAAACGGTGATATAACACGGATGAACTCAGATCGCAGTTGTTCTCTTATTCCCTAACTTTTGCGTGGACCGCCCTTTTGGGTTTTCAATCCACCGGGATACCCTTTTTTGCCTGAGCCGCCCTTTCTGGTTTTCGACTCACCGGGTGTACATTTTTTTTGATTTTTATATCCCTAATTTTTTCCCGAACCTCTTCATTGTTTTTTTTGGTTCGTCGGGATTCCCCTTTTTTGCCTGGACTATTCTTTTTACTGTCCAGCGGGTCTATTTTATGTGAAGTATTTTTTTAGCTGCGTCTGAGTTGACAGGGGATGGGAAGTCTTAGCCATCCATGGTTGTTAGCATCAGAGCTCTGCCAGAGAAAAACTCTTTTAACCACGTATGGACCCTCATAGTTCGGTGTCCATTTGCCCCTGTGATCTGTGTTGGGAGGAAGAATTCTTTTGAGTACCAATTCACCGACTTGATACTCTCGAGGGCACACTTTCTGATCAAATGCTCTCTTCATCCGTCTCCGATATAGTTGGCCATGGCATATAGCTGCTAGTCTCTTTTCCTCACCTAGGCTCAACTGATTGTATCGAGAACGGACCAATTCTGCTTTGTCCGGCTTCATTGTTGGTGTAGGGAAGAGTTATTCTGGCATAAAATGGCATATGAACCCCCTCCGGTGTGATCAACACTGCACCAACTCCGCGACCATTGACGTTGACCGCCCCATCAAACATCATAATCCATTTGGATTCAGGGTCAGGCCCCTCCTCCGGGAGTGGTTCCTCGCAATCTTTCGATTTGAGAAACATGATGTCCTCATCAGGAAAGTCGAACCTCATAGGTTGGTAATCATCAATTGGTTGCGCGGCAAGATAGTCTGACAAGACACTTCCTTTGATGGCTTTTTGTGAAGTGTATTGGATGTCATACACTGTCAGCATCATTTGCCATCTAGCAACCCTGCTGGCTTTTCAAAAATATACTTGAATTGATCCATCTTTGATATCAATAGAGTCGTGTGAGTCAACATATACTGTCTTAGTCGGCGAGCAGTCCATGCCAAAGCGCGACAAGTTTTCTCGAGCAGTGAGTATCTTTGTTCACAGTTGGTAAACTTTTTGCTAAGGTAGTATATTGCATGCTCTTTTCGACCTGACTCGTCATGCTGACCGAGCACACAACCCATTGACCTTTCTAACACAGTCAAGTACATGATCAACGGTCTTTTCCTCTCGGCCTATAGACTGGCCCCGATCTTGATCTCTTTCTTGTCGTCTTCGGTACCAATGTTGATGGTCTCAACCACCTCCTGATAAGGTGTGATAGCTCGGTCCTCCTGTTTCAACAACCTGGCTAACTCCTCAGGCAATTCACAATCTCCCTCAACCCTTTCTTCGGCTTGATAGATAGGATTGTCGAAGTCATACTTGGCCATAGCAGTGTCGTTAGCAGTGAGATCCGGGTGATCAGTTTTACGAGGTGTTTTTTGGAAGAAAAAACGAAAAAGAAACATGAAAAAGAAACATTTCCGTTTTTGTAAAAGTAAAAATAATTGAAAGAAAGAGAACACAAAATTGTTTGCAAAAGCTGTCCTTTATTGATGATGAAAATAATTGCGAAATGTAACTAAATGGATGGTCGTACAGATGAGTCATTACACCTTGGTCAAAGTGTAAGACTTTGTTATGCATGTGATAAAAGGAAAACAATAAAAATTACTCCTTCAGTAGAGTAAACTGGACGACTTTTTCAGACGACCAATTGTCAAGCTTTTCTCCTAGGACACACGAGAGAATCCAGCTATCTAAGTCACAGTCGTTGTCAGCCTTGTCCTCATCTGCAACATTGATGATGTGGGGAGAAACCAGACCCCCGCTGGAGAAAGTACCGGCTTCATTCTTCTGAGACCCCGAAGTATACCCCAATCCAAACTTGTCTTCTTTTATGATTGGCTCCACAAATTTGCCCCAGCCTTGGGCATTACCAGCCTTAACCACTTCAACAGCTTGCTTGTATGAAGAGATAGAAGTCCCGACCTTCTCAGACTCAGGTGAAAAGACAGTTTCAGGCGCGACCTCACTGATGTTTATGGCTTCAAGCCCTGACACAGCATCTCATGCATTTCGCCATCCATCTCCACATACTTAAATGTAGACAGGTGGCTAACAAAAATATCCTCTTCACCACAGACGGTGACGATCTGACCTTCTAGTCCATATTTGAGCTTCTGGTGGAGAGTAGAAGTAACAGCACCGGCAACATGAATTCAGGGTCGACCTAGCAGACAGCTATAGGCAGGCTGGATATCCATCACATAAAAGGTACTCTTGAATATCTGTGGTCCAATCTTAACTGGCAACCTAACTTCGCCACAAACAGCTCGCTTAGAGCCATCAAAAGCCCTTACAACTAAATTACTCGGCCTCAGGGTGGCGTAATCGCAATCCAACTTTGTTAAGGCTTTCTTTGGGAGAATATTCAGAGAAGAACTTGTATCAACCAAAACATGGGAAAGCACCGTCCCTTTGCATTCCATTGTGATATGCAAGGCTTTATTGTGATTCCTGCCCTCAGATGTTAGGTCATAATCGGTGAAACCTAGCGCATGGCTAGTGTGTACATTCGAAACTACCGACTCCAGCTGGTTAACAGTTATCTCTGGTGGAACATAGGCCATATTCAGTACTTTCAACAAGGCTGCTCTGTGAGCCTCAGAGCACATCAATAATGAGAGAATGGAGATCTTTGAGGGTGTCTGATTTAGCTGGTCGACTACCTTGTAGTCACTTTTCTTGATAATCCTCACAAACTCATCCACTTCCTTCTCGAACGCGGTCTTAGGAGGGGCTTACTCAGTAGTAACCGCTTCAGTGGCTACCTGTTTTCCTTTAGCCTTGGCAGTTGCCTCAGCTTCAGTATTCGTGCGCAATGTTGATGGTGCAAATAGGCGTCCACTGCGAGTGAAGCCACCAATTCCTCCAACATTCTCTACAGCGGAGCTACCAATGTCAATGTCTTCTTTGTTAACTTTCTGCCCCTGGCAGTAGATATCAGCCCCATAGTGCCACGGGATAGCACTGTCTTTCTCATACGGAACAGGTCCTGGTACCGTGATGGTGACCGAACCAATCAAAGTCGGTTGAGGGTTGTCAGAGTAAATTGGTGCTGGACTTTCTGGGAAATATATTGTTGTCGGAGCGGGTCTCTCGGGAACATATATTTCTTCAGGAGTGAAATAAAACGATACTGTCGACACATCATTCTTCACTGGACGAGTCTGATCGAACTGAAGACAACCTTCATCTATCAGTTGCTGAATACCCCTTCTCAAACTATCACATCCGTTCTCGGCGTCTTGACAATTTCTGCACTCTTCCCCACTGTCGCATTACGCGAAAAACCGGCGGGAAACGAAGAAACAACAGAGCCGCCACCGTGCGTTATTTATCCCAAAAGAGGGAAAGGAAACGCTCGAAGTAAACCTGGAAAGAACATGGTCTCGCGACCAAAGAGAATGGGATCGGGAGTCGGTTATGCGAAGGGAAGGTATTAGCACCCCTACGCATCCGTCGTACTCGACGGGATCCACACACAATAGGAAGGGAAAATGGTTGCTAAAACACTGCTCAAACACACACACACTGGCTGAAAGAGACACAAGAAACTGACTGAAACTGACTCGGCAGGATACCGCATCCTGGGCCTACTTAGTCTATCAGGCATAGACATCAGAGTCGAAGTAGTTCGGACTGGGGAAACGACACATGCTCGCTAGGATATCGCATCCTATGCATACGTATCTCCTTGGACGAAGGAGAATTAGAGCATTCGTAGCTCGGCTGACACGCACACAAACAAACACGAGCAAAGGCAAACGTGGAACCTGAATGCCAATCACTGGGCTTACATCAGCATCCGAACCGAAACGCACACAAGAAGGCAAACGTGGAGCCTGAATGCCAATCACTGGGCTTACATCAGCATCCGAACCGAAACACACACTGGAAACCAACTGCCAATCGCTGGACTTACGTCGGACTCCAACCAGAAAAGGAGAAACAAACTCACACAAACAAAACAAAAAGGGCGCCCGGAGAGATCAGCTCATCTCCTGCCTACGTACCTCATCTGGTATGAGGATCAGGGCGACGTAGTTCCCCTACGCAGGGAAAAAGGACTAGCCTAACCAGATAACAGAGGGAGACACAACACTAGGGAGACTACGACTCGAGCCTAGATGTTGTCATGCAAAGTCGTCCCTAAGTTAAGGTTTCTAGCTAACTTGCACAGGAAGCAAGCTTATCCTAAACATGACTTGCACAGGAAGCAAGCCACACCTAACCTAACTTGCACAGGAAGAAGAAGGGTCTCGATTGCAACTAGGGCAAGAGAAAGGGGAGGTCTCAATCGCAACGAGGGCGAGAGAAAAGAATTAGTGTTAGTTGTTAGTCAAACTCGACAAGACATCGCATCTCGTGCCTACGTATCTCATCTGGATATGAGAATCAGAGTTGCCGTAGTTCGGCTACGGAGGGACAAAGGTCTCGATTGCAACTAGGGCAAGAGAAAGGGAAAGTCTCAATCGCAACGAGGGCGAGAGAAAGGAAAAGGCTCGATCGCAACGAGGGCGAGAGAAAGGAAAAGGCTCGATCGCAACGAGGGCGAAAGCAAACAAGGATTAGTCTAAACTAAACCTAACTTGCACAGGAAGCAAGTCAAACAAACATACAAGCACAGGTAGCACACACTATATACACACAAGGGGCTCACACAAGGGTTAGGTTTTAGTCGAGGGGTCATATCAACCTCAACAAACAAACCTCTGGAAATGGGTGATGGTGCTCTTAACCTTGACATTGAGAGCCAAGGTGAAGCAGATGAAAGGAGATGAGGGGTGTGCCTCATTGCTCTTATCCCTGGCCAGGGAGAGCATTTGAATATCAGAAGGTGTGGGAGTTCAGAATGGGGGAACTCTATCCACAAGTGACTCTATGGATCTTGGGCTTTTACCCACTATGCATCAACACAGGTAGTGTGAGCAATGTGAGTGACACACAGACTAGCAGGGGATAGGTTGCTTATCCCTTGGGTTCTGCCAATTGCCTCTTCACTTAGGAGGTCTTTGACTATGTACAAGGACAAGATTTAAACATACACAAACATTGCCTCTTAAGGAGGACTTCAGACAGTTGCCTGGCCAAGTAACAGGCCAGGTCTTCCAGACTACATGAAGAACAAGGGATTACCTCAAAGCAAATTGCTAAATAGCAAAGCAAAGCAAGTTCTAAGCAACTAATGGTACCTGAAATAGTCAAACAGATCAGTACACAGTTCAAAAGTTTAAGCAAAAGGAAGTAGGAATGAACAGTTAAATCAACAGACAAATGTGCAAAAGCACAAGACCCAAATCATATGAGTCAAGCCACCTACAAAACAAAGGTTAGCTCATAATAAACAGATAAACCCAATCAAAAGGAAATGGTCTCATTGGAGCATTTGTTGGTCAACTTGTTTTTGAAGAAAAATGTGAAACTGTTGTTGTTTGGTGTAGTAAGCTCGAAACAGATGCCTTAGGGACCTCCAAATGATGATTGGTGAAGATGCTTTGGCTCAATGAAGCTTGGCATGGAGGTACACGATTTCTGCCATGGATGATGTTCTGAAAAACCAGCCCAGCAAAACAGCTTTACAGATGTGGAAATGAGGTTGCAATGGGTTCACAATGTTGCTTGGATGGTGGATCGAGCAAGGCAAGGCTCAGTTCTTTGAGAGTTTTTGACAGATTTTGAAAATGTCAAGAAATGGATTTTTTAGAGAGTGAGTGATTTCTGTTTGCACAATGACTGCTAGGGTTCAATTTGGACAGAAAATATGATTATATACTTCTGTTTAGGCTTGGATAAGTAGATGCTAATCAAGTTTAACTCAAATGAATCAATTTGCTAACTTGCCAAAATTGTCCAAATGGAGGTATGATGGTAGTATGAGCTCGAAATGGGCCTTGCACAAGTCAGAAATGATGTTCTGAACTAATTCCAATTGGTCACTTGAATGGAAATTACTTATTTCAAAAAGTCAAAATTGCACCTCACTTGAAATTCAAACATGCTAGGTCCAAAAGTGCCATTTTGATTGGCAATGTTTTAGCACATGAAATTTACATTTTTGGAAATAGGAGGTAAAATGTGGTTTGTAGGAAAAAACCTCACCAATTTTGGCCAAATGGTTTGAGAGATATGGCCTTTTGAAGTTCAAGATTTTGTGAAAATGAATTGATCATATCTTGACAACCATACATGGGAATTGAGAGTTCTTGGACTTTTTGGAAATGGGAGAACAAGATCTTCAACTTTCATGTTGGGCAAAAATTCATTTGAAGCTTGTATCATGATGTAAGTTTGGGATCAAGAAGTTTCCATTTTTGGCAGTTAAAATTACAGGTCCAGTTTCTATTTTTGGAAATTTTCTGTTTGGCTTCAAATTCTTCAATGATGATGTTTGCCATGATATATGAGGCCTATTGGGACATGAATAAGCTCTCTCAAACCAAATCCACCCATCAAAACCACAAAATCAACCACAGTTGACCAGATTTGACTTTCTAGGGTTTCTGACTGACTGTGCATGAACTGATGACTTCTGAACATCCAACCCTTGACTTAAACACTTCAAATGGACCTCCAAGTCATGTGAACATGTTGGACCAACCCTAGGGCCTTGGCTCCTTGAGAAACACCCTTGCTTGCTTGGTTGACTGATCTCCTGATCAGTTTGACCTAATTCCTTGACTTGCTTGCACTTGAGGCAACAGGGACAATGCAATGCTATGCAGTGGACCATGATATGCTATGACCTAATATGAGAATGTATGTACAATGATAGGTGCAAATTTGAGGTGCTACAGCTGCCCCTATTCAATCAGCTGGGAACCCGAACGGATGATAGCAATGGCTGTCAGACTTTCAGGGTAAACAGGGATTGAATACCAATGAACCGTAGAAATTTGCACCGACTGGATATAATACAAAAGAACCACGTCATTTACCGATGACAAACGCATGACAATTTCAGAAAAGCAAAACCATTTACCGATGGTTGGAAAACTGGAAACTTGATATTTACCGATATCAACTTCAGCAAGACCATTTACCGATGGTTGCTGGGAAAACAAACTTCTGAAAAGAGAAATCATTTACCGATGGTTAAAACTTGATATTTACCGATATCAACTTCAGCAAGACCATTTACCGATGGCTGCTGGGAAACAGATTGATGAAAAACAAAACCATTTACCGATGGTTAAAACTTGATATTTACCGATATCAACTTCAGCCAGACCATTTACCGATGGCTACTGGGAAACAGATTGATGAAAAACAAAACCATTTACCGATGGTTAAAACTTGATATTTACCGATATCAACTTCAGCCAGACCATTTACCGATGGCTGCTGGGAAACAGATTGATGTAGAGAGGAAGCAAGGTCATTTACCGATGGTGGCTTCAAAGCAAACCTGATATTTACCGATATCAAGGCCATTTACCGATGGCTGCTGCAACTGGGAATTCGATATTTACCGATATCGAAGAAAACTGGGCCATTTACCGATGGCATCTCCGCTTGGGTAGGAACAAAATCTTTGTGGTGATACCAGACAAACCGTTTACCGACGACTTCTGGGGATTTTGATTTTATTAACAAGAGAACAAAGAATGACCAGAAATTTACCGATGACTGGGATGAGACTCGATGTTTACCGACATCGAAAGATGATGTTTACCGACATCAAAAAGAATAACCAGACATTTACCGATGACTGGGAATGAGGAATTTATTGGGAAGAGACAAACAAATATTTGCCACTGAAAACCAGGTAGGACATTTACCGATGACTCTACTGGGGATTTTTGTTGGGGGATTATCATACATTTACCGATGACTGAAGGAAAGACTCGATGTTTACCGACACCGAAGCAATGGCGTTTACCGACACCAAAAAAATGACCAGACATTTACCGATGACTGGGTGAGACTCGATGTTTACCGACACCGAAGCAATGGCGTTTACCGACACCAAAAAAATGACCAGACATTTACCGATGACTGGGTGAGACTCGATGTTTACCGACACCGAAAGATGATGTTTACCGACATCAAAAAGAAAGACCAGACATTTACCGATGACTGGGGTGAGACTCGATGTTTACCGACACCGAAACAATGGCGTTTACCGACACCAACGGAGAGGAGGAATACTTCTTCGATTTGAAAATCGGAAATTGGCCTGAACGCCACTTCGGTCTGAATACCGGAAAATTGGCCTGAGTGCTATGAGTACATCGACCTGATCGTCGGAAACTCCTTCGGTCTGAATACCGGAAAATCGGCCTGAGTGCCATGAGTACATCGACCTGATCGTCGGAAACTCCTTCGGTCTGAATACCGGAAAAACATAAGTACATCGACCTGATCGTCGGAAACTTCTTCGGTCTGAATACCGGAAAAAACATAAGTACATCGACCTGATCGTCGGAAACTTCTTCAGTCTGAATACCGGAAAAAAAATAAGTACATCGACCTGATCGTCGGAAACTTCTTCGGTCTGAATACCGGAAAAAAACATAAGTACATCGACCTGATCGTCGGAAACTTCTTCGGTCTGAATACCGGAAAAAATAAGTACATCGACCTGATCGTCGGAAACTTCTTCGGTCTGAATACCGGAAAACATAAGTACATCGACCTGATCGTCGGAAACTTCTTCGGTCTGAACACCGGAAAGACATAAGTACATCGACCTGATCGTCGGAAACTTCTTCGGTCTGAATACCGGAAAGACATAAGTACATCGACCTGATCGTCGGAAACTTCTTCGGTCTGAATACCGGAAAACATAAGTACATCGACCTGATCGTCGGAAACTTCTTCGGTCTGAACACCGGAAAGACATGAGACATATTATCTATAGCCGTCAAAACGTAGATAATACACTCGCATGGAAGATTATCCATAACCGGGTTGTAGGTTGTTATATGAATAATCGACCGACAAGAAAGGCATCGGTACCAGGACTAGGTATGCAAAGATGACCAATCAAAAGAGGATAAAGTTGCTAACTCGGAGCAAGTATCCAAAAAGAAAGGGCAGACCCAATGGGGACAATACTGCTTGATCAAAGCAAGTATCCAAAGGGGAAAGAATATCAATACCTCAAAGAGGGGATTACATCTACCGGTTTGTAGGTAGAGGCCACGGAAAAGTAACCAGTCATCGATAGGATGAGCACAAAGGGTTAACTCCAACGAGGGGATGAAAGTGGGATTTTACAACTACCAGCTAGTAGGTAGAAAACCACAAAGATAGGACTTACAACTACCGGTTTGTAGGTAGAGGCCAACAAATTCCGCTGAGGATAAGATGAATGAGCGCCGGTTAGTGAGCAACTATTCATTTATGCCCCAGGGAAGTACAGGAGACAGCCAACAGGAAGCCAATTTAGGATTGATCCAAAAAGGCAGACTGAACAAGACTCATCCTAATGAGGAAAGAACTCAATAGGGAAAACCCATCCCGTGTAGGGAGGGAACGGAAGCAACCGTCATCCACGAGGATGTATCTCAGTGGGGAAATGGCAGGAAAGGATAGACACTTTCTGCTTAAGGGTTGGCTCTACATGGAGAGATCAGACACACCCATATCTGCTTAAGGAAAATCTACTGGAGAGATCTGTATCAACAAATAGCAGGAGACAACCATCAACAGATACCCGGCGACAGCTGCAACATGAGTATCCAAATGCTATGATTATGCATGTATGCATTATGCATGATGAATGTATGATGAATGCTGACAAACAGACATGCTTAACATGCAGGTCCGGGAATCAACCGTCCGGAGAGAAAACCAAAGCCACCAGAGAGCAAAGAAAATCCACTGGGGACTGGGATATTAGGGAACATTTATCCTGCAGGGGAGGAAGGCCACCGAAGGCTTCCGGAGGGATCGTCAGTCACAACCGGAGAACAGAGTTCAACATACAAGCGTATGCGCCACAACAACTCGGGATGAAAATCTGAGATACCGAGAAGCAACCAGATCTCTGATGAGAAATACAAAAGCATTGATAAAGCTCCTTACGCGAACAACTCCACTGGGGGATCTATCTGAGGGAATGCCGGATTACGGGGATGTCGATCCTCCAAATACTGAATCTTCCAAGAAAAGCACCCATGCTGGGGGGAGATGAAGACTGCTCTGCTGGAGAGGCGAAAGTTGAAGTCTTCAGTAAACACTCTGCTAGGGGAGCTGCCCCACAATAATGTCCGAAACAGCAAACTTGCTGGGGATGCCCCACGATAGGGCTCAAACAGCACTCTACTGGGGATGCCCCATAATAGAGCTAACAGGGATTTGGAGGAAGAATCTGTACTGCCGGGAACATGAAGATGAATAACTTCAAACGACACTGCATCGGGCAACTTCACTGAGGAGAGACCATACGAGGTTCTGCAGGACAAAGATACAGTCATGCTCGAGATACGAACAAATGTCTTACCTGTTGGTAATCATACCACCCCCGGGAGAGCACTGTGGGTCTCCTAAGTATTCTTCCATCATTGTGAATGTTCACTTTGTTTAAGAACAATTTTGTGAAAAATTTTGTTTATTTTGAAAACAATGATACTTTATCAATTAAAACATGCAAAACGTTTGTTGAGTTGAAACAAATAAGAGTGCAAATAATTGGGTAAAAGCTCAAATAGATGTAATGGAATGGTAGTCTGCAAAGGGCGAGACTCCATGGATCTGTACATGTTTGAAATCGATGATATATATTGGAGAGGGCTACATTGAACATAATGACCTTTCCTCTACCATTCTGAATTTTCGATGTATTCAAAGCTTCAGTCGACGACGAATCGAGAATCCCTGACGGATGACAGATATAGAGCACAGTCTTGTCAAGATGCAGTTACTTGCCAAATCCCTAATTTTTGCCTAGATTGCCCCAGTGTGAGGTGCTCAATCTAGCGGGATGCGAATTCTCTCTTTTTTTTCAATGTCTCTAACTTTTGCCTGGATCGCCCTTTCGGGTTTTCAATCCACCGAGACGCTCCTTTTTGCCTAAGTCGCCCTTTGGGGTGTTCGACTTATCGAGCTTTTGCTTTTTTTTTTGTTTTGTTTTTTTTTTTGTTTTTTTTTTTTTTTGTTTTTAGGCGAAGTATTTCTTGACTGCATCTGGAATTCACAGGACGAGTGAACTTCTCCATCCATTGTTGTAAGTGTCGAAACATTGCCTGAAGAGGCTCTCTTGTCAACACATGGACTTTCATAACTTGGAGTTCACTTGCCCCTGGAATCGGGCACGAAAGACAAGACTTTCTTGAGCACAAGGTCCCTCGGAACACACGAGGCTTGATCTTCTTATCGAATGCTTTCTTCACTCTCTGCTGATATAACTTGACCATGACACATGGCAGTTGATCTTTTCGTTCTTTCCGTCGAATTCAGCATTAGTCAACTTGGGACTTTGAGGGTGCTATCTTTCTTTTGTTTTTTTTTTCTTTTGATTTTGCTTTTGATTTTGCTTTCTTTTGATTTCTTTTGATTTTGCACCCTCCTCTTTCTTTTTTCTTTTTTTCTTTTTTTTTTCTTTTTTTTTTGATAATGCCCCGGTTGGCTGTTCTGCTGATTCTCGAGATGCAGCTGAGTGTGATCTTCTTTTCTCGCTCAAGAAGTCGGGAAATCTCGTCAGGAATCCCTTCAACATCATCTTCTTCCGCTTCGAATACAGGGAATTCAAAATTGGGAGATGACGTCCGATCACTATGTTCAATGGGTTTGAGAAACAACCTGCATAAAGATTTAGAGATGAAAAGCTTTTTGAAAAACAAACAAGACAATCGTTATGCAGATGAAAAGATTGCTTTTATTCTTGTTTTTAAAGGTTTTTTGTGATCACCAATTTCATGCAAAAAGCGAAAAGGGAAAACAATTGGAAAAACAAATGTTTTAACATGAATTTATTTGAATGAAAATATCATTGCACAAAATGTTGCCAACAATGCCATCACTTCTCCTTTTGGCATGGGAGAAGAGTTTTAAACAAAGTGAACAATTACTCTGATCTATGGATGACTGTAGGAACATCTACAGCGACCCAATTGTGGCAGACACCACCAGGAATGATGAAATTGTTCAAGTCCTCTGCGTCCTCTTCCAAGATGGCAGCATCCTCTTCTTCAGGTTGATCGTCATGGATGAATCCTCCACTCTTGAACAAACCTTGCTCATTGCATGCCCCAGAACAGTAGCCAATGCCAGCCCGGGATCGGTTAACCAGGAATAAATCCATCAACAGTACAAAGTCTGGCAAATATCTCTCTGAGTTCACAATTCTCTTGCTCAGGATGATCCATCAATCTGGCAGAGATGGCTCTGGTATAATACCGGCAAAGTGCGTCTTCAAAATAAATGAAGATCGCAGGGTCAGACCACAGGACGGGAGACCGGAACAAAACACCCGCTGATGCAAATGATGCATGAAGTGTTTATGCATATGCTTGTTTTTATTTCAAAGGAACTCGAGGGTTTTATTTGCAAACTTTGAAATATTTAGCATTTTGATCATATATGAGAATATCTCATCAGATATATCAGGTGAAAAATTTTTCCCGGTTTTTTCATGTTTTGAAAATTTTTGCAAATAAACTCCTTTGAGTTCCTTGAAAATTTTCTTTTTTTTGATGATATGGATGCAGATGAATGCATGAATGCATGAATGCAACAAACACACTCAAGGATCAAACAAAGCACGCCAAACAAAGGTCGTGGGAAAGCTCATTGTATCCCTAATATCAATCATCCATTTTGGTGGATTTAGGTTTTCACCTTATCGACACCCAAGTTCCATTGATATTAACGGTACATGAACCGGCTCTAACATCCTTAATATCAACCAGCCGCTTTGGTGGATTTAGGTTTTACACCTGATCCGGGATCCATTGATATTAACAATGTTTGAACGACTCAACCACGAATCATGGGTTTGTTGAGAGTCACGAGCATGGAGTCTCGGTTAAGAACCACCCAAAGGGAGTGTACTAGGGTTTAAACCTGCCAGACATGTTCTACCAGAGGTTCTCATAATCATCGTTCCATCTTTCGAATATTATCGGAGGAACGAATACTCGTATTCCAAGAATATTCTCAAGAGAAACTCTTATGAGTGTAGTATCGCGTAACAATCGTATCAGAACTGACATCTGAACGACCTCCGCACTACGGTCCTAAAAAATAGGCCAAGATGGGTTTGGTAAACTAAGGTCCTTTGCTTCTGCGGCACATGATTGAAAGAATAATGCCTAACCACAAATAACTTGTGTGACATTATTAGTCCAACATGACCTCCACCAACTGAATGGGCTCGCGAGTCGACTGGCTAAGGAATACTCCACACCAGTCAACAAGACTATGCCATTCTCCTATCCTAGAGTGCACTCGAGTTCGGGTATTGGGCCTTTTACCTCGAGTAACTCCCACCCCAAACAGAGAAACACGGACAACACAGCAGATGATAATGAATGAATGCAAACAATGATGCAAACAATAAATGCAAATAATAAATACACATATATACAATGAATGCAATAAATAACAGCAAAAAGCAACCAAAGCCCTAACCTAGAGAGCGCTAGGAGAGACTCGCTTAGGGAAGATGGACCAGCACAGGTCAACTTCTCTTAAATCCCCAGCGGAGTCGCCAGCTGTCGCATTACGCGAAAAACTGGCGGGAAACGAAGAAACAACAGAGCCGCCACCGTGCGTTATTTATCCCAAAAGAGGGAAAGGAAACGCTCGAAGTAAACCTGGAAAGAACATGGTCTCGCGACCAAAGAGAATGGGATCGGGAGTCGGTTATGCGAAGGGAAGGTATTAGCACCCCTACGCATCCGTCGTACTCGACGGGATCCACGCACAATAGGAAGGGAAAATGGTTACTAAAACACTGCTCAAACACACACACACTGGCTGAAAGAGACACAAGAAACTGACTGAAACTGACTCGGCAGGATACCGCATCCTGGGCCTACTTAGTCTATCAGGCATAGACATCAGAGTCGAAGTAGTTCGGACTGGGGAAACGACACATGCTCTCTAGGATATCGCATCCTATGCATACGTATCTCCTTGGACGAAGGAGAATCAGAGCATTCGTAGCTCGGCTGACACGCACACAAACAAACACGAGCAAAGGCAAACGTGGAGCCTGAATGCCAATCACTGGGCTTACATCAGCATCCGAACCGAAACGCACACAAGAAGGCAAACGTGGAGCCTGAATGCCAATCACTGGGCTTACATCAGCATCCGAACCGAAACACACACTGGAAACCAACTGCCAATCGCTGGACTTACGTCGGACTCCAACCAGAAAAGGAGAAACAAACTCACACAAACAAAACAAAAAGGGCGCCCGGAGAGATCAGCTCATCTCCTGCCTACGTACCTCATCTGGTATGAGGATCAGGGCGACGTAGTTCCCCTACGCAGGGAAAAAGGACTAGCCTAACCAGATAACAGAGGGAGACACAACACTAGGGAGACTACGACTCGAGCCTAGATATTGTTAAGCAAAGTCGTCCCTAAGTTAAGGTTTCTAGCTAACTTGCACAGGAAGCAAGCCTATCCTAAACATGACTTGCACAGGAAGCAAGCCACACCTAACCTAACTTGCACAGGAAGAAGAAGGGTCTCGATTGCAACTAGGGCAAGAGAAAGGGGAGGTCTCAATCGCAACGAGGGCGAGAGAAAAGAATTAGTGTTAGTTGTTAGTCAAACTCGACAAGACATCGCATCTCGTGCCTACGTATCTCATCTGGATATGAGAATCAGAGTTGCCGTAGTTCGGCTACGGAGGGACAAAGGTCTCGATTGCAACTAGGGCAAGAGAAAGGGAAAGTCTCGATCGCAACGAGGGTGAGAGAAAGGAAAAGGCTCGATCGCAACGAGGGCGAGAGAAAGGAAAAGGCTCGATCGCAACGAGGGCGAAAGCAAACAAGGATTAGTCTAAACTAAACCTAACTTGCACAGGAAGCAAGTCAAACAAACATACAAGCACAGGTAGCACACACTATATACACACAAGGGGCTCACACAAGGGTTAGGTTTTAGTCGAGGGGTCATATCAACCTCAACAAACAAACCTCTGGAAATGGGTGATGGTGCTCTTAACCTTGACATTGAGAGCCAAGGTGAAGCAGATGAAAGGAGATGAGGGGTGTGCCTCATTGCTCTTATCCCTGGCCAGGGAGAGCATTTGAATATCAGAAGGTGTGGGAGTTCAGAATGGGGGAACTCTATCCACAAGTGACTCTATGGATCTTGGGCTTTTACCCACTATGCATCAACACAGGTAGTGTGAGCAATGTGAGTGACACACAGACTAGCAGGGGATAGGTTGCTTATCCCTTGGGTTCTGCCAATTGCCTCTTCACTTAGGAGGTCTTTGACTATGTACAAGGACAAGATTTAAACATACACAAACATTGCCTCTTAAGGAGGACTTCAGACAGTTGCCTGGCCAAGTAACAGGCCAGGTCTTCCAGACTACATGAAGAACAAGGGATTACCTCAAAGCAAATTGC
Source organism: Lathyrus oleraceus (assembly GCF_024323335.1). Lineage (NCBI taxonomy): Eukaryota > Viridiplantae > Streptophyta > Magnoliopsida > Fabales > Fabaceae > Lathyrus > Lathyrus oleraceus. The sequence continues at coordinate 177,101,655 of NC_066579.1, forward strand.
TAAATAGCAAAGCAAAGCAAGTTCTAAGCAACTAATGGTACCTGAAATAGTCAAACAGATCAGTACACAGTTCAAAAGTTTAAGCAAAAGGAAGTAGGAATGAACAGTTAAATCAACAGACAAATGTGCAAAAGCACAAGACCCAAATCATATGAGTCAAGCCACCTACAAAACAAAGGTTAGCTCATGATAAACAGATAAACCCAATAAAAAGGAAATGGTCTCATTGGAGCATTTGTTGGTCAACTTGTTTTTGAAGAAAAATGTGAAACTGTTGTTGTTTGGTGTAGTAAGCTCGAAACAGATGCCTTAGGGACCTCCAAATGATGATTGGTGAAGATGCTTTGGCTCAATGAAGCTTGGCATGGAGGTACACGATTTCTGCCATGGATGATGTTCTGAAAAACCAGCCCAGCAAAACAGCTTTACAGATGTGGAAATGAGGTTGCAATGGGTTCACAATGTTGCTTGGATGGTGGATCGAGCAAGGCAAGGCTCAATTCTTTGAGAGTTTTTGACAGATTTTGAAAATGTCAAGAAATGGATTTTTTAGAGAGTGAGTGATTTCTGTTTGCACAATGACTGCTAGGGTTCAATTTGGACAGAAAATATGATTATATACTTCTGTTTAGGCTTGGATAAGTAGATGCTAATCAAGTTTAACTCAAATGAATCAATTTGCTAACTTGCCAAAATTGTCCAAATGGAGGTATGATGGTAGTATGAGCTCGAAATGGGCCTTGCACAAGTCAGAAATGATGTTCTGAACTAATTCCAATTGGTCACTTGAATGGAAATTACTTATTTCAAAAAGTCAAAATTGCACCTCACTTGAAATTCAAACATGCTAGGTCCAAAAGTGCCATTTTGATTGGCAATGTTTTAGCACACGAAATTTACATTTTTGGAAAGAGGAGGTAAAATGTGGTTTGTAGGAAAAAACCTCACCAATTTTGGCCAAATGGTTTGAGAGATATGGCCTTTTGAAGTTCATGATTTTGTGAAAATGAATTGATCATATCTTGACAACCATACATGGGAATTGAGAGTTCTTGGACTTTTTGGAAATGGAAGAACAAGATCTTCAACTTTCGTGTTGGGCAAAAATTCATTTGAAGCTTGTATCATGATGTAAGTTTGGGATCAAGAAGTTTCCATTTTTGGCAGTTAAAATTACAGGTCTAATTTCTATTTTTGGAAATTTTCTGTTTGGCTTCAAATTCTTCAATGATGATGTTTGCCATGATATATGAGGCCTATTGGGACATGAATAAGCTCTCTCAAACCAAATCCACCCATCAAAACCACAAAATCAACCACAGTTGACCAGATTTGACTTTCTAGGGTTTCTGACTGACTGTGCATGAACTGATGACTTCTGAACATCCAACCCTTGACTTAAACACTTCAAATGGACCTCCAAGTCATGTGAACATGTTGGACCAACCCTAGGGCCTTGGCTCCTTGAGAAACACCCTTGCTTGCTTGGTTGACTGATCTCCTGATCAGTTTGACCTAATTCCTTGACTTGCTTGCACTTGAGGCAACAGGGACAATGCAATGCTATGCAGTGGACCATGATATGCTATGACCTAATATGAGAATGTATGTACAATGATAGGTGCAAATTTGAGGTGCTACACCCACAGCCCGGGAAAATCCGTCCTTTCAAGAGTCGGTCTTTGACCACCGATAGTGAAGTCTTCACTTTAGTCACATCAGAAACCAAATTCAAAGTTTCCCCACTATCAACAGCATTAATCCTCTGCCCGCCGTGAGTTGGCATCGGGTTTTGGATAACATAAGGCACCGGAGAAAAATTGATGGCCTGGGCATCTCTCAAATCTTGTACCTTTAGCTGGAGAGCCTTGCAATTATCTGTAGTATGGCCAGGTGCGTTGGAGTGAAAAGCACATCTGGGGTTGACATCATAACCTCTAGGCAGATTGTTGGGATCGACCGGTGGGTCCAGAGTTCTCAACGTAACCAGATTCATGCCAATCAGCTTGGGAAGTAATATAGAATAAGGCATTGGATTGGCTCAATGACCCAGTCCGTCTGCCTTGGACGTTGTTGATAGGGTCTCTGCTGACCCGGATTACCTCCTTGTTGTTGATTGTTGTACCTGGGTTGCTGTTGCGGATGATACTGCGGTTGAGGAACAGGTATTGGAATAATGACTGCGGCCACTTGATCTTGATAATAATTAGGGCGTCCTCTGCCCCTGCCTCTGCCGGCATATACAACGCTCGTCTCACCTTCTCTTCTTCGCTGACCGTTACCAGCAAGCAGTTTCTTGGGAACTGATGAGTTGGAAGCACTGTTGTCTTGAATTCGGCCCATCTTCAACAGACTCTCGATCCTTTCTCCAGCAATCACTATCTCTACAAAGCTGATTGACGGGCAAGCATCCAATCTCTCGATATAATTTCCTTGAGGAGTGTTCATGAACATGTCCGCCATCTCCCTTTCAGACATAGGGGGTTGGACGAATGCAGCAATCTGTCTCCAACGCTGAGCATATTCTCTAAAGGTTTCCTTGGCAGTCTGAGACATTCCTTGCAACAAGGTCGAATTTGGAGTCATGTCCAAGTTGTATTGATATTGCTTGACAAAAGCCTCTGCCATGTCTTTCCAGCTCTTGATGGTAGTACGAGACAAATGAGAATACCATTCACGAGAAGCTCCAGTTAAACTGTCTTCAAAATAGTACATCCACAGCTTTTCATCTTCAGTGTGAGCTCCCAACCTTCCCAGATAAGATTGGAGATGAGTGCGTGGGCAAGAAGCCCCGTTGTATTTCTCAAAAGTAGGGGGTTTGAACTTGTGAGGGATCCTTACTCCCTGAACCAGACCAAGATTGGTGACATCAAAACCTAAGGAATTTTGAGACTCCAAAGATTTGAGCTTCTCAGCAAGCTCATCCATACGGGCGAGTGGTCTCGAGGGCCTCGTCGTGCAAAGAAAATTGATCATACTGACAATCTTCAGTAACGGGGCGCCCGTTAATCCGAATCCCTTGATTCACATTGTACCTTCCGCCAATACCATTCCCAACATTTCTCGTGTTGCCTACATTACCCGGGTTTCCATCAACATTTGCGTTACCCGCGTTTCCAGTGTTCACAGGGTTATCAGCGTTCCCAGGGTTACTAGGGTTACCAGGGTTCCCCTCAGCATTTGGTATTTCCACCTTTGGATCGGGCCTCGGTTGCTCAACCAATTCCTTCAGCTTCGCCTGGCCTTCCACTATACCAGTCATCAATGTCATGAACTGATCCATCCTTTCACGCATATTAGCCAGTTCTTTCTGTATCTGGTCTATTGCTAGTCGTGGACGATTTTCCTTTGTCGGGTACCTGTGAACTCGCTTGGGACCAATAACTGCCTGATACAGGGAACAAACATTAGACACTGCGGTGACACCTGCAAAACAAACAAGGGTTAGTATGCATGGTATGCGATGCACTGCTTATTCAATTTTAAGGCCCCCCCTTAAAAAGGGAATACCCTGCAAATGAATAAGCATGAGATGTTGGATGCAAATATGCAAATGATGTTATGCAATGCAATGGCATGTCAATCAGAATTGCTGGATCCGCTTGAACATCTGTCAGGTTGCACTGCCTGGAGAGAAATTAAGAGGATCAAGCAAAGAACACCAAACAAAGGTCATGGGATGGATCATGTTATCCTTAATATCAACCATCCATTTTTGGAGGATTATGGTTTACACCTTATCAACACCCAAGTTTCATTGATATTAAGGATACCTGAACGGATCAACCATGAATCAAGGGTTTGTTGCAAGTCACGAACATGGAGTTTAGGTTAAGAACCACCCAAAGGGAGTGTACTAAGGTTTAAACCTACCAAACATGTTCTACAAAAGGTTCCCATAGTCATAATCCCATCTTTCGGATATTATCGGAGGAACGACTACTCGTATTCCAAAAATATTCTCAAGAGAGACTCTTATGAGTGTAGTATCGCGTAACAATCGTATCAAATCTTACACTTGAACGACTTTCGCACTACGTCCTACGAATAGGCCAAGATGGGTTTGGTAAACTAAGGGCCTTGGCTTCTAAGGTCTATATTGGAAAAAGTAATGTCTAACCACAACTTACTTGTGTGACATTATTGATCCCAACATGACCTCCACCAAGTGAATAGGCTTGCAAGTCAACTTGCTAAGGAATAACTCCACACAAGTCAACAAGCCTATGCCATTCTCCTATCCTAAGTGCACTCGAGTTCGGGTATAGAACTCATCTCACAAACAGAACCAGCAGATACGACAGTCATATGTACACAATGCAATAAAGCAGGTAAATGCTGAAAGATAAATAACTGTACAAAAGAATAAACACCCAATAAACAAACAACCTACAAAAGCTAGGAGGGACTCGCTTAGGGAAACCGGGTCCCCAGCAGAGTCGCCAGCTGTCGCAACCTGAAAAATGGAATGCGAAAAAAAAAACAACCGACGAAGAAAGACAGGAGAGTCGCCATTGTGCGGTATTTATCCCAAAGGATGTAAAGGAAACGCTCGAAGTAAACCTGGAAAAAGGAAAGGAAAAGACAGGGTCTCGCAACCAAATCTTGGGTTCGGGAGTCGATTATGCGAAGGGAAGGTATTAGCACCCCTACGCATCCGTAGTACTCTACGGGATCCACTTTTGTAGTTCTTGTCTAAAGGGTGTGGGTTTATCTAATGTGTTATTTACTAAAAAAAGGGGTCAAAAGAAAATGACTCGCACGGATGTCGCATCCACTGCATACGTATCTCATATGAATATGAGAATCAGAGTCTTCGTAGCTCGGCTACCTAGGGGTTAAGGGTAATTGTGCTCGCTAAGATATTGCATCTTATGTCTACGTATCTCATCTGGAATGAGAATCAGAGCAAGCCGTAGTTCAGCTAACTACGGGGTCATGGATTGGGTTTTGGACGAACGACGTTACTACGCAATCTACCGAATGCTCGACCTTTGGAGACTTACTCGCCTGTAGTAGAAGGAGTTAACGTGTTCTTAGGAGAAGAAAAATCAATGAGTTGGTAGGGTTAGGGATGCTCATGCAAAAGGAGTCCTGGACGAAGGAACCTGTAAAAAAAATAAACACACAAAAACATTGCCTCCTATCGAGGTCTTCCAGCTAGGAAAGTAGTAAAATGCGGAAAAATGTAAAAGTACCACGCGGATAAAGATCCGAAGTAACAACAATTAGAGGAATGGGAAACCCAAAGATCCTTCCAAGCTAAACACCATCAAAGAAAGTGAGTTAGTACAGGTAATCGGAATAAACCTTCAGGTGGTATCCCACAAATAAAGTGGAACACCAGGCAAGCTATCCCTGCAAGAGTATGTGAGCCTTCACAAAAACTCAACAAAAGGGTTAGTGAAACACGATAAGCATTTTTTTCATGGATAACAGTATGGTTTCAGAAACCTCAAACCCTGTGGCATACACTTCAGAAATTAAACGATTAAGCATTCAAGGCATTATTTATACATTCGTACATAATTATGAATCCGTGGGCAAAAACCTAATGAAATTCATCCATCATACCTCAAACATTCAGAGTATTCAACTTCAAAGCACAAAGGTAATGGGAATAAGGGCAAACCTTATTGTAGAGATCGGTTGAAATCAAATGGCACGGCTGGATTTGCAAACCAATGTTAGGGTTTGCTTGAGCTGAAAGTGTGTGAGTCAGAATGAACCTTTCAGAGTTTCTTGGAGGTTGCTGCAGATTAATTCTCACTCTCTCTGTCTAGGTTTCTCTCCAAGTTTTGTCCAGGGTTTTGTTCCAAGGAAACCTCAGAGTGTTTTGCTTCTCTTCCTTTTTCTGTCTGTTCTCCCTCTTTTATAACCTGATTTTCATGGCTTTGTGGGCTCAAATGAGAGAGGTCTAAGTCTGAGATTTTTTCTTTTATTTATTTATTTATTTATTTATTTATTTTATCTATTTAATTTTTTTTTTTGTTTTTTTTTTTTTTTTTGTTTTTTTTTATTTTCCGTTTTTTTTTTTTCGTTTTTTTTGTCGTTTTCTTTTTTCGTTCATTTTTTTTTTGTTTTTTTTTTGTTTTGTTTGCATAACACGTGGGCTTCGCCTAGCGAGCATGATAGCTCATGAACAAACCTTTGCTCCTTCAAGATTAACGTTTTGACTTACGAATAGACCTCTGTTGGAAGTAACTTAAGTCTTTCCCTTGTGTTGATTGATCATCTAAATAGAACCCACAAAGTGTCCTGGATGATGTTCAAGCTTCTTGGAGCTAATCCCGATTGACATGATGAAATGCAATGTATCTAATGTTAAATGACCTAAAAATGAATGCGTGAATAAGGATGGAAAATTTTGGGGTGTTACAGCTGGCCACCGTCTGGTCTCCAGATCCAATCGTGACCGTCCATTCTTTTTTCCAGATCTAATCCTGGCCCTCGCTTCTTATGACTTTTAATAATTGTTAGTGTTACGCGTGGACTGAAGCCTACCATGAGCGCGCGCTTCTGGAGCATTTGATCAGCCACGTCAATTAATGAGGCTTGATCAAACGCTCCTTGTTTTTTTGAATTTCTTATTTTCTGATTTTATTTCTTTTATTTCCATTATTTTCAAAAATTAATATCTTCTTCATTTTAAATCCAAAAAATATAGGACCAATTGCATTCTTCTCCAAATAAATTCTAGTTTCTGATTTTGATTTTTAATATTTTTTATTTCACTATTTGATATTTTTTGTGAATTTTCTCTTTTCTGGTTATTTTTAATTCACTTTAAATAGTTTTTGATATTCAAAAAATACAAAAATATTTTCCTAACCTATTTGAATGATGATGAATCTATGAAAAATATTCTCATCAAATTTTTTAATTGATTTGAGATTTATTTGAGATTTTAGTTCAATTAGGTTATTTTTATTCATTTTTAATTGATTAAAAATAGTTTCTGACTTTTAAAAATGCTGAAAATTTTTGTCAAACTTTGTTTGACCTTGTTGAACTTGGGATAAATCACTTGGACCTTTCAAGGTTGATTTGAAGTGATTTTGAAGTTTGACCTCTTTTTATTTTTAATTCAAGTTTATTTTAATATTAAAAATGCCAAAAATATTTTGCTTATTGTTTGACCTCCAATCTTCATCTCATTTCTGATTTCCCATTGTTAGACTTTGACTTTCAATGTCATTTGGTCAATACACATGGATTGGTACATTTTTTATTTCACCTTATGCATTTTAATCTTTCCATTTCATAATCCATTATTCATCTTCTTCTCCTTCTTCTTTCTTTTTGATCAATGAGTTAAAGGTTGATAAGTTAGCATTGATTAGGGAGGCTTAATCTTCCTTGATTCAAATCTAATTCATCTTGATCAATTGATCAAATGAATGGCTTTGCATTAAGGATAGGTTGTTTCCTAAACATGCAAAAGACTTAAACCAATACAAGATCAATTCTCTTTTCCTTTTTGGCATGCAAGTTGTTGGAACTTGGTTCACTAATCAAGACTTCTAACTTGTGTTGTTGCCTACATTATTATTGACTGGCCTCAGATAGTTGTGACTTCTACATAAGTCCAATTACGATTGCTTAACATAGCGCTAAATTTGCCTTATGGCACACTAACTACTAACATTAACCATTAACCATTAACATTTACTTTTTGCTCTTTACTTTTATGCAATTTACTATTCTTGTACATATTATCCATTTTCTTTTCCCTTTGCTCACTTGAGCACATGTTTATGTTAATGCCATTTGCCTTTTTCTCACTTGAGCACATAATTGTGTATATACTATTGTGCTTGTGCTTTATTTTGATTGTTGAGAACCAGAATGCAAAAAAATGGACAAATGGACTTAGTTTCTAGGACATTCCCTATGCAAAAATTGGAGTAAAAGGACCTTAACGATGAAGATGGATTCGAAGGACCAAACCTCTAAACTCACTCTTGTCCATTCTTGATTTGCTTCATAAAACTCTTTGATGTGTGTGTTCTTGTGCTAGGGATCCCATCTTGATTCAAACTTGAGGAACTATTGCCATGAGCTTCTAAGAGAAAGAATTACAAAATGCCTTGAAGAGCCTTCCAAGAGTTTATTTGATTGATGATTGCTTGGGTTTATGTTTATGTGATTGCTTATTCCAAAGGATGGGAGATACTTGGATCATTAATATGATCTCAAGAGAGGAACTCCATTGTGGTTTTGTTTCTTATTCCTTACCTCTTGCATGCTTAGGACCTTAGCCCTTATTCTTCTTCTCTCCACTCTAACCCAAGCAAAAACTTTTGTGCAAACACTTAACATTTGTTTTCAACATTAGAAACCTAAGCCTTATGCTTTTGATTTTCAAACCTTCTTTTCATAATACTTATTTTGAATTGAATCTTTAAGTCCACTTTGACCATTTTGTATATACTTCTAATTGGTAAATATAACCCATTCAAATGTCTTTTTGTGGTTCCAATGGCCACTTCCTTAATCAATTTTTTTCATAACCTTTAGCTGTTAGGTTTGAGTTATCTTTGTGGTAGATGTAATACTCACCTATATCCTTAGTGATGGACAATGAGTCTTCCATGCTTATTATAGGGTTAACTCCTCACTAGCATGTTGAAGCTATCCTCACATGTTGGATTTGTGGTTTTAGGTTGATTTTTCTCCCTTTCATAACAAAAGACCTTAAGGCTTTTGGACCAATCAATTCACCCACTCATTTTTGAGATTTTTACCCCGAACTACGAGGTTTTAATCCTAATCTATTTTGAGATGGTACGTAGGCAATGGGTTTATCCATCCAAACACAAAATGTAAATAACTTGTATATTCTCTTCTCATCTCTTCAATCATGTTTGCACAAAACAATAACTTTACAACAAGTGTGAAAAGGGCTCCCTAGGAGTACCTAGGATGTTTTGGGTGCCTAACATCTTCCCATTGCATAACCAACCCCCTTACCCAGATCTCTGACTCTCTTTTACTAGTTTTTTATTCGATAAAACTTTTAGGTTTTTGTTCGCTTTCTAACCATTCCTTTGGATAAATAGAAGTGCGGTGGCGACTCGACTTGTATGGCTTACCTTGGATTTAGTCAATATCTCTATTGGTAACGAATACCCCGCTACAGAAAAGTGGCGACTTTGCTGGGGAATTTTTGCCCTAGTGGGTTTTTGCCTACTTTTCATATTTGTTGTATTGTATGGTATATTGTTTTGTGACATATTTTTGTGCAATCTGGGATTAATGTATTGTATGTAATAATTGAATTTCTTGAATATTAATTCCTTGTATGCTTGGTGATCTTTGTGAGATGAGTTTTATACCCGAACTCGAGTGCACTAAGGATAGGAGAATGGCATAGTCTTGTTGACTTGTGTGGAGTTATTCCTTAGCAAGTTGACTTGCAAGTCCATTCACTTGGTTGAGGTCATGTTGGGATCAATAATGACACACAAGTAGTTATGGTTAGACATTACTCTTTCCAATATAGACCTTAGAAGCCAAGGACCTTAGTTTACCAAACCCATCTTAGCCTATTCTTAGGATGTAGTGCGAAAGTCGTTCAAGTGTAAGATTTGATACGATTGTTACGCGATACTACACTCATAAGAGTCTCTCTTGAGAATATTTTTGGAATACGAGTAGTCGTTTCTCCGATAATATCTGAAAGATGGGATGATGACTATGGGAACCTCTTGTAGAACATGTTTGGCAGGTGTAAACCCTAGTATACTCCCTTTGGGTGGTTCTTAACTGAGACTCCATGCTCGTTACTTGCAACAAACCCTTGATTCGTGGTTGATCCGTTCATATATCCTTAATATCAATGGAACTTGGGTGTTGATAAGGTGTAAACCATAATCCACCAAAATGGATGATTGATATTAAGGATGATATGATCCATCCCATGACCTTTGTTTGGTGTGCTTTGCTTGGTCCTTGAGTGTGATTGTTGCATTCATGCATTCATGCATCCATATCATCAATAATGAAGAAAATTTTCAAGGAACTTAAGAGGTCTATTTGCAAATTTTCAGACATGGAAAGACAAAGAAGGAATACAAAGAAGTACAGTTTCAGACAACCAGAGTTGAAAGAGTTAAGGAATCTGACATCCTATGGACTAGATCCCTTGGGTTTCAAGGCTCGTTTTGGGAAGCTTCTTCCTCTTCTGACTACTCAGGTGGATGAAGGGTTGATGAGTGTATTGGTGCAGTTTTATGATCCCTTGTACCGTTGCTTCACGTTTCCGGATTTCCAGCTTTTGCCTACACTTGAGGAATATGCCTATCTTGTGGGTATACCTATTCTAGACTAGTTGTCGTTCAGTGGTTTGGAGAATGCTCCTACTTCTCAAGAGATAGCAGACATGATGCACATAGATGAATCTCTGGTTGGTGCTCATATGACTACCAAAGGTGGAATTCAAGGTCTCCCTTCTGAGTTCCTCATTTCTCAAGCTATTATGTATGGGAAGGCCATGAGTGAGGACGCCTTTGAGGCAACATTTGTACTTCTCATCTATGGGTTAGTGTTGTTCCCCAACATCGACAAGTTTGTGGATATGAATGCTATTAGGATCTTCTCTACTCTTAATCCCGTTCCAACTCTGTTGGGTGACACTTATTTTTCTTTGCATATGAGGAATGCAAAGGGTGGTGGCGCCATTGTGTGCTGTTTGCCTCTGTTGTATAAGTGGTTTATTTCTCACTTACCGCAGACGGTCTCCTTTAAGGAGAACAAAGGATGTCTACGGTGGTCCACGAGACTTATGGCTCTCACTAATGATGATATCTCTTGGTACAACCGTGTGTATGATGGTGTGCAGATTATCGACTCTTGTGGTGAATTCTCCAATGTACCTCTTCTTGGTACATGTGGTGGGATTAACTACAGCCCTGTTTTGGCACGTCGTCAGCTTGGGTTCCCCCTAAAGGATAAACCTAATAACATTCTGTTAGAGGGTGTGTTCTTTCAGGAGGGTAAAGATCCCAAAAACTTGAAGGGAAGAACGGTCCACGCTTGGCGCAAGATTTATAGGAAAGGAAGGAAAGAGTTGGGTCCTAAGAATTGTGTTGCTATGGAGCCTTACACTGCTTGGGTTAGGAAGAGAGCATCTGAGTATCTCATGCCTTACGAGCATCCAATACCTACACCTTTGGTTATGGCTGGGCCTTCAACCCTCCCTGACCAAGGAGTAGAGGAGTTGAGAGACGAAGACCGATCACGTGCTTGGATCCGTGAAAGAGAGGAGTTGCTTCAGCAGATCAAGGAGAATGATGCTTTGATAGAGTTCCTCGAACATTAGGTTATTGATGATCCTGATGATGCATGGACTTCTCTACTTCCTCAGTCTTCCAAGTTTTGGAAAAGGAAGTACGATCGACTCGCCAAGGAGAAGAAAAATATGGAGGCAGCCTACGAGAGGGAGGTGAAGAGGCTTCGTGCATCTCATCTTCCTGTGTCCAAAGCTTTGGATGATTGCTTCTAGGGATCCATAGGATGTTTATTTCCCTTCTCTTTTGTATTATATCTGGTTACCAAAACTGTACTTCTTTAGTGTAAAAATGTTTCCAAATATTATTTGATGAGATATTTCCATATGTGATAGATGATTAATACTTCCAAACTTTGCAAATAAAACCCTAAAGTTCCTTTGAAATAAAAAAACAAATCATATGCACGAGCATTGCATGCATCATGTGCATAAGCAGGTTTTGTTCCCGGCTTCTTGTCTTGTGGTCTAACTCTGTGTTCTTCATTTATTCAAGACAAGCTGACTCACCGGTACTACACCAGAGCCAACATTTCAAGACTGATGGATCATTTGGAACAAGAGAACCGCGAGTTGAAAGAGGAAGTGGCCAGATTAAGTGCCTCGATGGAGTCATTCATGGCTGCCCAGAGCCAGTCTTCTCCGACACCTTCAACTCCTCCCCAGAGGACAGTCATCTCTGAGATTGTCTCCTCGACTGTGCCTGCGGCCATTGCACACTTTGCTCCAACGGCCATGCCAGCCGGATTCCCGTGGGGGATGCCTCCCAATTTCATGCCCGAGGGTCCTACTCCCACCTTTGCTTTTATCCCGGCATCTAGCCCGGTCCTTACTGTTCCTCCTCCTGTCGTGCATACTCTGCCCAGAGTAGACGACACCATCTATCATTCTGAGCCGTCTGAGGGCCCAGATGTCTATGAGAAGATGGACGCTATGAACGATCAATTTCTTGAGCTTCGCAAGGAGTTGAAAACTCTCAGAGGAAAGGATCTTTTCAGCAAGTCCGCTGTCGAGCTCTGTTTGGTTCCTAATGTGAAAATCCATGTGAAATTCAAGGTTCCTGACTTTGAAAAATACAAGGGAAATACTTGCCTCTTCCAAGATGGCAGCAACCTCCTCGTCTTGACTGAGTGGTGAGATAAGTTCTAACCCGAACATGAGTTCAATTAAGATAGGAGGATGGTATAGTCATGTTCGACTTAAGTGGAATAGTCCTTAACAAGTTGGCTTGAGACTCATCTACTCAGTGGAGACCCTTTTGGAGCTATTGATGTCATACAAGTTATTTGTGGTTAGACATTACTTTCTATGATTTGGGGTATGAGAAGCTGAGTGTCGTAGAACATTTAACCCAACTTGGCCTATTTAGGATGTATTGCGGAGACTGTTCAAGTGTAGACTTGATAACAGTTGTTACACGATACTACACTCTGACGAGTTTCTCTTGAGAAAATTATGGGTTGATGAGTCAGTCATCCTAACTTGTAATATCCGATAGATGGAATTAAGACTCTGGGAACTTTTTAGTACATGATCTACGAGTTTTTATTCTTTGTACACTCCTTTGGGATGGTTCTTAACCTGACTCTATGCTCGTGACTCACAACAAACCCTCTATTCTTGGGTGATCCAATCAAGTCTTGTCAATATCAATGGAACTTGGGTGTTGATAAGGTGAAAACCATAATCCTCCAAAATGGATGATTAATCTTGACAATGACTTGATTCATCCCTTGACCTTTGTTTGTTTGCCTTGTGTGTGATCCCTTATTTGTGATTGTTGTATTCATGCATTCATGTGCATCATGACATACATCACACAAAAAAATAATTTCAAGGAACTGAGCTTTTTTTGCAAATATTTTCAGACCATGGATTGTGGATGAAGGAACACTAAGAAGTACAGTTTCAGATGTCTCGACTTAAAAGAGTTAAGGAAGTTATCATATTTTGTATTATATCCCTTGTACTTCAAGAAACTTCATGGGAATCTTTTATCTGTGTTATCTACTGATGTGGTTGAAGGACTCTTGAGTGTATTGGTTCATTTTTATGACCCTCTCAATCGTTGCTTCACTTTTCCCGATTATCAGGTGATGCCTACATTGGAGGAATATGGCCATCTATTGGGAATACCTATTTCTAATAAGGTGCCATTTAGTGGATTGGAGGAGATTCCCAGACCTCATATTATAGCTGAAGCTCTTCATCTGAAGAAGTCTGAGATTGAGGCTCATTGGGTGAAGAAAGGAGGAATGTTTGGGTTGACTTCTGAGTTTCTCATTGGTAAAGCCACTGGTTTTGCTCAAGCCGGTAGTATAGACGCTTTTGAAGCCATCTTCGTGTTGCTCATCTATGGTTTGGTTATGTTCCCTAACAATGATAGTTTTGTTGATGTTAACACCATTAGAATCTTCTTGATTGGGAATCTTGTGCCTATGTTATTAGGTGATATGTACTTCTCTTTGCATTTGAGGAATTCTAAAGGTGGAGGAACTATTGTGTGTTGTGTTCCTCTTCTGTACAAGTGGTTTATTTCGCACTTGCCTCAGACGCCTGCTTTTGTGGGGAACAAACAATGTCTACGGTGGTCTCAGAGACTTATGTCTCTCACTAATGATGATATAGTTTGGTATGATTCTACATTGAGTAGCTTGGATATTATTGACAATTGTGGTGAATTCTCTAATGTGTCTCTCATTGGTACACAAGGAGGAATCAACTACAACCATGCTTTGGCTCGTCATCAACTTGGGTTCCTCTTGAGAGACAAACCTAATAACACTCAGTTAGAAGGTCTTTTCTTTCAAGAGTGTAAAGATCCCCAACATTTGAAGTAGAAGATGATACATGCTTGGCATAATATGCATAGGAAAGGAAGATCCGAGCTTGGTCCGTGCAACTGTGTAGCTTTGGAAGCTTACACTACTTGGGTGAAGAAGAGAGCTTTAAAGTTGAAGATGCCATATGCCTGTGAAAGACCTATGTTATGGTTGTGGTTGAGCCATTAACTCTCCCTAACCAAGATGTAGAGGAGTTGGAAGACGCACTCGCCAAGATGAAGCAAGAGAAGGATATATGGGAAGAGAGGTTCCATGCTTTGAGCCGAAAGCATGAGGCATTGCCGCTTGAGTCAAAGGATGCGCTTATTGAACTTCTTAAAGACCAACCAGTGAAGAGGCAGAGAGAACCAAAGGGTCCATCTTCCTCTATTATGCCTCATCCTTCCGGTGCTTGGAAGAAGATTGTTGACCAGCTTGTCCTTGAGAAGGCTCAGATGAAGACTTATTTTGAGTCCGAGCTCCGACGCATCCGAAGGAAGTACGCGCCTGCAGCCAGATCATATGACATCGTTGCTAAGGGACCCTTAGGATGATTAGTTTCCTTTTCTCTTGTACTTGTACTTTGGTTTATGAAATTACACTCAGTGTAATCCTTCCAAATTATATGAATAAAAAGAGATTTTATGGTCAATCAAATTGTTATTATTGTTATTATATATTTTCAAATTAAAAACAAGCATTACATTTCATGCATCATTTTCATAACAGGTTTTCCTCTGCCACATGTCTTATCGGTTATTCTTCTGTGCTTCAGCCAAGCTGACTCACTGATACAACACTCGCGCCAATCAATCGAGAATCATGGATCACTTAGAGCAAGAGAACCGAGAACTGAAGGATGAAATTGCTCTCATAACTACTATGATGGAGTCTGCTCTAGCTGCCCAAAATCAGTCTTCTCTAACTCCCGCAACTCCTCCTCCTCAGAGGACTGTTATCTCAGAGGTTTCTACCTCAACTAATCTTGTTGCTGCTACTCAATCTTATCCAACTATGCCTGCTGGATTCCCGTGGGGGATGCCACCATATTTTATGCCTGAAGGGTTTGCACCCACATTTGCTTCTATGTCGACGTCTAGCCCGGTGATATTTGTGCCTCCTCCAGTTGTTCATACTCTGCCTCGTGTTAAGGAGACCATCTATCATTCTAAGCCGCCTGAGGGCCCTGATATGTATGAGAAGATGGATGAGATAAATGATCAGTTACTTAAGTTGTGAAAGGAATTGAAGACATTGAGAGTAAAAGATCTGTTCAATAAAAGTGTTGCTGAACTCTGCTTGGTACCAAACATTAAGATCCCGATGAAGTTCAAAGTCCCTGACTTTGAAAAGTATAAGGGAAATACTTGTCCACTTAGACACCTTGTTTTGTACGCCAGAAAAATGTCAACTCAAATTGATAATGATCAA
Source organism: Lathyrus oleraceus (assembly GCF_024323335.1). Lineage (NCBI taxonomy): Eukaryota > Viridiplantae > Streptophyta > Magnoliopsida > Fabales > Fabaceae > Lathyrus > Lathyrus oleraceus. The sequence goes on from NC_066579.1 coordinate 177,117,198, forward strand.
TTATTGATTCACTACTTTCAAGACAGTCTGACTGGTGCCGCTTTGAGATGGTATATGGGGCTAGACAATGCAAGTGTTCGTACGTTCAACAATTTGGGTGAAGCTTTTGTGAAACAGTATAAGTATAATGTGGACATGGCACCATAGGAGACCAACTGAGGTCTATGTCTCAAAAGAACAAAGAGACATTCAAAAAGTTCACCCAGAGGTGGAGAGAGCTTGCTGCTCGGATTAATCCTCCGTTGGAAGAAAAGGAGATGACCAAGATTTTCCTAAAGACCTGAGTTCGTTTTATTACGAACGAATGATTTCCAGTGCCCCTAGTGACTTTACCGAGATGGTAAACATGGGGATGAGGTTAGAGGAAGGAGTCCGAGAGAGACGTTTGTCTAAAGAAGAGGTGTCATCAAGCAAGAAATATGGAAGAAGTTTCACCAGAAAGAAGGAAGGAGAAACCAATACAGTATCTGTAGGGAGGCAGAGGAGGCCTCATGGCAAAAGAAATCCGCAACCGTGTCATCATCATCAAATTTCATAAGTTATTCCAGTATTTTCAAACAATTCAAACAGTCAAGCAATGCCAATTGAACAACAACGTCAATTACAGTCGCAACAAAGAACCAACAACTACAACAACACCAACAATAATCAACAACAACAAAATTTCGAGAGGAAGAAGGTCTCTTTTGACCCTATTCCTATGTCATACGCCGAATTCTACCCATCTTTGGTTCTCAAGAACCTACTCCAGCCAAGGAATCCGCCTCAAATTCCAGAGCCACTTCCATGGTGGTATAAGCCCGAACTCCACTGTGCCTTTCATAATCTGGCACTACATATATTGGTGAATTGCAAGGAGGATGCACTGTCAAATGTGCTAGGTAATATCGGTTCTTCTTTAAATGTAATCCCCAAATTAACTATGTCCAGATTATCCTACCAAGGTGCCCTGATGAGATACAGTGGCGTGATCATCAAGGCTTTTGATGGATCTCGCAAGACTGTTATAGGAGAAGTAGACCTTCTAGTGAAGATAGGTCTGAGTGATTTTCAAATTACTTTTCAAGTAATGAATATCCACCCGGCCTATAGCTGCTTGTTGGGAAGGTCGTGGATCCATGAGGCAGGAGTTGTAACATCCACTCTACATCAGAAATTTAAATTTGTGAATAATGGCAAGCTTATCATTGTTGGTGGAGAGAAAGCATTGTTGGTTAGCCATCAGTCATCCTTTTCATATGTTGAACCTGAGGAGGAGGTTGGAACTCCGTTCCAAGCTCTACCTATTGTTGAAGTTAAGAAAACTGGGGCACCCATTTCTTCTTTCAAAGACGCGCATAAAATTAGTGGGGCTGTACAGATTAGTGGGGCCGTATGGTAGAGGTCACCGAGAAGAAGAACAGAGCCGGATTGGGATTCCAACGAGGGCCATCTAATATCAAAGCTGAAGAAGTGAAATCGAATTTCCGTAGCGGAGGGTTCATCCAAGGTAATGAACAACACTCAACTGCTGTGATTGAGGGCGATGAAGATGAAGACTGCGCCAACTTTGTGACGCATGGAAAGACTTGCAACAATTGGGTTGCTGTTGATGTTCCTGTTATTGTCCATCGTTCTAAGTAATTTGCTTTTTCATTATTTTAGAAAATCCTTCTCCTATGCCTAAGGGAGAAGTGAACATTGTTGGGCATTTTTCAAATTCTCATCAATAAAATGCAATTCTATTCATCCATATCTATGATGTTTTATTTTTTACTTTTTGCTTTTCTGAAATTGGTAATCACAAAAAAGAATAAATAAATAATAATTGTCTGTCTGCATAATATTTGGTCACAATTCATTTCTCTAAAATCAAAACATCAAATCATTATGCAGGTTAGTTTGTAAGTCCATTGAATACAATGATCCTACTCCTTCTCCAAACTTTGATTTCCATGTGTTTGAGGCTGAGTAAGAGATTGATGAAGAAGTATCTGATGAGCTATCTCGTCTACTTAAGCACGAGGAAAAAGCCATCCAGTCATTTGAAGAGCAGATTGAGCTAGTCAACTTGGGTTTAGAGGATGATGTGAAGGAAATCAAGATTGGGTCGCAATTGTGTCCAGAGGTTAAGAAGAGGTTGATTGATCTTCCCCGAGAGTATTCAGATGTGTTTGCTTGGTCCTATCAAGACATGCCTGGGATGGATTCTGAGATTCTGGAGCATAAATTGCCGTTGAAGCCAGAATGCCCGCCAGTCAAGCAGAAATTGAGGAGGACTCACCCTGATATGGGAGTGAAGATCAAAGAAGAAGTGCAAAAGCAGATCAATGTTGGTTTCCTTGTTACCACTGAGTATCCGTAATGGGTATCCAATATCGTGCTCGTTCCGAAGAAGGATGGAAAAGTTCGTATGTGTGTTGATTATAGATATTTGAACAAAGCTAGTCCGAAAGATGATTTGCCTCTGCCACATATTGATATGTTGGTAGACAATACAGCTAAATTCAAAGTCTTTTCATTTATGGACGGATTTTCCGCTTATAATTAGATCAAGATGGCACCCGAAGATACGGAGAAGACCATATTCGTTGCACCTTGGGGAACATTTTGTTAAAGAGTGATGCCTTTCGGTTTAAGGAATGCTGGTGCAACATACCAGACAGCTATGACCACTCTTTTTCATGATATGATGCATAAAGAGATCGAAGTCTATGTTGATGATATGATTGCTAAATCCAATGATGAAGAAGAACATGTCTAACATTTATTGAAGTTATTCCAGCGTTTGAGGAAGTATAAACTCCGTTTGAATCCCAATAAGTGTACATTTAGTGTTCATTTTGGTAAGTTGTTAGGCTTTATCGTCAGCGATAAAGGTATTGAAGTTGATCCTGCCAAGGTCAAAGTAATACAAGGGATGCATGCGCCCAAAACTGAGAAGCAAGTCAGAGGTTTTCTTGGCCGCTTGAATTATATCTCAAGATTCATTTTGCATATGACTTCCACATGTGGGCCTATATTCAAGCTTCTTCGGAAATATTAGTCTTGTAATTGGACCGAGGATTGCCAGAAAGCTTTTGACAGTATCAAAGAGTATCTGCTTGAACCTCCAATTTTGTCTCTGCCTGTTGAAGGAAGACCTTCGATCATGTATTTGATAGTGCTCGACGAAAGTATGGGTTGTGTTCTTGGTCAGCAAGATGAGACTGGAACTAAAAAATATGCTATTTGTAAGACCCAATTTTTACCCTAAGATCCCTAATGCTATCTCATCATATGCATTGGCATTGGGATCACACCTTGGCATTCACCTTACCCCTCATTCGTTGGGTTTGCATTGGGAGAGATAACCAAGCATAATTTGATTGTATCATACTTTGTTTTTTATTATTTACCAACCAAAATACCAAAAACATGTCAATGTATAGTTTGTTTCTTTTGTAGGTAGTGTGCATGCTCACCTATACCCTATCAAACTCATATCCAGGGTTTAAAACCCTCAATGCAAGGAGCACAATCAATAATTGGTTTACATTGGATCTAAGCATCATATATGGATCCCCATGATCTTCACATGTTATTTTGATCAAGAAATCATCAAGAGTTTGGAGCTTGTTTCCCTTGGAAACCCTAATTCATATGGGTATCTTGTGTGACTTCTTCTATAAGTTTCTTCAACATTTGATCAAATATTTCAAGGGATAGTTAACATTACATCATCTTATTCATATATTATCCTCCATGAGTCCCAAAAGTCAAGAGAATATCAAGCTAGCAAGATGGTTCATGGTGGTTGATCAGAGAAAGTCAACTGGTCAAAACTAGGGTTCCCTAGACCCTATCTCCTACAATTTTTATCATATGAAAATGATTCTAAGAGAAACGTTACTCAAACTGACATTCCAAACAACTTTCATGTTGAGGTCAAGATCTAGTTTATCTTGGAAAGTCATTTTTTATGGTGAAAGATTATAGGTCATTTTGTCTGAACCCTAGTTTCGAGGTCAACTTCACATGACCATAACTTACTCACTTTTTATGATATGGAAGCCATTAAACTTGAATGATCAAATTCAATATGTCTACTTCAACTTTTATGTTTGGAGGAAGTGCAAATTCAACTTACAAATGCATGTGCTAAGAGGAAACGTTATAGGTCATTTTGGGTGATACCATTGAACAAGTGATTTTCCTCAACTCCTAAAATGCATAACTCCTTCATGAAAAATCCAAATGAGGTCAAATATGGGACCAAATTGAATAGGTTTGAAATATATACAACTTTGATGAAGGAACATTTCTCATTTGAAGTCCATAGAAAAAGTTATTCAAGATGGAAGAAGTGAACATTTGAATTGGGACTTAGAAAATTTTCAAATATGTTTGATTTCCCAAACTTACACCTCCAAATTCATCAAGATCCAAGCTTCAAATGAAAAAGTGTTCAACATGAAAGTTGTTACCATTGATCTCACCTTTCCAAAAAGTCAAAAATAATCTCATTTGGCCAAAGTATAAAGGACTTGTGCATGGGTGTAAGTTAAGGGACCATTTGGATAATTTCAACTTCCATTTTTCACACACATTTGCATGGACTTCTAACATGATTTCAGCATGGTGTACACTCAATTATGGATCAGATCACATTATCTCATGGGCTTAGCACACGCCCATGCAAGCATGCAAAGGAGAATTTCAAAATTTTCCAAAATTGGAAGTGTGTGGAAATCAATCTCATGGCCTATAAATAAGACCCTCATTGCTCATAATTAAGGACCTAATGCCCAAGCTTTGAACCTGCAACCTCAAACCCTCACCATTGAAGGATAAACTTGAAGATTTTCTTTGAAAATCAAGTTTCAATTCTCCATCTGTTTTGAGATTGAAACTCCAAGAGTCCACCCCTTTCTTTGATCCATTTCTCTTCTATCAAGCATCTGAAGCAAGGCCAAGCATAATTGAAAGTAAGATCGTGCCAATCTGAGGCTCCATGTAAGGTGAATTTGCAGAATTTTCATCTCTTCGATTCTCCCTCAATTCTTCAATATTCTTGTTGATTTTTGGTTGTCTGAAGTCCTATCAATGTAGGCAAGAAGATTGAGTTTCTTTGAGGTCAAATCGAAGCAACTCAATTCCTGATCCTCAAAATTTAAATCCCTATATCTTTTTTTATACTTGGAATTGGACAAAATTGAGGTCAGATTTGAGCTCCTGAGCATTTTTTCTTTAAATACATGTCCTTGATTTTCATTTTGGTGATGGTTAATAGTGGACCAGTCCGGTGAGGTCCACCGGAGAAGTATACAGGAGCCCTAGCTCCGGTGATGTGTTATCACACATCTCAGCCATATGATCCAATTAAAATGTTTTAATCTCGTCCCTTGCTTCTAACTACCACGCGTGTGGGAAAGTTGACTAGAGAACATGTGGAACGCGCGTTTTCAACCATCTAATCTGCCACCTCAATTAATGAGGGAGATTAGATGGCTCTTTTTTTTTCCAAATTATTTCATTTAATCCATTATTTTTAATTAATTCATATCAATTTCATTTTTATTCCAAAAAATATGGGACTTTCACCCAAAAATTTCAAATATTTTCCTCTTTTATATTCTAAATAAAAATTATTTTTTGGATTGATTTTGATATTTTTCATGAATTAATTGTTTTTATGCATATTTTTAATTGTTTAAAAATACTTTTGACTTTTCAAAAATAATGAATTTTTTTGTCTAAGGTCCTTTGATCTAGTTTGACCTAAGATAAATCTCTTGGCCATTTATTTGGTGTTTTGAAGAGATTTTAGGTTTTTGATCAAACAAAATTTAATTTAAATGCATTTTAATTTGATTTTTAATTGATTAATTATGTATATATTATGTTGAGCCATTTTTATTGACTTGTGAAGTTTGACTATGTGTTTGGGCCTTCGTTAAGGTTGATTTGACTTTTTTTGGATTAAAATCATTGGATTTAGGGGATTGATGAAATGTACATTTCATCTCCCAAAATGACCGAATGATTTCAATTTGATAAAATTCCTCCCATGACCAAATTTTGTTTGTCTCATCTCCCCTCCTTCTTCATATTCAATCCCATTCTATCTCATCCCTTTCATTGATCAATGAAGTCTCAATATCCTAAGGCTAATTGGTTCATCAATAACTTCATGTTAGATGAACCAATACAAGTGTGAATGAGATTAGGTTCACCCTTTGATCATTTTATTTTCGTGCGTGGTATGTTTTAGGAGTATGGTTCATTATACCATATCTCTAACATGCATTAACACCAAAAAATTTATTACCCAGCCTCAGATAGCTGTGACTTCTACATAAGTCCAATTACGATTGCTTAACATAGCGCTAAATTTTGACCCAAAAGAATAGCATTCTAGTAAGTGAGATTGTAAGTCTCCCCCATTTCATGGTATTGTGTGGAAAATTGGCCTTTTTTCATTCCTTTGGAAGATGTCTTGGTTCAAGGATCCATACTTGTGAATAGAGGTTTGAGTGTTCTCCAAAGAATGACTTAATCAATTAAAAAGAAAAACATCACTAACATCTAATCTACTAACATTTGACTAACTTTTATTAATCTTGCTTTTATTTTCAAGTCATTTACTTTATGCAATTAAAATTCAAGTCATTTACCATTTCATTTGTCATTTTACATATTGTCGCAACCTGAAAAATACATTGTGCGAAAAAACAACCGGCGAAAGAAAATGACAGAAGAGTCGCCACCGTGCGTTATTTATCCCAAAGGAGGGAAAGGAAATGCTCGAAGTAAACCTGAAAAGAGAAAAGGAAAAGACAAGGTCTCGCAACCAAATCTTGAGTTCGGGAGTCGGTTATGCGAAGGGAAGGTATTAGCACCCCTACGCATCCTTAGTACTCTACGGGATCCACTTTTGTAGTTCTTGTCTAAAGGGCGTGAGTTTATCTTGTGCTGGTTACTAAAAAAAGGGGTTAAATGAAAATGACTCGCGCGGATGTCGCATCCACTGCATACGTATCTCATCTGAATATGAGAATCAGAGTCTTTGTAGCTCGGCTGACCTATGGGTTTGGGGGATGTGTGCTCGCTAAGACATCGCGTCTTATGCCTACGTATCTCATCTGGAATGAGAATCAGAGCAAGCTGTAGTTCGGCTAACTACGGGGTTATGGATTGGGTTTTGGAAAACGACGTTACTACGCAATCTACCGAATGCTCGACCTTTGGAGACTTACTCGCCTGTAGTAGAAGGAGTTAACATGTTCTTAGGAGAAGAAAAATCAATGAGTCGGTAGGGTTAGGGATGCTCATGCAAAAAGGGTCTTGGACGAAGGAACCTGTAAAAAAAAAATAAACACACAAAAACGTTGCCTCCTATCGAGGTCTTCCAGCTATGAAAGCAGTAAAATGCGGGAAAAATGTAAAAGTACCACGTGGATAAAGATCTGAAGTAACAACAATTAGTGGAATGGGAAACCCAGGGATCCTTCCAAGCTAAGCACCATCAAAGAAAGTGAGTCAGTACAGGTAATCGGAATAAACCTCCAGGTGGTATCCCACAAATAAAGTGGAACACCAGGCAAGTTATCCCTGCAAAAGTCATGTGAGCCTTCACAAAAACTCACCAAAAGGGTTAGTGAAACACGATAAGCATTTTTTTCATGGATAACAGTATGGTTTCAGAAACCTCAAACCCTGTGGCATACACTTCAAAAATTAAACGATTAAGCATTCAAGGCATAGGTTTCACCCATTCATGCATGTGCGAAACCTAACGATATCCACACTTCCAAATTCAAACATAATACATCACACATTTAGAACATTCAAATTGAAGGCGTAAAATAATGGGAATAGGGCAAACCTGATTGGAGAGCTTGATTGAAATTGAGTTGCACCCGTGAGGTTTACAAAACAATCTTTAGGGTTTATGCGAGGCAGAGGTTATTCTGTGCAGTTGAGTTCCCTTCAGGGTTTGGAGGCTGCTCTGAACTCTGTTAGCTCTTCTCTCACTATCTTTTTCCAGTCAGGGTAATAGGAATATAATTCCTTTTGTTTCACTGAAACTCTGAATTTATAACCTGATTTTTGTGGACCTGTGGGCTCAAATGAGAGAGGTCCAAGTCCAAGATTTTTTCTTTTATTTTTTTATTTTTTTTTATTTTTTTCAAAACACGTGGGCTTCGCCTAGCGAGCATGACAGCTCATGAACAAACCTTTGCTCCTTCAAGATTAACGTTTTGACTGACGAATAGACCCCTGTTGGAAGTAACTCAAGTCTTTCCCTTGTGTTGACTGATCATCTAAATAGAGCCCACAAAGTGTCCTGGATGAAGTTCAAGCTTTTTGGATCCGATTCTGATTGCCATGATGAAATGCAAATGCTAAATGACCTAAAAATGAATGCATGCATGAGGTGTAAAGCGTATGCTTCCAGGAAAAATGAAGGGTAAATTTTGGGGTATTACAGCTGCCCCTATTCAATCAACTGGACACCTGGAAAGAAGATAGCAGCGGCTTTCGTGCTTTCGAGGTATCAAGGGATTGAATTTAATAAAAGCCCGAAAATTTGCACTGAAGTGAAGTGAAGTAACAATTCCTGTCATAATCGGCAAAAAGGTGGTCTTTAAAGAAGAATCCGTCTGGTACGGTGAGAGTCAGTCTGAATACCGAAAAAGAATGTTAACCTGGATACCAAAATAAATGGTAACACAAAAATAACCATGGCCTGAATGCCGCTCATTAGTCTGAATACTGGAAATGACTTCGATCTGAACATCAGGAGATATGAGATTATTAATATCGGTCTGAACACCGAGAGGGTGGGCTGAATGCCACAAGTTGCGTCGACCTGAACGTCGTAAACTTCTTCGATCTAAACATAGGAAAATTGGCCTGAATGCCACAAGTTGCATCGACCTGAACGTCGGAAACTTCTTCGATCTGAACATCGGAAAACTGGCCTGAACGCCACAAGTTGCATCGACCTGAACGTCGGAAACTTCTTCGATCTGAACATCGGAAAACTAGCCTGAACGCCACAAGTTGCATCGACCTGAACGTCGGAAACTTCTTCGATCTGAACATCGGAAAACTGGCATGAATGCCACAAGTTGCATCGACCTGAATGTCGGAAACTTCTTCGATCTGAACATCAGAAAACTGCCTTGAACGCCACTTCGGTCTGAATACCGGAAACTTCATGCCTGTCAGCATCAGCAGAAATAAGGAACGATAATAGAGGCAGCGCATGGGCCAATGACACTTGCTAGGGATAACAAAGGTAAGTCATGAACAATCTTCAGTCCGAGTACTGGAAACAACTTCTGTCTTATCACTTGGGATACCGAGAATTTTTTATGCTTATATGCGTATGTTTGAATTTTTCAATGGCGTAATGCTCCATGAAAATAGAAATGCTACGCGATTTGGGAGGATGCAATGCAATATGATTCTACATGCAGGGATGCGAAATGCTGGGTAGAATGCCAAGCTGAGGCAAGGGGATCTGTTGGGGAAATGATCACCATTTTCTGGACCCTGGCAAGGCTGCTGGAGACGCACAGCACAAAGAATTATGTGGGGAAATAACCCGCCACACGGTGTTCTAGCAATGACGAAATACCGAGATTCTGACTGGGGAGAGAACGACACTGAAAACCTGATGTTGGGGAAAGCGATAGTGGTTCTGGCAACCACGATCTGCGAGAGATGACTCAGCAGAGGAAGCAAACACCGATACGGTACCGAGGTTCTGCTTGAAGGAAAGAAACCATGGATCTGGCATTGGGATTATCGATCTGGCCTCGAACTCTGAGGAACAGCCGCTTCTGCTGGGAAGATACAGTCTGGCACTGTCAACTCCGCTGGGGGTATATAGTCTGACACTGTCAACTCTACTGGGGAGTGTATAATCTGAAACCACCACTTGTGGGGAGGTACAGTGGTGAGAACCTGTTGGGGATTGAAGAATCCAACGCTCTGATCAGCTCTGCAGGGATAAGATACCGAATTCGTCTGTTGGCGGAAAACATTCCCGATTATCTGCAGGGGATTTTAAGGAAATGCCCCGAGGGTACCTGTTCTGAATAGACGATCCAAAGCACTTAAAATTTACAGCAATTTTAAATGTTTATTAAGCATGTACCTGTAAAGCTCTTATGTGTCATGATGCAATGTTTATCAAAAAATTCGGACGTCATTTTTGCAAACAAAACAGAAAAATGAAAATGAAAACAGAGATATACCGAATAACATGATTTTATTGATTGAACGGCCTCTAAATAGGCATTTACATAAGGAAGCAATCCCTGGAAAGAGGTAATCGCACAACAGATAAAACAGACATTAATCTAATGGCAATGTGAAATGGATTTCTTTTGGGTTCCAATTATGCTATGACTTGCTCGTCTTCAAGATCCTCCAGATGATCAGCTTTCTGAAAGAGTGATTGGACTGTTTCCTATCCTTCAAAAGTTTCCAGTCATTGACACGAGATGAGATTCAGAACTACTCAGAACACAGTCATTCGCTTAATCCCTAACTTTTGCCTGGATCGCCCTTTTCGGGTTTTCAATCCACTGGGATACCCATTTTTGCCTAAGTTGCCTTTTCATGTTTCCAACTTACCGGGTGTACAATCTTTTCACTTTTAATCCCTAATTTTTGCCCGAACCTTTTTCATTTTCTTGGTTCGCCGGGATGCCCATTTTTGCTTGGACTATTCTTTTTATTGTCCAGCGGGTCTATTTCATGCGAAGTATTTTTTAACTGCGTCTGAGTTCATCGGGGAAGTGAAGTTTTCACCATCCATCGTTGCAAGCATTAAGGCCCCACCATCAAAATCCTTGGTGATAATATACGGTCCATCATAGTTAGGAGTCCACTTGCCCCTGTGATCTGTCTAAGGAGGAAGGATCCTTTTCAACACCAAATCTCCGACCTGGAAGCATCGAGGATGCACTTTCTTATCAAAGTCTCTCTTCATCCGACTTTGATACAACTGCCCATAACAAATGGCTGCCATTTGCTTCTCTTCGATAAGACTCAACTCATTGAACCTTGTCCTAATCCATTCAGCTTCGTCTAACTTGACATCCAACAGGACTCTTAGAGAAGGAATCTCCACTTCAACAGGTAGGACTGCTTCCATACCATACACAAGGGAGTAAGGGGTTGCCCCGGTCGATATACGTACTGAAGTACGGTACCCATGCAAGGCGAAAGGTAGCATCTCATGCCAATCTCTGTACGTAACGACCATCTTCTGCACAATCTTCTTTATGTTCTTATTTTCCGTTTCAACAACATCGTTCATCTTAGGGCGGTAAGGGGAAGAATTGTGATGCTGAATGTTGAAGCTCTGGCACAACTCCTTCATCATTTTGTTGTTGAGATTAGAACCATTATCAGTAATGATTCTTTCGGAAATCCCATAGCGACAAATGATTTATTTCTTGATGAATCGGGCAACCACATGTCTGGTGACCTTCGCAAATGACGTTCCTTCGACCCACTTGGTGAAATAGTCGATGGCAACAAGGATGAAGTGATGCCCATTGGAAGCGTTCGGCTCAATCTTTCCAATCATATCGATGCCCCACATAGCAAAAGGCCACGGCGAAGACATCACATTCAAAGGATTTGGCGGCACATGCACCTTATCAGCATAAATTTTGCATTTATGGCACTTCCGAGCATATTTGAAACAATCAGATTCCATGGTCATCCAGTAATAACCTGCTCTCAACAATTTCTTAGCCATTGCATGTCCGCCGGCATGAGTACCGAAGGAGCCTTCATGAACTTCCTGCATTAACATGTCTGCTTCGTGTCTGTCCACGCATCTAAGCAGAACCATGTCGAAGTTCCTCTTATACAGCACATCGTCTTTGTTCAAGAAGAAACTGCCTGCCAATCTTCTCAAAGTCTTTCTATCATTGTTGGATGCCCCTGCAGGGTACTCTTGATTCTTCAGAAAGCACTTGATGTCGTGATACCAGGGCTTGTTATCAACTACCAGTTCAGCAGTAAACACATACGCGGCCCTATCAAGGCGCATCACGTCGATCTCGGGAGCATGGTTCCAACGGATCACCGTGATCATGGAGGATAGAGTAGCAAGAGCATCTGCCATCTGGTTCTCATCACGAGATATATGGTACAACTTTACTGTTGTGAAGAAAGTCAACAGTCTTCTCGTGTAATCTCTGTAGAGGACCAGATTGGGCTGGAGAGTGTTCCAATCACCATTCACTTGATTGATTACCAGAGCTGAATCTCCGAAGATGTCCAAAGTCTTGATTCTCAAATCAATGGCTTGCTCAATACCCAAGATACATGCTTCATACTCAGCTTCTTTATTGGTGCACTCGAAAGTCAAACGAGCGGTGAAAGGCATGTGGGTACCTTTCGGAGTTGTAATGACCGCACCAATTCCACTTCCTCTGGCGTTGACGGCCCCATCAAACATTAAAGTCCACTTTTCGTCTGGATCAGGTCCCTCTTCAACAACTGGATCTTCACAGTCTTTCATCTTGAGGAACATGATGTCTTCATCTGGAAAATCAAACTTCATCGGCTCATAATCTTCAACCGGATGTTGAGCAAGATAATCTGACAGAATACTCCCCTTGATGGCTTTCTGGGAAGTATACTAGATGTCGTACTCTGTCAGTACCATTTGCCAACGAGCAACTCTTCCGATGAGAGCTGGCTTCTCAAATATATACTTGACTGGATCCATTTTGGAGATCAGTAAGGTTGTGTGAGACATCATGTATTGTCTCAATCGCTTCGCAGCCCATGCAAGTGCACAACATGTTTTTTTAAGCATTGAGTATCTCGACTCGCAATCTGTGAATTTCTTACTCAGGTAGTAGATGGCATGCTCTTTCCTACCTGTCTCGTCGTGTTGACCGAGAACACAACTCATGGAATTATCCAGTACTGTCAAATACATAATCAGCGGTCTCCCTGGGATTGGAGGCACAAGGATAGGAGGATTCTGCAAATACTCTTTTATCTTCTCGAACGCCCTTTGACAATCATCATTCCACCTGATAGCCTGATCTTTTCTCAACAATTTAAATATTGGCTCACACGTGTCTATTAGGTGAGAGATGAACCTTGCAATGTAGTTCAACCTCCCTAAGAAACCACAAACTTGTTTTTCTGTTCTTGGCTCAGGCATTTCCTGTATCGCTTTCACTTTGGCCGGATCCACCTCAATCCCTTTTCCGCTAACAACAAAACCTAGTAGTTTTCCAGATCTCACCCCAAAAGTACACTTGTTCGGATTAAGCCTCAGCTTGATTTTCCTCAAACGCTCAAACAGTTTCTGCAAATTCACCAAATGTTCTTCTTCTGTCTGAGATTTGGCAATCATATCATCAACATAAACCTCGATTTCATGATGAATCATATCATGGAACAGAGTCACCATCGCTCGCTGATATGTTGCTCCGGCATTTTTCAGACCAAACGGCATCACCTTGTAGCAGAAGGTGCCCCATGGGGTTATGAATGTTGTCTTCTCCATGTCTTCTGGTGCCATCTTAATTTGATTATAGCCAGAAAAGCCATCCATGAAGGAGAATACCGAGAACTGAGCCGTGTTATCCACCAAAACGTCAATGTGAGGTAAGGGGAAATCATCTTTAGGACTAGCCCTGTTCAGATCCCGGTAGTCAACACACATCCGTACCTTTCCATAATTTGTGACTGCTAGAAACCCTGCATCCAACTGTTTTTGCACTTCTTCCTTTATCTTGACAGCCATCTCTGGTCTTGTTCTTCTGAGCTTCTGCTTGACTGGAGGACAACCTTCTTTGAGCGGCAAGCGATGTACCACGATATCTGTGTCAAGCCCTGGCATGTCCTGATAAGACCAAGCGAAGATGTCAACATACTCTTGCAGCAATTCAATCAACCCATTCTTCACATTGTCTTCCAAAGCAGCCCCTATCTTGATTTCTCTCTTGGCGTCCTCGGTGCCGAGATTAATCACTTCAACAAACTCTTGATGCGGTTGAATGACCCTTTCCTCTTGTTTTAATAACCTGGTAAGTTCTTCAGGGAGTTCACAGTCTTCATCACCCTCTTCTTCAGCTTGAAAGATTGGATTTTCAAAGTCGAAGCGAGCCATAGCAGAACCGTTATCAATACGATCTGGTGATGTGCATCTGCATGAGTGATGGTATGTGCTTATGAGTGTGAAAAAAAAGAAAAAAAGTGGAAACTAAACAAAACATTGCCATTTTTTTTGAAAAACTGCAAAAATAGAAAGACAGGGAACGAAATATTTGAATGCAAAAAGACGTCCTTTATTTATGATAAAAAATGCAAGTGTCACATAGATGAGCCCTACAATGAGTCATTACGCCCTGGCGGAACGTAAGACATGGATATGCATGAATAAACAAAGAAAATTACTCCTCCAGACAAGTGGCTTGGACAATCTCCTCGGAAGACCAATTGTTGAGAACTTCACCCGGGATCCTCGGACGCACCCAATTATCGATGTCGCAATCACTATCCCCATCTTCATTGTTGATCGTAGAGACTAATTTGACTTCTCCTTCAACCATGTTAACGTTGGCTCCACCATGCTGAGGCATGGGGTTATTGACGACATTAGGAGCTGGTGCAAAGTTAACGGCCTTTGAATCAATGAGGTCCTGAACTACGTGCTTAAAAGCTTTGCAGTTCTCAATATTGTGGCCAGGTGCCCCAGAGTGGAAGCTACACCTAGCGTTGGCGTCATAACCCACCGGAAGCCTACCAACGGGAGGAGCTAGAGTGCGCAACTACACAAGTTGTAGTTGTTGAAGACTAGAAAGCAACTGAGCGTACGACTTTGGAAGAGTGTCGAAACGCCGGTCCATCGTCCTTGGCCTCGGTTGATAGGCGGGTCTATTACCCGGTTGTTGTGGTTGGTACTGAGTTGGTTGACGCTGTGGTTGTTGTTGTTGTAGTGGTGCTGCAGCTGGAATGGTCACAGCCGCAACATACGGTTGCTGATGATAGTTCTAAAAGTTATTCCTCCGGTTATCCCTGTTATGATAAGAAGATATGGCACTTGCATCCCCTTCTCTCCTCTTTTGTCCCTGAATGAACGACTTATTCACCCCTGATGAGGATCCACCTCCACTCTGGGTCTTGTATGTCCTCAGGTAATTCTCCACCCTCTCTCTGGTAGAGACTACATCAGCAAAATTGGAGGCATTGCAACCCACCAGGCGCTCCAAATAAGGTCCTGGCAGAGTGTTCATGAACATGTTAGCCATTTTTTTCTCCAACATAGGAGGTTGAACACGGGAAGCTGTTTCTCTCCAGCGTTGAGCGTATTCTCTGAAGCACTCATTGCTTTTAAGAGACAGATTCTGAAGTTGAGTTCTGTCCAGAGCCATGTCTGCATTATACTGATACTGCCTCACGAAAGCCTCAGCCCAATCCCTCCAGCAACGGATGTGGGCTTTGTCCAGCCTCATATACCATTCCAGGGATGCCCTAGCTAGGTTGTCCTGGAAAAAGTACATAAGCAACTTTTCGTCATCGGAGTATGCAACCATTTTATGGAAATAGGCTTGCACATGGGTCTTCGGGCAAGAGTTGCCATTGTATTTGTCAAATATCGGGACCTTGAATTTCGGTGGCACTCTCACACCTAGGACCAGCCCCAAGTCAGCAACCTTTACTCCCAGAGGATCCTGTCCTTCCACTGCCTTCAACCTCTCTTCCAATCTTCTAAACATGGGGTCCACACCATGACCCATACCAAAGTCTTCCTGCAGCAGGGGGAACTGATCGTCCTGATCATTATGAACAGGCTATCGACCGGAGGTGACATATAGGATTGGGATAGGCCCCGGTCCATTGGGTCCATTAGCCTCTCCAGCTGGAGGATCAGTCACCGTCTCTGGTTGAGCAGGGGGATTCCTCTATATCATCTACCTGAGCTCTTGCTGTCCCTGAGCCACCCCTTGAACCACATCCATGAATTGATTCATGCGGATTTTCATCTCGGCGAACTCTTCCTGTAGGCTTTCCATTACTCCTTGTTGGTTTTTGCGGGTACCGTACCGGTGAATGCCTGGGTCAGCTATCCTGCTGATGGAACACCAAACAAACTGAGAACACTGTGGCGGTACCTGTTATGCAAGACATGCTAATGAATATGTAAATACAATGACATGTTTATCAATTCCAAAAGTATTCTACCCCCTAGATTCCAGTCTCTCAATAGATAAACGATGTAAGAAAAAAAGACTAAGTCGTTGATGAGAACCAAGAAAATTCCGACTAGAATCAAGTAGAAGATATAAACCCCACAGAAATGGATAAACATGTGTGAATGATTATGAATGCAAAATGATGTGATGCAAAATGATGTGAATGCAGTGCAGTGGCATGGGAATCAGGATCGCTGTATCTGCTTGAAACATCTGTCAGGTTGCACTATCTGGAGAGAAATTAAGAGCACACCAAACAAAGGTCATGGGATGGATCATGTTATCCTTAATATCAACCACCCATTTTGGTGGATTATGGTTTACACCTTATCAACACCCAAGTTTCATTGATATTAAGGATACCTGATCGGATCAACCATGAATCAAGGGTTTGTTGCAAGTCACGAGCATGTAGTTTAGGTTAAGAACCACCCAAAAGGAGTGTACTAAGGTTTAAACCTGCCAAACATGTTCTACAAAAGGTTCCCATAGTCATAATCCCATCTTTCGGATATTATCGGAGGAACGACTACTCGTATTCCAAAAATATTCTCAAGAGAGACTCTTATGAGTGTATTATCGCATAACAATCGTATCAAATCTTACACTTGTACGACTTTCGCACTACGTCCTACGAATAGGCCAAGATGGGTTTGGTAAACTAAGGTCCTCGGCTTCTAAGGTCTATATTAGAAAAAGTAATGTCTAACCACAACTTACTTGTGTGCCATTATTGATCTCAACACGACCTCCACCAAGTGAATGGGCTTGCAAGTCAACTTGCTAAGGAATAACTCCACACAAGTCGACAAGACTATGCCATTCTCCTATCCTAAGTGCACTCGAGTTCGGGTATAGAACTCATCTCACAAAGATCACCAAGCAGCCATAGCCAGCCAACAGATACAACAATGATATGTACACAATGCAATAAGGTAAAGCAGGTAAATAAATAACTGTACAAAAGCATAAACACCCAATAAACGAACAAACTACAAAAGCTAGGAGGGACTCGCTTAGGGAAACCGGGTCCCCAGCAGAGTCGCCAGTTGTCGCAACCTGAAAAATACAGTGTGCGAAAAAACAACCAGCGAAAGAAAATGACAGAAGAGTCGCCACCGTGCGTTATTTATCCCAAAGGAGGGAAAGGAAACGCTCGAAGTAAACCTTAAAAGAGGAAAGGAAAAGACAAGGTCTCGCAACCAAATCTTGGGATCGGGAGTCGGTTATGCAAGGGAAGGTATTAACACCCCTACGCATCTGTAGTACTCTACGGGATCCACTTTTGTAGTTCTTGTCTAAAGGGTGTGAGTTTATCTTGTGCTGTTTACTAAAAAAAGGGGTTAAATGAAAATGACTCGTGCGGATGTCGTATCCACTGCATACGTATCTCATCTGAATATGAGAATGAGAGTCTTCGTAGCTTGGCTGACCTATGGGTTTGGGGGATGTGTGCTCGCTAAGACATCGCGTCTTATACCTATGTATCTCATCTGGAATGAGAATCAGAGCAAGTCGTAGTTCGGCTAACTACGGGGTTATGGATTGGGTTTTGGCAAACGACGTTACTACGGAATCTACCGGATGCTCGACCTTTAGAGACTTACTCGCCTGTAGTAGAAGGAGTTAATGTGTTCTTAGGAGAAGAAAAATCAATGAGTTGGTAGGGTTAGGGATGCTCATGCAAAAAGGGTCTTGGACGAAGGAACCTGTAAAAAAAAAATAAACACACAAAAACATTGCCTCCTATCGAGGTCTTCCAGCTAGGAAAGCAGTAAAATGCGGGAAAAATGTAAAAGTACCACGTGGATAAAGATCCGAAGTAACAACAATTAGAGGAATGGGAAACCCAGGGATCCTTCCAAGCTAAACACCATTAAAGAAAGTGAGTCAGTACAGGTAATCAGAATAAACCTCCAGATGGTATCCCACAAATAAAGTGGAACACCAGGCAAGCTATCCCTGCAAAAGTCATGTGAGCCTTCACAAAAACTCAACAAAAGGGTTAGTGAAACACGATAAGCTATTTTTTCATGGATAACAGTATGGTTTCAGAAACCTCAAACCCTGTGGCATACACTTCAGAAATTAAACGATTAAGCATTCAAGGCATAGGTTTCACCCATTCATGCATGTGTGAAACCTAACGATATCCACACTTCCAAATTCAAACATAATACATCACACATTTAGAACATTCAAATTGAAGGCGTAAAATAATGGGAATAGGGCAAACCTGATTGGAGAGCTTGATTGAAATTGAGTTGCACCCGTGAGGTTTACAAAACAATCTTTAGGGTTTATGTGAGGCAGAGGTGATTCTGTGCATTTGAGTTTCCTTCAGGGTTTGGACGCTGCTCTGAACTCTGTTAGCTCTTCTCTCACTATCTTTTTCCAGCCAGGGTAATAGGAATAGAATTCCTTTTGTTTCCCTGAAACACTGAATTTATAACCTGATTTTTGTGGACCTGTGGGCTCAAATGAGAGAGGTTCAAGTCCTAGATTTTTTCTTTTTTTTAATTATTTATTTATTTATTTATTTATTTATTTATTTATTTATTTATTTTCAAAACACGTGGGCTTCGCCTAGCGAGCATGACAACTCATGAACAAACCTTTGCTCCTTCAAGATTAACGTTTTGACTGACGAATAGACCCATGTTGGAAGTAACTCAAGTCTCTCCCTTGTGTTGATTGATCATCTAAATAGAGCCCACAAAGTGTCCTGGATGAAGTTCAAGCTTTTTGGATCCGATTCCGATTGCCATGATGAAATGCAAATGCTAAATGACCTAAAAATGAATTCATGCATGAGGTGTAAAGCGTATGCTTCCAGGAAAAATGAAGGGTAAATTTTGGGGTATTACACATATCATTTAACTTGTTTATGTTTATGCCATTTTCACTTTGCTAACTTGAGCCATATATTGTGATTGTGTATATTTGCTTGTGTATTTTGTTTGTGATTGTGGTCTTAGGACCTTAAGATACTTAATAAACTACAAAAACCCTAAAAAAATGTTTGTGTGGACTGTTGGATTTGATCTGAGCTTTGGACTTAGAATTAGGCAACATTCCCTATGCAAAAGGACTTGGCCAATTCCAACATTTATGAAACCAAGTGATTGTGATTTGAGCTTTCATCTAATATAAGTTTTGGGATCCACTTGAGTTCATTTCTTACATGGTCGTGATGCAAATGTTACTTTAAACCTGTGTCTAATGCCTTATTTTGAGCCATTCAAGGAGTATGTCATCTGATACATGGGAAGATTAAGAAAAAGACTGTGAAGTTGCTATCTCGGATATTGCTATCTTTATTTTAAGCATTGCTCTTCATTTTGCTACTTGCTTATTGATATCGCTTGATTTCAAGTCCAAAGGAAAAGTGGGATTCTATATGACATTCTTGTCTATTGGATTGCATCCCATTGGTCAAATCTTTTCAACTCTTAACTTTTAAATTTTTTGCTTAGGATTAGTCTCTTCATCTCCTCCCATTTCTTAAATATCAAATCTCTCCCCCCTTTTCAAAAATCTTATTTGCTTGTGATTTCTAATCTTAGACCCTAATGCAAATTAGAAACTTTGGCCTTACGCCATTGCATTTTAAAAATCTTTTCTTAAATCAAACTTGTAAATGAACTTAACCATATTGCTTAAAATTTCAAAAGACAAAAAGAACTAACACTCATTCAAACTCTTTTAGCCCCTTTGTGCCTCTTTTAAATTTAAATCTCGATTAAAAGTAATTAACTCATTTTGAAATTGATACCACGAACTACAAGGTTTTGATCCTTCATTTTTATGTTGGTAGGGACGCACAAGTCTAAAGGTGTTGTCAAACACAAAAATATAATTAATGAATTCTTTTCTCATCCCCACACTCTATTTATTACAAACATCGTTTATACCAAAACACATACACACATAAAAAAGGGCTCCCTAGGAGTACCTAGGACACTTTGGGTGGTAACACCTTCCCTCTGTGTAAACAACCCCCTTACCTGTAATCTCTGGCATTTTATTAGTTTTGATTTGAAAACTTCTTATCTTTGGGTTTTTTTCGTACTTTTCCCTTTTCCTTTGGAAACAATAAAAGCGTGGTGGCGACTCTAGTTTTATTGACGTCAAGTCCTTTTGCATAGGGAATGCTGCCTAATTCTAAGTCCAAAGCTCTGATCAAATCCAACAGTCCACACAAACATTTTTTAGGGTTTTTTTGTTTATTAGGTATTTTAAGGTCCTAAGACCATAAACACAAACAAGATACACAAACAAATATGTAGAATCACAATATATGACTCAAGTGAGCAAAGTGAAAATGGCATAAACATAAACAAGTTAAATGATATGTAAAATGGCAAATGGAATGATAAATGACTTGAACTTAAATTGCATAAAGTAAATGACTTGAAATTAAAAGCATTAATAATAAAAGTTAGTCAAATGTTAGTTGATTAGATGTTAGTGAAGTTTTGTTTTTCAATTGATTAAGTCATTCTTTGGAGAACACTCAACCCTCTTATTCACAAGCATGGATCCTTGAACCAAGGCATCTTCCAAAGGATGGAAAAAATTCCAAGCTTCCACATAATACCATGAAAGTGGGGAGACTTACAATGTCACTTACTAGAATGCTATGCTTTTGGGTCAAAATTTAGCGCTGTGTTAAGCAATCGTAATTGGATTTATGTAAAAGTCACAACTATCTGAGGCTGGGAAATAATTTTTTTGGTGTTAATGCATGTTAGAGATATGGTATAATGAACCATACACCTAAAACATACCACACACAAAAAGAAAATGATCAAAGGGTGGACCTAATCTCACCCACACTTGTATTGGTTCATCTAACATGAAGTTATTGATGAACCAATTAGCCTTAGGATATCGAGACTTCATTGGTCAATGAAAGGGATGGGATATAATGCGATTGAAGATGAAGAGGGAGGGGAGATGAGACAAACACAAATTGGTCATGGAAGGAATTTTATCAAATTAAAATCATTCATTCATTTTGGCAGATGAAATGTAAATTTCATCAAACCCCTAAGTCCAATGATTTTAATCCAACAAAAGTCAAATTAACCTTGACCAAGGCCCAAACACATTGTCAAACTTCACAAGTCAATAAAAATGGCTCAACATAATTTCTACACAATTAATCAATTAAAAATCAAATTAAAATGCATTTAAATTAAATTATGTTTGATCAAAAACCTAAAACTTCTTCAAAACACCAAATAAATGACCAAGGGATTTATCCTAGGTCAAACAAGGTGAAAGGACCTTAGACAAAAAATTTAATTTTTTTTTGAAAAGTTAGAAGTATTTTTAAACAATTAAAAATGTGCACAAAAACAATGAATTCATGAAAAATATCAAAATTAATCTAAAAAATAATTTTAATTCAGAAAATGAAAGAGGAAAATATTTGAATTTTTTTGGTGAAAGTCCCATATTTTTTGGATTAAAAATGAAATTGATATGAATTAATTAAAATAATGGATTAAATGAAATAATCAGAAATTCAAAAAAAGGAGAGCCATCTGATCTCCCTCATTAAGTGAGGCAGCAGATCATATGGTTGGAAACACACGTTCCACATGTTCTCCAGTCAACTGTCCCACACGGGTGGTAATTAGAAGCAAGGGACGAGATTAAAACATTTGAACTGGATCCTATGGTTGAGATATGTGATAACACATCACTGGAGCTAGGGCTCCGGTCTTCTTTTCTGGTGGACCTCACAGGACTGGTCCACCATCAACCATCACCAAAATGAAAAACAAGGACATGGATTTAAGAAAAAATGCTCAGGAGCTCGAATCTGGCCTCAATTTTGTCCCATTCCAAGTATATAAAAAGATACAGGGATTTGAATTTTGAGGATCATGAACTGAGTTGCTTCGATTTGACCTCAAAGCAACTCAATCTTCTTGCCTACATTGATAGGACTTCAGACAACCAAAAATCAACAAGAATAGTGAAGAATTAAAGGAGAATCGAAGAGATGAAAATTCGGAAAATTCACCTTCAATGGAGCTTCAGCTTGGCACGATGTTGCTTTCAATTATGCTTGGCCTTGCTTCAAATGCTTGATGGAAGGGAAATGGATCAAAGAAAGGGATGGACTCTTGGAGTTTCAATCTCAAAACAGATGGAGAATTGAAACTCGATTTTCAAAGAAAATCTTCAAGTTTATCCTTCAATGGTGAGGGTTTGAGGTTGCAGGTTCAAAGCTTGGGCATGACGTCCTCAATTCTGAGCAATGAGGGTCTTATTTATAGGCCATGAGATTGATTTCCACACACTTCCAATTTTGGAAAATTTTGATATTCTCCCTTGCATGGTTGCATGGGCGTGTTAGGCCCATGAGATAATGTCATCTGACCCATAATTGAGTGTGCACCATTTTGAAATCATGTTACAAGTCCATGATAATGTATGTGAAAAATGGAAGTTGAAATTATCCAAATGGTCTTTTAACTTACACCCATGCGCAAGTCCTTTATACTTTGACCAAATGAGATGATCTTGGACTTTTTGGAAAGGTGAGATCAAGGGGAATGACTTTCACGTTGAACACTTTTTATTTTTAAGCTTGGATCATGATGAATTTTAAGGTGGAAGTTTGGGAAATCAAACATATTTGAAAATTTTATAAGTCCCTAGTCAAATGTTCACTTCTTCCACCTTGAAAAACTTTTTCTATGGACTTCAAATGAGAAACATTATTTCATAAAAGTTGTAGATATTTTAAACCTCTTAAATTTAGTCACAAATTTGATCTCATTTGTATTTGTCATGAAGGAGGTATGCATTTTAGAAGTTGAGGAAAATCACTTGTTCAATGGTATTGGCCCAAAATGACCTATAATGTTTCCTCTTGGCACATGCATTTGAAAGTTGAATTTGCACTTCCTCCAAACATAAAAGTTGAAGTAGACATCTTGAATATGATCATTCAATTTGAATGGATTCCATCTCATAAATATTGAGCAAGTTATTATCTTGGGAAGCTGACCTCCAAACTAGCGTTCAGACAAAATGACCTATAATCTTTCACCATAAAAAATGACTTTCCAAGCAAAAATAGCTCTTGACCTTAAAATGAAAGTTGTTTGGAATGTTATTTTGAGTAACTTTAATCTTGGAATAATTTTAATATGACAAATATTGTAGGAGATAGGGTCTAGGGATCACTAGTTTTGACTAGTTGACTTTCTCTGGTCAACCACCATGAACCAACTTGCTAGCTTGATATTCTCTTGACTTTTGGGACTCATGGAGGATAATATATGCATAAGATGATGTAATGTGAAGCATCCCTTTAAATATTTGATCAATTGTTGAAGAAACTTATTGAAGAAGTCACACAAGATACTGTAGCGGGGTATTCGTTACCTTTAGATTTATGGACTAAATCAAAAATAAACCATACAAGTCGAGTCGCCACCGCACTTCTATTTATCCAAAGGAAAGGTTAGAACACGAACAAAAACCGAGAAGTTTTATCGAATAAAAAACTAATAAAAATGTCAGAGATTGGGGTAAGGGGGTTGGTTATGCAATGGGAAGGTTTTAAGCACCCAAAACATCCTAGGTACTCCTAGGGAGCCCTTTTCACAATTTGTTGTAAGGTAGGTTGGTATTTGTGAAAATTATTTGTGCAAAACATGATTGGGGAGATGAGAGGAGAATATACAAGTTATTTACATTTTTTGTGTTTGAATGGATAAACTCATTGCCTATGTACCATCTTAAAAAAGATTAGGATCGAAACCTCGTAGTTCGGGATAAAAATCTCAAAACAAGTTGGTGAATTGATTGGTCCAAAAGCCTTAAGATCTTTTGTTATCCAAGGGAGAAAACTCAACCTAAAACCACAAATCCACCATGTGAGGATAGCTTCAACATGCTAGTGAGGGGTTAACACTATAATAAGCATGGAAGACTCATTGTCCATCACTAAGGATATAGGTGAGTATTATATCTACCTCAAGGATAAATCAAACCTAATAGCTAATGGTTATGAAAAGTTTTGATAAGGAGTGGCCATTGAAACCACAAAAACATTTGAATGAGTTATATTTACCAATGAAAAGTATTTACAAACTATGGTCAAAGTTGACTTAAAGATTCAATTCAAAATAAGTGTTATGAAAAGAAAGTTTGAAAATCAAAAGCATAATTCTTAGGTTTCTAATGTTTGAAAACAAATGTTAATGTTTGCACAAAAGTTTTGGCTTGGGTTAGAGTGGAGGGAAGAAGAAGAATGACTAAGTCCTAAGAATACAAGAGATGAAGGAGAAGAAACAAGACCACAAATGGAGTTCCCTTCTTGAGATCATATTGATGATCCAAGTAGCTCCCATCCTTTGGAATAAGCTAGCAAATAAGTGTATACTCAAGAAATCAATCAATCAAGAAAAGCTCTTAGGAATCCTCCAATGGCTCTTGTATCTCTCACTTTAGATGCACATGACAATGATTCTTCAATTTGGCTCAAATAGGAATCCCTAGCACAAAAGCACACATATCAAAAAGTTCCATAATGCAAACCAAGAATGGATAAGAGTGAGTTTAGAAATTGGGTCCTTTCCATCTTCAACATTAAGGCCTTTTTTACTCCATTTTTGCATAGGGAATGTCCTAGAATCTAAGTCCTTTTGTCCATTTTGCATTTGGTTCACAAAAATCACAACAAAACACAAGCACAATAATATATACACAATTATATGCTCAAGTGAGCAAAAGGAAAATTGCATTAACATAAATATGTGCTCAAATGAGCAAAGGGCAAAAGCAAATGAATAATATGTACAAGAATAGTAAATTGTATAAATGTAAAATGCAAGAATTAAATGTTAATGGTAAATGGTTAGTGTTAGTGTTCCATAAGGCAATTTAGCGCTATGTTAAGCAATCGTAAGTGGACTAATGTAGTAGTCACACCTATCTGAGGCCGGTCAATAAAAATGTAGGCAGCAACATAAGTTAGAGATCTTGATTAGTGAATCAAGCTCCTATAACTTTCCATGCCAAAAGAAGATGAGAAATGATGTTGTATTGATTTAGGTTCTTGGCTTGATTGGGAAGCAATCTATCCTTAATGCAAAACCATTCACTTGATCTATGATCAAGATGAATTAGATTTGAATCAAGGAAGGTTAAACCTCCCATACATCAAGGCTAACCACCAATCTTTAACTCATTGATCAAAAAGAAAAGGATGAAGAAGAAGAAAGATGAATAAGAAAGTGCATTAATGGAAATCAAATGAGGTAATCAACATATATTGACCAAAGATAGATGGAATCAAGGTCAAACATTAGTAAACAGAAGCAAGATGAAGTTGAGAAGTCAAGAAACAAATAAATTATTTTTGGTATTTTTCAAAATTAAAATAATACTTGAATTAAAATAAACAATTAAAGGTCAAACTTCAAATCCATTTCAAATCAACTTTGAAAAGTCCAAATGGATCATCCTAAGTTCAACAAGGACAAACAAAGTTTGACAAAAAATTTCAGCATTTTTAGAAACCAAAAACTATTTTTAAACAATTAAAAATGCATAAAAATAACCTAATTGAAATAAAATCTCAAATAAATCTCAAATCAATTAATAAATTGATTAGAATATTTTTCGAGATCCATCACCATTCAAAGAGGTTGAGAAAATATTTTTGTATTTTTTGAATATCAAAAACTATTTAAAATGAATTAAAAATAACCAGAAAAGAGAAAATTCATAAAAAATACCAAATGATAAAATAAAAAATATTAAAAATCATTTTTAGAAACAAGAAATTAAAAGAGAAATAATGCAATTGGTCTCACATTTTTTGGACCAATAATGAATGAGATATGATTTTTTGAAATGAAATAGAATAAAAGAAATAAAATGGAAATTAAAATAAGAAATTAAAAATAAGGAAAAGCGTGAGGCGTTGGATTCAAGCTCATTAATTGAGCTGGCACATCAGACGAATCACACGCGCGCGTCCACCCAACACTTAAGTCAATGTGCATCATTCAGCCAATAAAAAAGTCATAAGAAAGAAGGTGTACACCACCGTCTTCTCCGGCGAGGCCAGAGATTCCGGTGAGAGTTGCAGAGAATAAACCTTCACCAAATGAGGCGATCTATACAGCAATGGAAAGCTGCGGTGATGTACATCACCCCTGTACCATCTATTTTCACTCTAGACTTCCATGGAGAGAGAAATCAGAGGTTGGAAAAAAATGGTGTTCAACTGAAACTAAATGGATTTGCAAAATTCAAAGCACAGTTAAGTTGCCTCTGATGAGAGGACTTCAGCCAACCCAATAAATGCAAGAAACAAGCTATAAACAAAGAGACTCGAAGAAAATAAGTTTGAGCATCCACCTCTGAAATGTGGATCTGAAGGGCACGAATTCTCTTAGATATTGCTTGCAGTATGATCTCAGGATGAAGATGAAGCAAGGTCAAGGAACTATGAGTCTGAAAATCAACCAATGAAGTTGAAATTCAGATCTGAAAATTTGAAAAGAAAGAGAGAGTTCCTTTAAGTGAGGCTATGGAGGGATTATTGCAGCATAACAGGCGCCTTCAGGTTGTCAAATTATGAAGCCTTGCACCCTTATTTATAGCAAATGGCAAAGGTATACATGAGCAATGCATGTGCATGAATGGAGAGGGCCTCCATGCATGGGCCTGTACAGGCGCATGGAGGGCCCAATTCCTCTTGGTTTGGCAAGCTGAGATCATAACATAATGGAATGGTCGTGCAGGAATGATACCATTAGCTTGTGCAATGAGTTTTCAATTAGTTTCCAAAAATGCACTAAAATATTATCCTCTTCGAAAATTCCATCTCCAAAAATAGAACATGGCCTTATGGGTAATTGTAGAAACCTCTTGGAATGAGGATCAATTGTTATTTGAACAAAACTTCATTTGGAATTGGGAAATTGATGAAAATTGATCATGAAGTGCAAGGTGCAAAATATGTGTGTGTGAAAATTTCCAAAAATGGTCAACTTCAAGCCCTTCTGTTTCAATGATGAAAGCTCCAAATGGAAAAACCTTAAACATAAAAGTTTTAGATATTTTCAAGGCAATCAATTTGGACTCAATTTTTGCATCATTTGGATTTTTGATGAGAAAGTTATGGGCACTTGAAGTTGGACTTTTTCACATTTCAATGCCTTTGGTCCAAAATGACCTATAATGTTTTACATTATCACATGTATTTCTTTTAGGATTATGAAAATTTTCTCAACATAACAAATTAAGTAGACATCTTAAAATTTCCAATTCATTTGATACTACCTCAAAATCAATGAGTTATGTTCTTTGGAAGTTGACCCAAAATTAGGGTTTCAGTCAAAATGACCTATAATGTTTTGAAATGGATGATGACCTTTCAAGCTTCAAATCAATTTTTGGTGAACATGAAAGTTGTTCATATGGTTATTAAGAAAGTGTTTTATCTTGGGGTCATCTCCATTTGACAAACACATCAAAAGTTAGGTCTCAGTGTACTTCAAAATAGTCAGATGAATTGACTGATCAACTTCTCAAATCCATGCCTCAAATCTTGATGAATTAATGATTGAGGACAATCAAGTAAGCTCAAATATGCACGAAATGATGAATGGAAGAACTTCTCTTTATTTTATTTGATCATGGGTTGAGGTTGCTTCATGAGCAAGGCACGGTTGATGAATAGTTGAATTAGGGTTTCCTTGGGAAACAAGCCTCAAGCTCTTTGGTTTGCTTTGATCAAAATGATGAATTGGGATACTTGGGAGGCATATGTGATGATTGAGAGCTTTGGGAACCATTGTCATGCTTGATTTCACCTTCACTTGGCCATATCAATGAGCATAGGGTCTCCTAGAAGCCTTGGATCTTATGATTGCTCAAGCTACAAAATAGAAGATGTTAGTGAACTATTTTTGTGCTTTTGGTTAGTAATCAAAGTAAGGAAAGCAATAATATACAATTCAAGCATTATTGGTGATCCCAAACCAACTCACAAGTGTTCCCACCCAAAGGTTAGGATCCAAGATGCTATGATCCTTGAGCCAAGATGCAAATGCAATGTTATGATACCCAGATGAATTAGGGTTTCCAAGGAAAACAAGCTCCAAACTCTTGATGATTTCTTGATCAAAATAAAATGTTAAAATCATGGGGATCCATATATGATGGTTAGAGCCAATGTAAACCAATTCTTGATTGTGATCCTTGCATTAAGGGTCTTAAACCTTAGATATGAACTTGATAGAGCATAGGTGAGCATACACACTACCTACAAAAGCAAAAAACTACACATTGGCATATTTTTTGGTATTTTGGTTAGTAAATAATAAAAAAACAAAGTATGATACTATCAAATTGTGCTTGGTGACCTCTCCCAATGAAACCCAATGAATGAGGGGTAAGGAGGATGTCAAGGTGTGATCTCAATGCTAATGCATATGATGATATAGCATGAGGGATATTAGGGTCAAAATTGGGGACTTACATTTTCCCTTATTTAAGGGCGTTCTAGCTGAGGAGATGAAGGTTAAAATCTTCATATCGACTTAGTAGAATGGACTTAAATAACAACAATAGAAACATATTTTGGTCCCTAAGAGACCTCATGATGCATATTATATGAATGTTCAAATTAATTTCTGTGGGGAAAATATGGTCACAGTGGAAAAGAATCTGGAGATACTGAAAATCCGCAGGAGCATAATGCCTTCCATAAGGAAAACTCACTGGGGAGACAGAGACTTTGGGGATAAAAAAGTTGTGCGTAGGCCAGACTACGACTTTAAACTGCTGGGGGACACAAGGGATTCCATGAAAATAAATAAATGGAAGGACTCAGCCGGGGATAAAGGGGAAAATTATAGGGGAAACGGGTAAGTCGGGACAAAACTGAAATACTCGAACCAAACAGGAAATGGAGATTTTACTGAGGAAATACGCACAAACTTAACTAGGGAAGAATTATCTTCAACACAGGAGTGACAAAAGTATATTATCCATTACCGGTTACTGGGTAATGAGATAACATAATCTGACAGAGAGGACATCCGTTACCAGTTAGGGTAAACATATCGAGGATGACTCGCTGAGGAACACATGAGGTGTACTCATTACTACTTATTGGCTAAGAATAACCAGCTGGGGAAAATCCAAATAGGATTTACAACTACCGGTTACTGGGCAGAAGACCGCAAAGAAAGAGAATATCCGTCACTGGTTAAAGTGAACATATCAAGGATAGACTCAAATGGGATAATATATGTCATCATTTAAGATGAACATATCAAGGATATGTTGTCGGGGAAAAGTAGAAATTACATCTATCAGTTACTGGATAGAATACCGAAAAGAGATAGACTCCGAGGGGAGAAATAAGATTTATCACTACTGGTTACTGGGAAGAAGACCGCAAAGAGAAGGAAACCCGTCATCGGTTAGGATGAACATATCAAGGATTAACCCTCTAGGGAATGAAATAGGGATTACAACTACCTTTTATTGCATAGAATACCAAAACGAGAATATTTGTCATCGGTTAAGATGAACATATCAAGGATAGACTCAAAGGGGAAGAATACCCGTCATCGGTTAAGATGAACATATCAAGGATAGACTTCCCGGGAAACATGAAAACGGATCCGCTGGGGAAAATAAGAGGAAGTAGATTATTTTTACCAGGTATTGGGTAAGAGTAAAGAACTCGCAGACCGAGAAGAATATTACCATTTACTAGGTAACAGACTCTCAGGGGATCAGGGTATCTATCTAGGCAAGATCTAGAAAGAAAAAACCAATCAAAGACTCAACCCAATGAGGATATAACTCATGGGGAATGGTTCCATCCAGATAATCAACTAGGGAGGAAGCTGAAATAATGATCATCCACGAGGAATTACCATTGACACTCTATAATTGAAAGAGGACAGACACACCAAATCTGTGTAGGGGAGAGGATACCACCATAGCAGAGGATTAGAAAAAGAATGAATCACAAAATGCAATAATAATGCAATGATGAAATCTATGGATGTATATGTATATGTATATATGATGATTATGCTGACAAAACAATCACAAGGATATAAATGTCAATGGTTTGAATCATCGTTACAACACTCGGTCAATCTCAACAGGATGAAGGCATCAATTAGAGAAAGAGATGTTAAGGATGAACATGAATTATCCGTCTCGAAGGCTCGACCCTGGCTGGGGAAAGAGGAAAAATTTGCAGAGGACCTGCACCGTCAATTCTGCGGGGAATTTTAGGTCAACACCATATCAAATGGGAGACAACCTTGCAAAGGACCAGAAATATTGCTCAAGAATTAGTGTTAACAGGGATCAGGCACAAACTCTGCTGATGACTCGAGCAGGGTAACAATCTGTGCTGAGTCTATGCAAACCGCTGAGACGATGCGCCTACAACTCAAAGATAGGGAGGAAAATACGAACTCAGTTGGGGATACCAAAAAACTCAGCTGGAAGTTGAGTTGCCGCTCGGAAAAGATGACCGAACCAACTGCTTGGGGAAAACCAACAATGCTTCTCATTTTGGGACTTACCTGTTCTCAGACCGCTGTTGATGTTCCTTTAATGGAAATGATTCCTCTTAAAAAGTAATTGCTTTTATTATTTTAAGAAAAACATGATTTTGATTTTTAAATTCGATTTCAAAATGATCATCATAAAATTTAATTCTATTTAGCTGAATAAATAAGAGTAGAAACAATTGGAGAAAAAGATCAACTTTATTTAATAGAATGGTAGTCTATAAATGACAAGACTCCATAGATCTTTAAAAAAGTTGAAAAATGGTAAACTACATGGAAGATGGCTACATTGAATATAATGATCACTACTCCTTCTACAAACTTTGATACCCACTGTGCTCTTAGCTTTGGTTGAAGATGAATCAGAACCAAATGACGTGCTCAATAATGTCTTCAAGACTGAAGATCAACAGGATGCAGTTACTTGCCATAATCCCTAATTTTTGCGTGAATTTCCCCAAGGCGGGGTACTCAATTTATCGGGATAAATCTTTATGTTTTATGTCTCTAACTTTTTCCTGGATTGCCCGTTCGGGTTTTCAATCCACCGAGACGCTCATTTTGCCTAAGCCGCCCTTTCGGGTTTTCAACTTAGCGAGCTATTCTTTTCTTTTTAGGAGAAGTATTTCTTGACTGCATCGGCATTCACAGGACGCGTGAACTCTACATCATCCATTCTTGTAAGAATCAAAGCACCACCTGAAAAGGCTCTCTTAACAACATATGGGCCTTCATAATTAGGAGTCCATTTGCCCTTAGAATCCGGTTTGAAAAATAAAATCTTCTTGAGCACAAGGTCACCTCTTCTGAACACCCAAGGCCTAACCTTCTTATCAAAAGCTTTCTTCATTCTTTGCTGATATAACTGACCATGACACATGGCAGTTAACCTCTTCTCTTCAATTAAGTTCAATTGGTCATATTTGGTCTGACACCATTCAGCTTTTGTCAACTTGGCTCCATCAAGACATGCAATAATGGGATCTCAACTTCTACTCGGAGTACATCTTCCATGCCATAAACAAGTGAGAAAGGGGTTGCCCCTGTTGAAGTGTGGGTGGATCTACGATACCCGTGTAAAGAAAATGGGAGCATCTCATGCCAATCCTTGTACGTCACAACCATTTTCTGAATGACCTTCTTGATATTCTTATTTGCAGCTTCAACAACCCCATTCATCTTGGGTCTATAGGGAGAAGAGTTATGGTGTGCAATCTTGAAGTCTTTGCAAAGAGCTTTCACCATGTTATTATTCAAGTTCGATCCATTATCAATAATGATCTTACTTGGCACACCATACCGACATATAATCTGATTCTTGATAAACCTTATAACAACTTGCTTGGTTACATTTGCATACGATGTCGTTTCAACCCACTTTGTGAAGTAGTCAATAGCCACCAGAATGAAACGATGTCCATTTGAAGCTTTGGGCTCAATCATGCCGATCATATCAACTCCCCACACGGAGAAGGGCCATGGAGAGGAAATGACATTTAATAGTGTCGGTGGAACATGAATCTTATCTGCATATATTTGACACTTTTGGCATTTCTTCACAAACTTGCAACAGTCAGATTCCATTGTCAGCCAATAGTAACATGCTCTCAACATCTTGTTAGCCATAGCGTGTCCTTTGGAATGAGTACCAAAGGAACCTTCATGGAATTTAGTCATCAATAAGTCTGTTTCGTGTCTATCCACGCATATGGGCAGAACCATATCGAAGTTTCTCTTGTAAAGCACATCACTATTCAGGTAGAAGTTGCCAGCTAATCTCCTCAAAGTCTTCTTATCTTTCAAAGATGCTCCAGATGGGTAAACCTGACTTTGGAGAAAACACTTGATGTCAAAATACCATGGCTTTTCATCTTTGACTTCTTCAATAGTAAAGACATGAGTTGGCCTATCAAGACGCATCATAGTCAAATTGGGAACTTCATTCCAGAATTTTACCATAATCATTGAAGCCAACGTTGCAAGAGCATCTGCCATCCGGTTTTCATCTCGAGGGATATGGTAAAATTCAACCTTTGTAAAGAAAGTTGAAATCCTCCTCGCATAATCTCTATATGGTATTAAATCGGGTTTATTCGTCTCCCATTCACCTTTGATCTGATTTACAACCAAAGTTGAATCTCCATAGACGTCCAGATACTTGATTCTGAGATCAATAGCCTCTTCAAGCCCCATAATGCAAGCTTCATACTCAGCCATATTGTTTGTACACTTGAAACTCAATCTAGCTGTAAACGGAAAATGAGTGCCTTGAGGAGTAATAATCACTACCCCAATGCCATTACCATACTGATTAACAGCTCCATCAAATACCATGCCCCAACGGAAACCAGGTTCTTGCCCTTGTTCTAGCAATGGTTCATCAAATCCTTCACCTTCAGGTACAAGATCTCTTCGTCAGGAAAATCATACCGCACTGACTGATAATCTTCAATAGGTTGGTGAGCCAAATGGTCAGCCAAGACACTACCTCTAATCGCTTTTTTAATTCGGTATTCGATTTCATACTCGGATAACAACATCTGCCAACAGGAGATCTTCCCTGTTAAAGTAGGCTTCTCAAAAATATACTTGATTGGATCAATTTTGGATATCAACCAAGTAGTATGATTCAACGTATACTGGCGCAGACGCTTAGCAGCCCAAGCCAATGCGCAATAAGTCTTTTCTAGCATAGAATACCGAGTCTCATAGTCGGTGAACTTCTTACTGAGGTAGTAAATAACATATTATTTCTTTCTGGTTTCATCTTGGTGACCAAGAACACAACCCATACTTTCTTCCAACACAGTCAAATACATGATCAACAATCTTCCTTCAACAGGCGGAGACAGAATCAGAGGCTCAAGCAGATACTCCTTGATTCTGTCAAAAGCTTTCCAAAGAAGCTTGAATATAGGCGCATACGTGGAAGTGATATGAGATATGAATCTTGAGATATAATTCAAGCGGCCGAGAAAACCTCTAACTTGCTTCTCAGTTTTGGGCGCAGGCATCTCTTGTATTTCTTTGACCTTGGTAGGATCAACTTCAATACCCTTCTCGCTGACAATAAAGCCCAACAACTTACTAGAGAGAACATCAAAAGTACATTTATTGGGATTCAAGCATATTTTGTACTTCCTCAAACGCTGGAATAGCTTCAACAAATGCTCAACATGTCATTCTTCATCACTTGATTTAGTAATCATATCATCAACATAAACTTCGATATCTTTATGCATCATATCATGAAAAAGAATGGTCATTGCTCTCTGGTATGTTGCACCAACATTCTTTAAATTGAAAGGCATCACTCTATAACAGGATGTTCCCCAGGGTGTAATGAATGTGGTCTTCTCCATATCCTCGGGTGTCATTTTGATCTGATTATAACCGGAAAATCCATCCATAACCGAAAAGACTTTGAATTTAGTTGTATTGTCTACCAACATATCAATGTGTGGCAGAGGAAAATCATCTTTCGGACTAGCTTTGTTCAAATCTCTATAATCGACACACATGCAGACTTTTCCATCCTTGTTCGGAACATGCACGATATTAGCCACCCACTGCGAATACTCAGCGGTAACAAGGTAGTCGAAATCGATCTGCTTTTGTACTTCTTCTTTGATCTTTACTGTCATATCAGGATGAGTTCTTCTCAACTTCTGCTTGACCGGCTGGCATTCTGGCTTCAACGACAATCTATGCTCCACAATCTCATAATCCAAACCAGACATGTCTAATTAGGACCAAGCAAACACATATGAATATTCTCGAAGAAGATCAACCAACCCCTTCCTGGCTTCTAGACACAGTTGAGACCCAATCATGACTTCCTTCACATCATCTTCGGAACCCAAGTTGACTAACTCAATCTGCTATTCGAATGGCTGAATGGCTTTATCCTCGTGCTTAAGTAGACGAGATAATTCATCAGAAATTTCTTCATCACTTTCTTCCTCAGCCTCAAACACAGGGAATTCAAAGTTTGGAGAAGGAGTAGGATCATTGTATTCAATAGGTTCAAAAACCAACCTTCATAATGATTTGATATTTTGATTTTAAAGAAGTGAATTGTGACCAAATATTATGCAGATGGACAATTATTATTTATTTATGTTTTTTGTGATTACCATTTGGGTAATGCTAACTTGTGCCCTAGGGGCACAAGTTAAAACCTTTATTGATTTTGTCAATACAAACTTTCTATAAATGGATTTCTTAACTTGTGCCCTAAGGGCACAAGTTAGCATTACCCTTACCATTTTTAGAAAAGCAAAAAGTAAAAATAAAATCATCATAGATGTGGATGAATAGAATTGCATTTTTTTATTATAAAATTTGAAAACGCCCAACAATGCTCACATATCCCTTAGGCATATGAGAAGGATTTTTCTAAAAACAAATGAAAAACAAATTACTTAGAGCGATGGACAATAATAGGAACATCAAGAGCAACCCAATTGTTGCAAGCCTTTCCATGCGTCACAAAATTGGCCCAATCTTCATCTTCGTCTCCCTCAATCACAATGGTTGAGTGTTGTTCATTACCTTGGATGACCCCTCCTCTACGGAAACTCGGTCGCATATCTTCAGCTTTGACAAGAGACGACCCTCGCTGAAATTCCAACCCGAATTTGTTCTTGTTCTCAGCGACCTCTACCATACGGCCCCACTGATCTGAACTGCCATCTTCAATAATTTTCTGCGCATCCTTGAAAGAAGACATGGGTGCCCCAATTTTCTTCACTTCAGCAAAAGACATAGCTTGGAACGGAGTTCCAACCTCCTTCTCAGCTTAAACATACGTGAAAGATGACAAATGGCTCACCAACAACACTTTCTCTCCACCCACAATGACAAGCTTGCCATTCTTCACAAATTTCAACTTTTGGTGTAGAGTAGACGTCACAGCTCCAGCCTCATGGATCCATGGCCTTTCCAACAAGCAGCTATAGGCCGGGTTGATATCCATTACTTGAAAAGTAATTTGAAAATCACTCGGACCTATCTTCACTAGAAGGTCCACTTCTCCTATAACAGTCTTGCGAGAACCATCAAAAGCTTTGACGATTACGCCACTATACCTCATCGGGGCGCCTTGGTAGGATAATATGGACAAAGTTAACATGGGGAGTACATTCAAAGAAGAACTGGTATCAACTAGCACATTTGACAATGCATCCTCCTTACAGTTCATCGATATATGCAGTGCCAGATTGTGATTTCTTCCTTCTTCTGGAAGTTCTTCATCACAAAAGCTCAAGTTGTTACAGGAAGAGATGTTAGCCATAATATGGTCAAATTGATCCACAGTTACATCATGCTCCACATAAGCTTTCTCTGGCACTCTTTGCAATGCTTCTCTGTGCGCTTCATAATTCATGAGCAGAGACAACACTGAAATCATTAAAGGAGTTTGGAGTAGCTGCTTCACCATATTAAATTCACTTTTCTTAATCAATCTCAACACTTCATCATCATCATTAGGCTTCAATTTGCTGGATTCACCAGACTGACACATTGGAGCACTAATTGGGTTCATTGCAGGTACATCAACCTTCTTACTAACAAACACATCATCTACCACCTCTTTTGGAAAGACAGGTCCAAAAACACGACCGATACGGGTCAGTTTCGCAATATCGATGATATTCACAACAGAATTGGTCATAGGCAACGGAAGCTCTTGACCGTTCTCCACCATGGTAGCATTGTATTAGTAAGGAACAAATCTATCGGATGTATACGGGACGGAACCCGCTAACCGTATTACTAACGGCGCTACCGATCTGTTGATGTTGTTATTGCTACTGCTGTCAAACTGAATTACAACCCACTCAGGGGTCTGGAACACTAGAACAATAACATTCACATCATCTATATCCCTCGACTGTCGAATCTGGATTACATTCTCATCCATCAATTTTTGAATATCTCTCTTGACGATGACGCACCCTCAAGGGTTTACACTGCAAGTTGCATAAGCATCATGGTAGTGCTCGTAATCACTGACCAAACATAAAGTCCTATGCATCTCCACAAAGGACCTATGGATACGTCGTACATCGAAGACTCGGAAGCTTCCTGGACAACCATCTACCATATTAATAGAGGAATTACCATGAGTGGGCAATGGGTTAGCTTTCAGGTTCAGCGCACGGTCCTCAAAGGACACCATCCCACTTTTTACAAGCTTCTGGACCTCATACTTCACAGGGCTGGTCTTCTTCTCCGTTGGACCTCACAGGGCTGGTCTTCTTCTCCGTTGGACCTCACAGGGCTGGTCTACCATCAACCATCACTAAAATGAAAAACAAGGGCATGGATTTAAAGAAAAAATGCTCAGAAGCTCGAATCTGGCCTCAATTTTGTCCAATTCCAAGTATATAAAAAGATACAGGGATTTGAATTTTGAGGATCATTAACTGAGTTGCTTCGATTTGACCTCAAAGTAACTCAATCTTCTTGCCTACATTGATAGGACTTCAGACAACCAAAAATCAACAAGAATAGTGAAGAATTGAGGGATAATCGAAGAGATGAAAATTCTGAAAATTCACCTTCAATGGAGCTTCATCTTGGCACGATCTTGGTTTCAATTATGATTGGCCTTGCTTCAAATTCTTGATAGAAGGGAAATGGATCAAATAAAGGGATGGACTCCTGGAGTTTCAAACCCAAAACAGATGGAGAATTGAAACTCGATTTTCAAAGAAAATTTTCAAGTTTATCCTTCAATGGTGAGGGTTTGTGGTTGCAGGTTCAAAGCTTGGGCATGAGGTCCTCAATTCTAAGCAATGAGGGTCTTATTAATAGGCCATGAGATTGATTTCCACACACTTCCAATTTTGGCAAATTTTGAAATTCTCCTTTGCATGGTGGCATGGGCGTGTGCTAGGCATATGAGATGATGTGACCTGATCCATAATGGAGTGTACACCATGCTTGATGGAAGGGAAATGGATCAAATAAAGGGATGGACTCTTGGAGTTTCAAACCCAAAACAGATGGAGAATTGAAAATCGATTTTGAAAGAAAATTTTCAAGTTTATCCTTCAATGGTGAGGGTTTCTGGTTGCAGGTTCAAAGCTTGGGCATGAGGTCCTCAATTTTGAGCAATGAGGGTCTTATTAATAGGCCATGAGATTGATTTCCACACACTTCCAATTTTGGCAAATTTTGAAATTCTCCTTTGCATGGTGGCATGGGCGTGTGCTAGGCCTATGAGATGATGTGATCTGATCCATAATTGAGTGTACACCATGCTGAAATCATGATAGAAGTCCATGAAAATGTGTGTGAAAAATGAAAGTTGAAATCATCCAAATGGTCCTTTAACTTACACCCATGCG
The DNA here is from genome assembly GCF_024323335.1 of Lathyrus oleraceus. NCBI lineage: Eukaryota > Viridiplantae > Streptophyta > Magnoliopsida > Fabales > Fabaceae > Lathyrus > Lathyrus oleraceus. Next base: position 177,155,361 of record NC_066579.1, read on the forward strand.
TAAGTCCTTTATACTTTGACGAAATGAGATGATCTTGGACTTTTTGGAAAGGTGAGATCAAGGGGAATAACTTTAATATTTAACATATTTTCATTTGAATATTGGATCATGATAAATTTTGAGGTGGAAGTTTGGGAAATCAAACATATTTGAAAATTTTCTAAGTCCCGAGTCAAATGTTCACTTGTTCCACCTTGAATAACTTTTTCTATGGACTTCAAATGAGAAAAGTTCCTTGATAAAAGTTGTATCTCTTTCAAACCTATTAAATGTGGTAACAAATTTGACCTTATTTGGATTTGGCATGAAGGAGTTATGCATTTTAGAAGTTGAGGAAAATCACTTGTTCAATGTTATTGGCCCAAAATGACCTATAATGTTTTCTCTTGGCACATGCATTTTCAAGTTGAATTTGCACTTACTCCAAACATCAAACTTGAAGTATACATCTTTAATTGTATTATGAAATTTAAATGGCTTCTATATCATATAAATTGAGTAAGTTATCGTCTTGAGAAGTTGACCTCCAAACTAGGGTTCAAACAAAATGACCTATAATCTTTCACCATAACAAAATGACTTTAAAAGAAAAACTAGCTCTTGACCTTAACATTAAAGTTGTTTGTAATGTTATTTTGAGTAACTTTTCTCTTGGAATCATTTTCATATGACTAAATGTGTATGAGATAGGGTCTAGGGAACCCCAGCTTTGACCAGTTGACTTTCTCTAGTCAACCACCATGAACCAACTTGCTAGCTTGATATTCTCTTGACTTTTGGGACTCATGGAAGATCATATATGCATAATATGATGTAATGTGAAGTATCCCTTGAAATATTTGATCAATTGTTGAAGAAACTTGTTGTAGAAGTCACATAAGATACCCGGAAGATTTAGGGTTTCCAAGGCTAACAAGCTCCAAAATCTTGATGATTTCTTGAACAAAATAACATTTGAAGATCATGTGGATCCATATATGATGCTTAGAGCCAATGTAAACCAATTCTTGATTGTGCTTCTTGCATTGAGGGTCTTAAACCTTAGATATGAGCTTGATAGAGCATATGTGAGCATACACACTACCTACAAAAGCAAAAAACTATACATTGACATATTTTTGGTATTTTGGTTAGTAAATACTAAAAAAAACAAAGTATGATACAATCAAATTGTGCTTGTTGACCTCTCCCAATGAAACCCAATGAATGAGGGGTAAGGAGGATGTCAAGGTGTGATCCCAATCCTAATGCATATGATGAGATATCATGAGGGATCTTAGGGTCAAATTTGGGGTCTTACAGAGACCCTTTTAGAGTTATTGATGTCACACAAGTTGTTTATGGTTAAACATTAATTTATTGGATTTGGGGTCCGAGAAGTTGAGGACCGCAGAACATTTAACCCCACTTGGCCTATTTAGGACGTAGTGCGGAGACTATTCAAGTGTAGACTTGATAACAGTTCTTACGCGATACAACACTCACACGAGTTTCTCTTGAGAATATTATGGGTTGATGAGTCAGTCATCCTAACCTATAATATCTGATAGATGGAATTAAGAATCTGGGAACTTTTTAGAACATGATCTACAGGTTTTTATCCTTAGTACACTCCTTTGGGATGGTTCTTAACCCGACTTCATGCTCGTGACTCACAATAAACCCTTTGATTCTTGGTTGATCCAATCAAGTTTTGTCAATATCAATGGAACTTGGGTGTTGATAAGGTGAAAACCATAATCCACCAAAATGGATGATTGATCTTGACAATGACCTGATTCATCCCTTGACCTTTGTTTGTTTGCCTTGTGTGTGATCCCTTATTTGTGATTGTTGCATTCTTGCATTCATGCGCATAATAATATTCATCACATGAAAAGTAACTTCAAGGAACTGAGGTTTTATTTGCAAATATTTTCAGACCATGGATTGTAGACGAAGGAACACTAAGAAGTACAGTTTCGGTTGTCTTGATTTGAAAGAGATAAGGAAGTTATCATCCTTTGTATTAGATCCCTTGGACTTCAAGCAACGTCATGGGAAGATTTTATCTATGTTATCCACTGATGTGGTTGAAGGAGTCTTGAGTGTGTTGGTTCCGTTTTATGATCCTCTCTATCGTTGGTTCAGTTTTCTCGATTATCAACTTATGCCTAAGTTAGAGGAGTATGCCCGTCTCTTGGGAATACTTGTTTCTGACAAAGTGCCTTTTAGTGGATTGGTGGAGATTCCCAAATCTCATATTATAGCTGAAGCTCTTCATCTGAAAAAGTCTAAGATTGAGGCTCATTGGATGAAGAAAGGAGGAATTTTTAAGTTAACTTCTGAGTTCCTTATTGGGAAAGCTACTGCGTTTGCTCAAGCCGGTAGTGTGGCTGCTTTTGAAACTATCTTTGTGTTGCTCATCTATGGTTTAGTCTTGTTCCCTAATATTGACGGTTTTGTTGATGTTAACGCTATTAGAATCTTCTTGATTGGGAATCTTGTGCCTAATCTATTAAATGTTATGTACTTTTCTTTGCATTTGAGGAATTCTAAAGGTGGTGGAACTATTGCTTGTTGTGTTCCTCTTCTGTACAAGTGGTTTATTTCACACTTGCCTCGGACACCTGCTTTTGTGGAAAACAAACATGTCTACGGTGGTCTCAGAGACTTATGTCCCTCACTAATGATGATATAGTTTCGTATGACTCCGTATTGAGTAGTTTGGATATTATTGATTGTTGGTTCTAAGTGTTGGCAGCAATTTTGGCAAAACAAAGAGTGTTCACAAGATGTTGCATGTGATTTCTTAACATAAGATATCTATGTACTTGCTAGAGTTTAAAAATATAATTATGCAGGATTGTTTCAGGATGTCATACATGATGTCATGGCATCTGATATTGTGTACCTGTTGGATATTTAAAATGGAATTATGCAGGATTGTTCCAGGATTTCAGACCCGATGTCATGACATCCTGTACACAGAACATTCAGGGTGAATGTTATGTGTTATGTGATTGCGCATTTAATGGCAATCTATGTATGATTGAAGATCTGATTCGCAATCGCATTCAATAATTAATTACAACCCGATTTTCTTATTTTCGAAAGAGATCTAACCAGCTGTCATGAGAAGATTTAATTGGAAAATAGTTTTAGGGTTTTCAAGATGCCCAAGCCCAACTGAATGCTTCTATAAATAAGACATGGAAAACCTGATTTGATACACAACAAATACAGAGCGAAATACTGAGAGAGAATACGGATTTATGTCTTGTTTAATCGTGTGACTTGTAAGCCATTCAATTCATCCATAGATGATTGAATTGGTCTGATTTGTGAGTTGTAACTTGTCACTCTAAGCTTGTAAGAAAGAGTGTGTGTCTACTTGATCGAAGCTGTTAAGCAAGATCAAGTGTGTGTCTACTTGATTGAAGCTGTTAAGCAAAATCAAGTGTGTGTCTACTTGATTGAAACTGCTAAGTAAGATCAAGTGTGTGTTATTGAAGAGTGTCTTCTTTTTAATAAGTAATTCTTGTTTAAAATGACACGGGTAGAGATTAGGTGAGAAAGACTGTAACTCGTTGAAGTGTACTGAGAGTCTTTAAACTGATTCTATTTAGTGGATTTCCTTCCTTGCTTGGTAGCCCCCATACGTAGGTGTGTTGCACCGAACTGGGTTAACAATTGCTTGTGTCTTATGTATTAGTATTCTTTATCTTTATCCTGTTTGTTTTACTCAGATATTAGTGTCGTGAAATTACCTTCGACATCTTATATCTGATACTAGAATTTCAATTGGTATCAGAGCAGGCATCCTGCTTTGGTTCTGGGTGAGATCTAGGGACAATACTTTCTGGTACTATGAAGAGAGATGGAGGATCTGTTCACAGGCCACCAATTTTGGATGGACCTAACTATGACTATTGGAAACCTTGAATGGTAGCTTTCCTAAAATCTCTTGATAATAAGGCTTGGAAGGATGTGTTAACAGGCTGGGAACATCCAGTAATTACTAAGGAAGGAGAAGCCACTACTGATAAGAAACTTGAAGAATAATGGTCCAAGGAGGAGGATGATTTAGCCCTTGGAAATTCTAAAGCTTTGAATTCCATATTCAATGGAGTAGACAAGAGTATCTTCAGATTGGTAAACAACTATGAGGTAGCTAAAGAGGCTTGGGACATTCTCAAAACCACTAATGAAGGCACCTCTAGAGTAAAGATGTCTAGACTACAACTGCTCACTACCAAGTTTGAAAATTTACGGATGAAAGAAGATGAAAATATTCATGAATTTCACATGAACATCCTTGAAATTGCCAATGCCTTTGGAGCTCTGGGAGAGAAGATGTCAGATGAAAAGCTAGTAAGGAAAATACTCAGGTCACTCCCTAAGAGATTTGCTATGAAGGTGACAGCCATAGAAGAATCTCAAGACATCTCAAATATGGTAGTTGATGAGCTAATTGGACCCCTCCAAACATTTGAGATGGGAATATGTGATGGATCTGAAAAGAAAGCCAAAAGCATAGCCTTCATGTCAGACACTGAAGGGGAAGATGAGGAAGGTGGTCAAGAGATTGATGAAGATCTGGAAAATGAGGTAGCAATGCTGGGAAGACAGTTCAACAGACTTATGAAAAGGATGGATGTAAGATCTAAGGCCAATGTCAAGAACATCGCATCTGACATCAGTAAATCCAACAATATTGGAAGAAGAACAAGGTAAGAAGAAAAGCCCAAAGAAGGAAAAGGAGTTCAGTGTTATGAATGTGATGGGTATGGTCACATTAGAACTGAATGTGGGACCTACCTCAAGAAATAGAAGAGGAGTCTTTCTGCCTCTTGGTCTGATGAAAGTGAAACAAAAGAAGCTGCAAATCTTGTGACTGCATTGACAAGAAGATGGGGTTCTGATGAAGAGTCAAGTGGTGATGAAGTATCCTTTGAAGAACTGGCCACTACATACAGAGAATTGTGTCACAAAAGTGCAAAAGTGTGCATACAAGTTGAAAGCCAGAAGAAAGTGATAGCTCAGCTGGAGAATGAAAAGGGGGAACATGAGGAAACCATCTCCAAGTTGAAAAATGAAGTTGTACTCTTGAATTCCAAACTAGATGAGATGACCAAGTATGTAAGAATGCTTAACAATGGATCTGACATCTTAGACAAGATTCTCCAGACTGGTCAAACAACAGGAGACAAATCTGGCATTAGGTTCAATGAATCTAAGGCTGATTGTAGTTACATAAATGGCCAACCTAAATCCAAACCTAAGTGCAGCAATATTGATAACAAACCTGCAATGTCACATCACATGTCACAACATCAGAAGGGAAGACAGCAGAAAGGGAAACACCAAAGATGGAGATGCCATTACTATGGAAAATTTGGCCACCTAAAGCCCTTCTGGTATAAGCTATATTGTTATCCTAGCCTTGTTCATCATCAGACTCACTATCAACCAAGACCCAAACATCACAGGCCTGTCAACAAGAAGTTATGGGTCCCTAAGACTAATGTTTCAAGTCTAATAGCTCACACTTCCTTCAGAGTTTCAGCCAAAGAAGATTGGTATTTTGACAGTGGTTGCTCCAGACACATGACTGGAAACAAAAACCTGCTAACTAACCTTCATCCCCATGCCACAAGTTATGTAACCTTTATGGAGCAATGGGTGAAATCAAGGGAATTGGTAAGCTTGATTGCTCTAGAGTTCCTGACCATGACAATGTCCTACTTGTTAAGGGATTAACTGCTAATCTAATAAGCATCACTCAACTGTGTGATCATGGTCTAAATGTAAACTTCACTAGAGCTGAATGTCTGATTACTAACAAGGAAAATAAAGTGATCATGAAAGGAGTTAGGTCTAAAGACAACTGCTACATGTGGAGTTCTCAAGAAGTTGGTTACTCTTCAATGTGTACCTTGGCCAAAGAGGAAGAAGTGAAGATATGGCATCAAAGATTGGGCCTTCTGCATCTTAAAGGTATGAAGAGGATCATATTTGTTGAAGTTGTTAGAGGAATTCCTAACTTGAAGACTGATGAAGGAAAAATCTGTGGAGAATGTTAGATTGGAAAACAGACAAGGATATCACACCAGAAGCTCAGACATGACACCAATACCAAAGTTTTAGAACTCCTCCATATGGATTTGATGGGACCCATGCAAGTAGAAATCCTTGGGGGGAAGAAATATGCATATGTAGTGGTGGATGACTTCTCCAGATACACCAGGATCAATTTTATAAGAGAAAAAGCTGATGTTTTTGAAGTCTTCAAGGAGTTTTGTCTAAAACTTCAAAGAGAAAAGGAAAGTTCTGTTGTCAAAATTAGAAGTGATCATGGGAAGGAATTTGAGAACAACAAATTTGCTGAATTTTTTTCTTTAGAAGGAATTCATCATGAGTTCTCATCTCCCATTACTCCTCAGCAAAATGGTATGGTGGAAAGAAAAAATAGAACCCTTCAAGAATCAGCCAGAGCTATGATTCATGCTAAGAAATTGCCCTACCATTTTTGGGCTGAAGCCATGAACACAGCCTGCTATGTTCACTACAGAGTGACATTGAAGAAAGGAACTCTTATAACCCTGTATGAAGTCTGGAAAGGAAAGAGACCTACAGTCAAATACTTCCATGTATTTGGTAGTAAATGTTATATCTTGACTGATCGTGAACAAAGAAGGAAGTTGGATCCCAAAAGTGATGAGGGAATATTTCTGGGCTACTCAATAAACAGCAGAGCTTACAGAGTCTTTAACTCCTGAACTAATGTATTGATGGAATCTATTAATGTTGTGGTTGATGACCAACAGACTGATGTCACAGACGATGTCGAGACATCTCTGAATGATTCCCCAGCTGACTTCTCAGACAAAAATGAGGAAATTGAACCTCCTCAAGCTGAACCTGAAGATTACACAATCAACAAGGGATCCTCCATCAGAGTTCAGAAGGATCATCCCAAAGATCTTATTATAGGAGATCCAAATAAAGGGGTCACTACTAGAGGAAGGGAAGTGATCTCACATGGCTGCTTTGTGTCAAAGATTGAACCTAGGAATGTCAAGGAAGCCTTGACTGATGAGTTCTGGATCAATGCCACGCAGGAGGAGTTAGGTCAATTCAAGAGGAATGAAGTATGGGAACTGGTTCCTAGACCTAAAGGAGTAAATGTCATAGGTACAAAGTGGGTATATAAGAACAAATCTGATGAACAAGGGGTTGTTACTAAAAACAAAGCAAGATTAGTAGCACAAGGATATACTCAAGTTGAAGGACTGGAGTTTGATGAAACATTTTCTCCTGTAGCTCACCTTGAGTCCATTAGATTATGCTTGGAGTGGCTTGTATTCTGAAATTCAAACTGTTCCAAATGGATGTAAAAAGTGCTTTCTTGAATGGCTACTTAAATGAAGAAGTATATGTTGAACAACCTAAAGGATTCACAGATCAAAATCATCCAAAGCATGTGTACAGATTGAAGAAGCCCTCTATGGGTTGAAGCAAGCTCCCAGGGCTTGGTATGAGAGACTCACAATGTTCCTCACTAACAATGGATACAGGAAGGGAGGTATTGACAAAACTCAATTTGTGAAGAATGAAGAAGGGAAGCTCATGGTGGCACAAATATATGTAGATGACATTGTGTTTGGTGCGATGTTGAATCAGATGGTTGAATATTTTGTTAGACAAATGCAGTCTGAGTTTGAGATGAGCCTTGTTGGAGAACTGGCCTACTTTCTTGGGCTACAAGTCAAGCAGATGGAAGATTCTATCTCTCTATCTCAAAGCAAGTATGCCAAGAACATTGTTAAGAAGTTTGGCATGGAGAATGCAAGTCATAAAAGGACACCTGCTCCTACACATGTGAAAATCTCCAAAGATGAAAATCGTGTTAGTGTAGATCAAAGTCTATACAGAAGCATGATAGGTAGTCTGCTATATCTTACAGCAAGCAGACCTGACATTGCATTTGTTGTAGGTGTTTGTGCTAGATATCAAGCTGAACCAAAAGTCAGTCACAGAAACCAAGTAAAGAGAATACTGAAATATGTCAATGGTACCAATGACTATGGGATGTTATATACTCATGGATCTGGATCTATGCTGACTGGTTACTATGATGCTGACTAGGATAGAAGTGCTGATGATAGGAAAAGCACATCAGGAGGATGTTTTTTCTTGGGGAACAATCTGATATCATGGTTTAGTAAGAAACAAAATTGTGTATCTCTATCCACTGCTGAAGTTGAATACATAGCAGATGGGAGTAGTTGTTCTCAATTGGTTTGGATGAAACAAATGTTGACTGAATACAATGTCACACAAGAAGTCATGACATTTTACTGTGACAACCTGAGTGCTATAAATATTTCCAAAAATCCTATTCAGCACAGCAGGACAAAGCACATTGATATTCGTCATCACTTCATTAGAGAACTTGTGGAAGAGAAGATCATAACACTAGAGCATGTCTCTACTGAAGAGCAATTAGCTGACATATTCACAAAAGCTTTGGATGCTAATCAATTTGTGGTTAATATCCCAGAGGATATTTCTGACAAAAATAGCAAGGATCTAAGAAAGGTGAGTAGTGAAGTTCCCCCTATTATGAAGACTGTGTGTGCTGTTATGAAGACTGGTCCCCCTGGTGGTTTGGCTGTTTTGGATGCTGAAGAATTTGTTTTTTTTAAATGTGCGTAATTTTGTGGCAGTCCTTACTGATGCCTTGATGTAATATTTGGGCTCTTAATGAGTTCCATGGATTTCTAATTATCTCAGCTATTCCAGCTGTGTATAATTATGGTTCGTATCTCCTAACAATTACGTTTTAACATTTTATATGTTATAACATCTGTTATGACATTCTCTGCTAGGCTGATTGACATTTATTTTGTCTAATTGGTCACCTTTGGTCAATTTTGACTAAAAAGGGGGAGAAGTGATTATGTGGAGCAGTTAAATATGTGGAGCTATGTGGAGATGTATGTGCAGGTATAGCTGAATAGATGAACAACTATTATTGAAGGAGATGTGGTTGACGTAAGACAGAATGTTGTTCTGTTTACAGATGTTGGAGGAGATGTCTGATGTGGTGCACAAGTTATGTTGAAGCAGATTTCCGAGGGTGACTCTGATTGTTACAGGTGCTGTTATTGTTAAAGGAGATGTCTGTGTTGTACAGACTTAGAGGGAGAAGAAGTACCCATGCGCATGTGTGTTTTACTAGTTTCTATTATAGCCAATAATTCTATTTTCTTTTGCTGCTGCTTAAACGCTATTATATTGTTTAACTGCTTATGTGTTTTTCTTGTGAACAAAATGGACAAATATATGTTTTAGCCAAAATTTGCCAAAGGGGAAGTTTGTTGGTTCTAAGTGTTGGCAACAATTTTGGTAAAACAAGGAGTGTTCACAAGATGTTGCATGTGATCTCTTAACATAAGATATCTATGTACATGCTGGAGTTTAAAAATATAATTATGCAGGATTGTTTCAGGATGTCATACACGATGTCATGGCATCTGATATTATGTACCTGCTGGATATTTAAAATGGAATTATGCAGGATGTCAGACCCGATGTCATGACATCCTGTACACAGAACATTCAGGGTGAATGTTATGTGTTATGTGATTACGCATTTAATGGCAATCTATGTATGATTGAAGATCCTATTTGCAATCACATTCAATCATTAATTACAACCTGATTTTCTTATTTTCCAAAGAGATCTAACCAGCTGTCATGAGAAGATTTAATTGGAAAATAGTTTTAGGGTTTCCAAGATGTCCAAGCCCAACTGAATGCTTCTATAAATAGGACATGGAAAACCTGATTTGATACACAACCAATACAAAGCGAAATACTGAGAGAGAATAAGGGTTTGTGTCTTGTTTGGTCGTGTGACTTGTAAGCCATTCAATTCATCGATAGATTATTGAATTGGTCTGATTTGTGAGTTGTAACTTGTCATTCTAAGCTTGTAAGCAAGATTGTGTGTCTACTTGATCGAATCTGTTAAGCAAGATCCTGTGTGTGTCTACTTGATTGAAGCTGTTAAGCAAAATCAAGTGTGTGTCTACTTGATTGAAAATGCTAAGTAAGATCAAGTGTGTGTTATTGAAGAGTGTCTTCTTTTTCATAAGTAATTGTTGTTTAAACTCACAGGTGTGATTGAGGGGGAGTGAGTGGGTTCTCCTATCTAATAGTGCTTAGGTAGAAATCACACGGGTAGAGATTATGTGAGAAAGACTATAACTTGTTGAAGTGTACTGAGAGTCTTTGAACTGATTCTATTTAGTGGATTTCCTTCCTGGCTTGGTAGCCCCCAGATGTAGGTGAGTTGCACCGAACTGGGTTAACAATTGCTTGTGTCTTTTGCATTACTATTCTTTATCTTTATCCTATTTGTTTTACTCAGATATTAGTGTCGTGACATTACCTTCGACATCTCATATCTGATACCAGAATTTCATTGATAGTTGTGGTGAATTCTCTAATGTTCCTCTCATTGGTACACAAGGAGGAAGCACTACAACCCTGCTTTGTCTCATCGTCAACTTGGGTTCCCCTTGAGAGACAAACCTAATAACACTTAGTTAAAAGGTTTTATCTATCAAGAGGGTAAAGATCCCCAACATTTGAAGCAGAAGATGGTACATGCTTGGCATTATGTGCATAGGAAAGGAAGATCTAAGCTTGGTCCGTGCAACTGTGTAGCTTTGGAAGCTTCTGTTACTTGGGTGAAGAAGAGAGCTTTGGAGTTAAAGATGCCTTATGCGTGTGAGAGACCTATGTCTATGATTGTGGCTGAGCCATTAACTCTCCCTAACCATGATGTAGAGGAGTTGGAAGACGCACTCGCCAAGATGAAGAAAGAGAAGGATATGTTGGAAGAGCGATTCCATGCTTTGAGCCAAAAGCATAAGGAGTTACAGCTTGAGTCTAAGGACAAAGACGCGCTTATTGAACTTCTTGAAGACCGAGCAGTGAAGATACAGGGAGAGCCAGAGGGTCCATATTCCTCTAGTATGCCTCAGCCTTCCGGTGCTTGGAAGAAGATTGTTGATCAGCTTGTCCTCGAGAAGGCTCAGATGAAGACATCTTTTGATACCGAGATTCGACGCATCCGAAGGAAGTACACACCTGCAACCAAATCATATAACACTATTGTTAGGGGATCCTTAGGGTGATTAGTTTCATTTTCTCTTGTATTTGAATGTTGGTTTTTGAAATTGTACTCAGTGTAATCCTTCCAGATTATATGAATAAAAGAGATTTTTTATGGTCAATCAAATTGTTATTATTGTTATTATATATATGTTCCTTGAAAACAAAAATAAATGACACATTGCATTTCATGCATCATTTGCATAGCAGGGTTTTTCTGCCAGATGTCTTATCGGTTATTCTTTTGTGCTTCAGCCAAGTTGACTCACCTATACAAAACTCGCACATGTAGCCCGGTCATGTCTGTGTCGCCTCCAGTCGTTCACACTCTGCCTCATGTTCAGGACACCATTTACCATTCCGACATGTCTGAGGGTCCGGATGTTCATGAGAAGATGGACGAGATGTAGGATCAGTTCCTTGAGCTGCGAAAGGAATTGAAGACATTGATAGGAAAGGACTTGTTCGGTAAGAGTGCAGTTGAACTTTGCTTAGTGCCGAATGTCAAGATCCCGATGAAGTTCAAAGTCCCTAACTTTGAAAAGTATAAGGGAAATACTTGTCCACTTAGCTATCTTGTTATGTATGCCAGGAAAATGTCAACGTAAACTGATAATGATCAGTTATTGATTCACTACTTCCAAGACAGTCTGACTGGTGCCGCTTTGAGGTGGTACATGGGGCTAGATAGTGCAAGTGTTTGCACATTTAATGATTTGGGTGAAGCTTTTATGAAACAGTATAAGTACAACGTGGACATGGCGCCTGATAGAGACCAGCTGAGGTCTACGTCTCAGAAGGACAAAGAGACATTCAAAGAATATGCCTAGAGGTGGAGAGAGCTTTCCGCTCAGATCAATCCTCCGTTGGAAGAAAAGGAGATGACCAAGATTTTCCTTAAGACCCTGAGTTTGTTTTATTATGAACGAATGATTGCTAGTGCCCCTAGTGACTTTACCAAAATGGTAAACATGCGGATGAGGTTGGAAGAAGGAATCCGAGAGGAAGATTTGTCTAAGGAAGAGGTGTCATCGAGCAAGAAGTATGGAAGCATTTTTTCAAGAAAGAAGGAAGGTGAAACTAATGTAGTGTCTGTAGGGAGGCAAATGAGGCCTCATGTCAAAAGAAATCCGTAACCGCATTAGCATCATCACCAAGCTTCATCCGTTATTCCAGTATTTTCAAACCATTCAAACAATCAGTAAATGCAAGTTCAACAACAACGTCAACAACTGCCGCAACAAAGAACAAACAACTACAACAACAACAATAATAATCAACAACAACCAAACTTCGAGAGGAAGAAGGTCTCTTTTGACCCTATTCCTATGTCATACGCCGAACTTTATCCATCTTTGGTTCTCAAGAACCTACTCCAGCCAAGAAATCCGCCACAAATTCCAGAACCATTTCCATGGTGGTATAAGCCCGAACTCCATTGTGCCTTTCATCAAGGAGCTCCCGACCATGATATTGAAAACTATTACCCATTGAAATATGAGGTCTAGAAACTTGTAAACAATGGGATGGTGTCCTTTTTAGGACCGTGCACAAAACGTGAAAGCTAACCCATTGCCCGCTCATGGTAATTCCTTTGTTAATAAGGTAGATGGTTGTCCAGGAAGCTTCCGAGTCTTCGATGTGCGACGTATTCGTAGGTCCTTGGTGGAGATGCATAGGACCCTATGTACCATCAGTGATTGTGTGCATGACCATGATGGTTGTGCAATTTGTAGCGTGAACCCCCGTAGGTGTTTGATTGTCAAAAGTGATATCTAGAAGTTGATGGATGAAAATGAAGTCCAGATTCAACAATCGAGGGATATAGATGATGTGAATGTTATTATTCAAGCGTTCAGGACCCCTAAGCGGGTAGTAATTCAATTTGACAGCTGCAACATTAGCATCGTCAACAGATCGGTATCGCTGTTAGTAATACGGTTAGCGGGCCCCGTCTTGTATACATCTGATAGAGTTGTTTCTTACCAATACAATGCTACCATGGTGGAGAACGGTCAAGAGGTTCTGTTGCCTACGACAAATTATGTTGTGAATATTGCCGATATTACAAAAGTGACCCGTAGCAGTCATGTTTTTGGACCTGTCTTTCCAAAAGAGGTGGTAGATGATGCGTTTGTTAGTAAGAAGGTTCATTTACGCACAGTGAACCTAGTTAGTGCTCCAATGTGTCAGTCTGGTGAATCCAGCAAATTGAATCCTAATGATGACGATGAAGTGTTGAGACTGATTAAGAAAAGCGAATTTAATATGGTGGAGCAGCTACTCCAAACTCCTTCAAAGATTTCAGTGTTGTCTCTACTCATGAATTCTGAAGTGCACAGAGAAATATAGCAAAGAGTGCTAGACCAAGCTTACGTAGAACACGATGTAACTGTGGATCAATTTGACCATATTATGGCTAACATCACTTCCTGCAATAACTTGAGCTTTTGTGATGAAGAACTTCCTAAAGAGGGCAGAAATCACAATTTGGCACTACATATATCGATGAACTGTAAGGAGGATTTATTGTCAAATGTTCTAGTTGATACCGGTTCTCCTTTAAATGTACTCCCCAAGTCAAATATGTCCAGATTATCCTACCAAGGCGCCCTGATGAGGTATATTGGCATAATCGTCAAAGCTTTTGATGGTTCTCGCAAGACTGTTATAGGAGAAGTGGACCTTCCAGTAAAGATAGGTCCGAGTGATTTCCAAATTACTTTTCAAGTAATGGATATCCACCCGGCCTATAACTGCTTGTTGGGAAGACCATGGATCCATGAGGCTGGAGCTGTGACGTCTACTCTGCCCCAAAAGTTGAAGTTTGTGAAGAATGGCATGCTTGTCATTGTGGGTGGAGAGAAAGAGTTGTTGGTGAGCCATTTGTCATCTTTTACGTATGTTGAAGCTGAGGAGGAGGTTGGAACTCCATTCCAAGCTCTGTCTATTGTTGGAGTGAAGAAAACTGGGGCACCCATGTCTTCTTTCAAAGATGCCCAGAAAATTATTGAAGATGGCAGTACTGATCAGTGGTGCCGTATGGTAGAGGTCACCGAGAACAAGAACAGATCCGGGTTGGGATTTGAGCGAGGATCGTCTCATGTAAAAGCTGAAGATATGCAACCGAGTTTCTGTAGCGGAGGGTTCATCCATGGTAATGAACAACACTCAGCTGCTGTGATCGAGGGTGATGAAGATGAAGACTGTGCCAATTTTGTGACGCATGGAAAGGGTTGCAACAATTGGGTTACTGTTGATGTTCCTGTTATTGTCCATCACTCTAAGTAATTTGTTTTTTCATTATTTTGAGAAAATCCTTCTCATATGCCTAAGGGAGAAGCGAACACTGTTGGGCGTTTTCAAATTTTATCATCAATAAAATGCAATTCTATTCATCCACATCTATGATGTTTTTATTTTTACTTTTTGCTTTTCTGAAAATGGTAATCACATAAAACATAAATAAATAAATAATAATTGTCCATCTGCATAATATTTGGTCACAATTCACTTCTCTAAAATCAAAATATCAAATCATTATGTAGGTTGGTTTTTAAACCCATTGAATACAATGATCCCACTCCTTCTTCAAACTTTGAATTCCATGTGTTTGAGGCTGAGGAAGAAAGTGATGAAGAAGTGTCCGATGAATTATCTCGTCTACTTGAGCACGAGGAAAAAGCCATTCAGAGATTGTGGAGATTGAGTTAGTCATATTGGGTTCCGAAGATGATGTGAAGAAAGTCAAGATTGGGTCTCAACTGTGTCCAGAGGTTAAGAAGGGGTTGATTGATCTTCTTCGAGAGTATTCAGATGTGTTTGCTTGGTTTTATCAAGACATTCCTGGTTTGGATTCTAAGATTGTGGAGCATAAATTGCCGTTGAAGCTAGAATGTCCGCCAGTCAAGCATAAGTTGAGGAGGACTCACCCTGAAATGGCAGTAAAGATCAAAGAAGAAGTACAAAAGCAGGTCGATATCAGCTTCCTTGTTACCGCTGAGTATGTGTAGTGTGTGGCCAATATCGTGCCTGTTCCGAAGAAGGATGGAAAAGTCCGCATGTGTGTCGATTAATGAGATTTGAACAAAGCTAGTCCGAAAATGATTTTCCTCTGCCACACATTTATATGTTGGTAGAAAATACATCTAAATTCAAAGTCTTTTCGTTTATGGACATATTTTCCTGTTATAATCAGATCAAAATGGCACCCGAAGATATGGAGAAGACCATATTCATTACACCCTGGGGAACATTCTATTATAGATTGATGCCTTTCGGTTTAAAGAATACTGGTGCAACATACCAGAGAGCAATGACCACTCTTTTTCATGATATGATGCATAAAGAGATTGAAGTCTATGTTGATGATATGATTTCTAAATCAAGTGATGAAGAAGAACATGTTGAGCATTTGTTGAAGCTATTCCAGCGTTTGAGGAATTACAAACTCCGCTTGAATCCCAATAAGTGTACATTTGGTGTTCGTTCTGGTAAGTTGTTGGGCTTTATTGTTAGCGAGAAGGGTATTGAAGTTGATTCTGCCAAGGTCAAAGCGATACTAGAGATGCTTGCGCCCAAAACTGAGAAGCAAGCCAGAGGTTTTCTCGACCTCTTGAACTATATTTCAAGATTCATTTTGCATATGACTGCCATGTGTGTGCCTATATTCAAGCTTCTTCGGAAAGATCAGTCTTGTGATTAGACCGAGGATTTCCAGAAAGCTTTTGACAGTATCAAAGAGTATCTGCTTGAGCCTCCGATTCTGTCTCCGCTTGTTGAAGGAAGACCGTTGATCATGTTTTTGACTAGTCCTAAAGAAAGTATGGGTTGTGTTCTTGGTCAGCAAGACGAAACTGGAAAGAAAGAATATGTAATCTACTGCCTCACTAAGAAATTTACCGACTGCGAGACTCGACATTCTATGCTTGAAAAGACTTGTTGCGCATTGGCTTGGGCTGCTAATCGTCTGCGCCAGTATATGTTGAATCATACCAATTGGTTGATATCCAAAATGGATCCAATCAAGTATAATTTTGAGAAGCCAACTTTAACAGGGCGGATCTTCTATTGGCAGATGTTGTTATCTGAGTATGATATCGAATACCGATCTCAAAAAGCGAATAAAGGTAGTGTCTTGGCTGACCATTTGGCTCACCAACCTATTGATGATTATCAGTCAGTGTAGTATGATTTTCCTGACAAAGAGCTCTTGTACCTGAAGATGAAGGATTGTGATGAACCATTGCTTGAAGAAGGGCCAGAACCTGGTTCCTGTTGGGGCATGTTATTTGATGGAGTTGTCAATCAGTATGGTAATGGCATTGATGCAGTGATTATTACTCCTCAATGAAGGAGAATAGCGATCCAAAATGCAGCAGAATTTAAATTTTCTCCTTTAGTGATCCTTATGAATGGGCATGATCAGTGATAGAATCCTTACCTCTTGTGGCGATTGAAACCTTTGATGCGGATCTAAGGAGCGATCACGAATGTTGAATGGTGACAACGCCTCTACTCAGTCCACACGAACGGATTCCTTCAATCTCAGTGCTAGCTACTACAAATGAAGGCTTTGAGTGAGAGAGAGAGAGAGAGAGAGAGAGAGAGAGAGAGAAACAGAATTATAACTGCACAAATGCTTCTATACAAGGGTTCTATTTATAGAACCACTTGTGTGGGCTATAAGCTAAAAAAGCCCACTTGAGTGTATGTGGCCCATATCTTATGATATACCAAAAACACTTAAGCGCGTGGTACCTTACCATATTTTGTATTCTACTTAAGTGCATCGTACCTTACGATGTCTTACAAATCACTTAAGTGCACTGTACCTTACGGTGTTCCTTATTTACTCTATCTCTCATCAATCCGTCCTTTTGTGTGTGACCCTATAGGTTTTCGCGGCATTGGCAATCATATTAAATCACATAGTTAACATGATAAACAGTGAGCAGTATCTAACAACACATCACTGCTACCCAAGATACGAAAATGTCATATGATATGACAAATCCTTCTGTGATAATACTTATGTGTGCAATTACCCTATTGCCCTTATGTCTATATTGAACACAAGGCATAGACCGTGTCATCCTTGTCCAGTTCAATATTGGGCCCGTAGACATTTATCCTGTTACGCAGGATGAGCAAATTCCATCTAGGTCACTCATGTCCCTCAGCATGCTTCGTGAAGTACTCATAAACTGTCTTTATGGTCATCCAATTACGGACAATGTTTGATTAACAATAAGGCACTCAACTTTACATCTAGGGTACATAGTGGTTTCAGGTCAAAGGGCGGTATACACCATTATCACCATGAGAATAACTTATGACACTTAGCATAACATTCTATATAGTATTCACATAGCGGGTCAATCCAGTATAAATATTACTCTTAATATTTATACCTATGTTTAAGACTTGATAACTCCTTATCCATGATCCATGAGATGTGACCATTAGTCTATATACATAGTAGTCTTAATGCTTTAATGTTATCCCACTTTACAACAAATCTCGACTACGGATACTTTATGAATAGTGTCCTTATGCTTAATGGGATGTCACGATTAAGTCACACTTGATACATTAAACGGACTAACTACTCT
The DNA here is from genome assembly GCF_024323335.1 of Lathyrus oleraceus. Taxonomy (NCBI): domain Eukaryota; kingdom Viridiplantae; phylum Streptophyta; class Magnoliopsida; order Fabales; family Fabaceae; genus Lathyrus; species Lathyrus oleraceus. The sequence goes on from NC_066579.1 coordinate 177,173,144, forward strand.
AGGGACTTTATTAAACAAACATAATAAAGAAAAAGCCTTTTATTATTAATAAATAATTCGATACAAGTACCAAAAGTATTGGCCTCTAGGGCTTACACCAACAATCTCCCACTAGCACTAGAGCAAATTAGGCATACCCATAATGCCTATAGATCTAGTATGTCCATCATGCTTCTGCTACGCAAGAGGCTTTGTCAGTGTGTCAACAATATTGTCAAGTGTAGGTACTCTGCATATTTTCACATCTCCTCTATCTATTATCTCTTGAATGAGGTGATAACACCTAAGTATGTGTTTGGATCTTTGATGAGATCTAGGCTCCTTAGCTTGTGCAATAGCACCATTGTTATCACAATAGAGATCAATGGGATCCATAATGCTAGAAACTATGCCAAGTTCACTAATGAACCTTTTGATCCAAACAACTTCCTTTGTTGCACTTGAGGCAGCAATATACTCGGCCTCAGTTGTAGAATCAGCAATTGTATCTTGCTTTGAACTTTTCCAGATCACAGTGCCACCGTTTAAACAAAACACATAACCAGATTGCGATCTAAGGTCATCCTTATCTATCTGGAAGCTAGCATCGGTGTATCCGATTACGTCAAGCTCTTCCCGACTTCCATATATCAAAAATAAGTCCTTAGTCCTTCTCAAATACTTAAGGATATTCTTGACAGCTACCTAATGAGCATCACCGGGATCAGATTGGCACCTACTCATTGCACTTAAAGCATACGAGACATCTGGTCGAGTACATAACATGGCATACATGATAGATCCTATTGCAGGTGCATATGGAATCTTATTCATGTGGTCCCTTTCTTCCTTAGTTGAAGGGGATTGTGTTTTTTATAGACACAAGCCATGTTGCATAGGTATGAATCCTTTCATGGAATCATAGATATTAAAGCGTCTCAACACCTTGTCTATGTATGTACTCTGACTTAGGCCAAGCAGGTTTTGTGATCTATCTCTATAGATCCTGATTCCTAATATATAGGCTACTTCGCCTAGGTCCTTCATAGAAAAGCATTTCCTCAACCAAGACTTTACTTGTTACAGAGTAGGGACATCGTTTCCAATGAGTAATATGTCATCTACATATAAAACCAGGAAGATAATCATTTCCCACTAACCTTCTTGTAGACACAAGGCTCATCTTCATTCTTGATGAATCCATATTGTTTTACTGTTTCATCAAAATGAAGATTCCAACTTCTGGAAGCTTGCTTCAATCAATAGGTTGATGTTTGTAACTTACATATCTTCTGGGCTTCTTCTAGTATGTCAAATCCTTTAAGTTGTGTCATGTACACATCCTCAAGAATATTCCCATTAAGGAAAGCAGTTTTGACATCTGTAAGACCCCAATTTTGACCCTAAGATCCCTCATGCTACCTCATCATATGCATTAGCATTGGGATCATACCTTGGAATCCTCCTTTCCCCTCTTTCATTGGGTTTGTTTTGGGAGAGATCACCAAGCACCATGTGATTGTATCATACTTTGTATTTTATCATCTTTACTAACTAGAATACCAAAAATATGTCTTTGCATTTGTCTAACTCTTTTGTAGGTAGGGCATGGTCACCTTTGATCTATTACATTCACATCTAGGGTTTAAGACCCTAATTGCTAAAATAGTTCAACCAAGGAATGATCCACAATGGCTCTAAGCATCATATATAAGTCCCAATGATCTTTACATATTATTTTGATCAAGATTTCTTCAAGAGTTTGGAATTGGTTTTCCTTGGAAACCCTAGTTCATCTGGGTATCTTGAGTGACTTCTTCAACAAGCTTCTTCCCCAATTGATCAAATATATCAAGGTACACTTAAAATTTCATCATATTATGCATATATGATCTCCCATGAGCCTGAAAAGTCAAGAGAATGGCAAGTTAGCAAGTTGGTTGATGGTAGTTGGCTAGATGAATTCATCTAATCAAAATTGGGTCTCCCTAGACCTTATCTCCTACAATTTTCATCATATGAAAATCATTCCAAGATAAATGTTATTCTAAATGACATTCCGAACAACGTTCATGTTGAGGTCTAGAGTTAGTTTTGCTTGGAAAGTCATTTTTTATTTGGAAATATTGTAGGTCATTTTGTCTAAACCCTAATTTGAAAGTCAACTTCCCAAGGCCATAACTTGCTCAATTTTTATGATATGAAATATTTCCAAGTTGCACAATCAAATTAAAGGTGTCTACTTCAACTTTGATATTTGGAGTGAGAGATAAATCAACTTTTATGAGCATGTGATATGAGGATACATTATAGGTCATTTTGGACCAATACCATTGAACAAGTGATTTTCCTCAACTTCAAAAACGCATAACTCATTCATCCCAAATCCAAATGATGTCAAATTGGTGACCAAATTGAAGGTTTTTGAAATAGCTACGACTTTGATGAATACACGTTTCTCATTTGGAGCTCACATAAAAAGTTAGCCATGGTGGAATACTTGAACATATGGCTTGACACTTAGAAAATATTTTGACATGTTGAAATTTCCAAACTTCCACCTCAAAATTCATCATGATACAAGCTCCAAATGGAAAAGTGTTCAACATAAGAGTTGTTCCTCTTGATCTAACCTTTCCAAAGAGTCCAAATTCACTCATTTTGGACAAAGTTTGAGGGTTATGCATATGACTTGAACAGGGATGTATCAATTGGCAAGAATCATGCTTCAAACATCCAAACATATTTGCCTTGCATTGCAATCTTCATTCAAACCTCATTTTAGTTGATCTTGGACCTATTTGAGTTGCTTCATGGTCCTGCACATGCCCATGCAAGCATGCACCTCACATTACCATGTTTGGAAGTATTTTCAAGTGTGCAAATAACACTTACCATTTGCTATAAATAGAGGTCCATTGCCTCAGTTTCATCGACCTTGTGTGCCAACTTTGCCTCCAACCATTGAAACGCTTACAATTCAAAGGAAAACCTGATAAATTTCACTTGAAATTTGAGTTTGAATCTCACCTTTTGGAGATTCAAAAACTCCAGGATCCAAAGCTTTGCACCATTAGAAATCTACTTCTACAAGCTCCATAAGCAAGATCAAGCACGTGTTGAAGCAAGAGAGATACAATTTTGCACATCATTGAAGGTATTTTTCTAGATTTTTATTTTCTTAGATTCTCTCTCAATTCTCATGAATTATCTTGGCTCCTTGGTTGTCTGAAGTACTACCAATGTAGGCAAGAAGATTCAGTTGCTTTTAGGTCAAATCGAAGCAACTCATATCATACACCTCAAAATTCAACTTCATGTATATCTTAATATACTTGGAGTTAGGTTAAATTGAGGTGATATTCGTGATCTACGCCATTTTTTCTTTAAGATCATGTCCTCCTTTTTCATTTATGTTATGGTGATGAAAGAACCAGTTCGGCCAGGGTAATCGGAGAAGATGACCGGCCTTTGGCTCCGACAATGAGCTGGAAGTGTTCTGAGCCATTGGATGGATTTAAAATGTTTTAATCAGGGACGTTGCTTGTGATGACAAAGTGAGTAGCGCGCTGACTAGCGTGCACCATGGAACGCGCGTTTCTCACCACTAGATTTGCCACCTCAATTAATGAGGGAGATCAAGTGGTCCACGTTTTTTTGATTATCTGGTTTTTATTTTTATTTCTCCTATTTTCATTAATTCATATTAAATTTAATATTGATCCAAAAAATATGAGAGTTTCACCAAAAAAATTTAAATAAAATCCTCTTTCATTTTTTGAATTAAAATTATTTTTTTGGATCATTATTAATATTTTTTATGATTTAATTGATTTTATGAATATTTTTAATTGTTTAAAAATACTTTTAGGTTTCCAAAAATTTTGAAATTTTTTCTCCAAGGTCCTTTGACATTGTTTGACATATGATAAATCTCATGGTCATTTCTTTGGTGTTTTAATGAGGTTTTAGGAAATTGACCAACCATATTCAATTTATTGCATTATTTTTAATATATTTAATTGATTAAATTCCAAATTAATTGTGTATAGCCATTTTAATTGACTTTGTGAGTTTGACTTGTGTTGTTGGGCCTTGGTCAAGGTTGATTTGACTTTCTTAGGTTAAGATCATTGGATTTAGGGGATTGATGGAATGTGCATTCCATATCCCAAAATGAATGAATGATCTTAACTTGGTAAAAGTCCTCCTTTGTCCAATTTGTGTTTGAACCATTCCCCCCATCCCTCTTCATATCATTCCCATTCTTTATGCATTCATGTCATGGACCTATAATGTCTTTATATCCTAAGGCTAGTTGATTACAAAATCAACATAAGTATGGATGAGATTAGGCCCCCCACTTTTCATATGCTTTATGTGTGTGGTATGTTTCATGAGCATAGTTCATTATACTATGTCTCTAACATGCATTAACACCAAAATTCTATTGCCTGACCTCAAATAGTTGTGACTTCTACATAAGTCCAATTACGATTGCTTAACATAGCGCTAAATTTTGACACAAAAGGCATAGCATTCTAGTTAGTCAGATTGTAAGTCTCCCCTTATTCATGGTATTGTGTGGTAACTTGGCTTTTTTCCCTTCCTTTGGAAGATATCTTGGTTCAAGGATCCATGCTTGTGATAAATGGGTTGAGTGTTCCCGAAAGAATGACTTAAGAAAAATTCAAAGCAAAAGCAATACTAACTTCTAAATTATTAACAAATAACATTTAATTTAAAGTCATTTACTTTTAATGCACTTTAATTTTCTAAAGCTTTATTCATTTGCCATTATTCATACCATCCAAGTTGTTTATGTTAATGTCATTTTCACTTTGTTCACTTGGACCATATTTTGTGACATCTTGTGATTGTGTATATTGTGTTTGTTTGTGGGGTCTTTGACCATTAATGTACATAATAACAACAAAAACACTAAAAGACATTTTGTGTGGACTGTTGGTTTGATCTGAGACAATTGGACTTAGAATTTAGGCAACACTCCCTTTGTAAAGTGTAACACCCCGATAAAAATAAGATAATTATTTAAAATAAGTTAATAATATATTTATTAATTTAATTAAATAATTGGATTATTATTATTGGAATTATTATTATTGGAATAATAAGTTGGAAAATATATAAAGAGTTCCATTTGGTAAAAAGGGTTTTTTTCACGTGAAAACCAGAGAAGCGACAGAAGTGAGAAAGAGGCAAGGAGGAAGAGCAAGAGAACGAGGGTTGAAGGAAGGAAAAGCTTGAAGCTCAGAGATTTGCCGGATTAACTCAGGTAAGGGGGGTTTATCATCGTTTAATGGGTATTATGGGATAATATGTAATGGGTAGTGATAAACCATTGATCTGACTCTGATTAGAATGATGTATGCTGAAATTTGTGAAATATTGGATGAACGAAATTTGGATTATAATTGAAGGAAATCCGTAGGAATTAGATGTAATAATGTTAGAATTTGTGAAATCGAATAGGGTATGATTCGTGTTAGATGATATGAACGAATACCGTGAAAAATTGGACTGTGGGAGGTTGGATCTGAGGAATCTCGTGGTAGAGAAAACCATAGCAGATCTGGAAATCTGGTTTCTGGTCATACGCGTATGGCACTAGGCAATACGCGTATGAGTTAGTCTGGTACGCGTATGGCACTAGGCAATACGCGTATGGATGAAGAAGATGATGTTTCTAACGTAGTTTTGTCTCTGTTGGTACGCGTACGGGAGAGGTGTTACGCGTAGCATACGCGTATGAGATGGTGTTACGCGTATGGGATTTGGTCAGGAGATGGGCCATACGCGTATGGGCATGGGGCATACGCGTATGGGCAGGATTGTGATTTTTCTGAGCTGTTGTTGTGCAGTTTTGGTCATTGCAGCTGGGTGATGTAATTTAGCTGATGTATGATATAGTAGGGATCATTTCCCGTTGTTTGAGCAGTGTAGGTATTAGTAGAGTGTGCTAATACGGTGATTTATTATTTAGCATGTTATGATATGATTCTGTGATAAACATGCTGATGATGTATGATGGTATGCATAATACTGTGAATGTATCTATTATGTATGCAATTGTGAATGGACTGTTTATGGCTTAGAGTGTGAGCATATGTCTATTTTAAATTGTTGTTGATGTTTGCATGCTAGGTGATTTATCATGTATATTATGGCCTTTATGGTGGTAGCTAATTCCCATGGTGAGGAATTAGTGAGTGAGTTGTTGTGGATTGTTGTTGATGTTTGCATGCTAGGTGATTAGCGTGCATATCATAGCCCTTGGGGTGGTAGCTAATTCCCATGGTGAGGAATTAGTGAGTGAGTCACTAGGTCTCAAATGAGTGGGACTAGTGAGCTTGGTAGCCGTATCTGGATTTGATCGGTGAGGTTGAACTATATGTTCACGAATAGTCGGTACCGCATGCATAGAGTCTCATTGCATAATGTATGTATGTATGGCGTATAATATGAATGGATGTATTCCAATATTATACGTGTAGTTTTGGTGATTGTGTTGAGTATGATTTTGGAATTGATATTGCCGTTACTGATTGTGTGACCTGATTAGGGTGATTGAATGTGTTAACTTACTTAACATTACATGATAATTTATAATGCTTATTATATAGATCGAGGAACTCACCCTTACAACTATGTTTCAGGTAACGAGCAGTGATTGAGTAGAAGCTAGTCCTTGGAGTCTAGTGTAGTTCCTTAGTGGGTCATGCTCTGGTAGATGTAACATCGGGACGGGATGTTTTATCTTGTTTTCATTTTGGTTGTTGAACAACTATACACGTAATGTGTTACATGTTTTGCATGTTGTTAATTTCTATCCGCTGCGAATTATGCAAATGTTTATTTTGATGAATAAATGAGCATGACGAGTTAATTTGGAACATGGTGTGAAGTATCAAGTGTGACACCCTTAAATTGCATATCTACTCTGATTTATGTTTGGTTGTTTTAATTATTATTGGGGTATTTTAGAAGGGTGTTACATTAGTGGTATCAGAGCATAGTCGGTCGAGTCGAGTCGTAATTATTCTGTTTCCCTGTACGTGATAGGTGTTGTGTAACCCTATCAGTACTTATTGTTTTAGCTTGTTGGACTTTCAGAATAGAATGGCTGGAAGAGGTAGAGACGATGCTGCGATTGCTGAGGCTCTGGGTATGCTAGCTGGAGTACTTGGAGGGGATCCGAATGTTGTGGGCTTGGGAGCTGCTCGTCAACTGAGTGAATTCCAGAAGAACAATCCTCCAATGTTCAAGGGAGCATACGATCCAGAGGGTGCTCATAAGTGGTTGAAGGAGATTGAGAGGATCTTCCGAGTGACTGAGTGTGCCGATAACCAGAAGGTCAGGTTCGGTACGCATATGCTGTCAGAGGAAGCAGATGATTGGTGGGTTGCTACCCGCACTGAGTTGGAATCTGCTGGGAATGCTGAGATCACTTGGGCTGTGTTCAGAGAGAGATTCCTGAGGAAGTACTTTCCAGAGGATGTCAGAGGAAAGAAAGAGATAGAGTTCTTGGAATTGAAGCAGGGCAACCGGTCTGTTACTGAGTATGCTGCTAAGTTCACAGAGCTGTCGAAGCATTACACTCCCTATAATGAGGCTACTGGGGAATTTTCAAAGTGTGTGAAGTTTGAGAACGGGTTACGTCCCGAGATTAAACAGGCTATTGGGTATCAGCGGATTAGAGTGTTTTCTGACCTAGTGGACTGTTGCAGGATTTTTGAACAGGATACCAAGGCCAGAGCGGAGAGCTATCAGCAAAGGGTTGATAGGAAAGGCAAGAATCAGAGTGATCGTGAGAAACCGTATGCAGCTGGCAAAGGTTTCCAGAGACAAAGTGGGATGAAGAGGCCTAGTGGGGGAGACTCCAGTGCCCCTGCTAAGTGTTTCAGATGTGGTCAGGCTGGACATCGTATCCATGAGTGTACCAGTAATGAGAAGAAGTGTTTTAAGTGTGGAAAAGGTGGTCACTTGGCTGCAGAGTGCCGGTTGAAGACTGTGACTTGTTTCAACTGTGGAGAGGTGGGTCATATCAGTCCACAGTGTCCTAAGCCGAAGAGAGAGAACCAGTCGGGAGGCAAGGTCTTTGCTTTATCGGGTTCTGAGACTTCTGCAGATGATCGTTTGATCCGAGGTACGTGTTATATTAATGGCTTTCCTCTTGTAGCTATTATTGACACAGGTGCGACTCATTCCTTTATATCTTTGGATTGTGCTATGAAACTTAAATTAGAGATATCTGAGATGCATGGGAGTATGGTGATTGATACTCCTGCGAAGGGTTCAGTGACTACTACTTCAGTTTGTTTAGATTGTCCTTTGAGTATTTTTGGTAGAGACTTTGGGATGGACCTCGTGTGTCTTCCACTAGTGCAGATTGATGTTATCCTGGGTATGAACTGGTTGGTGTTTAACCGAGTTTATATCAACTGTTTTGATAAGACGGTGATCTTTCCTGAGATTGAGGAAGGAAAGAGTTCGTTTCTATCAGCAAGGCAGGTGAATGAGGCAGTAGCAGATGGGGCAGAGTTGTTTATGCTGTTAGCGACTTTGGAGGCTAAAGATAAACTGGTGATTTGCGATCTAGCCGTGGTGTGTGATTTTCCTGATGTGTTTCCTGAAGAAGTGAATGAATTACCGCCAGAGCGTGAAGTTGAGTTCTCGATTGATTTGGTACCTGGTACTAGGCCGGTGTCGATGGCTCCGTACCGTATGTCTGCTGTTGAGTTAACTGAATTGAAGAGTCAGTTGGAAGATCTGTTGGATAAGAAATTTATTCGTCCGAGTGTGTCACCGTGGGGTGCACCAGTGTTATTGGTTAAGAAGAAAGAAGGTACTATGAGGTTGTGTGTGGACTACAGGCAACTGAATAAAGTGACGATCAAGAATCGGTATCCTTTGCCGAGGATTGATGATTTGATGGATCAGTTGGTTGGTGCGAGTGTGTTCAGCAAAATAGATTTGAGATCGGGGTATCATCAGATACGTGTGAAAACTGAGGATATTCAGAAGACTGCTTTCAGAACAAGGTATGGACATTACGAGTATTCCGTAATGCCTTTTGGTGTGACTAATGCGCCTGGAGTATTTATGGAGTATATGAATAGGATTTTCCATCCGTATCTAGACAAGTTTGTTGTGGTGTTTATTGACGATATCTTGGTGTATTCGAAATCTGAAGAAGAGCATGCTGAGCATTTGAGAGTGGTTTTAGGAGTTCTACGAGAAAAGAAGTTATTTGCTAAACTGTCGAAGTGTGAATTTTGTTTAGAAGAGGTTAGTTTTCTTGGTCATGTGATTTCAAGAGGTAGTGTTGCTGTTGATCCTTCTAAGATAGAAGCGGTATCTAAGTGGGAAGCTCCGAAGTCAGTTTGTGAGATAAGGAGTTTTCTTGGACTTGCAGGTTATTATAGGAAATTCATTGAGGGATTTTCTAAGTTGGCGTTACCGTTGACGATGTTGACTAGAAAGGGGCAAGCGTTTGTTTGGGACTCAAAATGTGAAGAAGGTTTCCAAGAGTTAAAGAGAAGGTTAACTACTGCTCCTATTCTGATATTACCAAGTCCGTCGGAACCATTTGAGGTTTACTGTGATGCTTCATTGTTGGGTTTGGGTGGTGTTTTGATGCAGAATAAACAGGTTGTAGCTTATGCTTCGAGACAACTGAAGGTTCATGAGAGGAACTATCCGACACACGATTTAGAGTTGGCAGCTGTGGTATTTGTTCTGAAGTTATGGAGGCATTACTTGTACGGGTCAAGATTTGAGGTTTTCAGTGACCATAAAAGTTTAAAGTATTTGTTTGATCAGAAAGAGCTGAATATGAGACAGAGGAGATGGTTAGAATTTCTAAAAGATTATGACTTTGGTTTGAATTACCATCCGGGTAAAGCAAACGTAGTGGCTGATGCATTGAGTCGGAAATCATTGCATATGTCTATGTTAATGATTAAGGAATTGGATTTAATTGAGCAGTTTAGAGACTTGAGTTTGGTGTGTGAGAGTACTCACAATAGTGTTAAATTGGGAATGTTGAAGTTAACGAGTGGTATTCTGGATGAGATTAGAGAGGGTCAGAAATCCGATGTGCTTTTGGTTGATAAGTTGACTCTAGCGAATCAAGGTCAAGGTGGTGAATTCAGAGTTGATGAGAATGGTGTTTTGTAATTTGGTAATCGGGTGTGTATTCCGGATGTTACCGAACTTAAGAAGAGTATTCTTGAGGAAGGACATCGTAGTGGCCTGAGTATTCATCCTGGAGCTACGAAAATGTATCACGATTTGAAAAAGTTATTTTGGTGGCCGGGAATGAAAAGAGAAATTGCAAGTTTTGTTTATTCTTGTTTGACTTGTCAGAAGTCAAAGATTGAGCATCAGAAGCCGTCTGGGCTAATGCAACCGTTGGTTATTCCAGAGTGGAAGTGGGATAGTATCAGTATGGATTTTGTTTCTGGTTTACCGAGGACAATTAAGAATTTTAAAGCTATTTGGGTGATTGTTGACAGATTGACAAAATCGGCTCATTTCATTCCGATCAGAATGGATTATCCGTTAGAGAGATTAGCTGAGTTGTATATCGAGAAGATTGTAAGTTTGCATGGTATTCCGTCGAGTATTGTTTTGGACAGAGATCCTAGATTTACATCGAAGTTCTGGGAAGGTTTGCAGAGGGCTTTGGGAACTAAGCTGAGATTGAGTTCTGCATATCATCCGCAGACTGATGGTCAGACTGAGAGGACGATTCAGTCACTAGAGGATCTTTTGAGGGCTTGTGTTTTGGAAAAGGGAGGTGCTTGGGATTGTTATTTACCTTTGATTGAGTTTACCTACAACAATAGTTTTCATTCGAGCATTGGTATGGCACCGTTTGAAGCTTTGTATGGTAGGAGATGTCGGACGCCTTTATGTTGGTACGAGTCCGGTGAGAGTGCTGTGGTTGGACCGGAGATTGTTCAACAGACTACGGAAAAGATTAAGATGATTCAGGAGAAGATGAGAATTGCTCAGAGTCGTCAGAAGAGTTATCATGACAAGAGGAGGAAGTCACTTGAATTTCAAGAGGGAGATCATGTGTTTCTTCGTGTTACTCCCATAACTGGGGTTGGTCGAGCTTTGAAGTCAAAGAAGTTGACACCTCGATTTATTGGTCCTTATCAGATTTTGGAGAGGATAGGGGAGGTAGCCTATCGTATCGCTTTACCGCCGTCACTTGCGAATTTGCATGAGGTTTTTCATGTGTCTCAGTTGAGGAGATACATTTCTGATCCGTCGCATGTGGTCCAAGTAGATGATGTACAGGTGAGAGATAACCTGACTGTTGAAACATCACCTATGAGGATCGAGGATCGAGAGTTGAAGCAGTTGCGGGGTAAAGAGATTGCCTTGGTGAAGGTAGCTTGGGGAGGACCAGCAGGTGGCAATGTGACTTGGGAACTGGAGAGTCAGATGAAGGAGTCTTATCCGGAGTTATTCGCTTGAGGTATGTTTTCGAGGACGAAAACTCTTTTAGTGGGGGAGAGTTGTAACACCCCGATAAAAATAAGATAATTATTTAAAATAAGTTAATAATATATTTATTAATTTAATTAAATAATTGGATTATTATTATTGGAATTATTATTATTGGAATAATAAGTTGGAAAATATATAAAGAGTTCCATTTGGTAAAAAGGGTTTTTTTCACGTGAAAACCAGAGAAGCGACAGAAGTGAGAAAGAGGCAAGGAGGAAGAGCAAGAGAACGAGGGTTGAAGGAAGGAAAAGCTTGAAGCTCAGAGATTTGCCGGATTAACTCAGGTAAGGGGGGTTTATCATCGTTTAATGGGTATTATGGGATAATATGTAATGGGTAGTGATAAACCATTGATCTGACTCTGATTAGAATGATGTATGCTGAAATTTGTGAAATATTGGATGAACGAAATTTGGATTATAATTGAAGGAAATCCGTAGGAATTAGATGTAATAATGTTAGAATTTGTGAAATCGAATAGGGTATGATTCGTGTTAGATGATATGAACGAATACCGTGAAAAATTGGACTGTGGGAGGTTGGATCTGAGGAATCTCATGGTAGAGAAAACCATAGCAGATCTGGAAATCTGGTTTCTGGTCATACGCGTATGGCACTAGGCAATACGCGTATGAGTTAGTCTGGTACGCGTATGGCACTAGGCAATACGCGTATGGATGAAGAAGATGATGTTTCTAACGTAGTTTTGTCTCTGTTGGTACGCGTACGGGAGAGGTGTTACGCGTAGCATACGCGTATGAGATGGTGTTACGCGTATGGGATTTGGTCAGGAGATGGGCCATACGCGTATGGGCATGGGGCATACGCGTATGGGCAGGATTGTGATTTTTCTGAGCTGTTGTTGTGCAGTTTTGGTGATTGCAGCTGGGTGATGTAATTTAGCTGATGTATGATATAGTAGGGATCATTTCCCGTTGTTTGAGCAGTGTAGGTATTAGTAGAGTGTGCTAATACGGTGATTTATTATTTAGCATGTTATGATATGATTCTGTGATAAACATGCTGATGATGTATGATGGTATGCATAATACTGTGAATGTATCTATTATGTATGCAATTATGAATGGACTGTTTATGGCTTAGAGTGTGAGCATATGTCTATTTTGAATTGTTGTTGATGTTTGCATGCTAGGTGATTTATCATGTATATTATGGCCTTTATGGTGGTAGCTAATTCCCATGGTGAGGAATTAGTGAGTGAGTTGTTGTGGATTGTTGTTGATGTTTGCATGCTAGGTGATTAGCGTGCATATCATAGCCCTTGGGGTGGTAGCTAATTCCCATGGTGAGGAATTAGTGAGTGAGTCACTAGGTCTCAAATGAGTGGGACTAGTGAGCTTGGTAGCCGTATCTGGATTTGATCGGTGAGGTTAAACTATATGTTCACGAATAGTCGGTACCGCATGCATAGAGTCTCATTGCATAATGTATATATGTATGGCGTATAATATGAATGGATGTATTCCAATATTATACGTGTAGTTTTGGTGATTGTGTTGAGTATGATTTTGGAATTGATATTGCCGTTACTGATTGTGTGACCTGATTAGGGTGATTGAATGTGTTAACTTACTTAACATTACATGATAATTTATAATGCTTATTATATCGATCGAGGAACTCACCCTTACAACTATGTTTCAGGTAACGAGCAGTGATTGAGTAGAAGCTAGTCCTTGGAGTCTAGTGTAGTTCCTTAGTGGGTCATGCTCTGGTAGATGTAACATCGGGACGGGATGTTTTATCTTGTTTTCATTTTGGTTGTTGAACAACTATACACGTAATGTGTTACATGTTTTGCATGTTGTTAATTTCTATCCGCTGCGAATTATGCAAATGTTTATTTTGATGAATAAATGAGCATGACGAGTTAATTTGGAACATGGTGTGAAGTATCAAGTGTGACACCCTTAAATTGCATATCTACTCTGATTTATGTTTGGTTGTTTTAATTATTATTGGGGTATTTTAGAAGGGTGTTACATAAAAGACTTGGCCAATGCCAACTTTCATGAAACCAAATGCTTGTGGATTGAAACTTCATCTGATACATCATTGAAGATTCATTTAAGTTCATCTGCAACATGATCATTAAGAAGCTGTTATTTTGAACCTGTGACTTATGCCATCCTTCGAGGTCATCTGCTACATGGGCAAAACTTGAAGAAGATCATGGAGTTGTTAAGCTTGGACGTGGCTATCTTTATTTGATGCCATGCTCTTCAACTTGTTATTTGTATATTTATTGTTGTGTGATTCTAAATCCAAAGAAAATTTGGGTTTCTATATGGCATTCTTGTCTTTTAGATTGCAACCCATTGGTCAGATCTTTTCAACTCTTAACTTTTAAATTTATGCTTAGGATTAGTCTCTCCATCTCCTCCCCATTTCTTTAATTTCAAAATCTCTCCCTCCTTTTTAAAAATCTTCTTTGCTTGTGCTTGTTTTTTCTAAACTTAGACCATTTTTGCAAATTAGAAACTTTGGCCTTATGCCATCGCATTTGTAAACTCATTTTCTTAAATCAAACTTTGTAAATGAACTTAACTATACATGACTTAAAATTTCAAAAGCCAAAAAGAACTAACACTCATGCAAACCATTTTTAGGCCCTTGTGCCTTTCAAACTTAATTTTTTGTTAAAAATCAATGCATCATTTTAAAATTGTTACCACGAACTACGAGGTTTTGATACCTCATTTTTATGTTGGTACGTAGGCACAAGTACGAAGGTCTTGTCAAACACAAAAATATAATTAATGAATTATTTTCTCATCCCCCAATTCTATTTGTTTGCAAACATCATTTTATACAAAAACACATATGGACACAAGAAAGGCCTCCCTAGGAGTACCTAAGACACTTTGGGTGCTAACACCTTCCCTTTGTGTAACCAACCCCCTTACGTGTAATCTGTGGCATTTTATTAGTTTTTATTTGAAAAATTCTTATCTTTGGGTTTTGTTTGTACTTTTCCCTTTTCCTTCGGAAAAAATAAATGCGCGGTGGCGACTCTTGTTTTGTTAATGTCTAGCTTATCTATAGCTTGATGATCATGAATTTACCACTATAGAAATTAAGTGGAAACTCTGCTGGGGAGTAGTCTCAAGTGGCTTTAGCCTACTTTTTTGTGTGTATATAATTGTATATTTGATGTATGTATATTTGTTTGTATGATATAATTTGCTTGTTGTGCTTGGTGATCTCTGAGTGGTGAGATAAGTTATAACCCAAACTTGAGTGCAATTAAGATAGGAGGATGGTATAGTCATGTTCGACTTGTGTGGAGTAGTCGTTAACAAGTTGGCTTGAGACCCATCTACTCAATGGAGACCCTTTTGGATTTAAGAATGTCACACAAGTGTTTATGGTTAGGCATTACTATCCATGATTTGGAGTCCGAGAAGCTGAGGACCGTAGAATATTTAACCCCTCTTGGCCTATTTAGGACGTAGTGAGAAGACTGTTCAAGTGTAGACTTGATAATAGTCGTTACGCGATACTACACTCAAACGAGTTTCTCTTGAGAATATTAAGGGTTGATGAGTCAGTCATCCTAACCTGTAATATTCGATAGATGGAATTAAGACTCTGGGAACTTTTTAGAACATGATCTACAGGTTTTCATCCTTAGTTCACTCCCTTGGGATGGTTCTTACCCAGACTCCATGCTCGTGACTCACAACAAACCCTTGATTCTTGGTTGATTCAATTAAGTCTTGTCAATATCAATGGAACTTGGGTGTTGATAAGGTGAAAACCATAATCCACCAAAATGGATGATTGATCTAGACAATGAATTTATTCATCTCTTGACCTTTGTTTGTTTTCCTTGTGTGTGATCCCTTATTTGTGATTGTGGCATTCATGCATTCATGCGCATCATAACATTCATCACACGAAAATTTCAAGGAACTGAGGTGTTATTTGCAAATATTTTCAGACCATGGATTGTGGGCGAAGGAACACTAAGAAGTACAGTTTCAGATGTCCCGACTTGACAGAGTTAAGGAAGCTAGCATCTTTTGTATTAGATCCCTTGGACTTCAAACAACATCATGGGAAGCTTCTGTCTATCTTATCTGCTGATGTAGTTGAAGGACTTCTAAGTGTGTTGGTTCAGTTCTATGACCCTCTTTACCGTTGCTTCACTTTTCCAGATTATCAGCTTGTGCCTATGTTGGAGGAGTATGCCCATCTCATGGGAATAATTGTTTCTAACAAAGTGCCCTTTAGTGGATTGGAAGAGATTCCCAGATCTCATATTATAGTTGAAGCTCTTCACTTGAAGAAGTCTGAGATAGAGGTTCATTGGGTGAAGAAAGGAGGATTGTCTGGGTTGACTTCTGAATTCCTCATCAAGGAAGCTACTGCCTTTGCTCAAGCCGGTAGTGTGGATGCTTTTGAAGCTATCTTTCTGTTGCTCATCTATGGTCTAGCCTTGTTCCCTAACATTGACAGTTTTGTTGATGCTAACGCCA
The DNA here is from genome assembly GCF_024323335.1 of Lathyrus oleraceus. Classification (NCBI taxonomy): domain Eukaryota; kingdom Viridiplantae; phylum Streptophyta; class Magnoliopsida; order Fabales; family Fabaceae; genus Lathyrus; species Lathyrus oleraceus. The sequence continues at coordinate 177,189,169 of NC_066579.1, forward strand.
TTACAATTTTCTTGATTGGGAATCATGTGCCTACTCTGTTAGGAGATATGTACTTCTGTTTGCATCTAAGGAATTCTAAGGGTGGTGGAACTATTGTCTATTGCATTCCTCTTCTGTACAAGTGGTTTATTTCGCACTTGCCTTGGACGCCTGCTTTTGTAGAGAACAAACAATGTCTATGGTGGTCTCAGAGACTTATGTCTCTCACTAATGATGATATAGTTTGGTATGATCCATCATTGAGCAGTTTGGAGATTATTGATAGTTATGGTGAATTCTCTAATGTCCCTTTCATTGGTACACAAGGAGGAAACAACTACAACCCTGCTTTGGCTCGTCGTCAACTTGGGTTCCCCTTGAGAGACAAACCTAATAACACTTTGTTATAAGGTCTTTTCTATCAAGAGGGTAAAGATCCCCAACATTTGAAGCAAAAGATTGTGCATGCTTGGCATAATGTGCATAGGAAAGGAAGATCCGAGCTTGGTCCGCGCAATGGTGTAGCTTTGGAAGCTTACGCTCTTCGGGTGAAGAAGAGAGCTTTGGAGTTGAAGATGCCTTATTCTTATGAAAGACCTATGTCTATGGTTATGGCTGAGCCATTGACTATCCCTAACCAATATGTAGAGGAGTTGGAAGACGCGCTCGCCAAGATGAAGCAAGAGAAGGATATGTGGGAAGAATGTTTCCATGCTTTGAGCAGAAAGCTTGAGGAGTTGCAGCTTGAGTCTAAGGACAAAGATGCACTTATTGAGCAACTTGAAGACCGAGTGAGAAAGTGACAGAGAGAGCCAGAGGTTTCATCTTTATCTAGTATACCTCAGCCTTCCGTTGCTTGGAAGAAGATTGTTGATCAGCTTGTCCTCGAGAAGACTCAGATGAAGGCTTCTTTTGAGACCGAGATCCGATGCATTCGAAGGATATACGTGCCTGAAGCTAGATCTTCTGATATCGTTATTAGGGATCCTTAGGATGACTAGTCTCCTTTTCTCTTGTATTTTTCATTTGGTTTCTGAAATTGTAATCAATCTAATCCTTCCAATTATATAAATAAAAGAGATTTTGATGACCATATCAAATTGTTGCAATTATTGTTATATATATATATATATATATATATATATATATATATATATATATATATATATATATATATTGCAAATAATATAGTAAGTTCCTTAAAAATAAAAATAAACAAGAATTGCATTTCATGCATCATTTGCATAGTAGGTTTCTCTTTCGCCAGATGTCTCATTGGTGTTTCTTCTGTGCTTCAGCCAAGCTGACTCATTGATACAATACCCGCACCAATCATTTGAAGATTATGGAGCATCAAATTCTGGTATCAGATATGAGATGTCGAAGGTAATGTCACGACACTAATATCTAAGTAATGCAAACAGGATAAAGATAAAGAATAGTAATGCAAGAGACACAAGCAATTGTTAACCCAGTTCGGTCCAACTCACCTACATCTGGGGGCTACCAAGCCAAGAAGGAAATCCACTAAATAGAATCAGTTCAAAGACTCTCCGTACACGTCAATAAGTTATAGTCGTTCTCACCTAATCTCTACCCGTGTGATTTCTACCTAATTAGATATGAGAACCCACTCACTCCCCCTCAATCACACCTGTGATTATAAACAACAATTCCTTATGAAAAGAAGACACTCTTCAATTACACACACTTGATTTTACTTAGCAGTTTCAATCAAGTAGACACACACTAAATCTTGCTTAATAGCTTTGATCAAGTAGACACACACTTGATCTTGCTTAACTACTTTGATCAAGTAGACACACACTCTTGCTTACAAGCTTAGAGTGACAAATTACAGCCCACAAATCAGACCAATTCAATCATCTATGGATGAATTGAATGGCTTACAAGTCTCACGACCAAACAAGACATAAACCCTTATA